>NC_000085.6:3000000-3632500 GCF_000001635.26 Mus musculus
GATCATACTCCTCATGCTGGACATTCTGGTTCCTAGTATATCTGGAGAGTTAAGATGGGGAATTATGTCAACTTTCCCTCTTCCTATGCCAGTTATGCATAATGCACAAATATTTCCACGCTTTTTCACTACAGATAAAGAACTGGGACTTGCTTATTTACCTTTAGATGAACAGATTCAGGCTCTGCAAGAAAATAGAATTTTCTTCATACAGGGAAGCCTGTGCTTTGTACTAATTTCTTCATTACAAGATAAGAGTCAATGCATATCCTTGTATAATCAATCATCAGCCTGGTTAAAAAGGGCCTCTTTTGGCGGAGTGGCTTCTGATATAAAGGCTGATACCATAGTTATTAGAAGATGGTGGCCTAGCCAAAAACCTGGAAATAAGCCACCTTCACAACCAAGAATGGCACCCTTTTGCAAGGAGGGGTCCATGGAATATGTAATGTTACCTTGGACAGGTTGCCAAGCTAAAAAATATACTTGGGCAGTAGAGAAATATTTTTCCTTTTCACATATATTAGTAGAGAGTTTAATGATACTTTTGCTGGATATGATTTTAGTGCTGTGGACCCTCTCCAACCTAATAATAACCCTTTCGATCTGTGGTTGCTTTGTGGAGTTAATGGAAGCTGTACTGATCTCTCCCCCATGGCTATGATTGGAGGAGGTTCTAGTGAGAAGAGAGAAATGACCTTTGATTGGAGAAGTACCCCGCGCCAGAATGAAAAACAGAGTTCAAATTTTAAATGGACTACATCCAATGTTAAATATAAAAAACAAAAAGATGTAAATTTTACTGCCACCCCGGTACGTGTATGGCCCCTGTTTTTATGGGTGGCAAGTAAAACAAGCTTGAATCAGAATCAGGTAGAGATAGATTGCTCACAAGAAAAATGTTTTTATGCCCTATGCTGGGATGCCAATAAATATACTCTTGCTTTGGTTACCCGCATGCCTAGATTTGTTCCTGTTCCTGTAGATGCCCCTAATAGCTTGAGTTTGTTTCGAGAGAAAAGAAGGTTTGGTATTTCTGCTATTATAGTTGGATTGGTGGCCACAGCGGTGGTTGCAGCCTCTGTCACAGCCTCGGAACTTGCTCAATCTACTAGTATTTAAACAACACAAACTATTAATGAGCTTTCTATGACGGTCACAACAGCTTTAGATAAACAAGCCACAGCCAACTCACAAATACAAGGAGGGTTGTTGCTGATAAATCAGTGCATTGACTTAGTCCAAGAGCAGGTGGATATTCTTTGGCAGTTGGCTCAATTGGGCTGTAAATACAAGATGCCTGGTCTTTGTGTTACTTCTGTTCAGTTTGAAAATTCTACAAGAGCAGCAAATTTGTCAAAAACTTTGTCTCGTTATATGTTACAGAATTGGACCATGGAATTTGAGCAAACGCTTCGAGAGTTGAGAGTTGCTATTCTACAAATGAATTCTACGAGTCTTGACCCTTCGCTGATGAAGGGCTTCTCCACCTGGATTTCCTCTGCATTTTCCTACTTTAAGGAGTGGGTGGGGGTAGGCTTGTTTACCATGATCCTATGCAGTGGAGCATTGCGTTTGCTCTGGATGGTCTGTAAACTTAAAGCCCAAACAAAAAGGGATAGGATGGCAATAACCCAAGCACTTGCAGCACTAGAACACAGTGCCTCCCCTGGTATATGGTTATCTATGCTTAAGCAATAGGTCACTGGCTGCTCAGCTCTTGCACCCCATGAGGCTAGTCTCATTGCACAGGATAGAGTGAGTGTGCTTCAGCAGCCCAGGAGAGTTGCACGGCTAAGCACTGCAGTAGAAAGGCACCGCGGCATAAAATGAGCCTATTCTAGGGAGACATGTCATCTCGTATGAAGGTTGAGTGTCCAAGTGTCCTTCCCCCGGAAAAGCGACACGGGAGCGGACCAAGACCCCTCTGGGTGATGAGCGTGGGAGGAGGTTTTGTGTAATGCCCCTATTTTTGCACACTGGGGATTTGACCTCTATCTCCACTCTCAATATATGGGTGGCCTATTGCTCTTAAATAAAAGAAAAGGGGGAGATGTGAGGAGCCGCCCTTGCAATCGCCATTACAAAATGGTGCTGATATCCGGTGTTCTAACTAGTAAACAAGTAGTCTGCGCATGTGCTGGGGTGTTTTTCCATGCCTTGTGCCCTGCCTGTCCTGTGATGTCATCTGGGCTAATGGTGAGCAGCTAATCAGGAGCTGACATGTCTCCAACCGCTCTTTGTGGGTTATAAAAGGACTGAGTTTTTCCTGTATCCGAGGTCTTCCTGATAAGTAAGCAATAAAGCTTTGCATTAGAAGGATCTGGTTGTCCGAGTGTGTTTTGCTGGTGAAACATTACAAGGACAAGACAGGACTGCGCCAAACAGACCCACCCCCACCCATTCTTTGAAGTAAGAAAAAACTGAAGAAATCCAGGAAGAGAGTCCCTCTGTCAGCGACAGGTCCACTCGTGTTGAGTTGATGGCCAATACTGCTGTCCTCAAAGACTCGAGAGTTTCGTCAAATTTTTCTGACCAGTTTCCTGCAAGATACAATGACAATTGCCTAGACAATTTAGCTGCTCGAGTAAAATTTTCATATTGTACGCTGGTAATGCAGAGCGCCCCCAGCTTCTTTTCACATCCCAGTTGGGCAAGTTGAAAAAGAATTTCCAATCTTTCCTCTACCAGATCGAAGCGTTGGTTAACAGTCATTAATCCACCCTTCAACTGGGCACTAGCAGAAGTATGAAAATTAACAGCATCTGCCACCGTGGCTGATAACTGATTTGGGGCTGTGTCTGTTTGGACTATGGTTGCCATGGCAATTCCAGCAGCTGTTGCTGCAATAGCAGCAGCGGAGATCACCACCACAACGGCTGCAGTTATACCGAAGTCTCTCTTCTGCCTGAACAAGGACAGAGTAGAAGGGGTGTCCACGGGGACAGGAACCCACCGCGGTTCTCTGGCAACCATGGCACAACTAGCCCATCTTGAATTCCAGCACTGTGACATCCAACAGGAATTATTGGAGCAATCTTTAAATGAATCATTTGAAAGAATAAACAGAGACTGGAGCAGGTGAATACTTTTGATTTACAATGGTTCTATTGAATCCAACAAATTTTTCTTTGGTATTTAAGAATGATTGGCCAGGCCCGCTCTGTCCCAGCATGGTGGCAGTGATGATACCAGTAAAAAATGCTTTTCCGGCTGCACCACCCCGGACAAAAGCTAAGGTGTTACGATCTGTACAGCTACTATTAACTCCACAAAGTAACCACTTACGGAAAGGATTCATACTACGTTCCTGTAGAAAGAGTCCCTACTTCATAACCAGTTCTTTCCCTGGATCTAGCATCATATTGGGGGAAAAGGAGAAGGTTCTACCCTGATCTGCCCAGCGAGTAATGGGGGATTGACAATCAGACCAGGGCGGGATCTGCCCCTCATCCTCTGAACTACAATGGGTGGGGGGGCTATTCTGGGTTGACTAGGACGTTCCCTGTCTATACAATTAGGTCAAAGGAAGGTACCATTAATCCAGATTGCTTCTTGCAAAAAAGTGTAATTAAAATCTGTCCTATTTCCCCCTACATTCTCCTGTCGAATATTCACCCATTCTGTACGTTTTCCATAAAACCACCCCAAGGCTCGGTTCATGAGCTGAATGCAGTCTCCTCTTTGGTCAAATTGAAAGCAAAGGGAACCCTGTTCAGGTAGAGAACGATTCTCTCCCAGCAGTGTCCAGGTAGGATCATATGGTATGTATGGCAGATCCAAACTTTTATTGGTTGTAAAGAATTTGGGGAAAACAACTGCATCATGACGGACAGGCATGGGCTTTGGGAAGGCAGACAAAATTGCCCATCTGTACTCTCCCAATATACTAGGAACCCAATTCCACAGAGGTAGCACGAGGGCTAGAGGTAGTTTCCAATGGATCCATCCTGGAGTCATTTTCAGGTGACAGAATTCTTCGTGTCAGTCGTTCCAGCAGCCAGAATGGGTTGTCTTCTTCCTGCGGGAAAACACAAACAGCTCCCCTGGATCTTATTAAAATAGGATCTGGGCCTTTCCAGAGACCAGTCAAAACATCTTTCCATTTTACCATCTCTTTTGGCCTGTCAGGCTCTGAACAGTGACGTTCGGCCACAGTATGGCCTTGGGCATCAAGATTTAAAAAATTAAGAGTGAAGAGTGCTATGGAAACAACTACTCTTGGTACTGAGGGTAGATTCCCCCTTTTTGTTTAATTAAGTAGGACTTGAGAGTGGGATGGGCACGTTCTACAATGCCCTGCCCTTGAGGATTATATAGAAGACCAGTGAGATGAGTCACATCCATCTGGCGACAGAACCGTTGAAATTTTTGAGAAGTATAAACTGGTCCATTGTCTGTCTTAAGGAGTTTGGGTTTTCCCCAAGCACTCCATGCCTCGAGGCAATGTTGAATTACATGCGAGGCCTTTTCTCCTGTTAGAGGTGTAGCAAACATGATGCCAGAGCATGTATCAATAGAAACATGTAGATACTGAAGTCTTCCAAAGGAAGAGATATGAGTAAAATCCATTTGCCAGACCTGTAAAGGCCTTATGCCACGTGGGTTTATCCCCACATGAGGGATAGGTTAGAATTCATAGCAATTTTGGCATTGAGTAACAATTTCTCTAGCTTCTTTTCTAGTTAATGCAAAGCGGCAACACAAAGTTTCAGCCGTCACATGAAAGCGCTTATGAAATTCTTTTGCTGCTTTTGCCTGGGAAGACAGAGCAACAGCCATAACCTTAGTGGCTTTGTCTGCCAAATCATTTCCCAGAGACATAGGGCCAGGGAGGACCAAATGTGCCCTGAAATGAGTAATATAAACAGGGAATTGTATTTGTTGAAAAATGTTGGCAACTCTGCTGGAGGGTTTTATTATCCAAGCTGTCTCAAGAAGGTTAACTGCATTAACTACATAGGAAGAATCTGATACAATGTTAAGCGATCCTGGAAAGGCCTCAAGAACCTCCAGTACCACTAAACATTCCACAACTTGAGGTGAGGTTTCATTATATTGCTTAGATACTATTTTATTATTGACCACATAAGAACCTATACCAGTTTTTGATCCATCAGTGTACACCACAATCCCATCTGTGAGTGGGTCCTTAGCTGGTACTTGTGGAAACACTATAGCCTGATTCAAGGCAAACTGTAAAATTGGATGCCTTGGATAATGATTGTCAATCTGTCCTGAACAGGAGGTGACTAAAACTGCCCAATCATTAGATGTAGCTGCCAAGGTCTGAACTTGTGCAGCAGTATAAGGCACAATCAAGGAATTAAAGTCTTGTCCAAAATGAGTAATAGCTGCTTTTATTCCTCGAAGTGCAAGTTGTGCAACTGCATTAGGATACCAATCTATTATTTTAGCAGGAGATGCATTTGGATGAACCCATAATAAAGGACCATTTTGCCACAAAACTGCGGTTGGCAACTGGGCTGTCTTAAAGACACACAAATCAAAAGGTTGTGACTCATCAATGTGCTGTAATTGAGCCTTTTGCAAAGCTTTTTCTACTGTCTGCAAGGCCTGATTGGCAGCAGGAGTAAGGGCCCTAGGGGAGGAGATATAAGAATCCCCTTCCAAAATATCAAATAAAGCTTTTAACTCAGCAGAGGAAATCTTCAAAAACGGTCTCAGCCAATTTATATCTCCCAATAATTTTTGGAAATCATTTAAGGTGTGTAAATGATCTCTGCGAATCTCTAATGTTTGAGGAACAATTTTGTCAGGATAAATGAGTGACCCTAGGAAGGCTCTTATTCGAGCAACTTGCACCTTTTCGGTGGCCACCTGCAATCCCCATTGCCCTAACATTTTTATTAATATAGGGTATGCTTCTTGCAATAACTGTAAATTTTTATAGCAAATTAAAATGCCATCCATGTAAATTACCAGAAGTAATGATGGAAAATGATTTCTAACTGACTTAAATGCTAATTGCACATACAATTAGCACATAGTGGGCTATTTGCCATCCCCTGAGGTAGGACCTTCCATTGGTATCTATGATCAGGCTCTAAATGATTAATGGATGGGATGGTAAATGCAAATCTTTGCCTATCTTGAGGGCATAAAGGTATAGAGAAAAAACAATCTTTAATATCTATAATTATAATTTCCCAATTTTAGGTAGGGCGGAAAGCAATGGAAGCCCTCATTGAACTGACCCAAACAGGCGCATTTGTGCATTAATTGCTCTAAGATCATGTAATAAGTGCCATTTGCCAGATTTTTTCTTAATTATAAATATAAGTGTATTCCAGGGTGAGGTAGAGGGCTCTAAATGACCCAAGCGTAGTTGTTCAGAGATCAGTTTTGTGGCTGCTTCTAATTTTTCAGAGGAGAGAGGCCATTGAGGAACCCATACAGCTTCCTCTGTAAGCCATGGTATGGGAATAGAGCCCCCAACGGCACCTAGAAAAAAACCCAAACCTTGTCTCCCATTATTTCCTTCTTGAGGGATAGGTTCAAGTCTACCCTGCTCTCCTTTCCCTAATCCCTTTCCTTCTTTATAGCCCATTTTCTTCATCATTTGAACATCTGTGGCAAGTATTCATTAGTCAAGGTCATTCCTATTGCCGGTAAAATGTCTCTCCCCCAGAGATTAACTGGAAGTGGTAAGACAAGACAGAAGGAGTGAATTGTCCCATTTGACCTTCAGGTGCCTGCCAGCTCAAAGAACGGGAGCTAATAGTGGGGCAGGACTGATAGCCTAACCCTTGTAAAGAATGTGATGACTGAGTAACGGGCCAGACTTTTGGCAACCAGTGGAAAGAGATGATACTTTTATCTGCTCCTGTATCTAAAATCCCTTTAAATTGTTTCCCTTCTATAACTAACTCTAAGGATGGCCTGGAGTCAAGAGGCATTATTAAGTAAGCAGAATCATTTCCAGTAGAGCCAATCCCTCTGGCAGCTTGAGGGACACCAGAGGAGGGAAAGCAACCATGTAGGCTTGGCAAGATTATTAGTTGAGCTATTCTATCTCCTTGTGAAATAGAGAAGACACCCTGAGGGCAGGAACAGAGAACTTGAAGTTCCCCTTCATAATCTTGATTTACGACTCCAGGGTGAATGACAAGGCCTTGTAAAGTAAGGGAGGCCCTTTGTAGTCAGTGGGAACGGGCTGCACCCCCATTTGGGGCATCAGAATGAATCGGGTGGTGGAACGGAGATCCACTCTTGCTGAGACTTTTGCAGCTCTGCGGACTGTAGTGTCCATCTGTTGTGAGCTGGGGTCCCATATGTTTTGGGGCCCTGAGACCTGGGGGCCAAAAACTAGTTTTTTTTAAATGACTTGACCTTTTTCTGCCTGGGGAGGTCTGGGCTAAATAAGCCTGCCTCTGATGTCTTTAACTGAGCGACACTCACTGGCCCAATGATAACCTTTCCCACACCTAGTACACAGTCCTGGTGCTTTCCTTTTTGTGAGGGCCTGGCACTCCCTTTTTAGATGTCCTGGTTTGCCACAGTTGTAGCAGACCTTGTGATCACCTGTACCTGAACGCCTTTGGCCCTGCAGGATGGCAGCTGCTAGCCCTGCATTAGTTAAGGGGCCTCCAAGCTCACGACACACCCTTAACCAATCCTGTAATCCTTTACTCTTTCTAGGTGTAATTGCTGCTCTGCATTCTTGTGTAGCTTGCTCATAAACGAGCTGTTCAATCAATGGCATTGCTTGCTCAGGATCACCAAAAATTCTTCCTTCTGCTTCTGTCATCCTAGCCACAAAGTCTGAGAATGGCTCCTGGGGACTTTGTATAATTTTTGTTAAGTGTCCCCCAGACTCTCCCTTTCTGGAAAGTGCCTTCCACGCCTTAATGGCAGCAGCGGAGATTTGAGTGTATGCTCCCCAATCATAATTTGTCTGATTATTAACATACTGCCCTTGTTCTGTTAACAAATCAAATGTCCAATTTCTCTGATCGCCTTCAGCAGTGGCATTGACTTTGGCCTGTGCCTGAGAATTCTTTCCAATTCTTTCCACTCCATATATTGCCCCATATTAGGGAGTGCAGCCTTCACTGTTGTTTGCCAGTCTCCTGGAGTCATGGCCAAGGATGCAAATCTTTCAACCTGAGATATGGTAAAATTGGCACTGACCCCTTAATTACGTACAGACTCAGCAAGTTCTTTTATCTGAATATACTTCACGGGTACGTGTATACGCCCCCCTTCTACACCCTCAAAGACTGGAAATGCTTGACGTAATTTTTTCTGTTCCTTCTTAGAGAGGAAGGAGTCAGAATAAAATCTTTCCACATAAGGTGGAGGGGCACTGGAGCCTGTAGGCCAGGAAACCACATGGTTTCCACTTCCCACTTTCTTCTGTTTTTTACCCAAGCTCTTAGCTCATTGTTCATCTGAATGATGTCTTTTTTCCTCATACCGAGCCGCTTTTCCCTCCAAATCTATTTCCTCAGGGGGACTAAGCTCCTCATCCGATTCTGAGCTACTAAAAGCTAGTGCCTTGAATTCGTCTAACGGCGGGTAGAGCCTCCCTCCCCTAGAGGCCTCCCTAGCTCGATCTTTCTTTGTCTCTCCCTCCCCATCTCCTTTTCTAGACTCCTCTAGGGCATGCTTTCCCTTATTACTCTTTCCCTCGGGCTCAAGGCCCGTGGAAAGGCCTGTTTTATTGTTAAGTGCACTTTTCCCTTTTAGAGCTCTCAATCTTTCACCTCACTCCGTTTCTGACATACTGTCTTGTAATTCCTCTAATGCCCCTTGTCCTTCCTTCACTGATCTCTCATCCTCCAGGCATGATTTTATGAGTTTCCATAATGCCATGGTCCCTACCTTTAATTTCCCATTCTGTTGTTCCTTAACTAAGTCTCCCCTTAATTTCTCCCAAGAGGTAAGGGTTAACGACCCTGGACACGCGTACCAAGGTGCTACACAATCAACCTCTTTAACAAAGCATTCCAAGGTTCTTGTAGCAACTTTTATCTCATGCTGCTTAAAGACAGACTGCAGCACTGTGATCACAGAATGTGAGGTTCCCATACTGCTCCTTTATCTACAAGAGAGGCTTAAATATGGGACAGGCACTGCGGCTTATATACGTCTGCCTGACCGTGCCTAGTAGTAGTGGAAAATCAGCACCACCCCCAATGAGTGCAGAATAAAACCAGGAGGAATAGGGTTAACACAGCCAACAGGAGAACAAAAGCTTCCACTGCACCTTCCAATTAAGGGGAGGGATTAGAGGGATCAAAGCCAGACATGCCTCTCACTGCTTACCTTTCCTGCTACGGTTCTGAATTGGCTCTGCTGAGCGAAGGGCCACCTCAGGTGCTGGGCGATAAGACGTTCACGGGTTTTGGCACCAATATCTCCCATGCTATTGTTCTTGCCCGTGAAAAACGTGCACGGAACACAGGATTCTTCTGTAGCAATACTTTATTTCATAATGATGAGGTAGACAAAGAAGGCTCAGAAATGCGCTGCTTAAATACCCCCTGGTGTGGCGTGGCTATATCTGACTGGCTACTTTACCCACGATCTCATACACCCCGGGGGTGGGCTTGTGACTTGGCGGGCTTTTGCTCCCTGCACATGTGCACAACACAGCTTGATCTTAACAAAGAGATTGGTTTGGCACAATGGAGGCTTGGCGCCATCTAGTGATGGCAAGCATTATTGCGGCTTTCCACAAAACCTGTTATAAAATTTCTAAAGACGTGCACACTAGAAAAATATTAGACAGTCATGATAATTTCCTTGAAGTAAAAATGGTCAACAACATAGTAAATACAAACACCATAGGAAGAATATGACACAAAGGTTCTAATAAGCTCAATAAAATGTTATGGGCTAAAAAACAAAAAGAGCACTTCATTTAGATACTACTAAAGAATTAAAACAGAAACTATTGTCTATTCCTTATTGACATAAAATACATTTTATATACACAGTAAGATTCACTTTAAATGGACTTGTGATTATTTAATTAGATTAGGAAAAATCTTAAGAATTCTGTAATATCTGGCTCTCTACTTAAGATTTAAAGCATAGAGCTGGGCAGTGGTGGTGCACGCCTTTAATCCCAGTACCTGGGAGGCAGAGGCAGGCAGATTTCTGAGTTCAAGGCCAGCCTGGTCTACAGAGTGAGTTCCAGGACAGCCAGAGCTATACAGAGAAACCCTGTCTCCAAAAACAAACAAAAAAAGAAAAAGGAAAAAAAAGGATTTAAAGCATAGGATCTTTTAATGAACCTTACTGGTGAGAGAAAAGAAAGATAGTACGTTCTTTAAAGTGAGGACTATCACGAAGAAGCTCAGCCTCCATAATGAATCACATCTGCACAGGATAAAAAGAGTGGGGGAAATCTACCTAGCAAGAAGAAACCTCCCTATACATGTGCAGGCAGAAACCGTACAGTCCACCTTATCAGCAAGTAGCCTCCACATTGCCTATTACACTTGGCCATGATTTTGAGTTTCACTTAAAATATTAGAAATAGAATCAATGTGCCTTACTCCACCTTTCTTCAGTCTATTGTTTCCTCTGGCTTGATATGAAGAGAAAGATACTCTACTGTTGTGTGCCCTGGAAACTCAATTGTTTGTCCTGAGGGAAGGGGTCAGTTTTATTTTGTGAATCTAATTAGACTCTGAGTGCCCATCGTGCATGATATTTGATCACATTGTGAACCCCAAAGTTCTGTTGTTTACTGGAAAAAATGTTATTAGTTGTGGTGTGGCTCAGCCTTTAGCACACACCTTTATTCCCTCTGGATGGAATGAAAACATGCCCTTAGTGCACAGCTATAATCCCAAACAATGAAAGTAAAGTTAATTTGTAGAAGGAAGCATCCGTAAGTGAAAGTGATCTAACTGAGTGGCAGACAAAGCGACAAATCAGAGAGAGTTTTGACACAATAGAAAATGCTCAACACTCAGGAGAAGAGATAGAAAAATAAAGAACAGTTTTACTATGATAGTTATAGACATGTTGAGAACAAGCTAGATGTAGGGGAATACAGAATGAGGCAGAAAATGAAAAGGAGCCAGAAGATTAGAACACATTGCCAACATAAGTATGAGGTCAAGCAGAACATTTCAGAAGGAGCCTAGAGAGAGGGACAAAGAAGATTGAATTATTCAATTTGGAGAATAGTTTAAGCCAAATGAGCTGACTTGAGCAAGCCAGAAAGAACTAGAAAGAGGGAACTTATTTGGCAGTAAGTCTCAGAGGCTGCAAATATTCTAAGAGATTAGATTGTAAGGAAACTAGTAGTTTCAGAACTAGGCCTAGGTTAGCGAAAGGAAGCAATAAGCTTCAGAGATGACAATTTAACAGGCAAATAAAAGTAACTTTTACAACCAATTGTTATTTTCACAACACTTGTGTTTTTGCTTTTACATCTGCCTCAAGGATTGAAAATTACTCCCAAGTCACGTTGCCTTAATATTTTTTTACATTGCCTTAATATTATCTTAGAGTAAAGCTAAGAACAAATTTCTCTCACGAATAAATTCAAGAAACAATTACAAAGCACTGGAAGTAAAATTCTATGAATCCTTGGAGTGCTCAGTGTGTCCCTTCAAATAACAAAGGTTCAATGCTAAGCAATAGCCTAGGCAGTGTTGGAGATGATATTGACATTCAAGAATTTGTTGCCACTGGTGAATTATTAAGTAAGTGTAAACAACAAATCTATTAGCAACAACAACATACATATATGCAGGAAAAATATTCATAACCTGCAGACAAAAACAAAACACTGCAAACTACTTTCAAAAGGAACAACAACAACCAATCACTTGTTTGCCAAGAAGCCCTTATATCAATATGCAAAACAGCAAAATGTGGTAACCGTCAAGAAGAGGAAAATTTCTGCTGGTAGTCAGAATTGCACACTGCATTTATTCAAAATAGTGTGATCACTCAGACATAAAAATATATGCCTATCATTATATAAGGCTTCCTACATGGACACCTCCTCCATGCCTATTTAATAACTTACTACACGTGAACTTACAGTGAATTCATTGATCAGCCTAAACCCGTTACCTTCATCTGCACAGTATTCTTTTTCTCTACCCTATTTACCTGAATACAAGTTAGCTTCCTTCTCTTCTTACTGTCTTTGTGGAAAAAATTATTGGAAATCATTTGCCTCTTCTGTTTCTCTTTGTAGAAAACATTTCATTGTAAAGCTTCTATTATCAGCCATTACCACCTCCTATTTACTTGCTAGTACTTGGAGTACATTGCTAAAGTCTGAAACAGGCCAGGGAAATAGTTTGGAGCATAAAACCCATTGCTTCCTGATGTAAAGATCTGAATTCTATCTGAGGGACATGTAGACATAAATTTTTTGCAACCTACTTTTTTAAAATAAGGGCTCAATCTCTCCTCTAGCTCACCACCTATCAGAGGTATTAGAAGAGAAAAGTTATTAAGATATGGGGGAAGTGGACCTGCTTACCAATAGCTCTTTAGGGGCCACCTTGATCTTCTTTGGCAGCAGTTCAGCCCCACAGCAAACTCAAAACATGAGTCACCAGCTTCAGATCAGTCCTCTAGGCAGGCAGACAGCAGGCACACACCAGCAGGCTCTCCAACTGGCATGAGGCAAGGCCACAGAAGTGGCAATCTGCTTCAAGAACCTCATGAGTAGTTCCTGGCATGTTTCTCTCAATGGCAGCATCATCACAAGACGAGTGCAGCAGCTCTATGTAACGCAACCAATGCATGTGTGTCGTTAGCAAAGAATAGCAAGGCAGAGAAAACCAAACCAAGATTCAGTGCTCATCGTCCACTGTCTATAGGGTCATATTTAAATCCCTTCATCAAGAGTCCTTTCACATGTCTGCTATATCCAAACATCTATTCACCTATTCACCTGTGTCTGCTTCAGGAAAACAGCCTTTCTTTCTCTCTTTCTTTCTCTTTCTTTCTTTCTTTCTCTCTCTCTCTCTCTCTCTCTCTCTCTCTCTCTCTCTCTCTCTCTCTCTCTCTCTCTCTCTCTCTCTCTTTCTTTCTTTCTTTCTTTGAACCTAGTTTATATTTAGGAATATATATGTATATACAAATACATGTATGCATTAAATAACAACTGATTTTTAAAAAGAGCCCATACATTTGAAGAAGAGTAGAAGGAACATATGAGAAATTTTGGAAGGAAAATAGAAGAAAGAAATATTGGGATTAAACTAAAATCTCAAAAATATAAAAGTTTAACAATAAAAAAAAAACCCAGCAGAGTGGAAAGGCTCAAAGCCTTTTCAATAACAACAATAAATCATTTTTTGAAGATGGTTTCTTGTGATAGATGAACAACAGAACTTATTTGTACTATACCTTTTAATCTAATGTAATCACCACTTCAAACTTTCAAGTCTTTTTATAGAAGAACATAACAATATTCATGAAAGTTAAGCTTTGTTCTAAAGTTTGATTACAATTGAATGACAAAAGTCATACAAACATGTTTGAAAATGATTACAAATGTGTTTATCACAACTAATTAAAACACCCACAACTAACTAAAATTATCTAACTAAAATTATGGGAACAGTGAAATTTCTGTGTGGACTTTTCATAGGAGTCATGAAGGTCAAAGTGGACTGAGGTGAATTCAAAGGTAAAGGAATATGGTTTGTAGTAGAAAGTGTGAAACCACAAGGAATGTACAAGCAAGGACAATGCCCACCTTACAAAAATGGATTGGATTTTGTTTTGTTTTGTTTTGTTTTGGATAAAACTAAAAAATTTTTTTTTTCTTCTCAATTTGTATAAAATACTGTATGTGTTAGCAGCTCAAACAAAGACAATGAAAACAAAACAAAACAAAACCAAAAAAAATCTAAAAGCTCTCTTATCATCTTGCTCTCACTCAGTCTTCTCCCCACTTTCCCCTCTATCCCCCTCCCCCTCCCACGCTCTTTACTTATGGCCAGCCTCTACTCCTCTATCTCTCTCTCTCCCGTCTATATCTATTTATCTATCTATCTATCTATCTATCTATCTATCTATCTATCTATCTATCTATCTATCATCTATTTCTGTCTCTAGTACCCTCTCAGCTCTCCTTCCCATGCCCTGATAAACTCTGTTCTATATTTTTTTTAACATTTAAAAAAATTTTATTAGATATTTTCTTCATTTACATTTCAAATGCTATCTCAAAAGTCCCCTTTTCCCTCCCCTGACCCTACTCCCCTACCCACTCACTCCCATTTCTTGGCCCTGGATTTCCCCTGTACTGGGGCATATAAAGTTTGCTAGACCAAGGGGCTTCTGTTCTCATTGATGGCCAGCTAGGACATCTTCTGCTACATATGCAGCTAGAGACATGAATTCTGGGGGTACTGATTAGTTCATATTGTTGTTCCACCTATAGGGTTGCAAACCCCTTCAGCTCTTGGATACTTTCTCTAGCTCCTAATTTGGGGGCCCTGTATTACATCATATAGATGACTGTGAGCATTCACTTCTGTATTTGCCAGGCACTGGCAAAGTCTCACAGGAGGCAGCTATATCAGGGTCCTTTCAGCAAAATCTTGCTGGCATAGGCAATAGAGTCTGCGTTTGGTGAATGATCATGGGATGGACCCCCGGGTGGGGCAGTCAGTGGATAGTCCATGCTTTCCTCTTAGCTCCAAACTTTGTCTCTGCAGCCTTCCATGGATATTTTATTCCCTATTCTAGGGAGGAATGAAGTATCAACGAGTTGGTTTTCCTTCATGATTTTCTTGTGTTTTAGAAGTTGTATCTTGGGTATTCTAGGTTTCTGGGCTAATTTCCACTTATCAGTAAGTATATATCAAGTGAGTTCTTTTGTGATTGGGTTACCTCACTCAGGATGATATCCTCCAGATACATTCATTTGCTCAAGAATTTCATAAATTCATTGGTTTTAATAGCTGAGTAGTACCCCATTGTGTAAATGTACCACGGTTTCTGTATCCATTCGTCTGCTGAGGGACATCTGGGTCCTTTCCAGCTTCTGGCTATTACAAATAGAGCTGCTATGAACATAGTGGAGCACGTGTCCTTATTACCAGTTGGAATATCTTCTGGGTATATGCCCAGGAGAAGTATTGTTGGATATAGCAGTAGTATTATGTCCAGTTTTCTGAGAAACCGCCAGAATGTTTTCCAGAGTGGTTGTACAAGCTTGCAATCCCACCAACAATGGAGAAGTGTTCTTCTTTCTCCACATCCTCGCCAGCATCTGTTGTCACATGAATTTTTGATCCTAGTCATTCTGACTGGTGTGAGGTAGAAGTTCAGGGTTGTTTTGATTTGCATTTCCCTGATGATTAAGGATGTTTAACATTTTTTCAGGTGCTTCTCAGCCATTCAGTATTCCTCAGTTGAGAATTCTTTGTTTAACTCTGTACCCCATTTTTAATGGGGTTATTTGAATTTCTGGGGTTCAGCTTCTTGAGCTCTTTGTATATATTGGATATTAGTCCCCTGTCAGATTTAGGATTGGTAAAAATTCTTTCCCAATCTGTTGTTGGCCTTTTTGTCTTATTGACAATATCTTTTGCCCTACAGAAGCTCTGTAATTTTATGAGGTCCCATTTGTTGATTCTTGATCTTACAGCACAGGCCATTGCTGTTCTGTTTAGGAATTTTCCCCCTGTTCCCATATCTTCGAGGCATTTCCCCACTTTCTCCTCTATAAATTTCAGTATCTCTAGTTTTATGTAGAGTTCTTTGGTCCACTTAGACTTGAGCTTTGTACAAGAAGATAAGAATGGATCAATTCCCATTTTTCTACATGGTAACTGCCAGTTGTGCCAGCACCATTTGTTGAAAATGCTGTCTTTTTTCCCACTGGATGGTTTTAGCTCCCTTGTCAAAAATCGGGTGACCATAGGTATGTGGGTTCTTTTCTGGGTCTTCAGTTCTATTCCATTTATCTGCCTGTCTGTCGCTGTACCAGTACCATGCAGTTTTTATCACAGTTGCTTTGTAGTACAGCTTGAGGTCAGGTATGGTGATTCCCCCAGACGTTCTTTTATTATTGAGAATAGTTTTTTCTATCCTAGGTTTTTTGTTATTCCAAATGAATTTGCAAATTTCCCCTTCTAACTCAGTAAAGAATTGAGTTGGAATTTTGATAGGGATTGCATTGAACCTGTAGATTGCTTTCAGCAGGATAGCCATTTTTACTATATTGATCCTGCCAATCCATGAGCATGGAAGATCTTTCCATCTTCTAAGATCTTCTTCAATTTCTTTCTTCAGAGACTTGAAGTTCTTATCATACAGATCTTTCACTTCCTTAGTTAGAGTCACACCAAGGTATTTTATATTATTTGTGACTATTGTGAAGGGTGTTGTTTCCCTAATTTCTTTCTTAGCCTGTTTATCCTTTGTGTAGAAAAAGTCCATTGATATGTTTGAGTAAATTTTATATCCAGCTACTGCGCTGAAGCTGTTTATTAGGTTTAGGAGTTCTCTGGTGGAATTTTTAGGGTCTCTTACATATACTATCATATCATCTGCAAAAAGTGATATTTTGACTTCTTCCTTTCCAAGTTGTATCCCCTTGATCTCCTTTTTCTTGCTGAATTGCTCTGGCTAGGACTACAAGTACTATATTGAATAGGTAGGGAGAAAGTGGGCAGCCTTGTCTAGTCCCTAATATTCATGGGATTGCTTCCAGCTTCTCTCCATTTACTTTGATGTTGGCCACTGGTTTGCTGTATATTGCTTTTATTATGTTTAGGTATGGGCCTTGAATTCCTGATCTTTCCATGACTTTTATCATGAATGGGTGTTAGATTTTGTCAAATGCTTTTTCAGCATCTAACAAGATGATCATGTGGTTTTTGTCTTTGAGTTTGTTTATATAGTGGATTACTTTGATGGATTTCCATATATTAAGCCATCCCTGGGATGAAGCCTACTTGGTCATGATGGATGATTGTTTTGATGTGTTCTTGGATTCAGTTTGAGAGAATTTTATTGAGTATTTTTGCATCTATATTCATAAGGTCAATTGGTCTGAAGTTCTCTTTCTATGTTGGATCTTTGTGTGGTTTAGGTATCAGAGTAATTGTGGCTTCATAGAATGAATTGGGTAGAGTACCTTCTGTTTCTATTTTGTGGAATAGTTTGAGGATAGTTGGAATTAGGTCTTCTGACCAGATGGGTTTAGTGCAGGGTTCTATGAGACCTTCAAATAAGATCTAATTCCAGTTCTTCTCAAACTATTCCACAAAATAGAAACAGAAGGTATTCTACCCAATTCATTCTATGAAGATCTGATAGAACTCTGCACTAAACTCTTCTGGACCTGGGCTTCCTTTGGTTGAGAGGCTATTAATGGCTGCTTCTATTTCTTTAGGGGAAATGGGACTGTTAATATCGTTAATCTGATCCTTATTTAATTTTGGTACCTGGTATCTGTCTAGGAAGTTGTCAATTTCATCCAAGTTTTCCAGTTTTGTTGAGTATATTCTTTTGTAGTAGGATCTGATGATGTTTTGGATTTCCTCAGTATATGTTGTTATGTCTCCTTTTTCATTTTTGATTTTGTTAATTAGGATACTGTCCCTGTGCCCTCTAGTTAGTCTGGCTAAGGGTTTATCTATTTATCAGAACAATTTCACTTATGAAAATCAATGCAAAAATACTAAATAAAGTTCTATCAAACCTAATCCAATAACACATTAAAATGGTCACTCAACATAATCACATAGGCTTCATCCCAGGAATGGAAAGATGGTTCAATATATAGAAGTCCATCAATATAATCCACTATATAAATAAACTCAAAGGAAAAAAAACACAAATCATCTCATTAGATGTTGAAAAATCCTTTGGTAAAATACAACACACCTTAATGTTAAAGGTTTTGGAAAGATCTCAAGACACATAACTAAACATAATAATAAACAATATACATCAGACCAATAGCCAACATCAAATTAAATGGAGAAAATGTGAAGTGATCCCACTAAAACCAGGGAAAAGAGAATGTGTTCCACCCTCTCTCTATTTATTCAAGATAGTCCTTGAAGTCCTAGCCAGAAGCAATTAGACAAGAATAGGAGATCAAAGGAATACAAATTGGAAAGGAAGAAGTCAATATGTCACTCTGCAGATGATATAGTATTATACATAATTCTACCAGAGAACTACTATGAATGATCCTCAACTTCAGCAAAGTGACTGGATTATAAAAGTTAACTCAAGTTGATCTTTGACAAAGAAGCCAAACATATTCATGGAACAAAAGAAAGCATATTCAATAAATGGTGCTGGTCTAATTGGCTGTCTGTATGTAGAAAAAGGAAAATAGATCCATATTTGTCACCTTTACAAAGCTCAAGTCTGAGTGAATCAAGGACCTCAACATAAAACCAGATACATTCAATCTAATAGAAGAGAAAGTAGGAAAGAGCCTTGCACTCATGGGCACAAGAAGAAATTTCTGAAACAGAACTCTAATGGCTCACACTCTAAGATCAAGAATTGATTATGGGACCTTATAAAAGCTTCTATTAGGCAAAGGATATAGTCAATTAGACAAATCAGCAACCTAAAGATTGGGGAAAAAAACCTTCACTAAGCCTAAATCTGATATAGGGCTAATATCCAAAATATATTAAGAACTCAAGAAGCTAACTAAAAATCCCAAACAAAGCAATGAAAAAAAAAAAAAAAAAACGGGGTATAGAACTAAACCGAGAATTTATAACAAGGGAATCTTGAATGGTTGAGAAGTATCTAAAGAAATGTTCAAAGTCCTTAATAATCAGAGAAATAATGCAAATCAAAATGACCCAGAGATTCCACCTTACACCAATTAGAATGGTTAAAATCAAAACCTTAGGTGACAATGCATGTTGGTGAGAATGTAGTGAAAGAGGAACACTCCTCCCTTTCCAGTGGGATTTCAAAGAGGTACAGCCATTCTGAAAATCAATCTGGAAGTGTCTCAGAAATTGCAAATAGATCTACCTGAAGACCTAGTAATACCACTCTTGGGAATATATCCAAAAGTTGCCCCACAATGTCACAAGGGCATGTTTTCCATTATGTTCATAGTGGCCTTGTTTGTTGTAGCCAGAAGCTGGAAACAACCAAGATGTCCCATGACAGAAGAACTGATATAGAAAATATGGTTCATTTACACAATGGAATACTACTCAGCTATAAAGAATGAGGATATCCTGAGTTTTGCAGGCAAATAAATGGAACTAGAAAATATCATCCTGAGTGAGGTAACTCAGGCCCAAAATGACATACATGATATGTACTCACTAGTAAGTGGATATTAGCCAAAAAATAAAAATACAGAGTACCCAAGATGCAGTCCACAGAACTCAAAAAGATCCAAAACCTGAAGGGCCCAAGTGAGGACACCTCAGTCTCCCTTGTGAAGGAGAAGAAAGCAATAACAAAGGGGGAGAGATGGAGAGGGGAGCATGATCTTCTATTGGGTGTGGGAAAAGGACTGAAGCCCTGAGGCCAGCCAAAAGAATGAAAACAGGCAACCTCAGGAGATAGGACATTGGGGGGATCCTCCCAAATGCACCAGAGACTCTCATGACTCAAAGGGAGGGACTTTAGATGAAATGCCCTACAGTGGGGAGAGGAAACTTATAGAGCCCCACCTCCAGCAGAAAATCTGGGCATCAAGTGACACTCAAAACTTTGACCCATAATTGTTCCCATCTTAAAGAACTTCAGATATGGAAATGGAGAGAATCCTAAGGAAAAGAAGGTCCATCAATAGGCCCCAAAATGGGATACAGCTCTAGAGGAGGTCTCAAGGCCTGGCACTATTACTGAGGCTGTGGAAAGCTCACAAAAAGGAACCTATCATGGCTGCCCCGTGAAAGACCCAACAAATAGCTGAAAGATTCAGATGCAGATATTTTCACCCAACCAGTGAACAGAACTTGCTGACCCCTGTGGCTGAATTAGGGAAAAGATGGAAGAAACTGAAGAGTAGGGTGGCCATGAAGGAGGACAAGCAGTCTCAATTAACCTGGATCCCTAAGATCTCCCACATACTGGACCACCAACCAGGCAGCATATACCAGCTGATATGAGGCCCATAACACATATACAGCAGAGGAATGTCAGTTCTGGGTTCAGTCAGAGAACATGCACCTAACTCTCAAGAGATTGGAGGCCCCAGGGAGTTTAGAGGTCTGGTGGAGTGGGGGTGGGTAGTAGGCACATCGTCATGGAGTCAGGGGGCCAGGCAAGAGGTATGGGATGGATAGCAATCTAAACAGCCCCATATCCCCTAAAGAAATAGAAGCAGTCATAATAGTTCCCCAACCAAAAAAAGCCCAGGACCAGATGGGTTTAGTGCAGAGTTCTATCAGACCTTCAAAGAAGACCTAATTCCAATTCTCCACAAACTATTTCACAAAATAGAAACAGAAGGTACTCTACCCAATTATTTCTATGAATCCACAATTGCTCTGTTACCTAAATCACACAAAAATCCAACAAAGAAAGAGCTTCAGACCAATTGCCCTTATGAATATTGATGCAAAAATACTCAATAAAATCCTCGCAAACTGAATCCAAGAACACATCAAAACTGTCATCCATCATGACCAAGTAGGCTTCATTCCAGGGATGCAGGGATGGTTGATATATGGAAATCCATCAAAGTAATCCACTGTATAAACAAACTCAAAGACATAAACCACATGATCATCTTGTTAGATGCTGAGAAAGCACTTGACAAAATCCAACACCTATTCATGATGAAAGTCTTGGAGAGATCAGGAATTCAAGGCCCATACCTAAACATAATAAAAGCAATATACAGCAAGCCAGTAGCCAACATCTAAAAATGAAGAGAAGCTGGAAGCAATCCCACTAAAATCAGGGAGTAGACAAAGCTGCCCAATTTCTCCCTACCTATTCAATGTAGTATTTGACGTCCTATCCAGAGCAATTAAACAACAAAAGGAGATCAAGGGAATACAATTTGGAAAGGAAGAAGTCAAAATATCACTATTTGCAGATGATATGATAGTATATATAAGTGACCCTAAAAATTCCACCAGAGAGCTCCTAAACCTGATAAACAACTTCAGCAAACTAGCTGGATATTAAATTAACTCAAACAAATCAGTAGCCTTCCTCTACTCAAAGGATAAACAAACTGAGAAAGAAGTTAGAGAAATTACTCCCTTTAAAATAGTGACAAATAATATAAAATACCTTGGTGTTACTCTAATCAAGCAAGTGAAAGATAGAAGTCAAGAACTTCAAGTCTTTGAAGAAAGAAATTGAAGAGGACCTCAGAAGATGGAAAAATCTCCCATGCTCATGGATTGGCAGGATTAATATAGTAAAAATGGCCATCTTTCTGAAAGCAATTTACAGATTCAATGCAATCCCCATCAAAATTCCAAATCATGTCTTCAGAGTTAGAAAGAGCAATTTGCAAATTCATTTGGAATAAAAAATAAACCCAGGACAGCAAAAACTATTCTCAACAATAAAAGAACTTTTGAAGGAATCACCATCCCTAATCTCAAACTGTACTTCAGAAGAATAGTGATATAAAGAGAGACAGGCAGGAAGATCAATGGATTCATGGTTAAGAACCAAAAATGAACCCATACACATATGATCACTTTATATTTGACAAAGCAGCTAAAACCATCCAGTTGAAAAAAGACAGCATTTTAAACAAATGGTTCTGGTTCTATAGGTGGTCAGCATGTAGAAAAATGTAAATCGACCCATCCTTATCTCCTTGTACAATGCTCAAATCCAAGTGGATCAAGCACCTCCCACATAAAGCCACATACACTGAAAATAACGGAAGAGACAGTGGGGAAGAGCCTCCAATACATGAGCACAGGGGGAAAGTTCCTGAACAGAACACCAGTGACTTATACTCTACCATCAAGAATTGACAAAAATGGACCTCATAACATTGCAAAGCTTCTGTAAGGCAAATAACATGTCAATAGGATAAAACATCAACCAACAGGATGGGACAAGATCTTTACCAATCCTACATCTGATAGAGGGCTAATATCCAATATATACAAAGAACTCAAGAAGTTAAACTCCAGAAAATCAAATAATCCTATTAAAACTGGGGTACAGATCTAAACAAAGGACTTTCAACTGAGGAATAGCAAATGGCCTAGAAGCACCTAAAGAAATGTCCAACATCCTTAGTCATCAGGGAAATGCAAATCAAAACAACCCTGAGATTCCACCTCATATCAGTCAGAATGGCTAAGATGAAAATCTCAGGTGACAGCAGATGGTGAGGATGTGGAGAAAGGAAAACACTCCTCCATTGCTGGTGGGATTGCAAGCTGGTACAACCACTCTGGAAATCAATCTTGTGGTTCTTCAGGATATTGAACATAGTATTACCTGAGGACCCAGCTAAGCACATACCCAAAAGACTCTACAACATATAACAAGGACACATGCTCCACTATGTTCATAGCAGCCTTATTTATAATAGCCAGAACCTGGAAAAAACCTAGATGTCATTCAATAGAGGAATGGATACAGAAAATGTGTACATTTACCCAATGAAGTACTACTCAGCCATTAAAAATTATGA
Source organism: Mus musculus (assembly GCF_000001635.26). NCBI lineage: Eukaryota > Metazoa > Chordata > Mammalia > Rodentia > Muridae > Mus > Mus musculus. The sequence goes on from NC_000085.6 coordinate 3,022,592, forward strand.
ATTCATGAAATTTCTAGACAAATTGATGGGGCTAGAAAATATCATCCTAAGTGAGGTATCCCATTCACAAAAGAACACATTTGGTATGCACTCAATGATAAATGGATATTAGCCCAAAAGGTCAGAATACCCAAGATACAATTCACAGACCACATGAAGCTCAAGAAGAAGAAGTACTAAAGTGTGGGTGCTTTGGTCCTACTTAAAAGGAAGAAAAAGCTGGGCAGTGGTGGCACATACCTTTAATCTCAGCACTTGGGAGACAGAGGCAAGCAGATTTCTAAGTTTGAGGCCAATCTGTTCTACAGAGTGAGTTCCAGGACAGTCAGGGCTACACAGAGAAACCCTGTCTCAAAAAATAAAAGAAGAAGAGAAAAGAAAAGAAAAAGAAAGAAAGGAAAAAGAAAGAAAAGAAAAGAAAAAGAAAGAAAAAAAGAAAGAAAAGAAAAGAAGAAAGAAAGAAAAGAAAAAGAAAGAAGAGAAAAGAAAGGGGTACAAAATACAAAATACTCACGGGAATAAATATGGAGAAAGAGTGTAGAGCAGATACTGAAGGAAAGGCCCTCCAGTCCCACCTAGGAATTCATCCCATATATAGTCACCAAATCAGACACTATTGTGGATGCCAAGAAGTGCTTGCTGAAAGGAGCCTGATACAGCTTTCTCCTGAGAGATCCTGCCAGAGCTTCACAAATACAGAGGCAGATGCTCACAGCCAACTATTGGACTGAGCACAGGATTCCCAATGGAGGAGTTAGAGAAAGGACTGAAGTAGCTGAGGGGGCTTGAAATCCCATAGGAAGAGCAACAATATCAACCAACCAGAGCTCCCAGAGCACCCAGGGACTAAGCCACCAACTATGGAGTACATGGCTCCAGCTGGGTATGTCCCATAGTATGGCCTTGTCAGGTATCGTTGTCAGGAGAGGTCCTTGTTTCTATGAAGGCTCAAAAGATATCCCAGTGTAGTGGAATGGAAGGCAGGGAGGCTGGGATGGGTGGTTGGTTGGAGGAACACCATCATAGAAGTATGGAAGGGGAAAATGGGGTATGGGGTTTCTAGGAAGGGAGAAACCGTGAAAGGGGATAACATTTGAAATGTAAATTAAAAAATCCAATAAAAATTCATCTGTAATAACAAAAAACCCAGAATAGCAAAAACTATTCTCAAAAATAAAAAAAAAAATTTCTTGGAGAATTTCCATCTCTGATCTCAAGCTGTACCTCAATGCAATACTGATAAAAAGCTGCATGGTGTTGGTACAGAGGCAGATAAGTAAATCAATGTAATAGAATTGAAGACCCAGAAATAAATCCACACACATGATCTTTTACAAAGAAGCCAAAACCCTCCAGTGGTGGCGGGGGGCGGGGGGGGGCACACAGCTTTATCAACAAATGGTGCTTGTTCAGCTGACAGTTGGCATGTAGAAGAATGCAAATTGATTCTTGTCCAAAGCTCAATTCAAAGTAGATCAAGGACCTCACATAAAACCAGATATGCTAAATCTAAGAGAAAAGAAATTGAGAATGAGCCTCAAAGGCATCTGCACATGGGAAAATTTCCTGAACAGAACATCAATGGCTCATCCTCTAAGATTAACAATTGACAAATGGAACTGCATAAATTTGAAAAGCTTCTGTAAGGCAAATGACACTGTCAATAGGACAAAATGGCAACATACATGTTTGAAAGATCTTGACCAAGCGTAAATCTGATTGAGAACTAATATCTAAAATATTCAAAGAACTCAAGAAGTTAGACTGCAGAAAATCAAATAACACTATTAATAAATGGGGTACAGAGTTACACAAAAATTCTCAACTGTGGATTGCTAAATTCTTAATGATGATCCTATAATAATTCCTAAAATTTTACTTGTAATTAATAAACTCTTTACAATAAGACTGCTATTATAATCCTTCTGATGTAAAAACTGCAATTTGAAATCTGCCAATGTCCGTGTGTCAGGAGTTAATTGCTTCTGAGATAGAAAGCAGGTATTTACAACTTAGAACAAATTCCACATTGTTATAAAACAATTAACTAAAGTCATAAAAAGAAACTAATGATTTATTGTAGGTGTAGGAACAGAGGATAAAATTTTGACTGTGTTTATCAATATAAACCTTCAATGGTAACTTAGTCACAAAATTATGATTTTTAATTCTTAATGACAGATAATGAATGTCTATCTGGAAAACTAGTCATAATGGATACATATTTAAGCATCTCTGTTGTAAACTCCTTAACTGATTTTTGAGTTGAATTTAAGTGTGAGCTCATGGTGAAATTTTTACCATGTGATCATATATTCTAAAAGATGTTTAAGTGCTGAGGACAAAGGGAGCAGAGAGAATTTTTTGGAGAGAATTTTTAGAGAACAACCACTGAGAAATAAAGATTAAAATCACTTTTCAAAGTGTCTCTTTTTCTTCCTGAGACATTCACTAGCAGACTGGGAGTTGTATAATTTCTCAGTCCAAGACTTGAAGTTCTGTGGAGAAGAGAACTAAGACTGCTTTCCTTAACTTCCCCTTGTTTTATACCAGGTACCAAATCCAGTGGTTTTTAACCTCAGAATATGTAAGAAAATTATTAAATATTTTTAGAAGCAAGGAGCTTCTATATTCAGCATAGTTACAAAGGTTAAAAGTCAGGGGTTATAAGTCATCTGCCTATGTACAACACTGCCTTGCTTCAGTCCATTACAGGCCTAGCAGGCTCCAGGAAGGGACCTTTTTAATAGAGAACAAATTTTAAATAAACAACAGGGTGTGGTAGTGGTTGGCACCCTTAATCCTAGCACTATAGAAACAAAGGGATTATGATTTTCCTAATTTTGAGGCTATCCAGGGCTACACATTGAAATAATGTCTCAGCTGACAAAACATTGGCCGCACACAAAATAAGTAAATAAGTAAGTAACTAACTAAATAATTCCAACTACTAAACAAATATTTAAATAAAAAATTTAAAACTAAAAAGTGACTTTGCAATGGTGTTTAGACATTCATGTATGTGTTGTTTGAAAATTTTCAGCAACTTTTTCATGATGATGGTTGAGAACTCTGAAAATCCAGACCCTGAAGTAGGAAACAATGTAGCGGAGCACTGTGAAATCACAGTGGAATGCTATGACATCAGATTGGAGCACGGTGACACCAGAGTGGAGCACGATGACAGCACAGTGGAACAATGTGACAGCCCTGTGGACCACTGTGACTCCAGAGTGGAGCACTGTGACACCACAGTGTAGAACTGTGACACCAGATCTTGGTTCTGGGACTCCGCTGAACGTAGTCTGCACAGGTGAGAGTGTGCACTACAGAAGTAACAGCTTCTGGGACAGGCAGGAGCCACAGAGCTTCTGAGGGAGTGCCCTTTTCGGCCTCCAGACATCTGGCCACCTTCCCGGCCAGAGGACAGGTGTCCGCCCGGCCCGGGAGGACTTTGCCTCAGAATAGGAGGAAGACATCTTGGTTCCGAGACATCATCGAAAGTAGTCTGTACAGATGAGATTGTGGCCTACAGAACCTAACAGCTTCTGTGACAGGCCAAAGCAACACAGCTTCTGAAAAAGGTCCTGTTTTGGGCCTTCATCTTCGGCCAGAAGGGAGGTCCGAAAACCAGATATCTCTGCACCTTTCCTGTAAGAGGAGAGCTTGCCTGCAGAGAGTGCTCTGACCACTGAAACTCAGAGGAGAGAGCTAGTCTCCCATGTCTGCTGATAGAGGCTAACAGAGTCACCAGAGGAACAATCTCTAAACAGAGACAACTATAACAACTAACTCCAGAGATTACCAGATGTTGAAAGGTAAACTTAGAATCTTACTAACTGAAAACAAGACCACGCACCATCATCAGAACCCAACACTCCCACTTCGCCCATTCCCGGGCACCACAACACACCCGAAAACCTAGACCTGGATTTAAAAGCATATCTCATGATGATGGTAGAGAACATCAAGAAGGACTTTAATAACTCACTTAAAGAATTACAGGAGAACACTGCTAAACAGGTAGAAGACCTTAAAGAGGAAGCACAAAAATCCCTTAAAGAATTGCAGAAAAAGACAACCAAAAGGGTGATGGAATTGAATAAAAATATCCAAGACCTAAAAAGGGAAGTAGACAAAATAAAGAAAACCCAAAGTGAGGCAACGCTGGAGATAGAAACCCTAGGAAAGAAATCTGGAAGCATAGATGTGAGCATCAGCAAAAGAGTACAAGAGATGGAAGAGAGAATCTCAGGTGCAAAAGATTCCATAGAGAACATCGACACAACAATCAAAGAAAATGGAAAATGCAAAAAGATCCTAACTTAAAACATCCAGGAAATCCAGGACACAATGAGAACATCAAACCTACGGATAATAGGAGTAGATGAGAATGAAGATTTTCAACTCAAAGGGCCAGCAAATATCTTCAACAAAATTATAGAAGAAACCTTCCCAAACCTAAAGAAAGAGATGCCCATGAACATATAAGAAGCCTACAGAACTCCAAATAGACTGGACCAGAAAAGAAATTCCTTCCAACACATAATAATCAGAATAACAAATGCACTAAATAAGGATAAAATACTAAAAGCAGTAAGGGAAAATGTCAAGTAACATTTAAAGGTAAGCCTATCAGAATGACATCAGATTTTTCACCAGGGACTATGAAAGCCAGAAGAGAATGGACAGATAATATGCAGACAGTAAGAGAACACAAATGCCAGCCCAGGCTACTATACCCAGCCAAACTCTCAATTACCATAGATGGAGACCCAAAGTATTCCATGACAAAACCAAATTCACACATTATCTTTCTATGAATGCAGCCCTTCAAAGGATAATAACAGAAAAAAACCAATACAAGGACACAATCCTCGTCCTAGAAAAAGCAAAAAGGTAATCCCTCAACAAACCTAAAAAAAAGACAGCCACAAGAACAGAATGCCAACTCTAACAACAAAAATAATAGGAAGCAACAATTACTTTTCCTTAATATCTCTTAATATCAATGGACTCAATTCCCCAATAAAAAGACATAGACTAACAGACTGGCTACACAAACAGGACCCAACATTTTGCTGCTTACAGGAAACTCATCTCAGAGAAAACGATAGACACTACCTTAGAATGAAAGGCTGGAAAACAATTTTCCAAGCAAATGGTATGAAGAAACAAACTGGAGTAGCCATTCTAATATCTAATAAAATCGACTTCTAACCCAAAGTCATCAAAAAAGACAAGGAGGGGCACTTCATACTCATCAAAGGTAAAATAATCCAAGAGGAACTCTAAATTCTGAATATCTATGCTCCAAATACAAGGGCAGCCACATTCATTAAAGAAAATTTAGTAAAGCTCAAAGCACACATGGCACCTCACACAATAATAGTGGGAGACTTCAACACACCACTTTCATCAATGAACAGATCATGGAAACAGAAACTAAACAGGGACACAGTGAAACTAACAGAAGTTATGAAACAAATGGATCTAACAGATATCTACAGAACATTTTATCCTAAAACAAAAGGATATACCTTCTTCTCAGCACCTTATGGTACCTTCTCCAAAATTGACCACATAATTGATCACAAAACAAACCTCAACAGATACAAAAATATTGAAATTATCCCATGCATCCTATTATATCACCATGGACTAAGGCTGATCTTAAATAACAAAGTAAATAATAGAAAGCAAACATTCACGTGGAAACTGAACAACACAATTCTCAATGATACCTTGGTCAAGGAAGGAATAAAGAAAGAAATCAAGGACTTTTTGGAGTTTAATGAAAATAAAGCCACAACATACCCTATCTTTTTTTTTTTTCCATTTTTTATTAGGTATTTAACTCATTTACATTTCCAATGCTATACCAAAAGTCCCCCATATCCACCCACCCCCACTCCCCTGCCCACCCACTCCCCCTTTTTGGCCCTGGTGTTCCCCTGTACTGGGGCATATAAAGTTTGCAAGTCCAATGGGCCTCTCTTTCCAGTGATGGCCGACTAGGCCATCTTTTGATATATATGCAGCTAGAGTCAAGAGCTCCGGGGTACTGGTTAGCTCATAATGTTGTTCCACCTATAGGGTTGCAGATCCCTTTAGCTCCTTGGCTACTTTCTCTAGCTCCTCCATTGGGAGCCCTATGATCCATCCATTAGCTGACTGTGAGCATCCACTTCTGTGTTTGCTGGGCCCCGGCATAGTCTCACAAGAGACAGCTACATCTGCGTCCTTTCAATAAAATCTTGCTAGTGTATGCAATGGTGTCAGCGTTTGGATGCTGATTATGGGGTGGATCCCTGGCTATGGCAGTCTCTACATGGTCCATCCTTTCATCTCAGCTCCAAACTCCGTCTCTGTAACTCCTTCCATGGGTGTTTTGTTCCCAAATCTAAGGAGGGGCATAGTGTCCACACTTCAGTCTTCAGTCTTCTTGAGTTTCATGTGTTTAGCAAATTATATCTTATATCTTGGGTATCCTAGGTTTGGGGCTAATATCCACTTATCAGTGAATACATATTGTGTGAGTTCCTTTGTGAATGTGTTACCTCACTCAGGATGATGCCCTCCAGGTCCATCCATTTGGCTAGGAATTTCATAAATTCATTCTTTTTAATAGCTGAGTAGTACTCCATTGTGTAGATGTACCACATTTTCTGTATCCATTCCTCTGTTGAGGGGCATCTAGGTTCTTTCCAGCTTCTGGCTATTATAAATAAGGCTGCTATGAACATAGTGGAGCATGTGTCCTTCTTACCTGTTGGGGCATCTTCTGGATATATGCCCAGGAGAGGTATTGCTGGATCCTCCGGTAGTACTATGTCCAGTTTTCTGAGGAACCGCCAGACTGATTTCCAGAGTGGTTGTACAAGCCTGCACTCCCACCAACAATGGAGGAGTGTTCCTCTTTCTCCACATCCTCGACAGCATCTGCTGTCACCTGAATTTTTGATCTTAGCCATTCTGACTGGTGTGAGGTGGAATCTCAGGGTTGTTTTGATTTGCATTTCCCTGATGATTAAGGATGTTGAACATTTTTTCAAGTGCTTCTCTGCCATTCGGTATTCCTCAGGTGAGAATTCTTTGTTCAGTTCTGAGCCCCATTTTTTAATGGGGTTATTTGATTTTCTGAAGTCCACCTTCTTGAGTTCTTTATATATGTTGGATATTAGTCCCCTATCTGATTTAGGATAGGTAAAGATCCTTTCCCAATCTGTTGGTGGTCTTTTTGTCTTATTGACGGTGTCTTTTGCCTTGCAGAAACTTTGGAGTTTCATTAGGTCCCATTTGTCGATTCTCGATCTTACAGCACAAGCCATTGCTGTTCTGTTCAGGAATTTTTCCCCTGTGCCCATATCTTCAAGGCTTTTCCCCACTTTCTCCTCTATAAGTTTCAGTGTCTCTGGTTTTATGTGAAGTTCCTTGATCCACTTAGATTTGACCTTAGTACAAGGAGATAAGTATGGATCGATTCGCATTCTTCTACACGATAACAACCAGTTGTGCCAGCACCAATTGTTGAAAATGCTGTCTTTCTTCCACTGGATGGTTTTAGCTCCCTTGTCGAAGATCAAGTGACCATAGGTGTGTGGGTTCATTTCTGGATCTTCAATTCTATTCCATTGGTCTACTTGTCTGTCTCTATACCAGTACCATGCAGTTTTTATCACAATTGCTCTGTAGTAAAGCTTTAGGTCTGGCATGGTGATTCCACCAGAAGTTCTTTTATCCTTGAGAAGACTTTTTGCTATCCTAGGTTTTTTGTTATTCCAGACAAATTTGCAAATTGCTCCTTCCAATTCGTTGAAGAATTGAGTTGGAATTTTGATGGGGATTGCATTGAATCTGTAGATTGCTTTTGGCAAGATAGCCATTTTTACAATGTTGATCCTGCCAATCCATGAGCATGGGAGATCTTTCCATCTTCTGAGATCTTCTTTAATTTCTTTCTTCAGAGATTTGAAGTTTTTATCATACAGATCTTTCACCTCCTTAGTTAGAGTCACGCCAAGATATTTTATATTATTTGTGACTATTGAGAAGGGTGTTGTTTCCCTAATTTCTTTCTCAGCCTGTTTATTCTTTGTATAGAGAAAGGCCATTGACTTGTTTGAGTTTATTTTATATCCAGCTACTTCACCGAAGCTGTTTATCAGGTTTAGGAGTTCTCTGGTAGAATTTTTAGGGTCACTTATATATACTATCATATCATCTGCAAAAAGTGATATTTTGACTTCCTCTTTTCCAATTTGTATCCCCTTGATCTCCTTTTGTTGTCGAATTGCTCTGGCTAATACTTCAAGTACTATGTTGAAAAGGTAGGGAGAAAGTGGGCAGCCTTGTCTAGTCCCTGATTTTAGTGGGATTGCTTCCAGCTTCTCTCCATTTACTTTGATGTTGGCTACTGGTTTGCTGTAGATTGCTTTTATCATGTTTAGGTATGGGCCTTGAATTCCTGATCTTTCCAAAACTTTTATCATGAATGGGTGTTGGATCTTGTCAAATGCTTTTTCTGCATCTAACGAGATGATCATGTGGTTTTTGTCTTTGAGTTTGTTTATATAATGGATTACATTGATGGATTTTCGTATATTAAACCATCCCTGCATCCCTGGAATAAAACCTACTTGGTCAGGATGGATGATTGCTTTAATGTGTTCTTGGATTCGGTTAGCGAGAATTTTATTGAGGATTTTTGCATCGATATTCATAAGAGAAATTGGTCTGAAGTTCTCTATCTTTGTTGGATCTTTCTGTGGTTTAGGTATCAGAGTAATAGTGGCTTCATAAAATGAGTTGGGTAGAGTACCTTCTACTTCTATTTTGTGAAATAGTTTGTGCAGAATTGGAATTAGATCTTCTTTGAAGGTCTGATAGAACTCTGCACTAAACCCATCTGGTCCTGGGCTTTTTTTGGTTGGGAGACTATTAATAACTGCTTCTATTTCTTTAGGTGATATGGGACTGTTTAGATGGTCAACTTGATCCTGATTCAACTTTGGTACCTGGTATCTGTCCAGAAATTTGTCCATTTCGTCCAGGTTTTCCAGTTTTGTTGAGTATAGCCTTTTGTAGAAGGATCTGATGGTGTTTTGGATTTCTTCAGGATCTGTTGTTATGTCTCCCTTTTCATTTCTGATTTTGTTAATTAGGATTTTGTCCCTGTGCCCTTTAGTGAGTCTAGCTAAGGGTTTATCTATCTTGTTGATTTTCTCAAAGAACCAACTCCTCGTTTGGTTAATTCTTTGAATAGTTCTTCTTGTTTCCACTTGGTTGATTTCACCCCTGAGTTTGATTATTTCCTGCCGTCTACTCCTCTTGGGTGAATTTGCTTCCTTTTTTTCTAGGACTTTTAGATGTGTTGTCAAGCTGCTAGTATGTGCTGTCTCCCGTTTCTTCTTGGAGGCACTCAGCACTATGAGTTTCCCTCTTAGAAATGCTTTCATTGTGTCCCATAGGTTTGGGTACGTTGTGGCTTCATTTTCATTAAACTCTAAAAAGTCTTTAATTTCTTTCTTTATTCCTTCCTTGACCAAGGTATCATTGAGAAGAGTGTTATTCAGTTTCCACGTGAATGTTGGCTTTCCATTATTTATGTTGTTATTGAAGATCAGTCTTAGGCCATGGTGGTCTGATAGGATACATGGGACAATTTCAATATTTTTGTATCTATTGAGGCCTGTTTTGTGACCAATTATATGGTCAATTTTGGAGAAGGTCCCGTGAGGTGCTGAGAAGAAGGTATATCCTTTTGTTTTAGGATAAAATGTTCTGTAGATATCTGTCAGGTCCATTTGTTTCATAACTTCTGTTAGTTTCACTGTGTCCCTGTTTAGTTTCTGTTTCCACGATCTGTCCTTTGAAGAAAGTGGTGTGTTGAAGTCTCCCACTATTATTGTGTGAGGTGCAATGTATGCTTTGAGCTTTACTAAAGTGTCTCTAATGAATGTGGCTGCCCTTGCATTTGGTGCGTAGATATTCAGAATTGAGAGTTCCTCTTGGAGGATTTTACCTTTGATGAGTATGAAGTGTCCCTCCTTGTCTTTTTTGATAACTTTGGGTTGGAAGTCGATTTTATCCGATATTAAAATGGCTACTCCAGCTTGTTTCTTCAGTCCATTTGCTTGGAAAATTGTTTTCCAGCCTTTCACTCTGAGGTAGTGTCTGTCTTTTTCCCTGAGATGGGTTTCCTGTAAGCAGCAGAATGTTGGGTCCTGTTTGTGTAGCCAGTCTGTTAGTCTATGTCTTTTTATTGGGGAATTGAGTCCATTGATATTAAGAGATATTAAGGAAAAGTAATTGTTGCTCCCTTTTATTTTTGTTGTTAGAGTTGGCATTCTGTTCTTGTGGCTGTCTTCTTTTTGGTTTGTTGAATGATTACTTTCTTGGTTGTTCTAGGGCGTGATTTCCGTCCTTGTATTGCTTCTTTTCTGTTATTATCCTTTGAAGGGCTGGATTCGTGGAAAGATATTGTGTGAACTTGGTTTTGTCGTGGAATACTTTGGTTTCTCCATCTATGGTAATTGAGAGTTTGGCCGGGTATAGTAGCCTGGGCTGGCATTTGTGTTCTCTTAGTGTCTGTATAACATCTGTCCAGGCTCTTCTGGCTTTCATAGTCTCTGGTGAAAAGTCTGGTGTAATTCTGATAGGCCTTCCTTTATATGTTACTTGACTGTTATTAAACGCGTTCTCACGCCCGGCCAGGAAGAACACCACAGACCAGAATCTTCTGCGGCAAAACTTTATTGCTTACATCTTCAGGAGCCAGAGTGCAAGAAGCAAGAGAGAGAGAAAACGAAACCCCGTCCCTTTTTTAGGAGAGTTATATTTCGCCTAGGACGTGTCACTCCCTGATTGGCTGCAGCCCATCGGCCGAGTTGACGTCACGGGGAAGGCAGAGCACATGGAGTGGAGAACCACCCTCGGCATATGCGCAGATTATTTGTTTACCACTTAGAACACAGCTGTCAGCGCCATCTTGTAACGGCGAATGTGGGCGCGGCTCCCAACATCTCCCCCTTTCCTTTTAATAAGAGCAAATAGGCCACCCATATTAATGAGAGTGGAGATAGAGGTCAAATCCCCAGTGTGTAGGTAAAGGAGCCATGTACAGGATTAGCTCTTAGGCTCACAGGCTTTTACCCAGAGCAACCCTGACCTGCTCCCGTGTCGTTTTGCCTGGGGGAAGGGAACTAGGACACTGAACCTTCATGAAAGATGACATGTCTCCCTAGAATAGGCTCATATATGCCGCAGAGCCTTTCCATTGCAGTGCTTAGCCGTGCAACTCTCTCGGGCTGCTGAAGCACACTCACTCTATCCCGTGCAATGAGTCTAGCCTCGTGAGATGTAAGAGCTGAGTGGCCAGCGACCTATTGCCTAAGCATAGATAACCATATATCAGGGGGAGCTCCATGTTCTAGTCCTGCAAGCGCCTGGGCAATAACCACCTTGTCTCTCCTAGTTTGGGCCTTAAGCTTACAGACCAATCAAAGAAGCAACACTAATCCACAGCAAAGTGTATCTCCAAATAATATTAATCCCACCCAATTTTTTAAAGAAGGAAAATGCTGAGGAGATCCAATTGGGTAATCCTTTGGTCAGCGACAGGTCCAAGCGCGTGGAGTTGACCTGAAGTCTCAATTCCCGAAGGATCTGTTCAAATTCAGCCATCCAATTCTGTAACATATACTGAAAAAGACTTTTTGACAATTTAGCTGCCCTAGTAAATTTAACATACTGAATGGAAATAACACACAATCCCGGAAACTTTTGTTCACAACCCTGCTGAGTTATTTGTCATAATACATCTAGTTGTATCTGGACAAGATCTATGAGTTGATTAACCAGCATGAGACCTCTCTGTATCTTGACATTAGCTGAGGCCTGTTCATCTATGACTGTAGTCACTGAGGCTGACAAAGTGTTAATGGTGTCAGTCGTCTGGACCTGTCCAGACAGAGCCAAGGCTGTCTGAATCAAGGCTAAACCCAGTTCCTAGTTAGTGGTAAAAAAGCAGGAGAATACTTGAGCATTATACATCACCGTCATCCACCTTTTGTAAGGCCTGGTTAGCAGCTAGAGTAAGAGTCCTAGGGGAGGAGATATGAGGATCTCCTTCTAAAATACCAAACAAAGGCCTTAACTCAGCGGAAGGAATCTTTAAAAAAGGTCTGAGCCAATTAATATCTCCCAACAGCTTTTGAAAATCATTTAAGGTATGGAGGTGATCTCTTCTTATCTCTACCTTTTGGGGCACAATCTTATCTGGGGACACCACAGAGCCCAAGAATTGTCCTGTATCAGAAATTTGGACCTTTTCTGTGGCTATCTGTAAACCCCACTGACTTAAAGTTTTAAGTAGAAAAGGATATGCCTTTTGTAGCATGGTAAGGTCTTTATGGCACAGGAGGATGTCATCCATGTAAAGGAGCAAAATTAAAGAGGGGAATTGTTCCCTCACTGGCAAAAGAGCTTCTTGTACATAAAGTTGACACATAGTAGGACTATTGGACATTCCCTGTGGTAAGACCTTCCATTGATACCTCTTATCAGGTTCCATGTGATTAATAGAGGGGATGGTAAAGGCAAATCTGGGCCTATCCCTTGGACACAAAGGTATAGAAAAGAAACAATCTTTAATATCTATAATAATTAAATTCCAGCCACGTGGTAAGGCGGAAAGTACAGGGAGACCCCTCTGTACTGGGCCAAATAAGTTCATTTGCTCATTAATGGCTCTGAGGTCATGGAGCAGTCTCCACTTTCCTGACTTTTTCTTAATTACAAAAATTGGAGTATTCCAAGGTGAGGTAGAGGGTTCAATATGGCCTAATTTTAATTGTTCCTCTACCAGTTGAATCACAGCTTCTAGTTTTTCAGAGGATAGGTGCCATTGAGGAACCCACACTGGGTCCCCTGTTTTCCATGGTATGGGTCGTGCTGCCCCAATGGCCACTAAGGAAAACCCAGACCCTGTCTGTCTTGGTTTCCATTAGGTGAGATGGGCTCTATCCTTCCCTGTTCTTGATGTCCTAACCCTTTTCCTTCTTTATAACCCATCTTTGCCATGATATTTTTTGCTTTAGTTGAATACCCTCCCGATGGGGCGTTTTCATTGGACAAAATAAGGCCCAAATGCTGCATAATATCCCTTCCCCAGAGGTTAACCGGGAGTGGGAGCACATAAGGTATGAATTTCCCTTGCTGTCCTTCAGAGGATTCCCACGTCAAGGCAATGGAGCTTATAGTGGGACATGATTGATATCCTAGGCCCTGTAATGAATGAGATGACTCTGTGGTGGGCCATGCTTTGGGCCACCAATGTGTAGAAATTATACTTTTATCTGCTCCGGTATCAAGGATGCCTTCAAACTCTTTTCCATTAATCTTAAGGCGGAGCTTAGGTCTATCATTTAAAGATACAACCAAATAGGCAGAATCATTTCCTGAGGAGCCCATTTTCTTTATCTCAGGTCCTGCAAATTTCTCCCTGGTATTATCAGGGAGGAGCAGCAGCTGAGCTATCCTATCTCCTTTACTAATAGAAAAAACGCCTTTAGGGCTTGAGCACAGGACCTGTATTTCAGGGGAATGTTGACAATCCATAACTCCAGGGTGGACTACTAAGCCCTGCAAGGTGAGTGAACCCCGGCCGAGAATAAGGCCCATGGTTCCCGGGGGCAAGGATGGTATAGGCTCCACTGGCACCGGCTGAATACTCATTTGAGGCATTAATAGGAAGTCGGAGGCGGCACGCAGGTCCACCCTTGTGGGTCTTCCTGGGTCGCCTCTCTGACTGCTTCCTGGGTCCTGACAAACCGGTTCCCATATCTTTGAGGGCCCTGGGACCGAGGGCCCGATGACCCGTTTTTTGGCACATCAGTTGATTGACTATCAGGTGGGGGAAGGACTCTGCCCTTTATATCCCTCACAGAGCGACACTGGTCAGCTCTATGATAACCCTTGCCACACTTAGAGCAAAGAGTGAGAGTCCCTCCCTGTTTATCTGGAGCTCTGCAATCTTTCTTAAAATGCCCAGGCTTTCCGCAATTAAAACATGTCCTCTGATCATTTCTGCCCATGGAGCGGTTCTGAGATTGAAGGATGGCGGCCGCTAAGCCTGCATTGGTGAGAGGTCCCCCAAGCTCTCGACAGACCCTGAGCCAGTCTTGTAAGCCTTTGTTCTTTCTTGGGGCTATGGCCGCTCGGCACTCCTTTGTGGCTTGCTCATAGATTAGCTGTTCTATCAGAGGCGCAGCTTGCTCTGACTCTCCAAAAATACGCTCTGCTGCCTCTGTCATTCTGGCCACAAAATCTGAGAAGGATTCCTGAGGTCCCTGGACAACTTTTGTTAATTGACCAGTGGTTTCACCTGCTCGGGAGAGCGCCTTCCAGGCCCTAATAGCCGTGGAAGAAATCTGGGCATAAGCTCCCCAATGGTAGTTTGTTTGATCAGCAGAATAAGCTCCCTGACCCGTTAACAAGTCAAAAGTCCAATCTCTCTGCTCTGGAGTCAAAGCAGCTGCGTTTGCTCGGGCCTGCGCTTGTGCAGTTTCATGCCAAAGAGCTCTCCATTCCATATATTTGCCCATACTAGGGAGAGCGGCTTTTACAACCGTTTGCCAGTCGGCAGGAGTTAGTGCCATGCCGGCGAGCCTGTCTAACTGCACCAAGGTAAAATTAGCATTGGTTCCGTATTTACGGACCGACTCGGCAAGTTCTTTAATTTGTAAGTATTCTACCGGAGCGTGGACACGCCCACCCTCGGCTCCTTCAAAGACTGGAAATGCCTGTTGTATTTTCCTTTGTTCCTCTCTGGGAATGAATGAGTCTGCGCACTGCCTCTCTGCGCACTGCCTCTCTGCGCATCTCTCTGCGCATTGCCTCTCTGCGCATCTCTCTGCGCATTGCCTCTCTGCGCATTGCTGACGCACTACGCAGGGCGGGGGCTCCGCATAGGGCGGACCTTGAAGCCGACTGCCCTGAGGCCAATCAGCAAACTGGCCTTCGCCAGCCGCTTTTGGCTTCCTTAACTGATTAGCTAGCACTTTACCTGGCTGGTACCCTTTTTTCTCATAATGAGCTGCTTCTTCCTCCCAGTCTGTTTCTTCAGAGGAGAATTCTTCATCTGCTTCAGAGCTACCAAGAGCTGGCTCCCCGAGCCCATCCAGCGATGAGCACAGGCTCCTTTTCCTAGAGACCTCCGCTAATTGATCTTTCTTCTTTTCCCTTTTTCCTCTTTTTCTTCTAATCTCTCTCCAGGTATTCCTACCTAACCTTAACTTTTCCTCGGGTTCAAGACCCTTGGAAAGGCCTGTATACTTATTTTGTGTACCATATTTTCTCTTTGTTCCTACTCTCTCTCCCCACTTTACTTCTGATAGCTTGTCCTGAATTTCATCCAGAATCCGCCCTGCCTTAACCACTTGATAACATGTGAAAAGGAACAAAAGGGCTTCTAACACTAGAAAAAATTCAAGGCCAAACATATTCCACTTTACTTCTGATAGACTGTCTTGAATTTCCTTAGAAAGTTCAAGATCAGACTTACCTCGTAAAGCTGTACTCACTGGTACTCTCGTTCCCCAGCTGAAAAGTTCTGAATTCATACAGTTGAATCCTTCTTAACAGTCTGCTTTACGGGAACCTTTATTACCGCGACCCGCAGTTCTGGTTCTGGAATGAGGGATCTTCCTTGCGCCAGTCCCGAGTTTTTTCTCGTCCCGGAATTCGGCACCAATTGTTATTAAACGCGTTCTCACGCCCGGCCAGGAAGAACACCACAGACCAGAATCTTCTGCGGCAAAACTTTATTGCTTACATCTTCAGGAGCCAGAGTGCAAGAAGCAAGAGAGAGAGAAAACGAAACCCCGTCCCTTTTTTAGGAGAGTTATATTTCGCCTAGGACGTGTCACTCCCTGATTGGCTGCAGCCCATCGGCCGAGTTGACGTCACGGGGAAGGCAGAGCACATGGAGTGGAGAACCACCCTCGGCATATGCGCAGATTATTTGTTTACCACTTAGAACACAGCTGTCAGCGCCATCTTGTAACGGCGAATGTGGGCGCGGCTCCCAACACTTGACCTTTCTCCCTTACTGCTTTTAATATTCTATCTTTATTTAGTGCATTTGTTGTTCTGATTATTATGTGTCGGGAGGAATTTCTTTTCTGGTCCAGTCTATTTGGAGTTCTGTATGCTTCTTGTATGATCATGGGCATCTCTTTTTTTATGTTTGGGAAGTTTTCTTCTATTATTTTGTTGAAGATATTTGCTGGCCCTTTAAGTTGAAAATCTTCATTCTCATCAATTCCTATTATCCGTAGGTTTGGTCTTCTCATTGTGTCCTGGATTACCTGGATGTTTTGAGTTAGGATCCTTTTGCATTTTGTATTTTCTTTGACTGTTGTGTCGATGTTCTCTATGGAATCTTCTGCACCTGAGATTCTCTCTTCCATCTCTTGTATTCTGTTGCTGATGCTCGCATCTATGGTTCCAGATCTCTTTCCTAGGGTTTCTATCTCCAGCGTTGCCTCGCTTTGGGTTTTCTTTATTGTGTCTACTTCCCCTTTTAGTTCTAGTATGGTTTTGTTCATTTCCATCACCTGTTTGGCTGTGTTTTCCTGCTTTTCTTTAAGAGCCTGTAACTCTTTAGCAGTGCTCTCCTGTAAATTTTTAAGTGACTTATGAAAGTCCTTCTTGATGTCCTCTATCAACATCATGAGAAATGTTTTTAAATCTGGGTCTAGATTTTCGGTTGTGTTGGGGTGCCCAGGACTAGGTGGGGTGGGAGTGCTGCGTTCTGATGATGGTGAGTGGTCTTGATTTCTGTTAGTAGGATTCTTACGTTTGCCTTTCGCCATCTGGTAATCTCTGAAGCTAGCTGTTTTAGTTGTCACTGTTAAGAGCTTGTTCTTCAGGTGACTCTGTTAGCCTCTATGAGCAGACCTGGAGGGTAGCACTCTCCTTAGTTTCAGTGGGCAGAGTATTCTCTGCAGGCAAGCTCTCTTCTTGCAAGGCAGGTACCCAGATATCTGGTGTTCGAACCAGACTCCTGGCAGAAGTTGTGTTCCACTCACTAGAGGTCTTAGGATCACGTGTGGAATCCTGTGTGGGCCCTTGCGGGTGTCAGGCAACTCAGCTGGCAAGGTAGCCGGGGCTCGAGTGGAGTGGAAGGGGTTTGTGCCCCAGATCAAGCCCGGGTAGCCTGCTTCCCTATGTACCGCAGTCTCAAGTTCCACGCGATTGGATTGGGGTAGGCGCTGTGTTCCACTCACCAGAGGTCTTAGGGTCCCGTGGGGAGTCCCGTGTGGGCCCTTGCGGGTGTTGGGCAAGACTCTGCTGGCAAGGTAGCCCGGGGCTCGAGTCTCGAGTCGAGCGGAAGGGACTTGTGCCCCAGATCAGGCCCGGGTAGCCTGCTTCCCTATGTACCGCAGTCTCAAGTTCCGCACGATTGGATTGGGGCAGGCACTGTGATCCACTCACCAGAGGTCTTAGGGTCCCGTGGGGAGTCCCGTGTGGACCCTTGCGGGTGTTGGGCAAGACTCTGCTGGCAAGGTAGCCCGGGGCTCGAGTCTCGAGTCGAGCGGAAGGGACTTGTGCCCCAGATCAGGCCCGGGTAGCCTGCTTCCCTATGTACCGCAGTCTCGAGTTCCGCGCGATTGGATTGGGGCAGGCACTGTGATCCACTCACCAGAGGTCTTAGGGTCCCGTGGGGAGTCCCGTGTGGACCCTTGCGGGTGTTGGGCAAGACTCTGCTGGCAAGGTAGCCCGGGGCTCGAGTCTCGAGTCGAGCGGAAGGCAACATACCCTATCTTATGGGACAGAATGAAAGCATTTCTAAGAGGAAAACTTATAGCTCTGAGTGCCTCCAAAAAGAAACTAGAGAGAGCACACATTACAAGCTTGACAACACACCTGAAAGCTCTAGAACAAAAGGAAGCAAATTCACCCAAGAGGAGTAGACAGCAGGAAATGATCAAACTCAGGGGCGAAATCAACCAAGTGGAAACAAGAAGAACTACTCAAAGAATTAACCAATCGAGGAGCTGGTTCTTTGAGAAAATCAACAAGATAGATAAACCCGTAGCCAGAATCACTAGAGGACACAGGGAAAGCATCCTAATTAACAAAATCAGAAATGAAAAGGGAGACATAACAACAGATCCTGAAGAAATCCAAAACACAATCAGATCCTTATACTGAACAAAACTGGAGAACCTGGATGAAACGGACAAGTTTGTAGACAGATACCAGGTACCAGAGTTAAATCAAGATCAGGTTAATAATTTAAACAGTCCTGTATCCCCTAAAGAAATAAAAGCAGTCATTAATAGTCTCCCAACCAAAAAAAGCCCAGGACCAAATGGGTTTAGTGCAGAGTTCTATCAGACCTTCAAAGAAGATCTAATCCCAGTACTTCACAAACTATTCCACAAAATAGAAACAGAAGGTACTCTACCCAACTCATTCTATGAAGCCACAATTACTCTGATACCTAAACCACAAAAAGACCCAACAAAGATAGAGAACTTCAGACCAATCTCCCTTATGAATATCGATGTGAAAATCATCAATAAAGTTCTAGGTAACTGAATCCAAGAACACATCAAAACAATCCATCCTGACCAAGTAGGTTTCATCCCAGGGATGCAGGGTTGGTTTAATATAAGGAAATCCATCAACATAATCCAGTTTATAAACAAACTCAAAGACAAAAACCACATGATCATCTCGTTAGATGTGGAGAAAGCATTTGACAATATCTAACACCCATTCATAATAACAGTCATGAAAAGATCAGGAATTCAAGACCCATACCTAACCATGATAAAAGCAATCTACGGCAAACCATTAGCCAACATCAAAGTAAATGGTGAGAAGCTGGAAGCAATCCCACTAAAATCAGGGACTAGACAAGGCTGTCCACTCTCTCCCTACCTATTCAACATTGTACTTGAAGTCTTAGCCAAATCAATTAGACAACAAAAGGAGATCAAGGGGATACAAACTGGAAAGGAAGAAGTCAAAATATCACTTTTTTTAAATGGTATGATAGTATATATAAGTGACCCTAAAAATTCCACCAGAGAACTCCTAAGCCTGATAAACAGCTTCAATGAAGTAGCTGGATATAAAATTAACTCAAACAAGTCAATGGCTTTTTTGTACACAAAGGATAAACAGGCTGAGAAAGAAATTAGGGAAACAACACCCTTCTCAATAGTCACAAATAATATAAAATATCTTGGTATGACTCTAACTAAGGAAGTGAAAAATCTGTATGATAAGAACTTCAAGTCTCTGAAGAAAGAAATTAAAGAAAATCTCAGAAGATGGAAAGATCTCCCATGCTCATGGATTGGCAGGATCAATATAATAAAAATGGCTATCTTACCAAAAGCAATCTACAGATTCAATGCAATCCCCATCAAAATTCCAACTCAATTCTTCAACGAATTAGAAAGGGCAATCGGCAGATTCATCTGGAATAACAAAAAACCTTGGATAGCAAAAACTCTTCTCAAAGATAAAAGAACCTCTGGTGGAATCACCAAGCCTGACCTAAAGCTGTTCTACACAGCAATTGTGATCAAAACTTCATGGTACTGGTATAGTGACAGACAAGTAGACCAATGGAATAGAATTGAAGACCCAGAGATGAACCCACACACCTATGATCACTTGATCTTTGACAAGGGAGTTAAAACCATCCAGTGTAAAAAAAGAAAGCATTTTCAACAAATGGTGCTGGCACAACTGGCAGTTATCATGTAGAAGAATGCGAATTGATGCATTCCTACCTCCTTGTACCAAGGTCAGATCTAACTGGATTAAGGAACTCCACATAAAACCAGAGAGAATGAAACTTAAAGAGGATAAAGTAGGGAAAATCCTCAAAGATATGGGTACAGGGGAAAAATTCCTGAATAGACAGCAATGCCTTTTGCTGTAAGATTGAGAGTCGATATATGGTACCTCATAAAGTTGCAAAGCTTCTGCAAGGCAAAAGACACCGGCAATAAGACAAAAAGGCCACCAACAGATTGGGAAAGGATCTTTACCTATAATAAATCAGATAAGGGACTAATATCCAATATATATAAAGAAATCAAGAAGGTGGACTCCAGAAAATCAAATGACCCCATTAAAAAATGGGGCTCAGAGCTGAACAAAGAATTCTCACCTGAGGAATACCGAATGGCTGAGAAGCACCTGAAAAAATGTTCAACATCCTTAATCATCAGGGAAATGCAAATCAAAACAACCCTGAGATTCCACTTCACACCAGTCAGAATGGCTAAGATCAAAAATTCAGGTGACAGCAGATGCTGGCCAGGATGTGGCGAATGAGGAACACTCCTCCATTGTTGGTAGGATTGCAAGCTTGTACAACCACTCTGGAAATCAGTCTGGCGGTTCCTCAGAAAATGGACATAGTACTACCGGAGGATCCCACAATAGCTCTCCTGAGCATATATCCAGAAGAGGTCCCAACCGGTAAGAAGGACACATGTTCCACTAAGTTCATAGCAGCCTTATTTATAATAGCCAGAAGATGGAAAGAACCCAGATGCCCCTCAACAGAGGAATGGATACAGAAAATGTGGTACATTACACAATGGAGTACTACTCAGCTATTAAAAAGAATGAATTTATGAAATTCCTAGGCAAATGTATGGACCTGGAGGGCATCATCCTGAGTGAGGTAACCCAATCACAAAGGAACTCACACAATATGTACACACTAATAAGTGGATACTAGCCCAAAAACATGTTACAGAGTTTGACTGCCAGTTCAGATATTTGAATGCATAACAGTGCAGCTTTTAATACCTCATTAAGAAAAAAGTGTTTTTAGCCAGGCGGTGGTGGTGCACACCTTTAATCACAGTACTCAGGAGGCAGAGGCAGGCAGATTTCTGAGGTCGAGGCAAGCCTGGTCTAGAGAGTGAGTTCCAGGACACCCAAGGCTATACAGAGACCCTGTCTTGAATATATATATATATATGTGTGTGTGTGTGTGTGTGTGTGTGTGTGTATATATTATATATACATATATATGTATGTATAAATATATATATTATATATTATATATTTATATTATATATATAAATATATATAAATGTGTATATATATATATATATATAAGTTTTATCTCTAATCCTTTATAAGTCTAGTTTCTGGAATAATAATTACAAAAAAATATTATTCCAATTTAGACAAATCTTTAAAGACCTGTTTTCCTGGGTTGGATCCTGCCATGTGTTATTTAGAATGACTCTAAACCTTAGTTACCAATTTTAAGCTAATGTTCTGTTAAAAGCAAAAAGCAGTTGGCCCCTTTAAGAGCTGCTTCTGTACATAATCAGCCTTTAGCAGGGCTTTTCCAGCTGTACTTGGCTCCCAGCCATGGTGCAGTGTAACTTATACATTTCTGCTGTACAAATTGAGACTGCCTTTTAAACAAGTTAAACTAAATCAAAGGATGGACAGCCAGCAGATAAAGTTTTAACCTTTTTTTTTCAACATGAAACACAGAACAACAATCATTTAAACAACAAAACAAAAACACACATAAACTGACAGACATATGTATAAATTGGCGTACCAAGGACAGACAATAGACAGAGAGAGAATAGAACTTAATATCTCAAGTGGGATCTTGACTTCAGAATCTGATGTAGTTGGCTAGAGGAATACAGGGTGCGGGCAGGTAGGAAAGTCTCAGGGTATACAGGCCCTTGACAGGTTAGACACTTTCAAGAGAAAAACCTGTTTCTCACAATCCTCTCTATTATAATTTTTTCAACATTAGATGCCATAGGTTGAGCATTTAAAGTCTCTAGTGACAATGAATTATTGTTATGACAAGTGACAACAAAAGCATGATATAAAGTGAGCTCATCCTATGGTTGGTCCCTCAACCAAGCAACTGACCTGGTTCAACAATAATGGGAGGTTTCCATTCTGGTTTAAGAATCTACTCCCTTGACTAGAAAATTTTTTCTGTAACAGGTCCTTAGTGATATTTTATTGTTCTCCCTCTTTGGTGGTTTGAATATGCTTGCCCAGGGGGTAGCATTACTACTTATTGAGTAGGTGTGTCCTTGTTGGATGAAGTGTGTCATTGTCAGGGCTTTGAAGCTCCACCATTGCGGAAGACACAGTCTGATCCTGGCTTTCTTTGGATGAAAATGTAGAACTCTCTACTTTTCCATACCATGTCTGCCTGGGTGCTGCCATGCTCCCACCTT
Organism: Mus musculus; assembly: GCF_000001635.26. Taxonomy (NCBI): domain Eukaryota; kingdom Metazoa; phylum Chordata; class Mammalia; order Rodentia; family Muridae; genus Mus; species Mus musculus. Next base: position 3,044,863 of record NC_000085.6, read on the forward strand.
GATGATAATGGATTAAACCTCTGAATCTGTAAGCCAATCCTAATTAAATTCTGTTTTTATAAGGGTTGCCTTGGTCATGGTGTCTCTTCACAACAATGAAGTCACTGACTAATACAAACCCTCTGAAAAAGTAACCCTAGGAATTGATTAGGAACAATCTCAGAGAGCACACCCTCCAACACCCCTCCCCCAGTACTTTTTGCCAAGGCAGGGGTGCCAGGAGCCATAGGCTCAGCCGTAGCCTTGTGGATATTTTCTAGATTACATAAACAATCCTGAGAGAACATTATTGGACCTAACAGTAAGAATGTTTGTGGGTAAAGAGGACACTATGACCGTTGTTTCCAGGAGCTGAAGATTGACACCTGAGCTTCAAAGAGCCTTCGGGGTCTTGTCCCCTGTCTTGGAGCCTCTTCTTGCTTATGCTTATATTGCTACTCTGGAAGAAAGTTTTTCAGAGCTTGATCACTATGATTGACTTGTTCTCATTCTTCCTGTCTCTTGTCCCTCCCACTCTCTCTCTCTCTACTGCCCTGGGCCCCCACTGATTATTCCTGCAAGTCCAGACAAACTTGCGTCCAGCGTGTGCTTCTGGGTTTGGGGTCTGAGAGAGACCACTCTTTGCATTGGGTCACCCCTTTGTCAAAATGTGGGTGGTTTGCACTGGACCTTCACTCATCAGGTGGTTAGTGAAGATCTACACAGGGTTGCTGCTTCATTAGGAAGTGAGTTAAGACCCACAAAGAGACTGCCACAGTGTCGCCCACACTGTGAGACTGATTCGAGAAAGGTAGAAAGAGTGGCTAGACTATGGGATAAGCATTAAGTAAGCATGAATTATTTTTAAAGGGATCTCAAGGAATCCTTCAAGACAAAAATAGGGTTAAGAAAATTTGTTCAAAGCCAAGAACTGATCCAGATTGGAGGAATAGGATTTAAAATAAAAGAAATAAAATATAATAAAACAAAATAAAATAAATAAAAAGAGTAAAAAAACCTAGAAAAACAAAATAACAGATGTTAGAAAAATTCTTAGCTCAAGGACATTTATGTTGTTTTTAAATCCCAGAAGTCGGAATGGTGAATATATAAATGAAACAATTTGACAAGTTGAGGAGTAATTAGGAAAGTTTGAAAAGTTGGGCACTGGGGAACAACTATTCAGGAGTTACCACTATGCCTATTCTCCCTTCTCTGTCAGAATTCTGAGGAGATAAAGACTTTGAACAGGAGAGAGAGAAAGATAGAGAGAATATGTTTCAGAAAAGCAGTTATCCGCTATTTGGGACCTTTTAGCAAAGAGAAGGAAAATGGAAATAAGATATTTCAGAGGTCTCCTAGGGACAGGAGGAAATTGGGAGATGCCATGCTTCCTCTCTGGCTCCTATGGAGATATTCTCAGTACTGGTTAGGATATCTGGGTCCCTTTGAGATATCAAGTTCTATTCTCTCTCTGTCTATTGTCTGTCCTTGGTGCACCAATTTGTCCATATGTCTGTGAATTTATGTTTGTTTTTGTTTTGTTGTTTGAATGATTGTTGTCCTGTGTTTCATGTTGAAAAAAATGGTTAAAACTTTATCTGCAGGGTGTCCATCCTTTGATTTAGTTTAACTTGTTTAAAAGGCAGTCTCAATTTGTACAGCAGAAACTGATAAGTTACACTGCACCATGGCTGGGAGGTAAGTAGAGCTGAAAAAGTCCTCCTAGAGGCTGATTATCTACACGAGCAGCTCTTAAAGGGGCCAACAGCTTCTTGCTTTTAAGAGAACATTAGCTTAAAATTGGTAAATAAGGGTTAGAGTCATTCTAAACAACACGTGGCATGAGCCAACCCAGGAAAACAGGTCTTTATAGACACTTCTAAATTGGGATAATATTTTGTGTAATTATTATTCCAGAAACTAGACTTGTAAAGAATAAGAGTTTATATGTGTGTGTGTCTTTCTTTTTTTTTCGAGACAGGGTTTCTCTGTATAGCCCTGGCTCTCCTGGAACTCACTCTCTAGAATAGGCTGGCCTCGAACTCAGAAATCTGCCTGCCTCTGCTTCCCAAGTGCTGGGATTAAAGTTGTGTACCTCCACCACCCTGCTTAAAACAATATTTTATTAATGAGGTATTAAAAGCTGCACTGTCGGGTTCCAGGACTTGGCAGAAAGTAATCTGCACAGGTGAGAGTGTGGACTACAGAAGCTAACAGCTTCTGGGACAGGCAAGAGCCACAGAGCTTCTGAGGCAGCATCATTTTCGGGCTCCAGACATCCAGCCACCTTCCCGGCCAAAGGACAGGTGTCTGCCCGGCCTGGGAGGATTTTGCCTCAGAATCCTCGGGAGCCATCTTGGTTCTGGACTGCGCAGAAAGTAGTCTGCACAGGTGAGAGTGTGGACTACAGAAGCTAACAGCTGCTGGGACAGGCGAGAACCACAGAGCTTCTGAGACAGCACCATTTTCGGGTTCCAGACATGCGGCCACCTTCCCGGCCAGAGGACAGGTGTCCACCCGGCCCGGGAAGACTTTGCCTCGGGAATCACGGGAGCCATCTTGGTTCCGGGACTCCACAGAAAGTAGTCTGCACAGGTGAGAGTGTGGACTACTGAAACAACAGCTTCTGTGACAGCCAAAGCAACACAGATTCTGGGAAAGGTCCTGTTTTGGGCCTTCATCTTCGGCCAGGAGGAGATCCAAATGCCAAATAACCGTGCACCTTCCCTGTAAGAGGAGAGCTTGCCTGCAGAGATTGCTCTGACCACTGAAACTCAGAGGAGAGAGCTAGTCTCCAAGGTCTGCTGATAGAGGGTAACAAAATCACCAAAAGAACAATCTCTAAACAGAGACAACTATAACAACTAACTCTAGAGATTACCATATGACGAAAGGTAAACATAAGAATCTTACTAACAGAAACCAAGATCACTCACCTGTTGCAGCCGGCCAGCAGCTCGCAACGTGAACAGTTTGACTGAGATGGCCACTTGAGCTAAGGGAGGAACTAGACGGGGAGAAAGAAGAAATGGAGCCAAGACAAGTTCATCCTGTTCAAAGCTCAATTTTACTAGTTCCGACATTCAGTTATAAAGGAAGGGGGAGGGAACCCGATTCCTGCCAACTGGTATCGGGGTCCAGTAGCAGGGTGAACACGTGTGTGGCTCCAAGCAGCAAAGCAGCAGGTTCCAGCAGTGGGCATGGCAGAATGATTGAGCGGGAAGCTCCACCCCTGAGCAGCAGGTTTCAGGCTGGGGGAGGGGAGACTACATCTCCTCCCATTTGTTAACAAAAAAATAAAAAAAAAGAGAAGGGCTGGCCTGAGGCAAAAAACTTATTTATGTTCAATAGTTCTGCCTGAATTTTTAGGGCTAAAGAAAAAACCTGCTTCCGTGGGATTCCCTAACTTTTCTTACGGTAAACTGTATCTGGCTAAGACTGTACTTTCTATCCTAGTGAACAACAGAAGGGCCCTGAGCTGTAGGCTCTGACTTTATAATGCTAATTAGTATTGAAGGTAACTTCCTAGTTGAATTTTAAGTAGGGCTGAAAGAAAGATGAAATTTCAAGACCTGTAAGTCATATAAAGTACTCAGAAATTGCTGGTTCTTTGTGAGCCTAGAGGCTGCCTGGGGCTAAGAAAAGAGAAAAACAAACCTGGGTATGCCCCGTAGTTAAAACATTCCTGGGAACATCTTGACCATAAGATAAAGGAAATGTAAAGACATAACAGGGCTATCTGAACTGAGTCCACAACTCACAGAACTCTGACACCCTGCACATACATGTAATTTTCTGTTAATGTTTGAATAAGCCAATAGTGTGTTGCTATGCTGAATTCCACACCCCTAACCCCCTTACCCCATAAAAACCCCTAGCTTTCGAGCCTTGTGGCCGGCATCCGTTATCTCCTGTGTGGGATACATGTCGGTCTGGAGCTCCGTAATTAAACGTCCTCATGTAATTACAACAAGATGGGTCCTCCTGTTTCTTTGGGTGCTCTCACACTCCTGAGACTAGAGTGGGGGGTCCCCGAAAGGGGGTCTTACAGGGCTTTAGAACCCTGGCTAAGTTTGACTGAACAAATTTGAAATATACTTTATTAAGAATAACACTGAGTTGATATTTTTCCGCATTTTTGGATGACAGGCGGGAAACAGGGAGAAAGGGGGTGACGACTGGCTCCATAGTACAAGGCCAATTGGCTTTTTATTTTGGGGTGGGAGGCAGTGAAGACAGTACAGTCTCCAACCTCTCTCCCCTGTATTAATTAAGTTAAATAAGGCAACGCTTAACTGAGGTGATCAAAAGATTTTCTCATCCGTAGATGAGTGGGCTTTTAACCTTGGCTTGGGTGGACATTGACCCGATTTCTCCCGTGGGTGTATTAACAACCCACACCTGTGGCTCTTGGTATCTTCTGGGGAGCGGGAGGCAGAGCCTTAGGTTTTTTTTGTTTGTTTTTTAGCTGGAATTTAGTTAGCAACCTCCATTTTAAACTGGGTATAACCCTCAGGAAACTCAGAAATGGTCAAGCTGGACCATCTCCTGTAGTAGTTCTCTGAACCAAGCGATACCCATACTGAATTCGTACGATCATGAACCAGTATGCACAGTTCTGAGTACTGTGCAGCTCCTAAAGGAGAATTGTCAACCTCAGATTTAGCAAGGCCTAGACAAGAATTATGTCATTAGTAACACCACGATTTGTTGCTAAAATAGGAGCTGAGAGTCGTTCCTCCTCATCCCTGTTATTCCCATAGCCTGAGGAACTAAGGACACCTTGCAGTAATGGCAAGGGTGAAAAGCCAGAGGCCAGCTAAGGGACTAAGCCCATCTATCAGAATAAAAGCCAATCTCTATTAATATTAGAAATATCTACTTTTTTAGCCCTCTTGGTAAACCTAATTTTTAACTCAGACTGAAAGCCACGTGTTGGAATGTCCTGGGACTGAAGATAACAGCTGCCACCTGTGCTCTCTAGGGGGGCGGGGATCCACACCTGCTGGTCCGGCTGGAGAATGTTGATTAACCTGCTTGAAAAACAAAATCTCGACAGTGAGAAAGTAGGAAAGCAGAAATTTTTTTGGGGGGGAGTTCAGGTACTTTATTTAAATGCAAATAGTAAAGCTGAGGTTAATCTCTAGCCTCCTGTCGGGTAGCAGGCCCAGAGAGTAGCAGGAAAACAGCTTTTCTGGGAGCTTTTGTTCCCAGCTGAATTCTAAACACAAGAGGAATTTTAGTCTTCAGAATGATACTTACGAGAAGAGTCAGAATCTGTGTTCATCTGATGAATTAATCTTTCTGGCAGCCACCGCGCTCCATCTTCATCTCGTGAAAAAACACAAACCGAGCCTCTTCCCCCAATTAGAACCGGATCTGGACCCTTCCATTCGTTAGTCAGGGGGTCCTTCCATTTTACCAATGTATAAGAATTAGAAGTAACTGGATGCCAATGGCGATCTGCTGCAGACTGACCTTTAATATCAGTTTGCAAAAAATTTAGGACAAATAAGGTGAAGGCAAGGTGGGCCTTTGGTGACCTTGGGGGATATGCTCTGAATTAACTTTGCTAGGTAATTTAGAATATAGGAATCTCTAACATTGGACTGAATAATAGACCAGTCTAAGATTGAGTTAGAATGACTGGTCACACTGAAGAAAAGGGAAAAATCATTATGACTTTATTAAATGACTAATTTTACTAAGTCTGAATATACAGTCTCTGATGTACTATTGCCATAAAGTTAAAAGGCTAGAAGCTAGTCTAAACTGGAAAAAATGACAAGCAAGGATGGATCTAAAACATGAATTTAATTTAGTTTTTTAGCCATTTTAATTAGGACACTGAATCAACTTACCTGCCAGCTCAGCACATGAATTACTAATATGTTTCTGCAGTGTTCTGTGGAGAGAACCTGTTTTTCCCTTTCCTAATAAGGTAGCTGTTTTAGGATTAATCTATAAGCCAATAAGTAGATCCTTTTAAGATACTATAAAGCATTTATTATATTTTTGACATTTAAATTTTTCATTTTGAAAATAAAGGCATGATTTAAATAGTGTGCATGGGAATGCACTAAATAGAATGTATGGGGATACAATTTCTCCCTTTTTTGTCTTTTAAGAAGTTAAACTTTAAAATTTCACAATTTTAAATACCTGGCTGTAAAGGGGCAGTGACTAATTGCACTTTCAATAATTTTTTTAAGGAGCAGTTGTAACTAGAATGCTTGAAAAGTTATTAAGAGTCACATGTGCATAATTTATTTATTAACTAGAAATATGTATAAGTAATTGTAAATTTGAGAATTAATAGTGTCTGAGGGATGAACAATTTAAGCAATTATGAGCTCAGAGATATAGTATTGACTATTAATATACAAATTAAGGTTTGATTGTTCAGCATTTTAAAGCACCATCTACAGCACACAACTAGATTATTTGTGCTGGAACAGGGGCAATTGTGTGTCTTAAGACTCCACCCCACAGCAGCTAGTTGGGCCCACGTGGGCCATCGATCGGCTGGGAGGATGAGAAAAGTGACTTTTCAATAATGTTTTTTTTTTTTTTTTTTTTTTGGCCAAAGAATTGTTTTGGGCACAACCAATTTTTAATTACCAATTAATAACAATTATAAAAGCTTTTTTATTTTTTGTAAAACCTTTTGTAGTAAACTAAAACCCTAAGTAATAAAAGAATATTGTCTTTGAATCTCTTGGGTGAGAGCAAGGATTTAAGGTAAACTTCCCTTGAGAAGCATTAGTTAATAAAATACTTCCCACTTAGGAAATAATATACACTGAAAGATTAAAACTCTTGGCTTCTTGTATAGAAGCGGAAACAATAAAAATTTTTCTTACATAATGTAAAGCTATATTAGCCATACCTAGAGGCAAAATTTTCTAGTAATTACCAGTTCACTAGAAGTAAAACTCTTTGAATTTAAGCATTATTCTAAACATCTGAATAGATCTGCAACACTGGTAAAAAGAAATTTTCTTGAACACAGGGAAAAACTTTCTCAGACACTGTTTTCAAAACACAAGAAGGCCACAAGCCGCTCTGGGGCTGCCCAGAGCCCTGTATTGACTCAAACGTAAAATACTTTTTAATCTGAGCATCGTGGCCCTCCTGTAATAAGGACTAATTCTAGAGGAACAATGTAACCGTCTACGCCTCTAATTTTTGATACTCTATCTTAAGATGACTTACAGTTAAAACGTTCTTCACAACTTCAGTGTTGTGAAAAAATTGCCCTTACTGCAGTTTTTTGTTTTAGATCTTATCTTAAAATTTACTATTTAGGATAGGAACCACATTAATTATTATTTAAACTAGAAAGATCTTTAGAGACCCAGCCTCTTGGGCTGCCTTATGCCACATGTCAGAAAGACTCCAAACTTGAGTTATCAAATTTAACACTAACCATCTGTAGCAATGTAATAATTATTAATCTTAACCAACAACTTATGAGCTGAATGTGAAGACATGCAGAGCACATTATCAATAAAAAGGAACCAAATGAAGCAATTAATTTTAGATCAATCAGAGAATATTAATTTTTGTAGCTACAATCATAGAATAAAAAACACTTTACCATTGTCAAACACATTAATCATGAACCATTTATCAGCTTTTTTACTCCGAAACTAAGAGGCTGTTTCTTCTTCCTTGAACCATGGGCTACAGCTATCTATCTTACCTAAAAAAAATTTCTTACTAATTGTACTTCAAGCCTTACTCCTCTGGCCTGAAACAACTCCTGAAAACTAAGGGCAACCGCCTGATCCATGACTTTAAACCCTTTCTTCTTCCACCTAAGCAGCTTCCTAAAAAGCTGCGGCCGACCCACCTGTTTCCGATTTTAATTCCGATTGACACGCTGCTGACCCAAGCAGAACCAGCATTGGGTTAGCACTGATTTAAGCTTAATTCGTATCCTACTGCATCCTCAGCAACACTTTACAAAACTGAAATTTTAAGCTAGCGCTAGCATGTGTACCTGTCTGTTGCTCCGGTGCCTGATACAAAGATCCTTTCCTGTGGAGCTCCACACCAGCAGCATTTCTCTTAGCATCCCTCTGCCATTCTTCAGGTCCCAGTGCTGGCGCCAAAATGTTGCAGCCGGCCAGCAGCTCGCAACGTGAACAGTTTGACTGAGATGGCCACTCGAGCTAAGGGAGGAACTAGACGGGGAGAAAGAAGAAACGGAGCCAAGACAAGTTCATCCTTTTCAAAGCTCAATTTTATTAGTTCCGACATTCAGTTATAAAGGAAGGGGTAGGGAACCTGATTCCCGCCATCTGGTCTTGGGGTCCAGTAGCAGGGTTAACACGTGTGTGGCTCCAAGCAGCAAAGCAGCAGGTTCCAGCAGTGGGCATGGCAGAACGATTGAGCGGGAAGCTCCACCCCTGAGCAAGCAGGTTTCAGGCTGCGGGAGGAAAGACTACACTCACCATCTTCAGCACCCAGCACTCCCACTTCGCCCAGTCCAGGGCACCCCAACACACCAGAAAAGCTAGACCGGGAATTAAAAGCATATCTCATGATGATGGTAAAGGACATCAAGAAGGACTTTAATAACTCACTTAAAGAAATACAGGAGAACATTGCTAAACAGGTAGAAGACATTAAAGAGGAAGCACAAAAATCCCTTAAAGAATTGCAGAAAAACACAACCAAACAGGTGATGGAATTGAATAAAACCATCCAAAACCTAAAAAGGGAAGTAGACACAATAAAGAAAACCCAAAGTGAGGCAACACTGGAGATAGAAACCCTAGGAAAGAAATCTGGAAACATAGATGCGAGCATCAGCAACAGAATACAAGAGATGGAAGAGAGAATCTCAGGTGCAGAAGATTCCATAGAGAATATCGGCACAACAATCAAAGAAAATGCAAAATGCAAAAAGATTCTAACTCAAAACATCCAGGAAATCCAGGACACAATGAGAAGACAAAACCTACGGATAATAGGAGTGGATGAGAATGAAGATTTTCAACTCAAAGGACCAGCAAATATCTTCAAGAAAATTATAAAAGAAAACTTTCCAAATCTAAAGAAAGAGATGAACATGAACATACAAGAAGCCTATAGAACTCCAAATAGAATGGACCAGAAAATAAATTCCTCCCGACACATAATAATCAGAACAACAAATGCACCAAATAAAGATAGAACACTAAAAGCAGTAAGGGGAAAAGGTCAAGTAACATATAAAGGCAAGCCTATCAGAATTACACCAGATTTTTCACCAGAGACTATGAAAGCCAGAAGAGCCTGGACAGATGTGATACAGACACTAAGAGAACACAAATGCCAGCCCAGGCTACTATACCCGGCCAAACTCTCAATTACCATAGATGGAGAAACCAAAGTATTCCATGACAAAACCAAATTAACACATTATCTTTTCATGAATACAGCCCTTCAAAGAATAATAACAGGAAAAAAAATACAAGGCCGGAAACCACGCCCTAGAAAAAGCAAGAAAGTAATCACTCACCAAACCTAAAAGAAGACAGCCACAAGAACAGAATGCCAACTCTAACAACAAAAACAACAGGAAGCAACAATTACTTTTCCTTAATATCTCTTAATATCAATGGACTCAATTCCCCAATAAAAAGACATAGACTAACAGACTGGCTACACAAACAGGACCCAACATTTTGCTGCTTACAGGAAACTCATCTCAGAGAAAAAGATAGACACTACCTCAGAATGAAAGGCTAGAAAACAATTTTCCAACAAATGGTATGAAGAAACAAGCTGGAGGAGCCATTCTAATATCTAATAAAATCGACTTCCAACTTAAAGTCATCAAAAAAGACAAGGAGGGGCACTTCATACTCATCAAAGTTAAAATCCTCCAAGAGGAACTCTAAATTCTGAATATCTATGCTCCAAATACAAGGGCAGCCAGATTCATTAAAGAAACTTTAGTAAAGCTCAAAGCACAAATTGCACCTCACACAATAATAGTGGGAGACTTCAACACACCACTTTCACCAATGGACAGATCATGGAAAAAGAAACTAAACAGGGACACAGTGAAACTAACAGAAGTTATGAAACAAATGGATCTGACAGATATCTACAGAACATTTTATCCTAAAACAAAAGGATATACCTTCTTCTCAGCACCTCATGGTACCTTCTCCAAAATTGACCACATAATTGGTCACAAAACAAGCCTCAACAGATACAAAAATATTGAAATTGTCCCATGCATCCTATCAGATCACCATGGATTAAGGCTGATCTTTAATAACAAAATAAATAATAGAAAACCAACATTCAAGTGGAAAATGAACAACACACTTCTCAATGATACCTTGGTCAAGGAAGGAATAAAGAAAGAAATTAAGGACTTCTTGGAGTTTAATGAAAATGAAGCCACAACATACCCAAACTTACGGGACACAATGAAAGCATATATAGGAGGAAAACTCATAGCTCTGAGTGCCTCCAAAAAGAAACTAGAGAGAGCACACATTAGCAGCTTGACAACACACCTAAAAGCTCTACAACAAAAGGAAGCAAATTCACCCAAGTGGAGTAGACAGCAGGAAATAATGAAACTCAGGGGCAAAATTAACCCAGTGGAAACAAGAAGAACTACTCAAAGAATCAACCAAACGAGGAGCTGGTTCTTTGAGAAAATCAACAAGATAGATAAACCCTTAGCCAGACTCACTAGAGGGCACAGGGAAAGCATCCTATTTAACAAAATCAGAAATAAAAAGGGAGACATAACAGCAGATCCTGAAGAAATCCGAAACACCATCAGATCCTTCTACAAAAGGCCATACTCAACAAAACTGGAGAACCTGGATGAAATGGACAAGTTTCTAGACAGATACCAGGTACCAAAGTTAAATCAAGATCAGGTTAATGATCTAAACAGTCTGATATCCCCTAAAGAAATAGAAGCAGTCATTAAACCAAACAAAGCCCAGGACCAGATGGGTTTAGTGCAGAGTTCTATCAGACCTTCAAAGAAGATCTAATCCCAGTTATTCACAAACTATTCCACAAAATAGAAACAGAAGGTACTCTACTCAACTCATTCTATGAAGCCACTATTACTCTGATACCTAAACCACAAAAAGACCCAACAAAGATAAAGAACTTCAGAACAATTTCCATTATAAATATCAATGCAAAAATCCTCAATAAAGTTCTCTCTAACTGAATCCAAGAATACATCAAAACAATCATCCATCCTGACCAAGTATATTTCATCCCAGGGATGCAGGAATGGTTCAATATACAGCAATCCATCAAGGTAATCCAATATATAAACAAACTCAAAGACAAAAACCACATGATCATCTCGTTAGATGCTGAGAAAGCATTTGAAAAAATTCAACACCCATTCATAATAAAAGACTTGGAAAGATCAGGAATTCAAGGCCCATACCTAACCATGATAAAAGCAATCTACAGCAAACCAGTAGCCAACATCAAAGTAAATGGTGAGAAGCTGGAAGCAATCCCACTAAAATCAGGGACTAGACAAGGCTGTCCACTCTCTCCCTATCTATTCAACATTGTACTTGAAGTCCTAGCCAGAGCAATTAGACAACAAAAGGAGATAAAGAGGATACAAATTTGAAAGGAAGAAGTCAAAATATCACTTTTTGCAGATGATATGATAGTATATATAAGTGACCCTAAAAATTCCACCAGAGAACTCCTAAGCCTGATAAACAGCTTCAGTGAAGTAGCTGGATATAAAATTAACTCAAACAAGTCAATGGCCTTTCTCTACACAAAGGATAAACAGGCTGAGAAAGAAATTAGGGAAACAACACCCTTCTCAATAGTCACAAATAATATAAAATACCTTGGTATGACTCTAACTAAGGAAATGAAAGATCTGTATGATAAGAACTTCAAGTCTGTTAAGAAAGAAAGTAAAGAAAATCTCAGAAGATGGAAAGATCTCCCATGCTCATGGATTGGCAGGATCAATAGAGTAAAACTGGCCATCTTGCTAAAAGCAATCTAGAGATTCAATGCAATCCCCAACAAAATTCCAACTCAATTCTTCAACGAATTAGAAAGGGCAATCGGCAGATTCGTCTGGAATAACAAAAAACCTAGGATAGCAAAAACTCTTCTAAAGGATAAAAGAACCTCTGGTGGAATCACCATGCCTGACCTAAAGCTGTACTGCAGAGAAATTGTGATAAAAACTGCATGGTACTGGTATAGTGACAGACAAGTAGACCAATGGAACAGAATTGAAAACGCAGAGATGAACTCACACACCTATGGTCACTTGATCTTTGACAAGGGATCTGAAACAATTCAAAGGAAAAAAGACAGCATTTTCAACAAATGGTGCTGGCACAACTGGCAGTTTTCATGTAGAAGGATGCGAATTGATCCATTTCTATCTCCTTGTACTAAGGTCAAATCTAAGTGGATTAAGGAACTCCACATAAAACCAGAGACACTGAAACTTATAGAGGAGAAAGTAGGGAAAAGCCTCGAAGATATGAGTATAGGGGAAAAATTCCTGAATATAACAGCAATGGCTTGTGCTGTAAGATCAAGAATCGATAAATGGGACCTCATAAAATAGCAAAGCTTCTGCAAGGCAAAAGACACCGTCAATAAGACAAAAAGACCACCAACAGACTGGGAAAGGCTCTTTACCTATCCCAAATCGGATAGGGGGCTAATATCCAATATATATAAAGAACTCAAGAAGGTGGACTCCAGAAAATCAAATAACCCCATTAAAAAATGGGGCTCAGAGCTGAACAAATAATTCTCACCTGAGGAATACCGAATGGCAGAGAAGCACCTGAAAAAATGTTCAACATCCTTAATCATCAGGGAAATACAAATTAAAACAACCCTGAGATTCCACCTCACACCAGTCAGAATGGTTAAGATCAAAAATTCAGGTGACAGAAGATGCTGGCAAGGATGTGGAGAAAGAGGAACACTCCTCCATTGTTAGTGGGATTGCAAGCTTGTACAACAACTCTGGAAATCAGTCTGGCGGTTCCTCAGAAAATGGACATAGTACTACTGGAGGATCCCGCAATACCTCTCCTGGGCATATATCCAGAAGATGTCCCAACTGGTAAGAAGGACACATGCTCCACTATGTTCATAGCAGCCTTGTTTATAATAGATAAAAGCTGGAAAGAACCCAGATGCCCCTCAAAAGAGCAATGGATACAGAAAATTTTGTACATTTACACAATGTAGTACTACTCAGCTATTAAAAAGAATGAATTTATGTAATTCCTAGGCAAATGGATGGACCTGGAGGGCATCATCTTCAGTGAGGTAAACCAATCCCAAAGGAACTCACACAATATGTACTCACTGATAAGTGGACATTAGCCCAGAAACTTAGGATACCCAAGATATAAGATACAATTTGCTAAACACATGAAACTCAAGAAGAACGAAGACCAAGGTGTGGACACTTTGCCCCTTCTTAGAAATGGGAACAAAACACCCATGGAAGGAGTTACAGAGACAAAATTTGGAGCTGTGACGAAAGGATGGACCATCTAGTGATTGCCATATCCAGGGATCCATCCCATAATCAGCTTCCAAATGCTGACACCATTGCATACACTAGCAAGATTTTGCTGAAAGGACCCACATATAGCTGTCTCTTGTGAGACTATGCCAGGGCCTAGCAAACACAGAAGTGGATGATCACAGTCAGCTATTGGATGGATCACAGGCCCCCCAATGGAGGAGGTAGAGAAAGTACCCAAGGAGCTAAAGGGAACTGCAACCCTATAGGTGGAACAACATTATGAACTAACCAGTACAATGGAGCTCTTGTCTCTAGCTGCATATGTATTAAAAGATGGCCTAGTTGGCCATCACTGGAAAGAGAGGTCTATTGGACTTGCAAACTTTATATGCCCAAGTACAGGGGAATGCCAGGGCCAAAAAGGGGAGTGGATGGGTAGGGGAGTGGGGGTGGGTATGTGGGACTTTTTGGATAGCATTGGAAATGTAAACGAGGAAAATACCTAATTAAAAAAAAATTTTTTTAAAGCTGCACTGTCTTGCATTCATATATAAAGAACTGGCAGGCAAACTTCGTAAAGTGAAGGTGATGATTTTGGTATTGATTTTAAAGAGAATAGATTGTTTAAAATTGGGTTTTGCTTTACAAAATTATGGATATATTGTAATATTGTAAAAGAAAATTAAAAAATATGGTTAAAATTGTCACTGTTCCATTGACTGCTGTTTTCAGTTTGATGCAAGCTCAGGATTTTTAATTCACCCATATATGTAATTATGATGATTATAAGACTTTATCTTATGAGAAAACTAATGCAGCTCCCTGAAGCCATCCAGCCATACAAAGCAAAGACAGACTTATCTGGATATATTCATCTTTGTGTAGAAATTGGACTCTCATACAATCAGTTTCTCTAAGGTTGCTGCCTTGCAGTGGACTACAGTATAAGCAATGCTTCCATACTAAGCTTATAAGGAATGTTTCAAGTATAAATCTTCTTAAGAAAGACTGTCCAAAAATTAGAGGCATAGACAGACAGTCGAATTGTTACTCTGGAATCTGTTCTCACAGCAGAAGAGATAACCTTTGGGCCAGGACTCTGGCAGTATGCTCAGATTAAAACATATTTACATCTGAGTTAATGCAAAGCTCAGTGCTGCCTCAGCAAGGCTTGTGTGCAGTTTCTTTTGTTCTACAAACACTACCTAGGGAAGTTTTGGGACGTCACCTCTCCTTGCCTCCCTGGAACTATTTTAAAGCCAAAACAACATTATTACAGATCTATGTAGATGTTGATCAAAATAAAGTTTAAACTTAAGATATATAAAATGTCAATGACAACTCCCTGAGGGATCCGGGAACCAAGATGGTGAAACTCAAGAAGAATGAAGACCAAAGTGTTTACATTTTGCCCCTTCTTAGATTTGGGAACAAAACACCCATGGAAGGAGTTACAGAGACAAAGTTTGGAACTAAGAAAATAGGATGGACCATCTAGAGACTGCCATACCTGGGAATCCATCCCATAGTCAACTTCCAAACGGTGACACCATTGCATACACCAGAAAGATTTTGCTGAAATGATCCTGATATAGGTGTTTCTTGTGAGGCTATGCTGGCACCTGGCAAACACAGAAGTGGATGCTCACATTCAGCTATTGGATGGAACACAGGGTCCTCAATGGAGGAGCTAGACAAAGTACCCAAGGAGCTAAAGTGTTCTGCAACCTAATTGGTGGAACAACAATATGAACTAACCCGGAGCTTGTGTCTCTAGCTGCATATGTATCAGAAGATTGCCTCGTTGGCCATCATTGGGAAGAGAGGTACCTTGTTCTTGCAAACTTTATATGCCTCAGTAAGGGGGAAATCCAGAGCCAAGAAGTGGGAATGGGTGGGTATGGGAGTGTGGTGGGGGGGGGGCGGTTAGAGGGACATTTGGGATAGCATTTGAAATGTAAATTTAAAAAAACTAATTAAAAAAAAATAAAAAAACAAAGAAATGTCAATGAGGCTCTAGAACATCTAAAGGCATTACAATCTGGCCTGCCTACTCCATATAGAGTAGAAGACGCTTCTGTAATCAATTGTTTCGATTGTAATCAATGGTAATAAAACATTAGCTGCTTATTTTAGTTATTGTTACTCAATGTGCCCACAGCAATTCTTTGGCAAAAGAGAACATTAAAGTAGAATCATCTTTGTTCATCTCCAAGTAAAGTTTTAATATCCTATTATGAAGCAGTTGTGGTGTTAATCAAGAATTGTAAGATAAAATAATGAAGATATTTTAAAAAGTCTTTTCAAAACTTAATGAGCTGTCTATTTCTTGTCTCAAGCAGCAATTAAATTGGTTATTGCAGAAAATTGATATTTGGTCTATTGCATAGGTAAAGTTGATAATCATTATACAAAAGATAAGTGGTTAAAAATTCCTTCTATGCATGCTTTTGTATTTCCTGTAAACTTATGCATGCATCCCATAAAGACTACATCTACTGTATTTATAAATAGCCCTTCTATGGGTGAGAAATATATGTGATTGGATAACAGGTTTATTCTTTTGAGTTTTCTCCTGCTTCAGCACAGATAATTGAATTGTGTGCTGTAGCCAGTGTTTTGATATCTTGAAAAAATCATGCAGGTGGAGACATTCATAAAGGATATTATAAAATAGTAGTAAATTTGAAAGATTTTTTTCCTATTCCTTTGCATCCTCAGGATTGTGAAAGATTTGCTTTCAATGTTCTTTGTATTAATTTTAAAGAGCCGATTGAAAGGGATCAATGGAGAGTTCTTTCTTAAGGCATGGTTATCAGTCCTACCTTATGTCGACAATTTGTGGCACAAACCATTTAGCCTGATAGACAGCAAGAACCAATAATATACATTATACATGGCATGGATGATATCTTATTAGCAGGGAAAGATTCTCAGGACTTGCTTCTATGTTATAGAAATTTACAACAGGCATTATCTGATAAAGGATTACAGATAGCCTCAGAAAAAGTGCAAAATCAAGATCCTTAAAATTTATTGGGTTTTAGGCTTACAAATCAAACTGTTTTTCTCAGAATATAATTATTTATAGAGACAATTTTAAAACTTTAAATGATTTTCAAAAGCTGTTAGCTGATATTACTTTGCTTCGTTCTTATTTAAAGCTTACTACAGGAGAATTGAAACCCTGATTTTATATTCTTAGGGGGAGTGCTGATCCTACCTCTCCTTGAGCTTCAACTTCAGAAGGGTTGTTGGCCGTACAACAAATAGAAAAAGCTACTAAAAATCAATTAGTTACTTATATAGATTATTCTTTGCCTTTATATTTGTTGATTTTTAATACAATTCATATACCTACAGGATCTTTTGAGGTCAATTGCTTCAGTCTGTGGAACTTGTCACACAGATCCTACTGGAGGTGGTATGGCACAAACACCATTCTTGCTCGAAAAAATCCTATTTATATTGGTCATATAAGAGCTCATTCTGATCTTCCTGCAGGCAATGATTGTATTGACAAAGCATTGATAGGAGAAGCTTTAGTTTCAGATCCTATTGTTTTTGCTAAATGTGATCACTATAAAATTCATTTTTCTACTCTTAACTTACTGCTCCTACATAAGATCGCTAGGGACCAAGCTAGAATGATTTTAAAGCAATGTCCTGACTGTCTCACATTGTCTCAAGTGCCTCGCTTAAGAGCTAATTCACGAGGCCTCATGCTCAATCATATTTGGCAAATAGATGTAACTCAATATTCAGAATTTGGATAATAAAAAAAAGAAAAGAAAAAAAATCCAGTCAATTAATCTGTTGAATGTATTGGTGTAGCCTTTAATACGAAACAGGGGAGGAGGTAGAGGATGGCACATCTCTACAAATGCTTCCACTATCAGCCTTTGGATGAAGACATAGAACTCTCACCTCTGCCTGTGCCATACCTGCCTGGATACTGCCAGGATCCAGCCCCAATTAAATGTTGTTTTATTGTTTGTGTGTATTTTTCCTTTTTTTGTTGTTCCTTCCTTCCCTTCCTTCTCTTCCCTCTTTCCCTTTCCTTCCCTTCCCTTGCTTCCCATCCTTCCCCTCATTCACTTCCCTTTCTTCCTTTCCTTTCCTTTCCTTTCCTTACCTTTCCTTCTTTCCTCCTTCCCTTCCTTCCTTCTCTTCCCTACTTCCTTCCCTCTTTTCCTCCCTTCCCTTCCTTCCCTTCCCTCCTCCCTTCATTTCCTTCACTCCCTCTTTCTGTTCCTCCTTCCCTAAATCACTTCCATCCCTCCTCCCCTCTCTCCTTCCATTCCTCCTTCCTTCCCTCCCTCCTCCCCTCTATCCTTGCCTTTCTCCTTCCCTTCCTCCCCTCCCTTCCCCTCCCTCCTTCCATTCTTTCTTCCTTCCCTCCCTCCTTCCCTTCCCCTCTTTTGTCCCCTCCCTCCTTCCATTTTTCCTTCCCTTTCCTCCTCCCCACCTTCCTTCCCTCCATCCTTCCCTTCCCTCCTTCTCTTCCCCTCCTTCACCCCCCTTGTTCCCCCCTTTTCCTCTTTCCCTCCCTTCCCATCTTTCCTTTCCTCTTTCCTTCTTCCTTCCCTCCCTCCCTTCCCTCCCTACTTCCTTTCCCTTCCCTCCCTTCCCTTCCTTCCTTCCTTTCTTTCCTTCCTTTCTTTCCTTCTTTCTGGAGACAGAGTTTCTCTCTATAGCCCTGGCTGTCCTATAACTCATCCTCTAGACCAGGCTGGCCTCAAACTCAGAAATCTGCCTGCCTCTGCCTCCTGAGTGCTGGCATTAAAGGCGTGTGCAACCACTGAATGTGGGTTTTGTAAGTCTTCCCTTGGTCATGGTGTCTGTTCTCAGCTGTAAGACCCTAACTAAGACATATAATGAGTCCTAGGTCAGCCAGTGCTGCAGAGTGAGGCCTTATCTAAAACAAAACAAAACAAAACACAAATAGAAATAATAAAATAAATAAATTAAGCAACCAGATCATATCTTTTCTTTCTCTAGATGATACTCAGAGATTGCAGTAGTTCACCCATGAGACTTCAACTCTGGACACTGAGGCTGTTTCCCTACCAAGTGTTAGTTGTGAACCACAGGGGCTCTACAGCTGAGTTATGTCTCCTGCTTTTAAAAAAGTTGTTTTCAAAGGCTGCAGATTTTTAGCACTCTTGCTTGTTACAGTTGAGTCACAGCCCTGAACTTTCAGTGGTAGATAAAGGCACTGAGAAGTCCTTCTTATAGACATAAAAGCCCAAGTCTTCCCAATTAAAAAGTTAATCTGGACTCCCCCACCCCCTGCATCCCTAGATTTCCTAGAAAGGAAAGCAGGAACTGGGGCAGAAGGGTGCAAGGCTACTGGTGTTTGTAAGTGTTAATAGACTGCCTTCTCTGGTAACCTACCCCAAGCTACACTGTCACTTCTTTTTTCCTTGTTGTTGTTTGGTTGGTTTGTTTTCTCTACATAACCCATTTTCCTTCCTAGACTTGGCTGTCCTGAACCAGGCTGTCCTTGAACTCAGTGATTTGCCTGTCTTGCTGGGATTAAAGCTGTGAGCTACCATCCAGAGGGAAGCTCCCTGCTGAGGTCAGACTGGGGTCTCATCCAGTTTCCCCTATGAACATGCAAATGGTAGGCCTGGTCTTTCTTTTGTTTTTTTTTTTTTCTTTTTTTAAAGATTTATTTATTTATTATATGTAAGTACACTGTAGCTGTCTTCAGACACTCCAGAAGAGGGTGTCAGATTCTGGAGAATCTAAATCCCTCTTCTTGTCTGCATATGATGTATATAAACTCAGCCTCACATATACTCATAAAAAAAATTGAAAGATGGGGCTACAGAAAGGACTAAATAATTAAGAACATTGTATGCTCTTCCAGAGAACCTGGGCTCAATTACCAGCACATATATGGTGGCCCATCTCCAGTTCCAGGGGATCAAATACTCTGTTCTAGCTTCTGTGGGCACAATATACACATGCAAAACACCCTTACACTAAAAATAAGATAGATCATTGAGAGAGAGGAGAGAGAGGGGATGAGAGAGAGTGGAGGTAATCATACCTCCTGACAAGTTTGAAGACCGGAGCTTCATCACTCACACAAATAAATAAATGCAAAATATTTTTTAATTAGGTATTTTTCTCATTTACATTTTCAATGCTATCCCAAAAGTCCCCCATACACTCCCCCCCCCCCAGCCTCCCTATCCACCCACTCCCACTTTTTGGCACGGGCGTTCCCCTGACCTGGGGCATATAAAGTTTGCAAGTCCAATGGGCTTCTCTTTCCAGTGATGGCCGACTAGGCCATCTTTTGATACATATGCAGCTAGAGTCAAGAGCTCCAGGGTACTGGTTAGTTCATAATGTTGTTCCACCTCTAGGGTTGCAGATTCCTTTAGCTCCTTGAGTATTTTCTCTAGTTCCTCCATTGGGGGTCCTGTGATCCATCAAAATATTTTTTAAATAAACTCTGCCATTTACTTTTTAAAATACCAAGAAAAGTTCTATGAGCAACAGTTATATTTACTGTATCTAAAGGACAGTAATGGGCATATTCTTTAAATAGAAAAAGGTCTGTTAGTCTTAAAAATGGAAGAGACAAACTAAGTATTTCTTCATACAAAAGCATACATTGAACATTTAAAACTAGATGAGTCTATAATATGGCACGGTGGTGAAGATTGGTCCAACCTGTGTAAAATCAGACTTGAACCCCTGCATGTGTGGGTGGGGAGCAGGGAGGTGACAACCGGGTCCTTCCTATGCTGGTTCTTTTGTGCCTCTTCCTTCCACAATTGGGAATGTTTGCAATTACATAATGAGGCAGCTCAGCACAGCTGTTAGATTGGAAATAGGACTCAAGAATAGGATACACCTGAAGACCGACAGCTATTGCTGTGTGTTCTGGACACTTCAATGGAAGTGTCTGGTATTCTGTGTGCAGTGTGATAGGTCTCCTTCTGGAGGCATAGGCAAGAACCAGATTCCTGGCACTCTGACAGAAAAGGACCTAGGAGAAACCCCGAGGGTGGCTATGGATAGAACATTGGCCATGCCTGCTTTGGCGCAGATTGGTACCCCTGGCTTTGTTGGAACCCTGATCAGGATCACAAACTTAACCCTACTGTCCCACATTTTGAGCTCTAGCAGGAGTCCCTTAACTGACTTGTTTGCCCCCATGGCCACCCTAAGCCAGCTCCCAGACCCTGTGCTACCTGGGCTCAGACCTGAGAGGCTATGTCTGTTAACAACAAAGTCAGGGCACCAGAGTCACATGAGACATCTCTTACATTTAGATTAGGTTCGATTTTGGGGAAACAAAGGACAACAGAGACATCTGTTCAGGCAAACATACAGTTTAGTAAGCAAATACTGATCAGATGCACAAAGACCTGGTGCAGGTATGGACCTAGGTTGGACCATGCTCCTCCAGTGCCAGCCATGGCTGTGCCTGTCTGCATTGCATTTCTATGATATGTGAACAGAGCAAGTGGTAGCCAAGGTCTGGCTCTGGAGACGCTTACCCAGTGGTCAGGGGGCAGGGACTAGAGGTTCCACTTTCAGGTGGGAATAGGAGAAGGAGAATGAGCAGGCACTTCAGCTTTAATGTATGTATCTCAGGGTCTTGGGTGTCTGTCTGCTGTGTGGAGGTGAAACTTCTTGTTTTAGAAGCTGCCCTCAATCTGAAATGGCTTTATTTACTTTGCCAGTTCAATACCTTCAAGTCACAGTTAGTAAACTTCTAAGCTAGAGAACAGTTGCCCAGCCAGCTCAGTAGGTAGAGTATGAGACTTTTAATCTCAGGGTGGTGGGTTCGAGCCCCATGTTGGGGGAGATGTTATTTTAGTTGGGTCTCAACTGGAGACAATGCTTGCACTTCAAGTAGTGCCCCATTGTTGGGGTTCTGCATTCGGTATCTCTGACATTAGGTCAGAATTGGAGGCACTTGAGCAGTTTGTGGGTCTTTTGCTCTGCCTGAAGCAGCACTGGGTGTACTAGATTACAGTGGGTGGAAGTGTTACAGAGTCTATTCTATTTTTGACATTCTGGATAAAGTGGGACAGTGGGTAGTCTTGCATCACCCTTTTCAGGTAGATCTGAAATTCAATTCTTCCTGTGTTTATTGAATTCAACCACAGAACTCCACTATATCCCTCTTAGAAAGAATAGCTGTAGCTTCTCTTTAAGGCTTGTTGGTCTAGGGGTATGATTCTCACTTAAGGTCTGAGAAGTCCTGGGTTCAAAGCTTGGACGAGTCCTCTTCTTTTGCCGATCAAACTGTGAGAATTAGAAGTCAACCTTGGCTACTTAGAAGATAAGACTAAACAAATGAAAATGGAAATATGTAAGTACTCAAAGTGGCTTTTTTTGTTTTTTGTTTTTTGTTTTGTTTTTGTTTTTGTTTGTTTTTTGTCATTGGTTTATTTGGACCTTGTTTTCTGTTTGAGGCAGGGTCTAGCTCATTTAGCTCAGGCTGGTCCTGACAAAGTCAAGGATAGCTGCATTCCTGATCTTCATGCCTTCACTTCTTCTGTCCTGGAAATATATGCATGTGTATTAATCCAGTGTTCAGGTTGGAGCCCAGGGTTAGGCAAGCAATTAGCTGAGCTACAGCATCAGCTCATAACTCGAAATGTCCATCAAGAATGGCTGGCATTATTCAAACTAACCTGATGGATAAAAATAATGGAAAATATTGGAATTAAAAAAAAATCAATCCAGCTGCCCTGGCAAAGCAGGGAGCATTGAAGCAGGCATCTGAGATCCACCAGCTTCTAGTCAGCTTTTTAGTGTGTTTGAGATACGCTGAGCTACATGAGAAGAAACACAATTAGAGAAAACAGGGTTGTGAGACAATCTGCAAGACATCTGGCTTGCTAATAAATACCGGTTTGAAGATTGCCAGTAGCCCTTAAGTGCAAATCTGATTACAAATCACTGGCCTTTAATGATTACTAGTTTGCTTGGGTCCAACCCAACAGGAACAGAAAAGTAGTCAAGAGCCTGTGACCTCCTTGCTTTTGCTGGACTAGCATTTTTCAGGTCCCCTGGGGCACAGACCCAAGAAAGGGGAGCCGCGCCTTAAACTGGCTAGGATCTCTGGTTTATGAATCTGCATTGGAGCTTCCATTTTTTCCATGCTCTCCATAAAAATGCAAAGGATTTTTAAATTTAAAAAGTCCAGGCACTTCGGATAGGAAACATACTCCAAGAACCACAGTCAGCCCTCAGTCCCCTGTAGAGTCCTGACTGAGCCTGTGTCTCCCAGCTCAATGTATTGAAATCACAAGGTGGATTCCTGTGCAGAGAATGAATAGATAGAGGGAATGAATAGTAGGAGGAAGGAGTCCCTCTAGTGTTCCCTGAGCTGGAAGGCAGGGTGGGGACTTATCGGAAACAGCCCCAGATTCTGCCGAATTTTCACGACTGGGTAAATTGCCAGCTACCATGAACTAAGAGAGAGACTCCACTAAGGAGTTGCTTCAGACATCTCTCCAGGGTGGGAGGGTTGATTCGAGCCCTGATGCCTCTGGTGCTCTGGTGTCTACACTGGGAGGATCCAGGCTGAATCTTCAAGGTCCTGAACAGTGGCCAGTCTTCCAAGGTGGCATTCAGATCTGCGACTACATAAGTGGGAGGCAGAGAAGGCTCTGATTTCAGCTATTCAGCCTTACAAGATCAGCTGAAGTTGTTCCATTCCTTTTTCAGTATTGGTCTGCCCCAGCGTCTCTCTCCACAGCACTTTCATGTGGTTAGCTAAGAGCCAAAAGTAACTGTTAGCTAAGAAGAGGCAAAAGTAGGTGTTAGCTGAAAGAAGAGGTTATTAATAAGGGAAGAACTAAATACATTTATTTTTTTTCCACTGCCCCCACACCCGAGGCCCCCTAGCCTGTTCCCAGGCTGGCTTTGAAATCTCCTTAACCTAGCTTCCGGAGTACCACCCTTACAGGAGTGACATCCATGTCACTTCAGTTTGTTTTATTAACAACCTCACAAAGGCACATTTAGTCTACTCTGGTCTAATTGGCTTTCAAAACCTGGGAGAGGTTTTGTTTTTTTTTTTTTAATAGAACGAGCCCTGATGCAGCAGCTCCTATCTGTGTGAAAGATTCTTAATTCCCTCAACTAGAGAGGGAGGCAGAAAACAGACTACAAGGTGGACGAGCAGAAAGGCCAAAGGAAGAGAGGTTGCTCCTCTGAAAGTGACTGTGAACTGAAAGGATGGTTGGGGACCTGGGAGGGTCCAGGGAGAATGATAATTTTAATGACTTAACAAGGTAATGGGTAATCTTCTGTTTGAATTTCCATTTAAGAATAATAGCCAATTCTGTGACTTCTAACATTCTTTCAGGGTGGGAAAAAGACTGCTGTTGGTCTATGATTTGGGGTCCAGCAAACTGGTCTGTGATTTAGTGAGCACTCTAACAGCACAAAACCCAGATTCTCTGAGTCCAAGGACAGTGATTGGTGGGAGAAGCTTCCTGGAGTAGGCACACAGAAACCACTGAGAGTGAAAGAGAGATGTCACCAGTGGACCGAAGCCAGGACAGCTCCTGAAAGTCTTTGAAATTTCATTTTATACTTTAAAACCATAAGGTGGGGTGGGCAAGCTAGTGAGTAAGTGCTGGTGTCAGTCAGCAGGCTGGGAAGGGCAACTGGCCTCAGCCGGATTTTTAGGCCGCTCTGGTTCAGGTAGCAAGTAAAGCTGTGCTCTGCAAATGGAGTGCAAGCAATTCTTTTGTAAACCACTAAGGAAATCAATAAATTGACACCAAATAATTGTTTTTCTAAAGCTAGTTTTACTTTGCTATACTCTGGGAAAGGGACTGGTCACTCACTGCATCTTTGAAAAAGTATGTGTTGTTTGTGACTCTCTTTTCTTTCCTTTGTCCTTCCATCATTTTATATTTCCTTCCACCTTCTCTTTACTCCCCTGTCCTTCCTTCCCTTGCAATGAAGAGTGCATAGTGGCTATTGGTAAGGGTTGGGGAAATTACCCATAAGAGAACTTCTGCAGGTGTTTGTCCTCTGGCTACAGTATCAGCTGGCTTGAAACAACAAAGTCATCAACCTGGAGGAGGAAGGGAGAAGAGGTAAAAGGCAGCAATAGAATCTAAGCAGGAGCCAACAGCCTCTGTTCTATTTTCTTAATCTATTCTCTTTTAGTCAGCATCTTGGCACACAGCTCAAGATGGACTTAATAACTCTCCCCCTCTCCCTGTCTCCTCCCATTTTGCCAGGCAGGCTTCAAATCCAATACACAGCCAAGGATGACCTCAACCCTTCCCCCCTTTAAAAATGTGTTAATCATTTTGTTTGTTTATGTTTCAAGTGTTATCCCCCTTTCTGCTCTCCCCTCCCTGAGGCCCCCCTTTGCCCCCTCCCCACCCAGCCACTCCCACCTAATCCCTCTAGTATCCCCCTTCTCTGGGGCATAAAACCTCCACAGGACCAAGTGCCACCCCTCCCACTGACGCCAAATGAGGTAGTTCTCTGCTACATAAGTATTGGGAGCCATGATCACACCCATGAATACTGTTAATGTGCTAATGTAGGATCTCTTCAACTTCTTTCTTTCTATTTTTCTTTCTTTCTTCCTTTCTTTCTTTCTTTCTTTCGTTCGTTCTTTCTTTCCTTTTAAAACTTTATTATTTATGGAAGGACAATGTAGCTTTTTTCAGACACTCCAGAATCAGATTTCATTACAGATGTTTGTGAGGCACAATGTGGTTGCTGGGATTTGAACACAGGACACTTCCACATTGCTGTTCATCTGTGAAGGAAGTCAGGACTAGAACTCAAGCAGGTCAGAAAGTAGGAGCTGATGCAGAGGCCATAGAGAGATGTTCTTTACTGGCTTGCTTGCCCTGGCTTGCTCAGCCTGATCTTCATGACTACCAGCCCAGAGATGGTCCCACCCAGAGGGGGTCTTTCCCCCTTGATCACTTATTGAGAAAATGCCTTACAGCTTGATCTCATGGAGGCATCTCCCCAACTGAAAATCTTTTCTCTGTGATAACTCCAGTCTGTGTCAAGTTGACACCCAAAGCCAGCCAGAACGCATCCCAAGGATCTTCTAGCTTTCATAGTCTCTGGTGAAAAGTCTGATGTAATTCTGATAGGTCTGCCTTTATATGTTCCTTGACCTTTTTCACTTACTGCTTTCAATATTCTTTGTTTTATACATTTGGTGACAGGAGGAATTTCTTTTCTGGTCCAAACTATTTGGAGTTCTGTAGGCTTCTTATATGTTTATGGGCATCTCTTTCTTTAGGTTAGGGAAGTTTTCTTCTATAATTTGGTTGAAGATATTTTCTGGCACTTTACGTTAGGAATCTTCACTCTCTTCTATAACTATTATCCTTAGGTTTGGTCTTCTCATTGTGTCCAGTATTTCCTGGATGTTTTGGATTAGGTTTTTTTTTTTTGCATTTTTCATTTTCTCTCACTGTTGTGTCAATGTTTTCTATGGTATATTCTGGACCTGAGATTCTCTCTTCTATCTCTTGTATTCTGTTGGTGATGCTTGCATCTATGACTCTTGATCTCTTTCCTAGGTTTTCTATCTCCAGGGTTGTCACCTTTGTGATTTCTTTCTTGTTTCTATTTCCAATTTTTAAATCCTGGATGGTTTTGTTCAATTCCTTCACCTGTTTGATTGTTTTTTCTTTTTTTGTTTTTGTTTTTTTTTAAGTAAATCTTTAAGGGATTTTTGTGTTTCCTCTTTAAGGGCTTCTATCTGTGTGCTGGGGTATCCAGGGTTTTCTGTGGTGGCATAACTGGGTTCTGATGATTCCAAGTAGCCTTAGTCTCCTTTCCTTATGTTCTTGCCCCTGCCTCTTGGCATCTTGTTATCTCTGATGTTAGCTGGTCTTGCTGTCTCTGACTGTGGCTTCTTTCTCCTGTAAGCTATTTCCCAGTGGGATTTAAGTGTGGGGAGATGTGGCACAGGTTCATCTTCTGGTGGAGATGGGAGCCAGAAGGATCCTGTCCCAGACTGCTCCTCAGTTCCTGTGTATTGAGGGCTCTGGGTGGGTCCTTAGGGTCAGAAGTGGTGATCTTACCTGTGCTCCCAGGTGTAGAACTCCTGGGAGACCAGCTCTCCCCATTAGGATTTGAGTATAGAAAGCTGTGGCACTGGTTCAGCTCTGGGTGCAGAGGTAAACCAGAAGAATCCTGTTCCTGGCTGTTCCTTGGTTGCTGTGTCCTGATGGCTTTGGGCGGGTCCCTCTTGGGACAGGAAATTGAGTAGAAGTGGTGGTCTCACCTGTGCTCACAGGTATGTCAGCACTCTTAGAGGACCAGCTCTCTCTGATGGAATTTGGGTATAGAGAGCTGAAGTGCAGGTTCAACTCTAGGCACGGGTAGAATCCAGAAGAATCCTCTCAGGCTGCTCCTTGGTTCCTGTGTGCTTCTTACCTTTCATTTCTCTTTACTTTATTCCATGCTTGAATAATCGGATAGGCTTTCCCCTGCATCTAACCTCCCACCAGAATACCTTCCTGCACTCTAACCACAGACCAGTCCAAGGACTCTCAATCATTTGGGGACCACCCAGCTCCCCCTCTCTCCCTGCCCTCTCATCCCTTCAGCCCCAGAGCTGACCAAGCCACCCTCAAGGACCCCATTTTGTTCTCAGCTCTTCCATGGTGTCCAGTGGTGTCTGGGATGCCCAAGATTGAGAACCTGTTACCTAGGCCTGCCCCTTGTCCACTCACAGAAAGCTTGGATTCTGTGGCTTCCCACAAACAAATACCCACCTCGGGCCAAGTAAAAAGTGTGAGGCAGTCTCCCTCTTCTGCCCACCCAGAGCACCAGAATGCTGGGGGAACGTGGGTTTTCTCCCTTTCCCTTTATTCCCCCCATGCCCCGTGCCCAAAAGGTCACCATAGCAATGTGCTAAGATGGCCAAAAATAACTTCACATAAACAGTTTCTATTCAACATCATTCTGTACTTTCCTCTTGCCATATAACATAGATCTGTACAGCTCTAAAATTGTACCCTCCCAGGCTAACAGTGACAGCACATGTACATATTTTCTCTATCATGATGGTATGTTAACCAAGGTAAGGCATCCATCTTCCCCATTTTGGGCTCATGCAAAAACTTGAACCAAGCATTCTGGATGAGAGAGTAGGATACTGTGGCTATCCTGGGTTGTGTACCAAATGGATCCAAGGATCAAATTACAGTTTTTATCTTATGACTCTTCATCTCAATTGTGAATTTGATGAAATCTAGTATCATTTTGGAGATAAACATGCCTGAAAGAAATGATTTTTTTTTTCTATCAAAGACAGTTAACCCCAAAATTACCATAATTCCTGAATGTCCTTGTGGTGGTTTGAAGAAATTTGGCCCAGAGAGTAGCAACATTAGCAGGTATGCGGTCTTGTTGGAGTAGATGGACCCTTGTTTGAGGAAGTGTGTCAACATTGGTGGGATTTGAAACTCTCCTCCTAGCTACCGGTCTTCTTCTAGCAGCCTTCAGGTCAATAAGAATTCTCAGCTCCTCCAGCACTGTTGTGTCTGGCCAGTGGCTCACATGTCTGGGTTCTAGTCTGGAAAGGCATCTTGGAAACCTGGAAGAGAAGGGAGAGCTAGGCAGATGAGAGAAAGATGTAGCTAAGACAAAATTCTGATCAAAGCTCAATTTTACTATTTTCAACAATCAGTTATGAAACAGGGAAAGGGACCTGATTCCCACCAAATAATCCTGGGGTCCAGTTGCAGGGTGACCACGTGTATGGCTCCAGAACAGCAAGGCAGCAGGCTCCAGCAGTGGGCATGGCAGAATGATAGAGTGGCAGGCTCCACCCCGATGCAAACAGTGAAACCTGAGCAAACAGGTTTCAGGCTGAGGGTGTGGGGGAGGTTACATCTCCTCCCTGTTGTAAATAAAAAAATGAATGAATGAAAGGGCTGGCCTGAGGCATAATATTTATTTATGCCCTATAGTTCTTCCTAAATTTTAGGGCCTAACAAAGAAACCTGTCTCAGTGGGATTTCTTAACTTTTGTTATGGTAAACCATATCTGGATAAGAGTGTCCTTTCTGTCCTAGTAAACAACTAGCAGATTAGCCCTGAGCTGTAGGCTCTGACTTTATAATGCTAATTAATACTGAATAGGTAACTTCCTAGTTGAATTTTAAGTAGTCAGCTACAGGGTGTTGGAACCCTGGAGAAGGCTGACTGTACGAATTTGAAAGGCACTATATTATGAATAACACTGAAGGAGAGTAAGTGGATATTCCTCCTCATTCTTTGGTGACAGGAAGGGAACAGGGAGGAGAGGATGATGACCGGCTCCTTAGTACAAGGCCAATTGACTTTTTAGGGTGGGAGGCTGTGAAGGGCTTGCCCTTCTAACAGTACAGTCTCCAACCTCTCCCCCCCCTATTAATTAAGTTTAATAAGGCCACGCTTAACTGAGGTGATCAAATGATTTTTTTCATCCATAGATGAGTGGGCTTTAACCTTGGCTTGGGGGGAATTGACCTGATTCCTCCCATGGGTGCTGTCACGACCCACACTTGTGGCTCTTGGTATCATTTGGGGAGGGGAGGCAGAGCCTTAGAAAGATATTTTTGGTTGTAACTGTAACAAGATACGAACCTCCATCCAAACCTCGTATATCTCACAGGGAATCCAGAAATGGTCAAGCTGGACCTTCCCCTGCAGTAAATTTCTGCACCCAAGCAGTACCCATACTGTATTCGTATGATCACAAATCAGTATGCACAGTTCTGAGTTCACTAGAAGCAAACCCTTTATCATGCAAGAAAAAAAAAACGAACCTTTAAACCTATAATAACTTTACATGAAGTAGGAGAGTCAGATTGAAGTTCTACAGTCTGACTGACTCTTCAATAAACTTTGAATTAGAACTTTATTTAGAACAACATCTGGATAGATCTGCAAGACTGTTTGTTTAGCTAAAACAAAATTTCCCTGGAGGCAGGGAGAGGCAAGTTTCAAGAGCTTCCTCGGGAACTGTTGGTAAGACAAAAGAAAATCACACAAGTCCTGCTGAGGCTGCTCTGAGTTTGTATGGCTGTATGGCCACAGAGAGCTGTATTAGTGCTCTCATAAGATGATTACTCTTGTAATAATCTTAATTAACAATATATGGGTGAGTAGAAAATCTTAAATTTGTGATCAAACTGTAAGCTGCAGTCAATGGAACACTGGCAGTTTTAACCATAATTTTCGACTTTCTTTTGCAACGTTAGGATAATATCTACAACCTTGGGAAAGCAAAACCCAAGTTTAAAACAATTTATCATCTTTAAAATCAATATTAGAAGCATTACTATCATGTTATGAAGTTTGGCTGCCAATTTATACCTATGAATGCATGACAGTGCAACTTTTAATGTTTTATTAAAGGAACATTGTTTTAAAATCTTAACTTTAATTTTACTTTTTAGGATAGAAACCACATTAATTATTATCTTAACTAGAAATATCTTTAGAGACCCAGCCTCTTGGCCTGCCGTTTGCCACATGTTGGGAAGACATTAAACTTGAGTTATCAATTTTAAGACTAACCATCTATAGCAATGTAACAATTATTAATTTTAACCTATAACTTATGAGCTGATAGTGAAAACACGCAGAGCACATTGCCAATAAAAAAAGAACCAAATGAAGCAGTTACATTTAGACCAATCAGAAAATATTAATTTTTCTAGCTACAATCATGGAATAAAAAGCACTTTATCAATTGCCAAACAAATTAATCACGATTGTAGAGAACCCTCCAGGAAAAAAACATTTATCAGCTCTTTTACCCCGAAACTAAGAGGCTGTAGACTCTCCCATTTTTTTCTTATAATGAACCGTTTTTCCAGCAGGGGCCCTCCTGCCATGTGTCTGTTTCCTGGTTGAAGCACGTGGCAGCTCTCAGCTTTGCAGATAAATTTTTTTTTTGCCATCTTTATTATCCAACATAAAACATAGAACATTCATACAGATGGGACATGAACATAAATGAATTGAACACATGAACAGATTGGTGCACCAGACATTAGACAAGACACAAAAGGGGCAGAGTACTTCTGCTGTAAAGCCCAGAGAGAACAAAGCATAGCACTCCTGACATTTCTCTCTGCTTTTTGGGACATTTTCCTCCCGCATGATGCAGTTTTTTAACTGCGGCCATCCACCTGATAATTAATTTCCTTTTAATAAACCTTTTCTTTTCTCACGCCTAAAAATGTAGCTTCTGGGAGCTATGGCTAACCACATGTTATGTTCCTAGCTCCTGATATGCCTCACTGCTAAACCTAAGTGAATTAGCACTCAGGTTAAACGCTGTTTCAACTTAGCCCATACCGACCTTCTCTGCTATGAACTTCCTTTAATTATTCTCTTCTTCTATGGAACTCCAAAACAGCAGTGTTTTTTCCAAATGTCCTCTGCCATTTCTCAGTCCCATGTGGGTGCCAGATGTTGTGTCTGGCCAGTGGCTCACATGTCTGGGTTCTACTCTGGAAAGGCATCTTGGAAACCTGGAAGAGAAGGGAGAGCTAGGCAGATGAGAGAAAGATGTAGCTAAGACAAAATTCTGATCAAAGCTCAATTTTATTATTTCTGACACTCAGTTATGAAACAGGGGAAGGGACCCGATTCCTGCCAAATAATCCTGGGGTCCAGTTGCAGGGTGACAACATGTATGGTTCCAGAACAGCAAGGCGGCAGGCTCCAGCAGTGGGCATGGCAGAACGATAGAACGGCAGGCTCCACCCCGATGCAAACAGTGAAACCTGAGCAAAGAGGTTTCAGGCTGAGGGGGTGGGGTAGGTTACAAAGCATCATACCTGCCTGCATGATACCATGCTCCCACTGTGATGATAATGGACTGAACCTCTGAACCTCTGAACCTGGAAGCCAGCCCCAATTAAGAGTTGCCTTGGTCATGGAATCTCTTTACAACATCAGAAACCGTAACTAGACAGTCCCTCTTCTACTTTGTCCCAATCAGCTAACTGTATTAGAAAGTAAAGTTGAGCTTTAATTAATGGGAGAAGACACAATCACCAGCTACATCAGGCATAGAAGACAAAAGCTATCTTGGCTGAGTAAGCTGAATAGCTCTCTTAGAGTTTCATCATTGTAAAGAGACAATATGACCAAGGCAACTCTTATAAAGGACAGCATTTTGTCGGGGTTGGCTTTCAGTTTAAGAGGTTTAGTCTATTATCATTATAGTGGGAAGTATGGCAGTTTCCAGGCAAACATGGTGCAGGAAGAGCTGAGAATTCTACATCTTGATCCAAAGGCAGCAGCAGGAGAAGATTGGCATGTGATGATGAGGGTCTCTCTTCTGTCCTAGGAGGAGCTTAATCATAAGACAAAAAAAAAAAAGCCCCTGCCCATCATAACATACTTCCTTCAACAAGTCCACATGTACACCAACAATAATACACTTCCTAATAGAGACACTTGCCATGGGCCAAGCATGTTCAAACCACCACAGTAGCTCTATTTGTTAACTAGTGCACCCTTATTCCAAAAGAAAGAAAGAAAGAAAGAGAGAGAGAGAGAGAGAGAGAGAGAGAGAGAGAGAGAGAGAGAGAGAGAGAGAAAGGGAAGAAAGATAAGGAAAGAAAATAAAATTTGCTTTGCCAAGTTACTTTCTCTTTGTATTCCTTTATACAACATCAAGATTTATTGTTCCAATAGGCTTGCCACTCACACCTCAATTAACAATTGAGCACAAACATACTCATCTACATGCATGTTAGCTCACACACAGTGGTCAAGGCAAATATAATTTCTAGCAACTTAGCACCTAAAAATATATACATTTACACACATCCAGAGACAGACAGAGATACAGAGAGAGACAGAGAGACCAACAAACACATAATACATACAGGTTTGATGGCTTAAGCCAAACTCTTACATCAGGTTCAAAGCATTTCACATAAATACATATGTACAAATATTCACAGATGCACATCTATACATATACACATACTAATGACATAATGTAACAAAGTTCAAACAGACAGGTTCCAACTATTTCTCACAAAACACACACATACATATATACACCCAATTGTTGGAAGGAACAAGCTTCAGAATACAGCCAGACATCCTTACTCATATATATATACAGATGATGAATGGAACAACTCTCCAACACAAACTTACACGCAGTTTGCTTAGACAAACACACACATACATACATATTTATATATGTGTGTATATATATATATATATATATATATATATATATATATATATATATATCACAACAGGTTGGAAGGCACAAAGTTCCAACATGATACTACATGAAGTTTATACACATACATATAACACATAGTTGATGGGAGGAAAGTACATGTTCTAACCATTTAATTCTTTCTCCCATCACTTATGTCATCCAGAAAAACCTTACAGGAACTAAAATAATTTGTTTCAATTCTCTTCTCATGAATTACTATGAAAACAACAATATGTTTCCAATTACTTCACAAGAAAATATTACATAGTACTATCTCCAATTTTCTGAGGAGCCACCAAACTGATTTCCAGAAAGGTTGTACCAGATTGCAATCCCACATCTTTCTCCACATCCTCACCAGCATCTTCTGTCAGCTTAGTTTTTGATCTAAGCCATTCTAACTGGTGTGAGGTGGAATCTCAGGGTTGTTTTGATTTGCATTTCCCTGATGACTAAGGATGTTGAACATTTCTTTAGGTGTTTCTCAGCCATTCGAGTTTCCTCAGTATAGAATTCTCTAGCTCTGTTCCCCATTTTTTTAATAGGATTATTTGGTTCTCTGGAGTCTAACTTCTTGAGTTCTTTGTATATATTGGATATTATTCTTCTATTGGATGTAGAATTGGTAAAGAACTTTTCCCAGTCTGTTGGTCACCATTTTCTCCTATTGAGAGTATCATCTGCCTTATTGAAGCTTTGCAATTTTATGAGGTTTCATTTCTCGATACTTGATCATAGAGCATACGGCATTGGTGTCCTGTTCTTGATCATAGAGCATAAGCCACTGGTGTTCTGTGCCTATGTGTTACAGGCATTTCTCCACTTTTGAGCTACTTGGACTTAAGCTTTGTACAAGGAGATAAGAACGGATCAATTTGTATTCTCCTATATGTTTGTCGCCAGTTGAAACAGCACCATTTTTTGAAAATGTTATCTTTTTACTACTGGATGGATTTAGCTCCTGTGTCAAAGATCAAGTGATCATTGGTGTGTGGGTTCATTTGTTGGTCTTCACTTCTAACCATTGATCTACCTGTCTGTCACTCTACCAATACCATGGAGTTTTTATCACTATTGCTCTGAAGAATAGCTTGAGGTCAGGGATGGTGATTCCCCCTAGAAGTCCTTTTTGTTGAAAATAATTTTTGCTATCATGGGTTTTTTGCTCTTCCAAATGAACTTGGAAATTGCTCTTTCTAACTCTATGAAGAATTGAGTTGGAATTTTGATGGAGATTGCATTGAATCTGTAGATTGCTTTCAGCAAGATGGCCATTTTTACAATATTAATCTTGCAAACACAAGAGCAAGGGAGATCTTTCCATTTTCTGAGATCTTCTTCGATTGCTTTCTTCAGAGACGTGAAGTTCTTCTCATACAGATCTTTCACTTGATTGGTCAGAGTCACACCAAGATACTTTATATTATTTGTGACTATTGTGAGGGGTGTTGTTTCCTAAGTTTCTTTCTTTCTCAGTCCATTTATTCTTTGTGTAGAGAAAGACTACTGATTTGTTTGAGTTAATTTTATATCCAGTCACTTTGCAAAAGTTGTTTATCAGCTTTAGTTCTCTGGTGTGTTGGAAGCCAAAACTAAATTCTTTATAATAATCCAAGTGAACTACCATGTCTTAAGACATAAAGTTGGACCTCCTCCCCAAGCTAAGTCCAGACAAATGTCACCAACGGACTGTTTCAGAATTACCACAAGATGACTCCAGACCTGAGTGATGCAAACAGCAGATGTCATAACCACAAGATGTACTTTTAGATATCATACCTCTACTTGTAGTTACCAAAGAAATTTACCACTGCCCCCTCCCCTGCCTTTCTGGGTAAGGGTTGTTTCCCCTTTAATCTTTTTGTATAAAAACTGTAAGTTTTGCTGAACACAATGAGACCTTGACAAGATTCAGATTTGGCTCTGTGTGTTTCTGTGCTTGGTCTCCATTTCTCTCTCACCCCCCATTTGGTTTCAGGCGGAGTCCCCTCGAAACCCACAAATAACTGGACCTGCAGGATGGGTCATAGTGGCGCCCACACGTGGAGCTCAAGGTAGGAACACCCTCCGGACGACGATAAGATTAAGGTACTGCCAGCCAGGGTAGAGACTTCTGTAAACCGCATCACTATTGCAACTCAGGGAGTCTTGAGATAAGTCTAGATGCTACAAGGTCATCCCATTCGCCATGGGGAAAGTGCTTTCAAAGGAAACAATGTTTATAAAAGAGATAAAGAGTTTACTTAGGGAGAGAGGAGTAAGAGTTAAGAAAAAAGATTTGATTAAATTTTTTTTGCTGAGCCGGCCACCGTCCGGACCAGAGGACAGGTGTCCGCCTGGCTTGGGAGGCGGCCTCAGCCTCAGCAGCAGCGGTCGCCATCCTGGTTCCGGGACTCAGCAGAACTTAGGAAATTATTCTGAACAGGTGAGAGGGTGCACCAGAGAAACAGACAGCTTCTGGGACAGGTGGAAGCACAGAGCCGCTGAGGCAGCACCCTTGGCCGGCCGCAGACAGCCGGCCACCGTCCGGACCAGAGGACAGGTGTCCACCTGGCTTGGGAGGCGGCCTCAGCCTCAGCAGCAGCGGTCGCCATCTTGGTTCCGGGACTCCCTGGAACTTAGGAATTTAGTCTGCACAGATGAGTCTGCACCACAGAAGCTGACAGCTTCTGGGAACTGCCAAAGCAACACAGCTTCTGAGAAAGGCCCTGTTTTGGGCATTCTTCTTCGGCACACCTTCCCTGTAAGAGAGCTTGCCAGCAGAGAGTGCTCTGAGCACTGAAACTCAGAGGAGAGAATCTGTCTCCCAGGTCTGCTGATAGACGGTAACAGAATCACCAGAAGAACAATCTCTAAACAGAGTCAACTATAACTACTAACTCCAGAGATTACCAGATGGCGAAAGGTAAACATAGGAATCTTACTAACAGGAACCAAGACCACTCACCATCATCAGAACCCAGCACTCCCACTTCGTCCAGTCCAGGACACCCCAACACACCCAAAAACCTAGACCTAGATTTAAAAGCATATCTCATGATGATGGTAGAGGACATCAAGAAGGACTTTAATAAATCACTTAAAGAAATACAGGAGAACACTGCTAAAGAGTTACAAATCCTTAAAGAAAAACAGGAAAACACAATCAAACAGGTAGAAGTCCTTACAGAAAAAGAGGAAAAAACGTACAAACAGGTGATGGAAATGAACAAAACCATACTAGACCTAAAAAGAGAAGTAGACACAATAAAGAAAACTCAAAGTGAGGCAACACTGGAGATAGAAACCCTAGGAAAGAAATCTGGAACCATAGATTTGAGCATCAGCAACAGAATACAAGAGATGGAAGAGAGAATCTCAGGTGCAGAAGATTCCATAGAGAACATCGGCACAACAATCAAAGAAAATGGAAAATGCAAAAAGATCCTAACTCAAAATATCCAGGAAATCCAGGACACAATGAGAAGACCAAACCTACGGATAATAGGAGTGGATGAGAATGAAGATTTTCAACTCAAAGGACCAGCAAACATCTTCAACAAAATTATTGAAGAAAACTTCCCAAATCTAAAGAAAGAGATGCCTATGAACATACAAGAAGCCTACAGAACTCCAAATAGACTGGATAAGAAAAGAAATTCCTCCCGACACATAATAATCAGAACAACAAATGCACTAAATAAAGATAGAATAATAAAAGCAGTAAGGGAAAAAGGTCAAGTAACATATAAAGGCAAGCCTATCAGAGTTACACCAGATTTTTCACCAGAGACTATGAAAGCCAGAAGAGCCTAGACAGATGTTATACAGACACTAAGAGAACACAAATTCCAGCCCAGGCTATTATACCCAGCCAAACTCTCAATTACCATAGATGGAGAAACCAAAGTATTCCACGACAAAAACAAATTCACCCATTATCTCTCCACGAATCCAGCCCTTCAAAGGATAATAACAGAAAAAAACCAATACAAGAATGGGAACAACGCCCTAGAAAAAACAGGAAGGTAATCCCTCAACAAACCTAAAAGAAGACAGCCACAAGAACAGAATGCCAACTTTAACAACAAAAATAACAGGAAGCAACAATTACTTTTCCTTAATATCTCTTAACATCAATGGACTCAACTCCCCAATAAAAAGACATAGACTAACAAACTGGCTACACAAACAAGACCCAACATTTTGCTGCTTACAGGAAACACATCTCAAAGAAAAAAAATAGACACTACCTCAGAATGAAAGGCTGGAAAACAATTTTCCAAGCAAATGGTCTGAAGAAACAAGCTGGAGTAGCCATCCTAATATCTGATAAGATTGACTTCCAGCCCAAAGTCATCAAAAAAGACAAGGAGGGGCACTTCGTTCTCATCAAAGGTAAAATCCTCCAAGAGGAACTCTCAATTCTGAATATCTATGCTCCAAATACAAGGGCAGCCACATTCATTAAATAAACTTTAGTAAAGCACACATTGCACCTCACACAATAATAGTGGGAGACTTAAACACACCACTTTCACCAATGGACAGATCAAGGAAACAGAAACTAAACAGAAACACACTGAAACTAACAGAAGTGATGAAACAAATGGATCTGACAGATTTCTACAGAACATTTTATCCTAAAACAAAAGGATATACCTTCTTCTCAGCACCTCATGGTACCTTCTCCAAAATTGACCACATAATAGGTCACAAAACAGGCCTCAACAGATTCAAAAATATTGAAATTGTCCCATGTATCCTATCAGATCACCATGCACTAAGGCTGATCTTCAACAACAAAAAAAATAATAGAAAGCCAACACTCACGTGGAAACTGAACAACACTCTTCTCAATGATACCTTGGTCAAGGAAAGAATAAAGAAAGAAATTAAAGACTTTTTAGAGTTTAATGAAAATGAAGCCACAAAGTACCCAAACCTTTGGGACACAATGAAAGCATTTCTAAGAGGGAAACTCATAGCTCTGAGTGCCTCCAAGAAGAAACGGGAGAGAGCACATACTAGCAGCTTGACAATACATCTAAAAGCTCTAGAAAAAATGGAAGCAAATTCAGCCAAGAGGAGTAGAAGGCAGGAAATAATCAAACTCAGGGGTGAAATCAACCAAGTGGAAACAAGAAGAACTATTCAAAGAATTAACCAAACGAGGAGTTGGTTCTTTGAGAAAATCAACAAGATAGATAAACCCTTAGCTAGACTCACTAGAGGGCACAGGGACAAAATCCTAATTAACAAAATCAGAACTGAAAAGGGAGACATAACAACAGATCCTGAAGAAATCCAAAACACCATCAGATCCTTCTACAAAAGGCTATACTCAACAAAACTGGAAAACCTGGATGAAATGGACAAATTTCTGGACAGATACCAGGTACCAAAGTTGAATCAGGATCAAGTTGACCTTCTAAACAGTCCCATATCCCCTAAAGAAATAGTGAAGAATGGAAAATTACTGGCCTCTTGTGAGAACATGAACTTTTTACCTCGGAGCCCACCCCCTCCCATCTGGAAAACATACTTGAGAAAAACATTTTCTGGAACAACCACAGAATGTTTCAACAGGCCAGATGTATTGCCAAACACAGGATATGACTCTTTGGTTGAGTAAACTTGTGGTTGTTAAACTTCCCCTATTCCCTCCCCATTCCCCCTCCCAGTTTGTGGTTTTTGCCTTTAAAAGCTTGTGAAAAATTTGAGTCTTCGTCGAGACTCCTCTACCCTATGCAGAGGTGTACGAGTCTCGGCCCCAGTGCGCTGGCTTCCCCCTCCCCCCCCCCCCCCCCCGCTTTATTAAATAGCTTTGTGTGCACGCCATTTCGGTCTCCGCGTCTCTCTTGGGTCCGCGCCACATCCAGAGGCTTGAGTGAGGGTCTCCCTTTGGGGATCTTTCATTTGGGGGCTCGTCCCGGGATTGACGCGACCACCCAAGAGACCGAGACCATCCTATCGGGTAAGTTCTGTCGCTTGGTAATTTTGTTTGTTTATACTCTCATTCTGTCACAATCGGGTTGAAGTGATCGCACTTTCGGTTTTTAGCGGATGCTCGAGGAGGCCGCTCTCCGAGATGGAGAGAAGGGCGTAGATAAGGATAGACGTATCCAGGTGTCTACCGTCCGCTCTCCCTAGGAGACGTCCTAGGAAGACCGGGGGAGGATCAGGGACGCCTGGTGGACCCCCAAGGTCACGAGGAGATCAATCTCCTAGACCATCTGGGCTCGCGGACAGCTCCGCGGCCATCTGATTCTTTCGGTTTTTGTCTATCTACCCCAACTCGGTGCTGGTTTGGGTTTCTTTTTGGCTTAGCATTTGTGTTTGCGTCTATTGTCCTTATCGTTGAACCTGTCTCTCATTTTCGGTTTCTGTGTGTGTCTTGTGTGTCTCTTTGTGTTCAGACTTGGACTAATGACTGACGACTGTTTTTGAGTTATGCCTTCTGAAATAAGCCTAAGAATCCTGTCAGATCCCTATGCTGACCACTTCCTTTCAGATCCTCAGCTGCCCTGCCTCCCACTCCAACTCCAGGGAGCAGCCAGCGGGTCACAGTGGTCCTGCCCATGGACCTAGAGCCTAGGGGGAAATGAGCTTGAAAAATCTGGAGCAAATGAGGAGTGGTCCCTGAAACGTCAGTGGCCCTGGATGTCGTGACTGCTAAAGAGAAAAAGAGGAAGAGGCTGTGAGAATAGCCAGCCAAGAGCTCCGCAGGTTTCCCTGATTGCTTCTCATTCCCCTGTCCCTTGCATCCCGTCTCTTGTTAACAGAAAAACTGCTTTCACTTTAAGATAAGTGCCGGTTGCAGCCAGCTGTGAGAGCTGCACTCCCTTCTCTGCTCTAAAGTTCCCTCTTCTCAGAAGGTGGCACCACCCTGAGTTGCTGGCAGTGAGTCTGTTCCAAGTTCCAGTTAGGGAGGCATCTGCCCACTTGGGGCTTCTGTCCAAGGTAAGGAGCACCTGTGAGTCTAACTGCCAGGCTCTGATGGGGGTCTCATCTCTGCGGGACTAGAAAGTCCCAACAATCTGACCAAGGTAACAGGAAGTTACAAAAGCAAAGAGAAGGACAGGGTAAGTTGGTAAGAAAGTTAGTGTAAGTAGATAAGAAAGTGCAGAGGAGGAGAAACAAAAGAAGGATAGAGGTCTGCAAAGAAGTGAGCTAAAAGCAAATCTTCAGCAGACTCAGGAGAAATAGATGACAGTGGCAAATAGAGAGGTTAACAGTAAAGAGAAGTGAAAATAGAGATGAAGGAGATTAGAGAGGTCTGAAATGAGAGAGATACTCTGAATGAGAAATATTTAGAGGAAGAACCAGTAAATAAGAGTCAGACAAGAAAAAGAGTTAAGAAAACATGAGGCTGACAAAGACAGAGACCAGAGTCAGAATCAGAGCTGTGCTGTGAGACAAAAAGAGATAAGAAAAATGAAATGTTGGCCACAAAAGTCAGGAAAATTAGAAAACTTAGATAGTACCTGGCAACAAAAAAAAAAGCTTTTGGCTAAAGATCAATGTGTTTAAGAGATAACAAAAGGGGTGCTAATACAGAAGCTGAGTCCTTAGAAGAGTCCGGTGGCCTACCTGTTGAAGCAGCTAGAAAAAGAGACTGTGTTTCATACTCCTCCACCGACCAGTGCAAAACAAGCTAAAAAGTTCCTGGGCACTGCGGGCTTTTGCAGATTGTGGATTCCAGGTTTGCTTAATTAAAGAGATAAACAGCCCTTCGTATAGAGAAATAAAAAACAACCTTGGATGGCCTTGGATGCCATTAAGACTGCCCTGATGTTATCCCCAGCTATGGGACTCCTAGATGTGACTGAGAACAAAGGTATTGTCAAAGAAGTTCTTACTCAGAGATTGGGACCCTAGAAAAGACCTGTGGCATACTTGTAAAAAATTAGACCTGGTGGCTGTAGGATGGCCTGCTTGTCTGCACATAGTGGCTTCTGGTCAAGGACGCAGATAAATTGACTCTGAGACAAAACTTGGCACATGTCCTAAAAAGTGTGGTTCAGCCCCCATGACCGATGGCTGACTAATGCTCTTGAAAACATTATCCAACCGTCCCCCTGACCGATGGACACATTATCAGAGCTTTTTGTTGACTGAACGAGTGACCTTCGCTCCCCCTGCTGTCCTCAATCTCACTACTGCCTGAGACTTCGCCTACTCATCATTGTGCTGACATTCTGGCAGAAGGAACTCATACTCGAAATGATCTGAAAGATCAGATCAGCCTTGGCCTGAGAGTTTGAGCTGGTACACGGATGGCAGTAGCCTGGAGGTTGAGGGTAAGCGGAAGGCGGGGACAGCAGTGCAGTGGTGGACAGAAAGCAAGTGATCTAGGCCAGCAGCCTCCCTAAAGGGACTTCAGCCCTGAAAGCTAAACTTGTGGCTTTAATACAAGCTCTATATATACAGACAAAGAGAGCTGTTGACATCTGCAGAAAAAGACCTAAGATGCTGTGGCTAAAAAAAATCAGATGGCAAATCTAACCGCCCAGGCATCCTAAAGAGCAATGATCCTGACAGTCTAAAGACTATCAAGTTATAGACAAATTAAGACTGGTAAAAGAAACCCTGTATGACATAGTAGAAACTGAAGAAAGAAAACTAGTCCTCTCATGAGAAGACAGACCTGACATCTACTGAAAAATAGACTTTACTGGAAAAAATATGTGTATGAATACCTTCTGGTTTTTGTGAACGTTCTCAAGATGGATAAAAGCTTTTCCTTGTAAAACTGAGACTGCTCAGATAGTCATCAAGAAGATTATTAAAAATTTTCCAAGGTTCGGAGTGCCAAAAGCAATAGTGTCAGATAATGGTCCTGTCTTTGTTGCCCAGGTAAGTCAGGGTGTGGCCAAGTATTTAGAGGTCAAATAAAAATTGTACAGACCTCAGAACTCAGGACAGATAGAAATAATAAATAAAACTCTAAACAGACCTTGACAAAATTAATCCTAGAGACTGGCACAGACTTACTTGGTGCCCCTTCCCCTTGCCCTATTTAAAACTGAGAATACTCCCTCTTGATAGGGTTTTACTCTTTTTAAGATCCTTTATGGGGCTCCTATGCCCATCACTGTCTTAAATAATGTGTTTAAACCTATGTTGTTATAATAATGATCTGTATACTAAGTTATAAGGCTTACAGGTGGTGCAGAAAGAAGTCTGGTCACAACTGGCTACAGTGAACGAGCTGGGTACCCCAAGGACATCTTACCAGTTCCAGCCAGAGATCTGATCTGCGTACACCTGCGTCATGCTGAGACCCTCAAGCCTCACTAGAAGGGTCCCTGCCTAGTTCTGTTTACTAATCCGCCTTATTCTGGTTTTGTTCCCATGTTAAAAATAGAGTAAATGCAGTATTCTCCACATAGAGATATAGACTTCTGAAATTCTAAGATTAGAATTACTTACAAGAAGAAGTGGGGAATGAAGAATAGAAAATTACTGGCCTCTTGTGAGAACATGAACTTTTTACCTCGGAGCCCACCCCCTCCCATCTGGAAAACATACTTGAGAAAAACATTTTCTGGAACAACCACAGAATGTTTCAACAGGCCAGATGTATTGCCAAACACAGGATATGACTCTTTGGTTGAGTAAACTTGTGGTTGTTAAACTTCCCCTATTCCCTCCCCATTCCCCCTCCCAGTTTGTGGTTTTTGCCTTTAAAAGCTTGTGAAAAATTTGAGTCTTCGTCGAGACTCCTCTACCCTATGCAGAGGTGTACGAGTCTCGGCCCCAGCGCGCTGGCTTCCCCGCCCCCCCCCCGCTTTATTAAATAGCTTTGTGTGCACGCCATTTCGGTCTCCACGTCTCTCTTGGGTCCGCGCCACATCCCGAGGCTTGAGTGAGGGTCTCCCTTTGGGGATCTTTCATTAGAAGCAGTTATAGTCTCCCAGCCAAAAAAAGCCCAGGACCAGACGGGTTTAGTGCAGAGTTCTATCAGACCTTCAAAGAAGATCTAATTCCAGTTCTGCACAAACTTTTTCACAAGATAGAAGTAGAAGGTACTCTATCCAACTCATTTTATGAAGCCACTATTACTCTGATACCTAAACCACAGAAAGATCCAACAAAGATAGAGAACTACAGACCAATTTCTCTTATGAATATCGATGCAAAAATCCTCAATAAAATTCTCGCTAACCGAATCCAAGAACACATTAAAGCAATCATCCATCCTGACCAAGTAGGTTTTATTCCAGGGATGCAGGGATGGTTTAATATACGAAAATCCATCAATGTAATCCATTATATAAACAAACTCAAAGACAAAAACCACATGATCATCTCGTTAGATGCAGAAAAAGCATTTGACAAGATCTAACACCCATTCATGATAAAAGTTCTGGAAAGATCAGGAATTCAAGGCCCATACCTAAACATGATAAAAGCAATCTACAGCAAACCAGTAGCCAACATCAAAGTAAATGGAGAGAAGCTGGAAGCAATCCCACTAAAATCAGGGACTAGACAAGGCTGCCCACTTTCTCCCTACCTTTTCAACATAGTACTTGAAGTATTAGCCAGAGCAATTCGACAACAAAAGGAGATCAAGGGGATACAAATTGGAAAAGAGGAAGTCAAAATATCACTTTTTGCAGATGATATGATAGTATATATAAGTGACCCCAAAAATTCCACCAGAGAACTCCTAAACCTGATAAACAGCTTCGGTGAAGTAGCTGGATATAAAATAAACTCAAACAAGTCAATGGCCTTTCTCTATACAAAGAATAAACAGGCTGAGAAAGAAATTAGGGAAACAACACCCTTCTCAATAGTCACAAATAATATAAAATATTTCGGCGTGACTCTAACTAAGGAAGTGAAAGATCTGTATGATAAAAACTTCAAGTCTCTGAAGAAAGAAATTAAAGAAGATCTCAGAAGATGGAAGGATCTCCCATGCTCATGGATTGGCAGGATCAACATTGTAAAAATGGCTATTTTGCCAAAAGCAATCTACAGATTCAATGCAATCCCCATCAAAATTCCAACTCAATTCTTCAACGAATTAGAAGGAGCAATTTGCAAATTCATATGGAATAACAAAAAACTGAGGATAGCAAAAACTCTTCTCAAGGATAAAAGAACCTCTGGTGGAATCACCATGCCTGATCTAAAGCTTTACTACAGAGCAATTGTGATAAAAAACTGCATGGTACTGGTATAGAGACAGACAAGTAGACCAATGGAATAGAATTGAAGACCCAGAAATGAACCCACACACCTATGGTCACTTGATCTTCGACAAGGGAGCTAAAACCATCCAGTGGAAGAAAGACAGCATTTTCAACAATTGGTGCTGGCACAACTGGTTGTTATCATGTAGAAGAATGCAAATCGATCCATACTTATCTCCTTGTACTAAGGTCAAATCTAAGTGGATCAAGGAACTTCACATAAAACCAGAGACATTGAAACTTATAGAGGAGAAAGTGGGGGAAAGCCTTGAAGATATGGGCACAGGGGAAAAATTCCTGAACAGAACAGCAATGGCTTGTGCTGTAAGATCGAGAATTGACAAATGGGACCTAATGAAACTCCAAAGTTTCTGCAAGGCAAAAGACACCGTCAATAAGACAAAAAGACCACC
Source organism: Mus musculus (assembly GCF_000001635.26). Lineage (NCBI taxonomy): Eukaryota > Metazoa > Chordata > Mammalia > Rodentia > Muridae > Mus > Mus musculus. The sequence continues at coordinate 3,089,209 of NC_000085.6, forward strand.
AACAGATTGGGAAAGTATCTTTACCTATCCTAAATCAGATAGGGGACTAATATCCAACATATATAAAGAACTCAAGAAGGTGGACTTCAGAAAATCAAATAACCCCATTAAAAAATGGGGCTCAGAACTGAACAAAGAATTCTCACCTGAGGAATACCTGAATGGCAGAGAAGCACCTGAAAAAATGTTCAACATCCTTAATCATCAGGGAAATGCAAATCAAAACAACCCTGAGATTCCACCTCACACCAGTCAGAATGGCTAAGATCAAAAATTCAGGTGACAGCAGATGCTGGCGTGGATGTGGAGAAAGAGGAACACTCCTCCATTGTTGGTGGGATTGCAGGCTTGTACAGCCACTCTGGAAATCAGTCTGGCGGTTCCTCAGAAAATTGGACATAGTACTACCGGAGGATCCAGCAATACCTCTCCTGGGCATATATCCAGAAGATGCCCCAACTGGTAAGAAGGACACATGCTCCACTATGTTCATAGCAGCCTTATTTATAATAGCCAGAAGCTGGAAAGAACCCAGATGCCCCTCAACAGAGGAATGGATACAGAAAATGTGGTACATCTACACAATGGAGTACTACTCAGCTATTAAAAAGAATGAATTTATGAAATTCCTAGCCAAATGGATGGACCTGGAGGGCATCATCCTGAGTGAGGTAACACATTCACAAAGGAACTCACACAATATGTACTCACTGATAAGTGGATATTAGCCCAAAACCTAGGATACCCAAGATATAAGATACAATTTCCTAAACACATGAAACTCAAGAAAAATGAAGACTGAAGTGTGGACACTATGCCCCTCCTTAGAAGTGGGAACAAAACACCCTTGGAAGGAGTTACAGAGACAAAGTTTGGAGCTGAGATGAAAGGATGGACCATGTAGAGACTGCCATATCCAGGGATCCACCCCATAATCAGCATCCAAACGCTGACACCATTGCATACACTAGCAAGATTTTATCGAAAGGACCCAGATGTAGCTGTCTCTTGTGAGACTATGCCGGGGCCTAGCAAACACAGAAGTGGATGCTCACAGTCAGCTAATGGATGGATCACAGGGCTCCCAATGGAGGAGCTAGAGAAAGTACCCAAGGAGCTAAAGGGATCTGCAACCCTATAGGTGGAACAACATTATGAACTAACCAGTACCCCGGAGCTCTTGACTCTAGCTGCATATGTATCAAAAGATGGCCTAGTCGGCCATCACTGGAAAGAGAGGCCCATTGGACACGCAAACTTTATATGCCCCAGTACAGGGGAACGCCAGGGCCAAAAAGGGGGAGTGGGTGGGTAGGGGAGTGGGGGTGGGTGGGTATGGGGGACTTTTGGTATAGCATTGGAAATGTAAATGAGCTAAATACCTAATAAAAAATAAATAAATAAATTACTATTGTCAAGTATATTTTAGGACAATTTTCTTGATTAGCTTTTCACAACAATCATTTTGATAACAGGAATCAGGAGAACTAACTTAATTTGGGATGTTTTGGCTTCTTGTTTCAAATCACTTTCCTACCTCTTTCTTGCACGTAGGATTGGGACTACATATCCCCTGATGAGTTGACACTTTCTGCTTTGATGACTCACTTACCACAAGTGACCCAGTCAACACAAATAAATAAATAACAACAGATGATTAAAAGTTTAAAAATAAATAATTACCTACAAAAAAAATTTTTTTTGCTTTGTGTACACTAAATGTCCATGGTTAGTTTTGAGTGGACCTGAGATTCATCCACTTACATGGAATAAGGTTGGTAACAATATTAATTATTTAATAAAGAAGGGTGAAAATATCCCTGAACTTTTTTCAGTTATTATGGGATCATTAGATTATGGGGATCATAATATAATATTAGGATATTGTGTTGTGATATAATATAATATTGGTATAATATAATGTTGTAATATTATATGTTATAACGTAATATATGGATCCCATATCAGTTAGTATGGGATCTTAAAAAAAAAAAAAGCAGAACAAGGATGAGAGGGAGCCAGACTGCTGGCACTCACTGAGGATTTTCTTGTGGTTTCTAGCTCACCATCAGGTAAAAGTAAAATTAAAAAGGACTTAAATAATCCTTCAAGCTCTTCTTCAATCGTCATAAACATGCCAGATCCTACAAGTAGTTTGCCGGCTCCTATCTCCCCACAAAGCCTGAAGGGCCCCTGGATGAATCAGAGAAAATTGTTAGACCAAAGAATATTTATACAGTCTTGCATAGAGTCTAAAAGACTGTAATGCTCCCCTTGACCCGTCCTCTGAGGCAGAACTAAAGGAGAAAGCTGCAAAATATGAGGAAGAGAGTATGGTCCTGGCTCCCGGGTGTTTCTAACAACAAAATCCGGCCCTAGTTACCCTCCTCCACACCCCCTCCCTTTCCCTCTCTTCACCTCTATCCTTCCCTCAGCCTGCCACCTCCTGCTCCCTTACCAGAGATGACTGTTCACCATCTGCTCCACACAAAGGATGCTCTGGTGGCTCACATTTCTGGTCAAAAAGAGGTTTTATACTTGCAAAAAGAATTGGGAGACCTCACTTTAGAAATTCAAAACTTACAGGCTCTCTGGAGCCCCAATTGTCAAAAAACAGTCGGAGCACCCTAAAGTCATAAAGGAGGTTTCTCCTCCAGTCTTTGCTCAGAAGATTAAACATAAACATTTAGCCAAGGACAAGGCACATAAAAAATTGGCCTTCCCAGTCCTGACTTGGGCACGCTCCAAACAGATAAGTTATGACCCTGAGCCAACTAATGATGAACGAGTCCAGATACCTCAGGACAGATACCTCAGGACAGGGAAAGGAGGAAAATGAAAGTAATTACAAACTTGAACAATTAGCCTCTGACTCCGAGGAAGAAGAGGCGATAAAAGATGAAAGTGATTATGAGGCTTCACAGCCTGTTTTTAAGAAATTACAGATCAAACATATTAAAGAATTGCATTCAGCTGTTAAAAATTATGGGGTTAATGCCCCTTTTACTGTATCAATCTTGGAGGGACTAGCAAGAGATGGCAAACAATTTCAGGGACTTCTAGATACTGGAGCAGATGCAACAGTAATTTCTTCATCGCACTGGTCCACTGCTTGGCCTTGAGAACCTACTGCTACCCATTTAAAGGGGATAGGCCAAACTCAGGATACTTTACAAAGTTCAAAATTGTTAACATGGTCAGATAAGGAAAATAATACTGGAACTGCCTGGCCCTTTGTAGTCAGGAGTCCTTCCTGTTAATTTATAGGGAAGAGATATACTCTCTCAAATGGGAGTTATAATGTGCAGTCCCAATGAGACTGTCACAAATTCAATGCTAAAAACAGGGTATCTCCCTGGAAAAGGCCTAGGGAAAAATGAACAAGGGATTGTTCATCCCTTTGTGCCATATTGCTGTCCATCTACCAAGGGACTTTTGATACCCATCTCCCCGGTAACAGGTTGTTACAATTTTTACAGGTGACTCCTTTTGTGTTTCCCAAAGTTACTCATTCAGACCCTATTTCAGAGGCATTAACAGTGTTTATAAATGGGTCAAAAAATGGAAAAGTCACTGTGGTCATTCATGGACAAATTCAAGTCATTGATACTATCTATACCTCTGCACAATTAGTTGAACTTTGTGGAGAGTTAAAGATGTTTGAGCTTGTAGCATTACCATTTAATCTTTATTCAGATAGCCACTATGTGGTTAGGGCCCTTCAAGTTTTGGAGGTGGTCCCTAGTATCCAACCCTTAACTGCCACCTTTCAGATGTTTTTTAAGATTCAGATGCTTATTAGGGCTCGTGCTCATCCCTTTTTTGTAGGTCATATTCGAGCACACTCCAGTCTACCTAGCCCATTAACAGAAGGAAATTATTTAGCTGATCAAGCTACTCGGCTGATGTGCCTTGCTTCCCTCTCTGATCCCCTCACAGAAGCACAGACAACCCAGGCCCTCCATCACCTTAATGCTCAACATTAAGACTCAAATATAACATAACTAGAGAGCAAGCCAGACAAATTGTAAAACAATGTAAGAACTGCCTTACACTTCTTCCAGAGCCTCATCTGGGTGTCAACCCCAGGGGACTTATACCTGGTGAATTGTGGCAGGTGGATGTTACACATGCCCCATCCTTTGGAAAGTTAAGATTTGTACACATTACTGTTGATACCTTCAGTGGTTTTATTTGCGCCTCTGCCCATATGGGAGAAGCCACTAAAGATGTCATCAATCATTTATTGTATGTATTTTCAGTAATGGGAAAGCCAAAGATGATTAAAACTGACAATGGTCCTGGACATACTAGCCAAAAGTTTAGACAATTTTGCTCACAATTACAGATCAAGCATATTACAGGCATCCCTTTTAATCCTCAAGGACAAGGACTTGTCAAAAGAGCACATCAGACTTTAAAAAATACCTTAATCAAGCTGGCTACTCAGGAAACTATCTATTCCTTTAAAGGAAATTCAAAATTGTTATTGTCTCATACACTCTTTGTGCTAAATTTCCTGACCCTTGATATGTCAGGGCACTCTGCAGCTGATTGCTTGTAGCACTCTAAGACAAGTTCAAGCTATGCTCAAGTTTTGTGGAAAGATCCCTTTACAGGAATGTGGAATGGACCGGATCCAGTTATTATCTGGACTAAGGGCTCAGCTTGTATCTATAATACAAAAGAAGGGGGAGCAAGATGGCCCCCTGAAAGGTTAATAAAACCTTATAATAAATTCCAGGGTAATGCCTGATAAAGAATTATTTTCTCTTGCAGGAGGAAGTATCGGACCATGACCATGATGAACCTGATGATTCTGGCCTGTATACTATTCCTGTTCCCCATCGTGAAGACCACCAATAATCAGGCCTATCAAGTTTTTAATTACACCTGGGTTATTCAAAATCATGCTGGAGATATAGTTAATTCCAGCTCCAAAATTGATGCCAAACCCCATTGGCCCGATCTAGAAGTAGCTGTCTGTGTCCTTGCACTTGGTGCAGACACTGCCTGGGGCATACCCTCATATTTTTTCCCTCAACCTAAGCCTATTAATAGCCCTGATCCTGACTATATTGGACATAATGAGGCTTGTAATTCATATATTAAACAAGCCTCTATGGCTGACCATGCCAGTGGATTTTATGTGTGTCCAGGAAAACATCATGATAAATCCCTTCAGTATAAATGTGGCTATCGTGATTCATATTTTTGTAAGTCGTGGAGCTGTGAAACTACAGGAGATGCATATTGGAAACCCACCTCCTCTTGGGACCTAATCACTGTCAGAAGTACCTTCCCATGTATTTACAACAGAGGCTAGGAATAACCACCGGTCGACCTCTTAAGACCCTGTGCAAAGATGACTGGTGTGTCCCACTCCTTATTAAATTTACGGAGGTGGGAAAACGATACACCCATTGGAATATAGGAGGAGAATGGGGGCTCTTACATCGGGAATGTAATGTTTTGGAAATTGGATGTAAAGATCCTGGCCTTATTTTTCAGATAAAATTATTAAAAGAAGTTCCTAATAAACTTAAGGCATCCATAGGACCCAACCCCCAATTACATCACCCCCCAGCCAAGCCACAAACAACAGCTAGGTTGCCCCCCTCCACAGTAGAATCAATTACCCCACATGTTCAGATGAGCACTCCTTATCAGCCTACCATGCTTCCTGGCCCTAAGATGTCTACTGAATTATTGCTTTCCATTTTAAATGCCTCAGCCCTTGCCTTAATAGATAAAAAACAGGAGAATGGTTCCCCTGATTTTGAGGAGTGTTGGATGTTTATCTCCGCCACCCCTCCCTTCTATGAGGGAATAGCCCTGTTCAATAATTTTACCCTTCTTAATGATGCAGAGCAATTACTCTTTAAGGCCGTACAAATTACCCTGACTAAAGTTTCTGGAATTGGAAATTGTGTTGTGGGGCCTCATATGATCCCGCCCCTCCAACTTCAAAATATATGCAATGATACCATTGTGGTAAATAATACCTATAAATATCTATTGGCACCTAATAATACCTTTTTAGCATGTACCTCGGGCCTAACCCGATATTTAGTCAATGAATATTTTATAAAGAGAAAAGATTATTGTGTTTTGGTCCAATTGTTTCCCAATCTTCGGATTCATGATTCAGATGATTTGTTAGGATTTTGGGAAAGGGGCACAGAATCGCCCCACAGGAGCAAAAGAGAGCCTGTCACTACAGTGACCGTCTCGGTCCTCTTGGGATAGGGGGCTACAGGGACAGGCACTGGCATTGCTTCCTTGGTTACTTCCCAGCAAAATGTGCAGTGCTATCATGAGCTTAATGCAGCTATTAGTCAAGATGTAGAAGATTTAAGAGAAGGTATAGATCAGTTAACAGATTCTTTGGCATCCCTTTCTGAAGTAGTTTACAAAATAGAAGGGGATTAGATTTACTCTTTTTACAGCAGGGAGGATTGTGCGCAGCTCAGAGAAGAGTGTTGGGTATATGTGGACAAGACAGGATTAGTGAAAGATAGCCTTGCCAAGGTAAAGGCTATCCTTGAAAAAAGAAAATGAGAACGAAAACAACAAGAGTCCACCTCACTCTGGCTGTCCACCTTATTGCCTTCCATTTTGGGACTCCTTGTGGGATTCCTACTATTAATTTCTTTTGGTCCTTGGGCTTTTCAATGATTAACTCGTCTTGTAAAATCACAGACAGATTCTGCTCTTTCTGATAAATCTGTTTCAGTTCATTATCATCATCTGGACACCGAGACCAACAAAGAAGAACCTCCAGCCATGATCATATCATGTGAGCCCTCACCTTGGGGAGAGAGGCTCAACTTTCATAACCTCTTAAAATAATTCGAGCTGACCTTAAGACACCCCTCCCCTTGATTTGGCTTTTAGCATTTTTACCTCCAGGCCTAGCAAAACTCTAGGGTTGATGAGGACCCCCTTTAGGGACTGCACAGAACTCAGAACTGTGCATGCTGGTTCATAATGACATGAACACATCATAGGCACCAGCTGGGTGTGAGGCTAAGCACCGCAAGGGAAAGTCCAATTTGACCACTTCTGAGTTCCCTGAGAGTCATACCTGATTAAAAAGGGGTTGGTATCTAAACTTGGTTGTGGTCTGGTCCTCTGTGCTGATGCAGCTGGAGTTCTAAATTCCCATGGCTCTGCCCTGCCTCCTCAAAAGGTACCAAAAGCCACAAGTGTGGGTCATGACAGCACCCACGGGAGGAATCAGGTCAATGCTCCCCCAGCCAAATGGTCAAAGCCCATTCATCACAAGATGAACAAACTATTCCATCACCCTGAGTGGGCTTGGCCTTACTATATTAATACAGACGGGGGAGATGTTGGGAGCCAAAACTAAATTCTTTATAATAATCCAAGTGAACTACCAAGTCTTAAGACATAAAGTTGGACCTCCTCCCCAAGCTGGCTAAGTCCAGATGAAAGTCACCAACGGAATGTTTCAGAATTACCACAAGATGACTCCAGACCTGATTGACGCAAACAGCAGAGGCCATAACCAGAAGATGTACTTTTGGATATCATACCTCTCCTTGTAGTCACCAAGGAAAATTACCACTGCCTCCTCCCCTGCCCTTCTGGGTAAGAGTTCTTTCCCCTTTAATCTTTTTGTATAAAAACTTTAAGTTTTGCTGAACACAATGAGACCTTGACAAGATTCAGATTTGGCTCCATGTCGTTTCTGTGCTTGGTCTCCGTTTCTCTTTAACCCCCCATTTGTTTTCAGGAGGAGATCCCACGAAACACATGACTAACTGGACCTGCTGGATGGGTCACTGGTGGAATTTTTGAGGTCACTTTTATATACTCTCATCTCATCTGCAAATAATGATACCTTAACTTCTTATTTTCCAGTTTGGGTCCCTTTGACCTCCTTTTCTCGTCTAATTGCTCTGGCTAGGACTTTGAATACTATATTGAATACATAGGGAGAGAGTGGACATCCATGTCTAGATCCAGATTTTAGTGGGATTTCTTCAAGTTTCTTTCCACTTAGTTTGATGTTGGCTATTGTTTTGCTGTATATAGCTTTTATTATGTTTAGTAATGGGCCTTGAATTCCTGATCTTTCCAAGACTTTTATCATGAAAGGGTGTTAGATATTGCCAAATGCTTTCTCTGAATCTAATGAAATGCTGATGTGGGGGTTTTTCTTTGAATTTCTTTATATAGTGGATCACATTGATGGATATTGAACTATCCCTGCATCCCTGGAAAGAAGTCTACTTGATCGTAATGGATGATTGCTTTGATGTATTCTTGGATTTGGTTTGTGAGAATTTTATTGAGTATTATTGCATTGATATTAATAAGGGAAATTGGTCTAAAGTTCCCTTTCTTTGTTGGGTATTTGTGTGGTTTAGGTATAAGTGTAATTGTGGCTTCATAGAACGAATTGGGTATTGTTACTAATGTTTCTATTTTGTGGAATAGTTTGAATAGTATTAGAAAGAGGTCTTCTTTGAAGGTATGCTAGAACGCTGCACTAAACCCATCTGGTTCTGGGATTTTTTTTGATTGGGAGACCATTAATTACTGCTTCTGTTTCTTTAGGAGTTATGGGACTGTGTAGATCATTTATCTAATCCTAATTTAACTTTGGTATGGGACATCTGTCTAGAAAATTGTCCAATTCATCAAGATTTTCCAGTTTTGTTGAGTATAGGTTTTTGTAAGAGGATCTGATAAAACATGCTCCCACCTTGATGATAATGGATTAAACCTCTGAATCTTCAAGCCAATCCCAATTAAATGCTGTCCTTTATAAGAGTTGCATTTGTCATGGTGTCTTTTCACAACAATGAAATCCCTGACTAATATAACACCTCTGAAAAAGTAACCCTAGAAATTGTTTAGGAACAATCTCAGATAGCACATCCTCCAACACCCCTCACCCAATACTTTTGGCCAAGGCAGAGGTGCCAGGAGCCATGGCTTCAGCCATGGCCTTGTGGATATTTTCTAGGTTACATAAACAATCCTGAGAGAACATTATTGGTCATAACAGTAAGAATGTTTGTGGGTAAAGAGGACATTGTGACCATTGGTTCCAGGAGTTGAAGATTGCCACCTGTCCTTCAGAGAGCCCCCGGGCTCTTCCCCCTCCCTTGGAGCCTCCTCTTGCTTATGCTTATATTGCCACTCCTGAAGAAAGTTTTTCAGAGCTTGATCACTGTGATTGACTTGCTCTCATTCATTCTTGTCTCTTGTCCCTCCCGCTCCCTCTCTCTCTCTCTCCTGCCCTGGGTCCCCAGTGATTATCCCTGCAGGTTGGGACAAACTGGCGCACTGCGTGTTTGGGGTCTGAGAGAGATCACTCTTCGAATTGGGCCACTGCTTTATCAAAAATGAGTAAAGGTTTGCACTGGACCTTCACTAGTCAGGTGGTGAGTGAAGGTACACACAGGGTTGCTGCTTCATTAGGAAGTGAGTAAAGACCCACACAGAGACTGCCACAGTGTCACCCACACTGTGAGACTGATTCCAGAAAGGTACAAAGAGGGGCTAGACTATGGGACAAGCATTAAGTAAGCATGAATGGTTTTTAAAGGGATCTCAAGGAATCCTTCAAGACAAGAGGAATAGGGTTAAGAAAATTTCTTCATAGCCAAGAGCTGCTCCAGATGAGAGGAATAGGGTTTAAAATAAAATAAAATTTAATAAAATAAAATAAATAAAAAGGGTAAAAAAAACTACAAAAACAAAATAACAGATGTTAGAAAAATTCTTAACTCAAGTACATGTATGTTGTTCTTAATTCCCAGAAGTAGGAATGGTAAATATATAAATGAAATAATTTGACAAGTTGAGGAGTAATTAAGAAAGTTAGAAAAGCAGGGCACTGGAGGACAATTATCGGGAGCTACCGCTGTGCCTCCTCTCCCTTCTCTGTCAGAATTCCCACAAGGAGATAAAGACTTTGAACATGAGAGAGAGAAAGATAGAGAGAATAGGTTTCAGAAAAGCAGTTATCCCCTGTTTGGGACCTTTTAGCAAAAGAGAAAGAAAATAGAAATAAGCTATTTCAGAGCTCTCCTAGGGACAGGAGGAAATTGGGAGATGCCCTGCTTCCTCTGGCTCCTATGGAGATATTCTCAGTACTGGTTAGGATATCTGGGTCCTTTTGAGATATCAAGTTTTATTCTCTCTCTGTCTATTGTCTGTCCTTGGTGCACCAATTTGTCCATATGTCTGTCAATTTATGTTTGTTTTTGTTTTGTTGTTTGAATGATTGTTGTTTTGTATTTCATGTTGAAAAAAGTGGTTAAAACTTTATCTGCTGGCTGTTCATCCTTTGATTTAGTTTAACTTATTTAAAAGGCTGTCTCAATCTGCACAGCAGAAACTGATTAGTTACACTGCACCATGGCTGGGAGTCAGGTACAGCTGGGAAAAGCCATGCTGGAAGCTGATTGTCTACACAAGCAGCTCTTAAAGGAGCCAACAGCCTTTTGCTTTTAAGAGAACATTAGCTTAAAATTGGTAACTAAGGGTTAGAGTCATTCTAAACAACATATAGCATGAGCCAACCCAGGAAAACAGGTCTTTACAATACTTCTAAATTGGGATAATATTTTTTGTAATTATTATTCCAGAAACTAGACTTATAAAGAATAAGAGTTAAAACACGCACGGAAACCACTGAGAGTGGAAGAGAGATGTCACCAGTGGACCGAAGCCAGGACAGCTCCTGCAAGTCTTTGTAATTTCATTTTATACTTTAAAACCATAAGTTGGGGTGGGCAAGCTAGTGAGTAAGTGCTGGCGTCAGTCAGAAGGCCAGGAAGGGCAATGGGCCACTGCCTCAGCCAGCTTTTTAGGCCACCCTGTTTCAGGTAGCATGTGAAGCTGTCCTCTGCAAACGGAGTGCAAGCAATGCTTTAATAAACCACTAAGTAAATCAATAAATTGACAACAAATAATTGTTTTTTTAAGCTAATTTTAATTCTCTATACTCTGGGAAAGGGACTGGTCACTCACTGCGTCTTTGATAACGTATGTGTTGTGAGTGACTCTCTTTCCTTCCCTTTGTCCTTCCATCTTTTACTATTTCCTTCCACTTTCTCCTCCTTACACCCTTCCTCCTTCCTTCCCTTGGACTTAAGAGTGCAGAGTGGCTATTGGTATGGTTTCGGGAGAATTACCCATAAGAGAACTGATGCAGGTTTTTGTGCTCTGGCTAGGCTAACAGCTGGCTTTAAACCACAGACCCATCAACCTGGAGGAGGAACGGAGAGGAGATAAAAGGCAGCAGTAGAGTCTAAACAGGAGCCAACAGCCTCTGTTCTATTTTCTTAAACTATTCTGTTCTAGACAGAATCTAGGCACACAGCTCAAGATGGAATTGATGTCTCTCCCCTTTGCTCTTTCTCTCCCTCTCTGCATCTCTTCCCATTTTCCCAGGCAGGCTTCAAATCCAATACACAGCCAAGGATGACCTGAACCCCTCCCCCTTTAAAAATATATTAATCATTTTATTTGTTTACATTTCAAATGGTATCACCCTTCCTGCTCTCCCCTCCTTGAGGCCTCCCCTATGCCCCCCCACCCAGCCACTCCCACCATATCCCTCTAGTATCCCCCTTCTCTGGATATCAAGCCTCCACAGGACCAAGTGCCACCCCTTCCACTGTCACCAGACGAGTTAGTTCTCTGCTACATAAGTATTGGGAGCCATGAACCAGCCCCTGTATACTCTTTGGCTGGTAGCTTAGCTCCTGGGAGCTCTGAGTGGTCTGGTTAATTGATACTGTTGTTCTTCCTGTGGGGTAGCCATGCCCTTCAGGTCCTTCAGCCCTTCCCCTAACTCTTCCATTGGGGTCCCCACACTCAGTCCAATGGTTGCTGTGAGTTTCTCCATCTGTCTTAGTCAGTTGCTGGCAGAGGCTCTCAGAGGACAGCCATACAAGTCCCCTGTCTCTAAGTACTTCTTGGCATCAGCAGTATTGTTGGGGTTTGGTGTCTGTGGATAGAATACAGTGGGATAGTCTCTGGATGGCCTTTCCTTCAACCTCTGCTCCATTTTTGTTCCTAAATTTCCTTTAGACAGAGACAATTCTCAGTAATTTTTTTTAGATGGGTGGGTGGCCCCATCCATCAACTGAGTGCCATGTTAGTCTCTTCAGGTTCCATCTCCCCTGTATTTCAGCTATTGTTATCCCCATTGAGTCCTGGGAACTATTTGAATTCCTGGCATCTGGGACTTTCTAGTGGTTCTCCAAGTTCCCCAACTCCCACTGCTACTTATTTCTACACATTCTCCTGTACCTCTAGACGTCTCTCCTGTCTCATCCCATACCTGATCCTGTCCTTTCTTTCTTCCCCTCCCTTTCCCCCTCCCACCGAGATCCCCCCTTCCTCTGCCTGCCATAATTATTTTGTTCCCCCTTCTAAGTAGGTTTGAAGCACCCACACTTTGGTCTTCCTTCTTGTTAAACTTCATATGATTTTTGAGTTGTATCATGGGTATTCTGAGCTTTTGGGTAAAATCCACTTATCAGTGAGTACATACCATGCATGTCCTTTTGGGTTTGTGTTACCTCACTCAAGATGATATTTTCTAGTTCCATCCATTTGCCTACAAAGTTCATGAAGTCATCATTTTAATAGCTGAGTAGTATTCCATTATGTAAATGTGCCACAATCTGTATCCATTCTTCTATTGAGGGACATCTGGGGTGTTTTCAGCTTCTGGTATTATAAATTAGGCTTCACTGAACACAGTGAATCATGTGTCTTTATTATGTGTTGGAGCATCTTTTGAGTATAAGTTCAGGAGTGGTATACCTGGATCTTTAGTTAGAGCTTGTCCCAATTTTATGAGTAATCTCCAGATTGATTTCCAAAGTGGTTGTACTAGCTTGCAATCCCACTAGCAATGGAGGAGTGTTCCTCTTTCTCCACATCTTCACCAGTATCTGCTGTCACCTTAGTTTTTGATCTTAGCTATTCTGACAGGTATAAGGTGGAATCCCAGGGTCATTTTGATTTGCATTTTGCTTATGACTAAGGAAGTTGAACATTTCTGTAGGTGTTTCTCAGCCACTCAGTATTCCTCAGACAGCCATCAGTGGAAAGAGAGGCCCATTGGTCCTGCAAACTTTATATGTCTCAGTACATGGGAACGCCAGGGCCAAGAAGTAGGAGTGGGAGGGTGGGGGAGCAAATGGGGGAGCGCGTGGGGGACATTTGGGATAGCATTGGAAATGTAAATGAAATAAATGCCTAATAAATAAAAGGAAAAAAACGATTTATTTTTCCAATAGGCTTGCCACTCACACCTCAATTAACAATTGATCACAAACATACTCATCAACATGCACATTTGCTTACACACAGAGGTCGACCAAATATAAGTTCTAGCAACTTAGCACATACAAATATATACATTAACACACATTGAGAGACAGACAGAGAGACAGATAAACACATAATACGTACAGGTTGGATGGCTTAAGCCAAATTCTTACATCAGGTTCAAAGCATTTCCCATAAACACATATGTACAAATATTCACAGATGCACATCTACACATATACACATACTAATGGCATAATGTAACTAAGTTCAAAGAGACAGGTTCCAACTATTTCTCACATAACTCATACATATATACATATACATATATACATATATACAAACAATTGTTGGAAGGAACAAGCTTCAGAACACAGCCAGACATCCTTACTCATATACATATGTTGAGAGATGATGAATGGAACAAGTAAGTCTCCAACACAAACTTACACACAGTTTGCATAGACAAACACACACACACACACACACACACACACACACACACACACACACACTTACACGTTGGAAGGCACAAAGTTCCAACATGGCCCTACATAAAGCTTATACACAAAAATACATACACATAGTTGATGGGTGGAAAGTGCATGTTCTAAACACTTAATTATTTCTCCCATCACATATGTAGTCCAGAAAAACCTTTCAGGAACCAAAATAATTTGTTTTAGTTCTCTTCTTGTGAATTACTATGAAAACAACAATATGTTTCCAATTACTTAACAAGAAAATATTACATAGTACAGGTACAGAAAACAAAAACCTAATTATAGATTAACCAATTGTAAGGTAGCAAGGTAACCTTTCAGCACATTTCTCTTATTGGCAGGCAGATTTCTGTAGTTACAAAAATAGACACAATTATATTATTATAATGTTTTCCCTTTTTTATTAAATTATTTATTTATTTATTTACATTACAAATGCTGCCTCACTTCCTGAGCCTCAGTCCAAAATTCTTCATCTCATCTCCCTCTCATTTACATATGAAATGATGCTTCCCATTCCCAGCCACTCAGTATCCCCCCCTTCCTGGGACAGCAAACCTATACAGGAGTAGATGCACCCTCTCCCATTGAAGTCTGTCAGTCCAGGAAGTCCCCTGCTACATATGTGTACTATTATTGTGAGTGCCAAGATACTGCATAGTGAGGAGTGGCAAGACCATTTGCAATTTTCATATATTTCTTAGATTAAGAGGGAAGTGCTGACGGCAAGCAGAGAAGAAACAGATAACAGCATGACATCTTTAGGACACAGTCCATGGGACCTTAACTTAAACAAGGTACAACCATAGTGGTTTTGCTAATCAGTGGGCCATCTTCCATGAGTTCTAAAGCCATTTGTCATTCCTCCTGCATGAACCTGTGCAATTATGGCCATCAAAACTCTTGGCATTTGTCACATTGTCTTTCCTGTGGTCCTTTGATGAAAGGACCCAGATATAGCTGTCTCTTGAGAGACTATGCCAGGGCCTAGCAAACACAGAAGTGGATGCTCACAGTCAGATATTGGATGGATAACAGGGCCCCAATGGAGGAGCTAGAGAAAGTAACCAAGGAGCTAAAGGTATCTGCAAAACTATACATGGAACAACAATATGAACTAACCATTACCCCCCAGAGCTCGTGTCTCTAGCTGCATATATATCAGAAGATGGCCTAGTGAGCCATCAGTGGAAAGAGAGGCCCATTGGTCATGCAAACTTTATATGTGTCAGTACAGGGGAACACCAGGGCTAAGAAGTGGGAGTGGGAGGGTGGGAGAGTGGGTGGGGGGCTGAAGTCCTAGCCAGAGCAATTAGACAACAAAAAGAGGTCAAAGGGATACAAATTGGAAAGGAAGAGGTCAAGGTATCACTATTTGCAGATGATATGAGAGTATACATAAGTGATCCCAAAATTTTACCAGAGAACTCCTACACCTGATAAACAACTTCAGTAAAGTGTCTGGATATAAAATTAACTCAAAAAAATCAGTAGACTTTCTCTACACAAAGGATAAATGGACTAAGAAATAAAGAAACGTAGGAAACAACACCCCTCATAATAGTCACAACAAATATAAAGTATCTTGACATAACTCTAATCAAGCAAGTGAAAGATCTCTATGACAATCACTTCAAATCTCTGAAGAAAGAAATCAAAGAAGCCCTCAGGAGATGAAAAAATCTCCCAAGCTCATGGATCGGTAGAATTAATATAGTAAAAATGGCCATCTTGCTAAAAGCAATCTGGAGATTCCATGCAATACCCATCAAAATTCAAACTCAACTCTTCACAGAGAGAGAAAGAGCAATTCTCAAATTCATCTGGAATGTAAAAATCAAAACAAAACAAAACAAAAAAGAATATAGCAAGAAAAATTCTCAATTTACTGTCAGAACTTCTGGGGGAATCACCATCACTGACCACAAGCTATACTACAGAGCAATAGTGATTTAAAAAAGAAAAGGAAAAGGAAAAAGAACGCATGGTATTGGTACAGAGACAGACAGGTAGACCAATGGAATAGAATTGAAGACCCAGAAATCAACTCACATACGTATGGTCACTTGACCTTTGACAAAGAAGCCAAATCATACAGTGGAAAAAAGACAGAATTTTAAACAAATTCTAACTGGCAGTCTAAATGTAGAAGAATTCAAATTGATCCAATTTTATTTCCTTGTACAAAGTTCAAGTCCAAGTGGACAGGTAGGGAGGAAGGGAAGGAGAGGAGGAAGGGAGGGAAGGAGGAAAAGGGAGGGAAGAAAAATGATGGAAGGGGAGGTAGGGGAGGGATGAGGAACAGAAGCAGGGAGGGGAGGAAGGGGAAGAAAGGGAGTAAGGGGAGGGAGGAAGGGAGGGAGGGATTAGAAGGGTGAGGAGGGGAAGTAAAGGAGGCAAATGGAAGGAATGAGGAAAGGAAAGGAAGGAGGGGAAAGGAAGGGAGGAAGGGGAGGGAAGGGAGGAAGGGAAGGAGGGGAAGGGAACGAGGGAGGGAAGGAAGGGAAGGAGGGAAGGGAAGGGAGGAAAGAAGGAAGGGAGGGAGGGGATGAAGGAAGGAGGAGGGCAATATAGGAGGGAGGGATGAGGGAGGGGAGGAAGAGAAGTTAGGGAAGAGAAGGAAGGAAGGGAAGGGAAGGAGGAAAGAAGGAAAGGGAGGGAAGGGAGGTAAGTGAATGAGGGGCAGGATGAGAAGGGAGGGAAGTTAAGGAGAGGGAAATAGGGAAGAGAAGGAAGGGAAGGAAGGAACAACAAAAAAAGGAAAAATACACGCAAACAATGAAACAATATTTAATTGTGGCTGGATCCTGGCAATATCCAGGCAGGTATGGCACAGGCAGAGCTGAGAGTTCTATGTCTTCATCCAAAGGCTGATAGTGGAAGAATTTGTAGAGATGTGCCATCCTCTACCTCCTCCCCTGTTTCGTATTAAAGGCTACACCAATACATTCAACTGATTAATTGACTGGATTTTTTTCTTTTCTTTTCTTTTTTATTATCCAAATTCTGAATAATGAGTTACATCTATTTGCCAAGTATGATTGGGCATGAGGCCTCATGAATTAGCCCCTAAGCGATGCACTTGAGACAATGTAAGACAGTCAGGACATTGCTTTATAATGATTCTAGCTTGCTCCCTAGCGATCTTATATTGTAGCATTAAGTTATGACTAGAAAAATGAATTTTATCATGACCACATTTAGCCAAACAATAGGATCTGAAACTAAAGCTTCTCCTATCAATGCTTTGTCAATGCAATCATTGCCTGGAGCTAAAGGTCCTGGAAGATCAGAATGAGCTCTTATATGACCAATATAAATAGGATTTTTTTGAGCAAGAATGGTGTTTGTGCCATGCCACCTCCAGTAGGATCTGTGTGACAAGTTCCACAGACTGAAGCAATTGACCTCAAAAGATCCTGTAGGTATATGAGTTGTATTAAAAATCAAAAATGTAAAGGCAAAGAATAATCTATATAAGTAACAAATTGTTTTTTAGTAGCTCTATTTGTTGTAAGGCCTACAACCCTTCTGAAGTTGAAGCTCAAGTAGAGGTAGGATCAGCACTCCCCCTAAGAATATAAAATAAGGGTTTCAATTCTCCTGTAGTAAGCTTTAAATAAGAACTAAGCAAAGTAATATCAGCTAACAGGTTTGAAAATCATTTAAAGTTTTAAAATTGTCCCTACAAATAATTATATTCTGAGGAAAAACAGGTTGATTTGTAAGCCTAAAACCTAAATAATTATAAGGATCTTGAGTTTGCACTTTTTCTGGAGCGATTTTTAATCCTTTATCAGATAATGCCTGTTGTAAATTTCTATAACATAGAAGCAAGTCCTGATGATCTTTCCCTGTTAATAAAATATCATCCATGCTATGTATAAAATATACTATTGGTTATTGCTGTCTATTAGGCTGAATGGCTTTTGCCACATATTTTTGACATAAGGTAGGGCTGTTAGCCATGCCTTAAGAAAGAACTATCCATTGATACCTTTTCATTGGCTCTTTAAAATGAATAGAAAGAACACTGAAAGCAAATCTTTCACAATCCTGAGGATGCAAAGGGATAGGAAAAAAACAATCTTTCAAATCTACTACTATTTTATAATATCCTTTATGAATGTCTCCACCTGCTTGATTTTTTCAAGATATCAAAACACTAGCTACAGCACACAATTCAAATATCTGTGCCAAAGCAGGAGAAAACTCAAAAGAATAAAAATTTGATCCAATCACTTACTTCTCTCCCATAGAAGGGCTGTTTATAAATACAGTAGTAGTCGTTATGGGATGCATGCATAAATTTACAGGAAATACAAAAGCATGCATAGAAGAAATTTTTAAATGCTCATCTTTTGTATAATGTTTATCAATTTTTCCTATGCAATAGACCAAATATCAATATTCTGCAATAACCAATTTAATTGCTGCTTGAGACAAGAAATAGACATCTCATCAAGTTTTTAAGACTATTTTTAATATCTTCACTATTTTATGTTACAATTCTTGATTAACACCACAACTGCTTCATAATAGGATATTAAAACTTCACTTGGATGTGAAAAAAGATGATTCTACATTAATGTTCTCTTTGCCAAAGAATCTGTGGGCACATTGAGTAACAATAACTAAAATAAGCAGCTAATGTTTTTATACCATTGATTACAATTGAAACAATTGATTACAGAAGCTTTCTCTACTCTATATGGAGTAGGCAGGCTAGATTGTAATGCCTTTAGATGTTCCACAGCCTCATTGACATTTCTTTTTTTTAATTTAGTTTTTTAATTAGGTATTTTTTTATTTTACATTTCAAATGCTATCCCAAATGTCCCTCACACCCTCCCCAACACTCCCATACCCACCCACTCCCACTTCTTGGCCCTGGTGTTCCCCCTTACTGAGGCACATAAAATTTGCAAGAACAAGGTGCCTCTCTTTCCAATGATGGCCAACTAGGCCATCTTCTGATACATATGCAGCTAGAGACACGAACTCCGGGGTTACTGGTTAGTTGATATTGTTGTTCCACCAATTAGTTTGAAGACCCCTTTAGCTCCTTGGGTACTTTCTCTAGCTCCTCCATTGAGGGCCCTGTGTTCTATCCAATAGCAGACTGTGATCATCCACTTCTGTGTTTGCCAGGCACCAGCATACCCTCACAAGAAACAGCTATATCAGGATCCTTTCAGCAAAATCTTGCCGGTGTATGCAATGCTGTCAGTGTTTGGAGGCTGATTATGGGATGGATCCCTGGGTATGGCAGTCTCTTAATGGTCCATCCTTTTGTATCAGCTCCAAACTTTGTCTCTGTAACTCCTTCCATGGGTGTTTTGTTTCCAAATCTAAGAAGGGGCAAAATGTCCACACTTTGGTCTTTGATCTTCTTGAGTTTCACCATCTTGGTTCCCAGATCCCTCAGAGACTAGTCATTGACATTTCATATATCTTAAGTTTAAACTTTATTTTGAGCAACACCTAGATAGTTTTTTTTTTTTTTTTTTTTTTTTGGCTTTAAAATAGTTCCAGGGAGGCAAGGAGAGGTGAAGTCCCAAAACTTCCCTAGGCAGGATTTGCAGAATAAAAGAAACTTCACACAAGCCTTGCTGAGGCTGCACTGAGCTTTGCATTAACTCAGATGTAAATATGTTTTAATCTGAGCATACTGCCAGATTCCTGGCCCAAAGATTATCTCTTCTGCTGTGAAGAGAGATTCTGGAGGAACAATTCGATTGTCTGTCGATGCCTCTAATTTTTGGACAGTCTTTCTTAAGATTTATACTTGAAACATTCCTTATAACCATAGTGCTGGAAGCATTGCTTGTACTGTAGTACCCTGCAAGGCAGCAACCATAGCCAAACTGATTGCATGAGGGTCCAATTTCTTCACAAAGATGAATATATCCAGGTAAGTCTGTCTTTGCTTTGTATGCCTGGATGGCTTCATGGAGCTGCATTAGTGTTCTCATAAGATAAAGTCTTGTAATCATCCTAATTACAATATATTGGTGAATTAAAAATCCTGAGCTTGCAATCAAACTGCAAACAGCAGTCAATGGAACACTGGCAATTTTAAACATATTTTTTAAGTTTCTTTTGCAATATTAGAATATATCCATAACTTTTGTAAAGCAAAACCCAATTTTAAAGAATCTATTCTCTTTAAAATCAATACCAAAATCATGACTTTCATGTTATGAAGTTTGCCTGCCAGTTCTTATATATGAATGCATGACAGTGCAGCTTTTAATACCTCATTAATAAAATAGTGTTTTAAGCAGGGTGGTGGTTGTGCACACCTTTAATCCCAGCACTTGGGAGGCAGAGGCAGGCAGATTTCTGAGTTCGAGGCCAGCCTGGTCTAGAGAGTGAGTTCCAGGACAGTCAGGGCTATACAGAGAAACCCTGTCTGTAAAAAAAAAAAAAAAAAAATATATATATATATATATATATATATATATATATATATATATGTGTGTGTGTGTGTGTGTGTGTGTGTGTGTGTGTGTGTGTAAGTATATGTATATATAGTTTTATCTCTTATACTTTATAAGTCTAGTTTCTGGAATAATGATTGCACAAAATATTATCCCAAATTAGAAGTATCATTAAAGACCTGTTTTCCTGGATTGGCTCATGCTATATGTTGTTTAGAATGACTCTAACCCTTAGTTACCAATTTTAAGCTAATGTTCTGTTAAAAACAAAAACCTGTTGGCCCCTTTAAGAGAAGCTTGTGTAGATAATCAGCCTCTAGCAGGGCTTTTCCAGCTGTACTTGACTCCCAGCCATGGTGCAGTATAACTTATCAGTTTCTGCTGTACAAATTGAGACTGCCTTTTAAGCAACTTAAACTACATCAGAGGATGGACTGCCAGCAGATAAAGTTTTAACCATTTATTCAACATGAAAAACAGAACAACAATCATTCAAACAACAAAACAAAAAGAAACAAATTCACAGACATATGGACAAATTGGTGCACCAAGGACAGACAATAGACAGAGAGAGAATAGAACTTGATATCTCAAAGGGACCCAGATATCCTAACCAGTACTGAGAATATCTCCATAGGAGCCAGAGAGGAAGCATGGCATCTCCCAATTTCCTCCTGTCCCTAGGAGACCTCTGAAATATCTTATTTCCATTTTCCTTCTCTTTGCTAAAAGGTCCCAAATAGCGGATAACTGCTTTTCTGAAACCTATTCTCTCTATCTTTCTCTCTCTCCTATTCAAAGTCTTTATCTCCTCAGAATTCTGACAGAGAAGGGAGAGTAGGCATAATGGTAACTCATTAACAGTTGTACCCCAGTGTCCAGATTTTCTAACTTTCCTAATTACTCCTCAACTTGTCAAATTGTTTCATTTATATATTTACCATTCCAACTTCTGGGATAAGAACAACATAAATGTCCTTGAGCTAATAATTTTTCTAACATCTGTTATTTTGTTTTTGTAGTTTTTTATTACTCTAATTTATTTTATATTATTTTATTTTAAACCCTATTCCTCCCATCTGGAGCAGCTCTTGGCTATGAAGAAATTTTCTTAACCCTATTCCTCTTGTCTTGAATGATTCCTTGAGATCCCTTTAAAAACAATTCATGCTTACTTAATGCTTGTCCCATAGTCTAGTCACTCTTTCTACCTTTCTCATACCAGTCTTACAGTGTGGGTGACGGGTGGCACTGTGGTAGTCTCTGTGCAGGTCTTCATTCACTTCTTAATGAAGCAGCAAACCTGTGCGGACCCTCACTCACCACTGATGAGTGAAGGTCCAGTGCAAACCTTCACCCAATTTTTAACAAAGCGGTTGCCCAATGCAAAGAGTGTTCTCTCCCAGACCCCAAACACAGAGGCACACGCTGGGTGTCAGTTTGTCTGGATTTGCAGGAATAATCAGTGGGGACCCAGGGTGAGACAGGAAGAATGAGAGCAAGTCAAGCATACTGATCAAGCTCTGAAAAACGTTCTTCAGGCTGGCAATATAAGCATAAGCAAGAGGAGGCTCCAAGGGAGGGGGGAAGACCCCGGGAACCAATGGTCACAGTGTCCTCTTTACCCACAAACATTCTTAAAGTTATAACCAATAATGTTCACTCAGGATTATTTATGTAAGCTAGAAGATATCCACAAGGCCATGGCTGAGGTCATGGCTCCTGGCACTCCTGTCTAGGCAAAAAGTATTGGGGGAGGAGGGTTGGAGGGTGTGCTCTCTGAAATTGTTCCTAAACAATGTCTAGGGTTACTTTTTCAGAGGGTTTGTATTAGTCAGTGATTTCATTGTTGTGAAGAGACACCATGACAAAGGCAACCCTTATAAAGTACAGTATTTAATTGGGATAGGCTTGTAGATTCAGAGGTTTAATCCATTATCACCAATGTGGGAGCATGGCAGCACCCAGGCAGACATGGTATGGGAAAGCTGAGAGTTCTACATTTTCATTCAAAGGAAGCCAGGATCAGACTGTGTCTTCCGCACTGGTGGAGCTTCAAAGCCCTGACAATGACACACTTCATCCAACAAGGATACACCTACTCAATAAGTAGTAATGCTACCCCCTGGGCAAGCATATTCAAACACCAAAGAGGGAGAACAATAAAATATCACTAAGGACCTGTTACAGAAAAAATTTTCTAGTCAAGGGAGTAGATTCTCAAACCAGAATGGAAACCTACCATTATTGTTGGACCAGGTCAGTTGCTTGGTTGAGGGACCAACCATAGAATGAACTCACTTTAAACCATGCTTTTGTTGTCACTTATCATAACAATAATTCATTGTCACTAGAGACTTCAAATGCTCAACCTATGGCATCTAATGTTGAAAAAAAGTATAATAAAGGGGATTGTGAGAAACAGGTTTTTCTCTTGAAGGTCTCTAACCTGACAAGGCCTGTATACCCTGAGCCTTTCCTACCTGCCCCCACCCTGTATTCCTCTAGCCAATTGTATCAGATTCTGAAGTCAAGAATTCACCAATAGATGAGATGCCACCATCATCACCTTGATCAGAAAAGAGACAGGCCAACTCAGCTGACCATGCTGGTTAGCCCAGGCAGGGTTCTGACTACACCCCTTTTTATAACTGCCTCACAGATCTACTTTCATCTTGTTCATGTTCCCTTGGTCTACACTATGATTATTCCTTTCCCAACACAACAGTGGCGGATTAGGATCTTGATTAGGATAACAGAGAAAGGAAAACTCACCTACTATGGGTGTTTCCATTTTCTTGTTGTTTTGTTTTGTTTTGTTTTGTTTTGTTTTGTTTTGTTTTATGTTAGTCGAAGAAACTGCCTAAGTTATGGTATCTATTGCAGTGATAAAACATCACATAGGGTATTCCAAGCTAGCCATTGCTATGAAGTGATACTGTGTCTCAAAAAGAAAAAAGTTTTGTTAGCTGCTATATTCCTAGTGATATGTATTGATGAGTGATATGTATTGGTTTTCTCCTCAGACCCTGCTCAGTTTACTTTCTTAGAGCAGGACCACCTATTCAGGAGTGGCACTGCCTACAATAAGCTGGGCCCTCCCACATAAATCATAAAATGCTCCCACACACTTTCACACAGGCCATCTGGTGGGGACATTTTCTCAGCTGACATTGCCTCTTCCAAAATCACTCCAGGTTGTGTCAAGGTGACAAAACTAGCCAACACATTGAATGAGTCAAATTATACTCTAACACAGTCTGCCAATGTGTAATCTAGAAAAACTGTCTACTGAGTTCATCCTGGCAAGCATGTAATTCACTGGCACAAGAGGAAATAACTAAAGACCTTTGAACTGAAGCCAATGGGACACTTGGAAGAAGCCAACAGTTTAAAATGTTTGGAGTTGAGGTTTGCACTAGAGATATAGCAGCTAACAAATCTTTTTTTCTTTTTGAGACACAGTCTCACTTCATAGCCATGGCTAGCTTGGAATACACTTGGTAGATGAAACTAGCTTGAAACTGAGAGATCAGCCTGCTTCTACCTCCCAAATGCTGGAATTACATCACATCCAGCTAACAAAAAAAGATATTTAAAACATCAGAGAAAAGCCAGGTGTTGTTCACATTTGCAATTTACAATCAGAATCAGAGGCTAAGGCAGAGGGGGTCAGAGAGTGAGGCAAATTGGGAGTGGGGTACAGGGCTTGTTATGCAGTTGACAAAGTAAGAGTAAGAGTTTGAGGTCATCAACTCTGTCCAGGGCAGAGACACACTCCAGACCCCTTCCCACCCCCAGAGATAACTTAATTCCCAGGTTCTTCAATACAACCATGCTCATAGGTGAGACACCCTGCCACCTCAATACCTGACGCACTAGGCCCCCACAGATCCCAGCAGAGGTAAACCCTATCCACCCTGCCCTGCCAGAGACATATCTTTCTAGCCCACAACTCTGCCTGAGGCAGAAGCAGTGCCCCAGACTGACTCCCACACACAGAGACAGCTTGACTCCCAGGAGCTCCATGACAACCAGGATCACAAGCTCACAGGATGGACAAGATCCACTCAGAGACAGCAAAGGCAGTTAACACCTGAGATAGCCAGATGGTGAGAGGCAATCATAAGAACATAAGAGAAGCCAATGCCACTTGGCACCATCATAACGCATTTCTCCTACCACAGCAAGCCCTTGATATTCTAACAAGCCCTAAAAGCAAGATTCTGACCTAAAATTCCATCTAATGAAGAGGAGGATCTTAAGGAGGACACAAATACAGGAGAACACAGGTAAACACGTAGAAGCATAAATCCCTTAAAGAAATACAGGAATACACAATCAAACAGGTGAAGATATTAAACAAAACAGTCCAGAATTCAAAAATTGAAATAGAAACAATAAATAAATCACAAAGGGAGGCAACCTTGGACATGGAAAACCTAAAAAAGAGATCAGGAGTTACAGAATACAAGAATACAGGATATAGAAGAGAATCTCTGGTGTAAGAAAATACCATAGAAGATATCGAAGTGACAGTCAAAGAAAATACAAAGTGCAAAAAAAGATCCTAACACGAAACATCCAGGAAATTCAGGACACAATGAAAAGACCAAACCCAAGAAGAAGAAGAAGAGAGAGCGAAGTTTCCCAATGTAAAGGGCCAGGAAACATCTACAACAGAGTCATAGAAGAAAACTTCCCTAATCTAAAGTAAGAGGTGGCCGTAAACATACAAGAAGCCTACAGAACACCAAATAGATTTGACCAGAAAAGAAATTCCTCCTATTGCATGATAAACCAAACACTAAATGCACAGAACAAAGAAAGAATATTAAAATTGGTAAGAGAAAAAGGCCCAAATAATATATAAAGGCAGACAAACCAGAATTACAACAGACTTTTCAACAGAGACTATAAAAGCCATAAGAAGATCTTGGACTGACAACATACAGACCCTAAGAGAACACAAATGACAGCCCAGTCAACTATACCAAGCAAAACTCTCAATCACCATAAGTGGAGAACCCAAGCTATTCTATGACAAAACCAAATTTAAACAATATCTTTCCACTAATCCAGCCCTACAGAAGATAATGGAAGGAAAACTTCAACACAAGGAAGTAAACTACACCCACAAAATAAAAAACAAGAAACCAATCAGCTCACAACAAACACAGAAGAGGAGAACCAAAGATAAATTCACCACTAACAACAAAAATAGCAGGTTCCAACAATCATTGGTCTTTAATATCTCTCAACATCAATGGACTCAGTTCCCCAATATAAAGACATAGGCTAAGAGACTGATATGAAATAGGACCCAGCACTTTGTTGCATAAGGGAAACACACATAAGTGACAAAGACAGACAACACATCAGACTAAAAGGCTGGGAAAATGTTTCCAAGAAAACAAAAAACTGAGGAATTTTTTAAAAATTATCAGATCCTCGTACAAAACCCTATACTCAACAAATCTGGAAAATCTAGATGACTTGGAGAATTTCCTAGACAGATGCCAGGTACCAAAGTTAAATTAAGGTTAGATAAATGATCTAAACTGTCCCATAACTCCTAAAGAAATAGGAGCAGTCATTAATGATCTCCCAACCAAAAAAAAAAAAAAAAAAATCCCAGAACCAGATGGGTTTAATGCAGAGTTCTATCAGACCTTCAAAAAGACCTAATTCCAAAACTCTTTAAACTATTCCACAAAATAGAAACAGAAGGAACACTACCCAATTCATTCTATGAAGGCACACTTGCACTTATACCTAAACCACACAAAGACCCAACAAAAAAAGTGAACTTTAGACCAACCAATTTCCTTTATTAATATCAATACTCAATAAAAATTTCACCAACCAAATCCAAGAATACATCAAAACAATCATCCATTTTGATCAAGTAGACTTCATACCAGGGATTCAGGGATAGTTCAATATCCATCAATGTGATCCACTATATAAAAAAATTCAAAGAAACAAAAACACATCATCATTTCATTAGATTCGGAGAAAGCATTATACAATATCTAACACCCCTTCATGATAAAAGTCTTGGAAAGATCAGGAATTCAAGGCCCATTCTTAAACATAATAAAAGTAATATACAGAAAAACAGTACCCAACATCAAACTAGTGGAAAGAAACTTGAAGAAATCCCACTAAAATCAGGAACTAGACAATGCTGCCCACCCTCTCCCTATGTATTCAATATAGTATTCAAAGTCCTATCCAGAGCAATTAGACGAGAAAAAGAGGTCAAAGGGACCCAAATTGGAAAATAAGATGTCAAGGTATCACTATTTGCAGATGAGATGAGTGTATATAAAAGTGACCTCAAATATTCCACCAGAGAACTTCTAAAGCTGATAAACAACTTTAGCAAAGTGTCTGGATATAAAATTAACTCAAACAAATCAGTAGTCTTTCTCTACGCAAAGGATAAATGGACAGAGAAAGACAGAAACTTAGGAAACAACACCCCTCACAATAGTCACAAATAATATGAAGTATCTTGGTGTGAATCTGACCAATAAAGTGAATGGTCTGTATGAGAAGAACTTCACGTCTCTGAAGAAAGCAATCGAAGAAGATCTCAGAAAATGGAAAGATCTCCCTTGCTCTTGGATTGGCAAGATTAATATAGTAAAAATGGTCATCTTGCTGAAAGCAATCTACAGATTCAATGCAATCTCCATCAAAATTCCAATTCAATTCATCATAGAGTTAGAAAGAGAAATTTCCATATTCATTTGGAATAGCAAAAAACCCATGATAGCAAAAACTATTTTCAACAATAAAAGCATTTCTGGGGGAATCACCATCCCTAATCTCAAGCTATTCTTCAGAGCAATAGTGATAAAAACTTCATGGTATTTGTTAGAGTGACGGACAGGTAGGTCAATGGTTAGAACTAAAGACCAACACATATATGATCACTTGATCTTTGACAAAGGAGCTAAATCCATCCAATGGAAAAAAGACATTTTCAAAAAAATTGTGCTGTTTCAACTGGTGGTAAACATGTAGGAGAATACAAATTGACCCATTCTTATCTCCTTGTACAAAGCACAAGTCCAAGTGGCTCAAGGACCTCCACCTGAAACCAGATACACTGAATCTAATAGAAGAGAAAGTGGGGGAAAGTCTGAAACACATAGGCACAGAACACCAATGGCTTATGCTCTATGATCAAGAACAGAACACCAATGGCTTATGCTCTATGATCAAGAATCAACAAATGAAACCTCATAAAAAGCTTCAATAAGGTAAAGGACACTATCAATAAGAGAAAATGGTGACCAACAGACTGGGAAAAGTTCTTTACCAATTCTACATCCGATAGAAGAATAATATCCAATATATAAAAAAGAACTCAAAAAGTTAGACTCCAGAGAACCAAATAACCCTATTAAAAATTAGGAACAGAGCTAGAGAATTCTATACTGAGGAAACTCAAATGGCTGAGAAACACCTAAAGAAATGTTCAACATCCTTAGTCATCAGGGAAATGCAAATTGAAACAACCCTGAGATTCCACCTCACACCAGTCAGAATGGCTAAGATCAAACACTAAGCTGACAGCAGATGCTGGTGAGGATGTGGAGAAAGATGTGGGATTGCAATCTGGTACAACTACTCTGGAAATCAGTTTGGTGGTTCCTCAGAAAATTGGAGATAGTACTACCTGAGGACCCAGCTATACCACTCCTGAGCATGTATCCAGAAGATTCTCCAACATGTAATAAGGACGCATGTTCCACTGTGTTCATAGCAGCCATATTTATAATAGCCAGAAGCTGCAAGTAACCCAGATGTCCTTCAACAGAGGAATGGATACAGAAAATGTGGTACTACTTAGCTATTAAAAACACTGACTACATGAAATTTGTGGACAAATGGATGGATCTAGAAAATATCATCCTGAGTGAGGTAACTCAGTCACAAAAGAACACACTTGATATGTACTCACTGATAAGTGGATATTAGGCAAAGGACATGAACTATCCATGATTCAACTCATGGACCACATGAAGCTGAAGAGGAAAGAACACCAAAGAGTGGATACTTTAGCACTACTTAGACTTTGATAAATGATTTAATTCAAGAGTAATGTGAAAAATGCCAAGAGTTTTGATGGCCAAAATTACACAGGTCCATGCAGGAGGAATGACAAATGGCTTTAGAACTCATGGAAGATGGCCCACTGGTTAGCAAAGCCACTATGGGTTCACCTTGTTTAAGTTAAGGTCCCATGGACTGTATCCTGAAGATGTCATGCTGTTATCTGTTTCTACTCTGCTTACTGTCACCACTTCCCTCTTAATCTAAGAAACCTATGAAAATCGCAAATGGTCTTGCCAGTCCTCACTATGCAGTGTCTTGGCACTCACAATAATAATATACATATGTAGCAGGGGACTTCCTTGACTGACAGACTTCTCTGAGAGAGGGTGCATCTACTCCTGGTGAGGTTTGCTGTCCCAGGTAGGGGGGATACTGAGTGGCTGGTAATGGGAAGCACCATTTCATATGTAAATGAGCGGGGGATGAGATGAAGATTTCTGGACTGAGGCCCAGGAAGTGAGGCAGTATTTGTAATGTAAATAAATAAAATAATTTAATTTTAAAAAAGAAAAACTGTATAATAAAATAATTGTGTCTATTTTTGTAACTACAGATTTCTGCCTGCCAATAAGAAAAAAATTGCTGAAAGGTTACCTTGCTACCTTACAATTGTTTAATCTATAACTAGTGTTTTGTTTTCTGTACCTGTACTATGTAATATTTTCTTGTGAAGTAATTGGAAATATATTGTTTTCATAGCAATTCACGAGAAGAGAACCAAAACAAATTATTTTAGTTCCTGAAAGTTTTTTCTAGACTACATAAGTGATGGGAGAAAGAATTAAGTGGTTAGAACATGTACTTTCCACCCATCAACTATGTGTATGTATATATGTATGTATGTATGTATGTATGTATGTGTATAAACTTCATGTAGGATTATGTTGGAACTTTCTGCCTTCCAACACACACACACACACACACACACACACACATGCCTGTCTCTCGATGTGTGTAAATGTATGTATGTGTATATGCTAATTTGCTAGAACTTATATTTGCCTCAATCACTGTGTGTAAGCTAATGTGCATGTGGATGTTTGTGCTCAATTGTTAATTGAGGTGTGAGTGGCAAGCCTACTGAAAAATAAATCTTGATGTTGTACAAAGGAGTACAAAGAGAAATTAACTTGGCAAAGCCAATTTTCTTTTCTTTCCTTACTTTCTTCCTTTTCTTTCTTCCTTCATTTCTTCCTTCCTTCCTTCCTTCTTTCTCTTTCACTCTTTTTTCACCCTTCCTTCCTTCCTTCCTTCCTTCCTTCCTTCCTTCCTTCCTTTCTTTCTTTCTTTCTTTCTTTCTTTCTTTCTTTCTTTCTTTCTTTTGGAAAAAGGGTGCACTAGTTACCAAATAGGGCTACTGTGGTGATTTGAACATGCTTGGACCATGGCAAGTGTCCCTTTTTCCCATTTTCTTTGATTGTTGTGCCGATGTTCTCTATGGAATCTTCTGCACCTGAGATTCTCTCTTCCATCTCTTGTATTCTGTTGCTGATGCTTGCATCTATGTTTCCAGATTTTTCCTAGGATTTCTATCTCCAGTGTTGCCTCACTTTGGGTTTTCTTTATTGTGTCTACTTCCCTCTTTAGGTCTAGTACGGTTTTGTTCATTTCCATCACCTGTTTGGATGTGCTTTTCTGTTTTTCTTTAAGGACTTCTACCTGTTTGGTTGTGTTTTCATGTTTTTCTTTAAGGACTTGTAACTCTTTAGCAGTGTTCTCCTGTACTTCCTTAAGTGAGTTATTAAAGTCCTTCTTGATGTCCTCTACCATCATCATGAGACATGCTTTTAAATCCGGATCTAGTTTTTTGAGTGTGTTGGTGTGCCCAGGACTGGGTGGGGTGGGAGTGCTGCGTTCTGATGATGGTGAGTGGTCTTGGTTTCTGTTAGTAAGATTCTTACATTTGCCTTTCGCCATCTGGTAATCTCTGGAGATAGTTGTTATAGTTGTTTCTGGTTAGAGCTTGTTCCTCTGATGATTATGTTAGCCTCTATCAGCAGACCTGGGAGACTAGCTCTCTCCTGAGTTTCAGTGGTCAGAGTACTCTCTGCTGGCAAGCTCTCCTCTTTTAGGGAAGGTGCCAAGATATCTGGCGTTCGAACCTGCCTCCTGGCAGAAGTTGTGTTCCACTCACCAGAGGTCCTAAGATCACATGAAGAGTCCTCTGGGGACCTTGGGGGTGTACTCAGACTCCGCTCTCAAGGTGCCCCAGTGCTGGCGCTGGCTGGAAGGGCTGAACTGGGGTTCTTCAATACCAAGAACTTCTGCTTGTAGGCAAAGAAAAGCTAATTCTTTATGCACACAGCTTGGAAATACAAAGAGTAAAATAAGCCAAAAGCAAATTGTACATATTGTGTGAAAATTTTTCTGTAGTGCTTGCTATGAGTTTGGGGAGGGGTGATAACACCAGTGAGTTTTGTGGTAACAGTTCAGGTGAATACATGATTATGGTTCTGAAAACACAGATTATTTGCATGATCAGTATACTTAGAGAAACTGCACGTACACACACAATATCCACCAAGGCAAATAAATGTAAATGAGTTCATTAGTAATATCAAAATTCTTCAATTTCCTCACTTATTATAAAAGATATCAACCAAATATAAGGTTGTGTGCAAAGTGCACAAGTTACTACCTATAAATTTTTGACAACTTCCTATGAGTGTTCAACTAATTGAACATAGAAAAATGTGAAGGTCTTTTGGAAACAGTGACTTGATATGCAATCTCTCTCATAAAACAACAAGAGTTATATCTCCCTCTACTGGAAGAAATTCAAGCTGACATTTTAGCACATTTTGAAGAAATCAGGAATGGGATGATTATAAAGCAGTTTGTGCTTATTAAAGAGTCATACTGACTTTTATCATGAACGGGTGTTGGATTTTGTCAAATGCTTTCTCAGCATCTAATGAGATGATCATGTAGTTTTTATCTTTGAGTTTGTTTATATAGATGATTAAGTTGATGGATTTCCATATGTTGAACCATCACTGTATAACTGGGATGAAGCGTACTTGATTATGATAGATGATCATTTTGCTGTGTTCTTGGAGTCGGTTTGCAAGGATTTTATTGAGTATTTTTGCGTTGATATTCATGAGGGAAATTGCTCGGATGTTCTCTTTCTTTGTTGGGTGTTTGCGTGGTTTAGGTATCAGATTGTGACTTCACAGAACAATTGGGTAGAGTACCTTCTGTTTCTATTTTGTAGAATAGTTTGAGGAGACCTGTAATTAGGTCTTCCTTGAAGGTCTGATAGAAGTCTGAATTAAACAAATCTGGTCCTGGGCTTTGTTTGGTTGGAAGACTATTAATGACGGCTTCTACTTCTTTAGGGATATGAGACTGTTTAGATCATTAGTCTGATCCTGATTTAACTTTGGTATCTGGTATCTGTCTAGAAAATTGTTCATTTCATCCAGATTTTCGAGTTTTGTTGAGTATAGGCTTTTGTAGTACGATCTGATGATTTTTTTTCGGGGGGGGGGGGATTTCCTCAGATTCTGTTCTTATGTCTTCCATTTCATTTCTGATTGTGTTAATTGTGCTCTCTAGTTAGTCTGGCTAAGGGTTTATCTATCTTGTGGATTTTCTCAAAGAACCAGCACCTGGTTTGGTTAATTCTTTGTATAGTTCTTTTTGTTTCCACTTGGCTGATTTCAGCCATGAGTTTTATTATTTCCTGCTGTCTATTCCTCTTGGGTATATTTGCTTCTTTTTGTTTTGGAACTTTAAGGTGTTCTGTCAAACTGCTAATGTATGCTTTCTCCAGTTTCTTTTTGGAGGCATTCACAGCTATGTATTTTCCTCTTATATTGTGTCCCATAGGTTTGGGTATGTTGTAGCTTCATTTTCATTAAACTCTAAAAAGTCTTTAACTTTTTTCTGTATTTCATCCTTGACCAAATTATCATTGAATAGAGTGTTGGTCAGCTTCCACATGGATGGGGGCTTTCTATTGTTTTTGTCATTATTGAACACCAGTCCATGGTGATCTGATAGGACACATGGGATTATTTCAATCTTCTTATATTTCTGAGGCCTGTTTTGTGACCAATTACATGGTCAATTTTGGAGGAGGTACCATGAGGTGCTGAGAAGAAGGTATATCCTTTTGTTTTACGATAAAATGTTCTATAGATATATGTTAAATTCATTTGGTTCAGAACTTCTTTTAGTTTCACTATGTCTCTGTTTAGTTTCTGTTTCCATGATCGGTTCATTCATGTGAGTGGGGTGTTGAAGTCTCCCAATATTATTGTGTGGGGTGCAATGTGTGCTGTGAACTTTAGTAAAGTTTCTTTTATGAATGTGGATGCCCTTGCATTAGGAGCATAGATGTTCAGAATCGAGAGTTCATTTAGGTAAATTCTTCCTTTGATGAATATGAAGTGTCCTTCCTTATCTTTTTTGATAACTCATGGTTGAAAGTCAATTTTATTCCATATTAGAATGGTTCCTCCAGCTCATTTTTGGGACCATTTGTTTGGAGAATTGATTTCCAGCCTTTTACTCTGAGGTAGTGTCTGTCTTTGTCACTGAAATATGTTTCTTATATGCAGCAAAATCTTGAGTCCTGTTTATGTACCCAGTCTGTTAGTCTATGCTTTTTGTATTAAGGAATTGACTCCATTGATATTAATAGATATTAGGGAAAAATGATTGTTGCTTAGTGTTATTTTTGTTATTAGAGTTGGAATTATGTTTGTGTAGCTATCTTCTTTTTGGTTTGTTAAAAGATGATTACTTGCTTTACCTAGGGTGTAGTTTCCCTCCTTGTTTTGGAGTTTTCCATTTGTTATCCTTTGAAAAGCTGAGTTTGTGGAAAGATATTGTGAAAATATACTACTGTCATGAAATATCTTGTTTTTTAGTTGAGAGTTTTGCTGGGTACAGTAGCCTAGGCTGGCATTTGTGTTCTCTTAGGGTCTTTACGATGTCTTCCTAGGATCTTCTGGCTTTCATCATCTCTGGCGAGAAGGGTACTGTTATTCTGATAGGTCTGCCTTTATATGTTACTTGATCTTTTCTCTTACTGCGTTGAATACTCTTTCTATGTTTTGCACATTTGGTGTTTTGATTATTGTGTGACAGGAAGAATTTCTTCTCTGCTCCAGTCTATTTGGAGTTCTGTAGGGTTCCTGTTTGTTCATGGGCATCTCTATTTTTAGGTTTGAATGTATTCTTCTAT
Organism: Mus musculus; assembly: GCF_000001635.26. NCBI lineage: Eukaryota > Metazoa > Chordata > Mammalia > Rodentia > Muridae > Mus > Mus musculus. Next base: position 3,122,814 of record NC_000085.6, read on the forward strand.
AATTTTGTTGAAGATATCGACTGGCCCTTTAAAAAGATTTTGGGAAACTTTGCTCTCTTCTATACCTACTATCCTTAGGTTTGGTCTTCTCATTGTGTCCTGGATTTCCTGGATGATTTGGGTAAGGAGCTTTTTGTATTTTGAATTTTCATTGACTGTTGTGTCAATGTTTCTATGGTATCTTCTGCACCTGAGATTATCTCTTGTATCTCTTGTATTCTGTTGGGGATGCTTGCATCTATGACTCTTGAACTCTTTCCTACGTTTTCTATCTCCAGGGTTGTTTCCCATTGTGATTTCTTTATTGTTTTTATTTCCATTTTTAGATTTTGGATGTTTTTTTCTTCACTTCCTTCACCTATTTGATTGTGCTTTTCTGTAATTTTTAAAGATATTTTTGTTATTCCTCTTTAAGGGCTTCTAGCTGTTTACCGGAGTTCTCCTATAATTCTTTAAAGGAGTTAGTTATATCCTTCTTAAAGTCCTCTATCATCATCACAAGGAATAATTTTAAGTCTGAATCTTGCTTTTCTGGTGTGTTGTGTTATTGAGGGCATGCTGTGGCAGGTGAACTGGGTTCTGGTGGTGCAAAGTAGCCTTGGTTTCAGTTGTTTAGGTTCTTGCCCTTCACTCTTGACATATGGTCATCTGTGTTGTTAGTTGGTCTTGCTGTCTCTGACTGAAGCTTATCCCTCCTGTGGACCTGTGATCCTGTGACCTTAGGTGTGTCAACACTACTGGTAAACCAGCTCTCTCCTGAGAAGTATTTGGGTGCAGAAGGCTGTGGAACAGCCTTAGCTCCAGAGTACAGATGGAAACCTCAAGGATCCCTTCCCCAGCTGCTCTGCTATTCCTATGCCCTGGGAGCTCCTACTGTGTCCCTCTTTGTGCAGTTATTGGAGCAAGAGTCACTCATTTCTGGACTTAGGAGTGAGAGCACTCCTGGGAGAACAGCTCTCTCCTGCTGAGACTTGTGTGAGAAGGACTGTGGAACAATATTTTTCAGTGTTTGTCCCCCATGTTCATTATGTTTTCGAGGAACTGTTGCTCATTGAATTAAGAAAGCATTAATTGAGCATCTGAATATTTGACACTTATTAACTATTAATAATGAACACAAACACACATTTCACCAGAAATCTTTAAGAGTGGTGGATAACTACTTTTTAAAGTCAGTGATAGTGAAGAGAGAGGGAGGGCTGTATGGATAGGATATAGCAAGGGCTGGATAGTAAAAATAAAAAGAAGGATATGTTGAGAATGAAAGGAAGGACAGAGGCAGAGAAATTCTTTTCAATAAATGACAGGGCAGTTTTATTTAAAGAAATAACTTACTAAAGGAGAATGTCTAGACTTGCATTGCTGCAATGAATATAAGTATCTGTGGCTCTCTGCAACAAAAGGCATGAACATAGAAGGAAGACCAATTGGGAAGATGAGGTCATCAGGAGTAGGAAGAGGTTAGAAATAGTAAAATTGTATACACATATGTAATTATTGAAAAAGAGACAGACAGTGAAATTGAGAAAGAGAAAAATAAACAATAGACAGATAGATAGGTAGATAAATAGATGATAGATAGATAGATAGATAGATAGATAGATGTTAAGTGAGAAGGTAGATGAATAATGGATAGGCAGATATTAGACAGGTTAATACACAGACAGAGAGATTAATTGATTCATGATACATTCACAAAGACATCCAGAACAATAACTGATGAGGAGGGCCTGAAAAGCTTGCAGAGTTAGGGTGAGGAATGAATACTGTTCAGTTGGAGTGTAGAGAAAACCCACTGGAGTGAAATGAAACATCATGAAGATACTAAGGCACTTAAATCACATGGCATTGCAAGAAGAATATGAAGTGCTCTGAGTCTGTACATAGATTTACTGAATGAGAACAACTTGCATGCAAAAACAACTGCTGTACATATCAGAGTATAGAAGCAAGTTCCTATCATTCCTATAGATGTCCCAGAAGTCTTGTTGCTGGTGAATTTTTCCTCACAGGCACTGAGGGGAGCTGTTGCAAAGTTCTCACTCTTTCACTTTTTCATAAAGGACATCAGTCTATATTGTGTTCTCATTCATCATCATGTCTCTCTGTAGTTTTACAGTCACTCTAGAAAACAGAGGAATGTGGATCATCCACAGATTGAGAAACAGTAGAGAAACCTGCTAAGGCTGTGGATACTCTGATGCCCTGCCCCAAGCCTTCCTTTGAATTAAGGTAACAAACAAACTGAGAAGAACTACATATCAGTAGATAGGCTAACCCTAGAATACAAAGGATCGACCACTGCTACACTTGCAGAATTTGTTCTTGATGGTTACAGTTGAAGGATTCCACTGCTATACCTGTACTTACTACAAAAGCATACACACTGAAAACTAAGTACAGCCTTCAGTTGCCAGGCTATTTCCCTCCCATATTTCCATGGGAACATCTTTCAGTATGAAAACCATCAATAAAACTTGTACAACCAACAAATATGTGGCACAGCTCTTTCCTAGGCAAACAGTGTAAGTTATGAACCCAGCATAGCTGTTGTGACAAGATGCCAGCAAAGCTGAGATGCCCTTTACTATCAATTTGAGTTTTTACATGTTAAACTCTACCGAGCTATTAACATAATGATTCAACAATGTGTTCTCTGACAAAATTATCTCTGTATTCCCCTAAGAAAATACTAAATGTACTACTCCTGCTCTCAAGGACGTAACCTTACTCGACCTTACTTGGAAGACTTCTCTGTGCCTTGGAGATTGTTATCAGCTCATAAGGAAGTTCAAGAAACAAAATAATTAAAATAGTTTCAACACAGCAGAGTCTGTAAAGGTTCAGCAGGAGAGAACAAATAACAGATCATAGACACAACTTTTTTTAAAGTATATGTAGAATTTCTTAGAATTATAACCTACAAGATAAAAGACCATACATACTAAGCCCCTAGTAAGAACTCACCAACAAAAGCTAGAATGACTGAGGCAATATGATACCATGTATAGATGAGTCAAGAATGATATAAAAGGGTCCGCCTGGCCCGGGAGGGCTTTGCCTGAGCATCTGTGGGAGACATCTTGGATCAGGGACTCCACCAAGACTACTTTGCACAGGTGAAAGTGTGGACTACAGAAGCTAACAGCTTCTAGGATAGGCGGGAGCCACAGAGCATCTGAGGCAGCCCCCTTTTCTGGCTCCAGAAAATTGGGCAACTTCCCTGCCAGAGGATAGGTGTCCCCCCAGCCCGGGATGGCTTTGCCTGAGCATCTACAGGAGACATCTAGGATCCTGGACTCCACCGAGACTACTCTGCACAGGTGAGAGTGTGGACTACAGAAGCTAACAGCTTCTGGGACAGGTCCTGTTTGTGGCCTTCATCTTCTGCCAGGAGGCAATTCTAAACACCAGATATCTGTGCACCTTCCCTGAAAGAGGAGAGCCTGCCTGCAGAGAGTGCTCTGACCACTGAAATTCAGGAGAGAGCTAGTTTCCCCGGTCTGCTGGTAGAGAATAACAGAATCCTGAGAGGAACAAGCTCTAACCAGAAACAACTATAACAACTGATTCCAGAGTTTACCAGATGGCAAAAGGCAGATGTAAGAATCTTACTAACAAAAACCAAGAGCACTCACCATCATCAGATCCCAGTACTCCCACCTCAACCAGTCCAGGGCACCCCAACACACCCGAAAACCTAGACCCGGATTTAAAGGCATATCTCATGATGATGGTAGAAGACATCAAGAAGATCTTTAATAACTCACTTAAAGAAATACAGGAGAACACTGCTAAAGAGTTGCAAGTCCTTATAGAAAAACAGGAAAACACATCCCAAACAGATGATGGAAATGAACAAAACCATACTAGACTTAAAAAGGGAAGTAGACACAATAAAGAAAACCCAAAGTGAGGAAACACTGGAGATAGAATTCCTAGGAAAGAAAGCTGGAACCATAGATGCGAGCATCAGCAACAGAATACAAGAGATGGAAGAGAGAATCTCAGGTGCAGAAGATTCCACAGAGAACATTGGCACAACAATCAAAGAAAATGCAAAATGCAAAAAGATCCTAACTCAAAACATCCAGGAAATCCAGGACACAATGAGAAGACCAAACCTACGGAAAGTAGGAGTAGATGAGAATGAAGATTCTCAACTTAAAGGGCCAACAAATATCTTCAACAAAATTATAGAAGAAAACTTCCCAAACCTAAAGAAAGAGATGCCCATGAACATACAAGAAGCCTAAAGAACTCCAGATAGACTGGACCAGAAAAGAAATTCCTCCCGACACAGAATAATCAGAACAACAAATGCACTAAATAAAGATAGAATATTAAAAGCAGTAAGGTTAAAAGGTCAAGTAACATATAAAGGCAAGCCTATCAGAATTACAACAGATTTTTCCCCAGAGACTATGAAAGCCAGAAGATCCTGGACAGATGTTGTACAGACACTAAGAGAACACAAATGCCAGCACAGGCTACTATACCCAGCCAAACTTTCAATTACTATAGATGGAGAAACCAAAGTATTCCATGACATAACCAAATTCACACATTATCTTTTCAAGAATCCAGCCTTTCAAAGGATAATAACAGAAAAAAACCAGAACAAGGATGGAAACCATGTCCTAAAAAAAACAAGAAAGTAATCCTTCAATTAACCTAACAGAAGACAGCCACAAGAACAGAATGCCAATGTTAACAACAAAAGTAATAGGAAGCAACAATTACTTTTCCCTAATATCTCTTAATATCAATGGACACAACTCCCCAATAAAAAGACATAGACTAACAGACTGGCTACACAACAGGACCCAACATTTTCCTGCTTACAGGAAACACATCTCAGGGAAAAAGACAGACACTACCTCAGAAGAAAAGGCTGGAAAACAATTTTCCAAGCAGCTGGTCTGAAGATACAAACTGAAGTTGCCATTCTAATATCTAATAAAATCGACTTCCAACTTAAAGTCATCAAAAAAGACAAGGAGGGGAACTTCATACTCATCAAAGGTAAAATCTTCCAAGAGGAACTCTCAATTCTGAATATCTATGCTCCAAATACAAGGGCAGCCACATTCATTAAAGACACTTTAGTAAAGCTCAAAGCACACATGGCACCTCACACAATAATATTGGGAAACTTCAACACACCACTTTCACCAATGGACAGATCATGGAAACAGAAACTAAACAGGGACACAGTGAAACTAACAGAAGTTATGAAACAAATGGATCTAACAGATATCTACAGAACATTTTATCCTAAAACAAAAGGATATACCTTCTTCTCAGCAACTCATGGTACCTTCTCCAAAATTGACCACATAATTGGTCACAAAACAACCCTCAACCGATACAAAAATATTGAAATTGTCCAATGCATCCTATCAGATCACTATGGATTAAGGATGATCTTCAATAACAAAATAAATAATAGAAACCCAACATTCACGTGGAAACTGAACAACACTCTTCTCAATGATACATTGGTCAAGGAAGGAATAAAGAAAGAAATTAAGGACTTTTTAGAGTTTAATGAAAATGAAGCCACAACATACCCAAACTTATGGAACACAATGAAAGCATTTGAGCAATTGAGCATATGAGGAAAACTCATAGCTCTGAGTGCCTCCAAGAAGAAACTAGAGAGAGCACACACTAGCAGCTTGACAACACACCTAAAAGCACTAGAACAAAAGGAAGCAAATTCACCCAAGAGGAGTAGACAGCAGGAAATAATCAAACTCAGGGGCGAAATCAACCAAGTGGAAACATGAAGAACTATTCAAAGAATCAACCAAACGAGGAGCTGGTTCTTTGAGAAAATCAACAAGATAGATAAACCCTTAGCCAGACTCACTAGAGAGCACAGGGAAAGCATCCTATTTAACAAAATCAGAAAGAAAAAAGGGAGACATAACAACAGATCCTGAAGAAATCCAAAACACCATCAGATCCTTCTACAAAAGGCCATACTCAACAAAACTGGAGAACCTGGATGAAATGGACAAGTTTCTAGACAGATACCGGGTACCAAAGTTAAATCAAGATCAGGTTAATGATCTAAACAGTCCTATATTCCCTAAAGAAATAGAAGCAGTCATTAATAGTCTCCCAACCAAAAAAAGCCCAGGACCAGATGGGTTTAGTGCAGAGTTCTATCAGACCTTCAAAGAAGATCTAATCCCAGTTCTTCACAAACTATTCCACAAAATAGAAACAGAAGGTATTCTACCCAACTTATTCTATGAAGCCACAATTACTCTGATACCTAAACCACAAAAAGACCCAAAAAGATAGAGAACTTCAGACCAATTTCCCTTATGAATATCGATGCAAAAATCCTCAATAAAGTTTTTGCTAACCGAATCCAAGAACACATCAAAACAATCATCCATCCTGACCAAGTAGGTTTCATCCCAGGGATGCAGGGATGGTTTAATATACAGAAATCCATCAACGTAATTCAGTATATAAACAAACTCAAAAGACAAAAACCACATCTTGTTAGATGCAGAGAAAGCATTTGACAAAATCCAACACCCATTCCTGATAAAAGTCTTGGAAAAATCAGGATTTCAAGGCCCATAACCAACCATGATAAAGGCAATCTAGAGCAAACCAGTAGCCAACATCAAAGTAAATGGTGAGAAGCTGGAAACAATCCCACTAAAATCAGGGACTAGACAAGGCTGCCCACTTTCTCCCTACCTATTCAACATCGTACTTGAAGTCCTAGCCAGAGCAATTAGACAACAAAAGGAGATCAAGGGGATACAAATTGGAAAGGAAGAAGTCAAAGTATCACTTTTTGCAGATGATATGATAGTATATATAAGTGACTCTAAAAATTCCACCGGAGAACTCCTAAGCCTGATAAACAGCTTCAATGAAGTAGCTGGATATAAAATTAACTCAAACAAGTCAATGACCTTTCAGTACACAAAGGATGAACAGGCTGAGAAAGAAATTAGGGAAACAACACCCTTCTCAATAGTCACAAATATATAAAATACCTTGGCAAGACTCTAACTAAAGAAGTGAAAGATCTGTATGATAATAACGTCAAGTCTGTGAAGAAAAAATTAAAGAAGATCTCAGAAGATAGAAAACTCTCCCATGCTCATGGATTGGCAAGGTCAATATAGTAAAAAATCGCTATCTTGCCAAAAGCAATCTACAGATTCAATGCAATCCCCATCAAAATTCCAACTCAATTCTTCGACGAATTAGAAGGAGCAATTTGCAAATTCATCTGGAATAACAAAAAACCTAGGATAGCAAAAACTCTTCTCAATCACCATGCCTGACCTAAAGCTGTACTAAAGAGCAATTTGTGATAAAAACTGCATGGTACTGGTATAGCTACAGACAAGTAGACCAATGGAATAGAATTGAAGACCCAGAGATGAGCCCATACACCAATGGTCACTTGATCTTTGACAAGGGAGCAAAAACCATCCAGTGGAAAAAAGACAGCATTTTCAACAAATGGTGCTGGCACAACTGGCAGTTATCATGTAGAAGAAAGCGAATTAATCCATTCCTATCTCCTTGTACTATGGTCAAATCTAAGTGGATTAAGGAACACCACATAAAACCAGAGACACTGAAACTTATAGAGGAGAAAGTAGGGAAAAGTCTCGAAGATATGGGTACAGGGGGAAAATTCCTGAATAGAACAGCAATGGCTTGTGCAGTAAAATCGAGATTGGACAAATGGGACCTCATAAAATTGCAAAGCTTCTGCAAGGCAAAAGACACTGTCAACAAGACAAAAAGACCACCAACAGATTGGGAAAGGATCTTTACCTATCCTAAATCATATAGGGGACTAATATCCAATATATATAAAGAACTCAAGAAGGTGGACTCCAGAAAATCAAATAACGCCATTAAAAATTGGGGCTTAGAGCTGAACAAAGAATTCTCACTGGAGGAATACCGAATGGCAGAGAAGCATCTGAAAAAATGTTCAACATCCTTAATCATCAGGGAAATGCAAATCAAAACAACCCTGAGATTCCACCTCACACCAGTCAGAATGCTAAGATCAAAAATTCAGGTGACAGCAGATACTGGCGAGGATGTGGAGAAAGAAGAACACTCCTCCATTGTTGGTGGGATTGCAAGCTTGTACAACCACTCTGGAAATCAGTCTGGCGGTTCCTCAGAAAATTGGACATATTACTACCGAAGGATCCGCAATACCTCTACTGGGCATATATCCAGAAGGTGTTCCAACTGGTAAGGAGGACACATGCTCCACCTATGTTCATAGCAGCCTTATTTATAATAGCCAGAAGCTGGAAAGAACCCAGATGCCCTTCAACAGAGGAATGGATACAGAAAATGTGGTACATTTACACAATGGAGTACTACTCAGCTATTAAAAAGAATAAATTTATGAAATTCCTAGGCAAATGGATGGACCTGGAGGGCATCATCCTGAGTGAGGTAACCCAATCACAAAGGAACTCACACAATATGTACTCACTGATAAGTGGATATTAGCCCAGAAACTTAGAATAATCAAGATATAAGATACAATTTGCTAAACACGTGAAACTCAAGAAGAATGAAGACCAAAGTGTGGACACTTTGCCCCTTCTTAGAATTTGGAACACAACACCCATGGAAGGAGTTACAGAGACACAGTTTGGAGCTGTGATGAAAGGAAGGACCATCTAAAGACTGCCATATCCGGGTATCCATCCCATAATCAGCCTCCAAATGCTGACACCATTGCATACACTAGCAAGATTTTGCTGAAAGGTCCCAGATATAGCTGTCTCTTGTGAGACTATGCTGGGGCCTAGCAAACACAGAAGTGGATGCTCACAGAAAGCTATTAGATGGATCACAGGGCCCCCAATGGAGGAGCTAGAGAAAGTAACCAAGGAGCTAAAGGGGTCTCCAACCCTATAGGTGGAACAACAATATGAACTAACCAGTACCCCACCCACACCAGAGCTCGTGTCTCTAGCTGCATATGTATCAAAAGATGGCCTAGTCGGCTATCAGTGGAAAGAGAGGCCCATTGGTCATGCAAACTTTATCTGCCTCAGTACAGGGACATGCCAGGGCCAAGAAATGGGAGTGGGTAGGTGTGGGAGTGGGTGAGGGAGAGGGTGAGGGACTTTTGGGATAGCATTGGAAATGTAAATGAAATAAATACCTAATAAAAATAAAAAAATAATAAATGTTGAAGTGCAAAAAAAAAAAAAGTGCTAACAGCCAGGCAGGATGAAAATGATTAATTGATTTTGTGTGATTTGCTCACTTAATTACAGCTATATAAGAGGAAGTATTAATTGTTTAGACCTCAAAAAGTTGAGTCTAAAATAGAATCTAGCTGGTGGATATAATGATGGATTGCAACCTCAAATACAATGCATAGATATTATGTATTCAAATAGGGTTCTATGTAGGCTCAATGCCCTAGTGTAGGGGTATGCTAGAATGGGGAGTTGGGAGTGGTTGGGTGTTGGTGGGGCACCCTCAAAGAAGCAGGGTGAGGGAGGATGGGACAGGGTTTTTTTTTCCAGAGGAAAAACTGGGAAAGGGGATAACATTTGAAATGTACACAAAGAAAATTTTCAGTAAAAGAAAAGAAAAACAAAAACAACAACAAAAAAACAAACAAACAAACAAACAAACGAAAAATATATATGTTCATTAGCAGTAGTGGAACCATTCCCTACCTTCCTTTACCTATTCTGGAACAGATATCCATGACACTTCAGTGAGGACCATAGACACTGGGTCATCATAGCATAAACACCCCAACATAGTGTATGAATTCACATCAGCCATTGAATAAACCGGTATAAACAAGCAAGCAAAGATAGATGATAGATAGATAGATAGATAGATAGATAGATAGATAGATAGATAGATAGATAGATAGATTTTTATGTGTAATACAATAAAAACATTCATTGTCCCTCTATTGGTGACTACTCAAGGAAAAAGAAAGAAAGAAAATGTCCATATGCAAGAATAAATGTTATCATTACCAGATGGTCCAGCAATCTAGCAATATATATATATTGTTTATTCACAAAACATGAATGAACCTTTTGAGAAGCAGTTACAGTGTGAAAATTAATTCACTGAAGAACATGTACTGTGTGATTTCATTCAAATGAAATTTGAGAAGTGAAAATATATATATAAGTAAAAAAATATAAGTCTGAACTACCAAAATTCAGTTTGTTTGATATGTAAGAATAAGAAAAATTGATCCAAAAAATTGTTAATAATTAGGTATGTGTATTTTTATGAATTTATAAGTATAATGATGCTTATAGTATACACTTTTCTGAATCACATTTATCCCTTAAGTGTGTTCTCTTTCTTTTTTTTTAATTAGGTATTTTCCTCGTTTACATTTTCAATGCTATCCCAAAGGTCCCCCATACCCACCCCCCCAATCCCCTATCCACCCACTCCTACTTTTTGGCACGGTCGTTCCCCTGTCCTGGGGCATATAAAGTTTGCAAGTCCAATGGGCCTCTCTTTGCAGTGATGGCCGACTAGGCCATCTTTTGATACATATGCAGCTAGAGTCAAGAGCTCCGTGGTACTGGTTAGTTCATAATGTTGTTCCACCTATAGGGTTGCAGTTCCCTTTAGCTCCTTGGGTAATTTCTCTAGCTCCTCCATTGAGGGCCGTGTGACCCATCCAATAGCTGACTGTGATCATCCACTTCTGTGTTTGCTAGGCCCCGGCATAGTGTCACAAGAGAGAGGTATATCTGGGTCCTTTCAGCAAAATCTTGCTAGTGTATGCAATGGTGTCAGCATTTGGAAGCTGATTATGGGATGGATCCCTGCATATGGCAATCACTAGATGGTCCATCCTTTAGTGTTCTCTTGATTACAATTAAAAGTATATTTTTAAATACAGAGTCAGAGTACCATCAATAAGGTAAAAATATAGTTGAATGATTTGCTTCAGTTCTTGTAATGTACTAGAGATTGTGAGCACAAAGTCTCAGAGCTCATTTTATCCCTGACAATAACCAGCTCTGTGTTTCAATTACATTTCCATCTTTCTCTGAAATTTAGTCTTACGTAGATAGACAAAATTTAAGTAAATTTCAAACTACACAGAAAAACTAAGTTGTTGTTTCATATTGATAATGGATTTGAACTGCATTAACAGAGCTTTAACATCCTGCTTATTCTCTCTTAGGCAATCATTTTGTTTTATTATTTTCATTTTTTAAGTTATTTTTCACATTCAAGAAGCCCACATAACTGTCCCTTCTTTGTATACTGTTATACAGACCAGAATATTTGCATATTGTTCCCTGGGGAGGTCTTTGCCCTGTTGGCCTGAGATAAAACCTTAAGTGTACTCTTGCCTCCACTGATCACCCTCCTATGTTCATTTCCTGCCCAGTTCCTGTTTCTGCTAGTGCTCTGGATTCAGGGTAAGGAGTTCTGGAATGTGAGGGATGAGAATGGGGATGGAGGGTGATCTCTGGATGCCTATGCTGTTTATTTGTGGTGGGGCAGGTCATATTTTCCAGGATGTGAGGTTTTGTTACATCCTAATGAGAAATTCCAGATGAAACAGTAGCTGTACTAAGATCAATATTCTGACATAGATTGGATGGAGTAGTATAGATTCCATCTATATTGGATGATGTTTAGAACCTTCAACACTTGTTTTATGACAAAACATTTGATATATAATATTTTTAAATCTGAAAAACTGCTAGGATCTTACTTGAAAGGAATAGCATAAAAGATTTCACAAAGGTTGCTCAGGAACTTTGCACATGATTTTACACTATTGTATTGTAATTTCAGAAACCAACAGTGATGTTGTGATGACCCAGACTCCACTCTCTGTCGGTTACCATTGGACAACCAGCTTCCATCTCTTGCAAGTCAAGTCAGAGCCTCTTATATAGTAATGGAAAAACCTATTTGAATTGGTTATTACAGAGGCCAGTCCAGCCTCCAAAGCGCCTAATCTATCTGGTGTCTAAACTGTACTCTGGAGTCCCTGACAGGTTCAGTGGCAGTGGGTCAGGGACAGATTTCACACTCAAGATCAGCAGAGTAGACCTGAGGATTTGGGAGTTTATTAGTGCATGCAAGATACACATTTCCCTCACACAGTGATACAGACTCCATAAAAAAACTTCCTTGCCTGGGGCAGCCCAGCTGACAATGTGCAATCTGAAGAGGAGCAGAGAGCATCCTGTGTCTGTGTGAGAGGGAGAGGCTGGGGAACATGAGTAATTCTTTGCAGCTGTGAGCTCTGGTCAGCCTCATCTGGCTGGATGAGTGTTTGACTAGACCTCAAGTGACATGAATTTCTGGTCCTTCTTGTAATAGCCATTGTGTTGCCTTTGCATCAGGATTATTTCCTTTTACTAATCTAGCTGATTTTCGATGATTTTAACTATTTTTCATTAATCATTTAAGCTTCATATTTGTTTTTTTAAATGAAGTATGTGTGTTTGTTAAGTTCAATTTCAGATTTTTTAATTCTTAGATATGTATCTATTTTTTTTTAATCTTTCTAAGTAGACTTGGGAGCATTCTTTGAAATACCTTTTAAAATTATTGTGTAGATTTTATTTTCTAAGTGATATTGTAACCAGAAATTTAGTATATCATGTAGAGATTTAATTTTACTTCCTTTTCAATATTTTTTAAGTCTTTATTTTGACCTTGGTGATTCTGGCATAATTGGTGGCCCCACGAATGGGTTCCAAAGTGGATTTAAGGAACAGGTGAGAGCAGGAATGGGTACTCCAAGACTGAGGTGCTTTGCAACTCTAACCGGCTAACAATCAGAAATTTTCTTTATTTATGCAGATTAAAAAAACATTCATGGTTTCAAGAGGTATGGATCATATCAGTTTATCCTGAGCATACTTTTCTAGTATGCCCAGGGTTCCAGGTTAAACGTGGGATGAAAATTTTTATTATCATCTCCTTATTCCTAATAGTCTATAAATCATTTAAGTTAAGGAAGAAAGGAAGGAAGCAAGCAAGTACCTTGTGGTTTCAAGATGCTTAGATAGATTATAGATAGAATCTGAGCCAGTCCAAGCAAATTACCCTTCTTTAATCAGTATATTATTGTCTTTTAATGGTCAATCATATTATGTGCAGATTTGCCTAAGTCAAACCTGAGAGTTCAGGTTTAGGTGTTGTTGTAGTTGGTTTTTTGTTTTTTTTGTGTGTGTTTTTTTTTTTTTTTGGTAATTTTATAAGAATTTATTTAATAAAGGAATTTTTTGTTTCTACATTAATTAACATTACACGAACCGGGTGTAAACCAATCATATCTAAGAATGAGAAATCCTTATACTTTATTCTTCTTGCTTTCTTTTATATATATTTTTGTTTTATTTTTTGTTTTTTGTTTTTTTTTTTGTTCTGTAGATATCTGTCAGATCCATTTGTTTCATAACTTCTGTTAGTTTCACTGTGTCCCTGTTTAGTTTCTGTTTCCATGATCTGTCCATTGGTGAAAGTGGTGTGTTGAAGTCTCCCACTATTATTGTGTGAGGTGCAATGTGTGCTTTGAGCTTTACTAAAGTTTCTTTAATGAATGCGGAAGCCCTTGTATTTGGAGCATAGATATTCAGAATTGATAGTTCATCTTGGAGGATTTTACCTTTGATGTGCCCCTCCTTGTCTTTTTTGATGACTTTGGGTTGGAAGTCGATTTTATTCGATATTAGAATGGCTACTTCAGCTTGTTTCTTCAGACCAGTTGCTTGGAAAATTGTTTTCCAACCTTTCAGTCTGAGGTAATGTCTATCTTTTTCTCTGAGATGAGTTTCCTGTAAGCAGCTAAATGTTGGGTCCTGTTTGTGTATCCAGTCTGTTAGTCTATGTCTTTTTATTGGGGAATTGAGCCCATTGATATTAAGAGATATTAAGGAAAGGTAATTGTTGCTTTTTGTTATTTTTGCTGTTAAAGTTGGCATTCTGTTCTTGTGGCTGTCTTCTTTTAGGTTTGTTGAGGGATTACCTTCTTGCTTTTTCTAGGATGTGGTTTCCATCCTTGTATTGGTTTTTTTTTTCTGTTATTATCCTTTGAAGGGCTGGATTCGTGGAAAGATAATTTGTGAATTTGGTTTTGTCGTGGAATACTTTGGTTTCTCCATCTATGGTAAAAAATATGGACCACTTCATGAATTTGCATGTCATCCTTGCACAGGGGCCATGCTAATCTTCTCTGTATCGCTCCAATTTTAGTATATGTGCTGCCGAAGCAAGCACAGCACATTTTCACTTACATGCTATTATTTGATTAAGTTATGAATTTTATTTTTTTAATTTTTAAAATTTTTATTTTATTAATTTATTTTTTATTGGATAATTTTATCTACTTCCCTTTCAAATATTATCCCCTTTCCTGGTTTCCCCTCTGGAAATCACCATTCTATTCCCCCTCTCCCTGATTTTAGGAGGGTGCTCCCCCACCCACCTAACTACTCCTGCCTCCCCGTGCTGGCACAGGAACAAGGGCCACTCCTTGCATTGATATCCTACAAGACAATCCTCTGCTACTTATACAGCTGGAGCCTTGGGTCACTCCATGTGTGCTCTTTGGTTGGTGGGTGGTTTAATTCCTGGGAGTTCTGGGTGTGTGTGGAGGGGGGTCTGGTTGATTGATATTGTTGCTCTTCCTATGGGTTGTAAAACCCTTCAGCTCCTTCAGTCCTTTCTCTAACTCCTCCATTGGGGTCCCCGTGCTCAGTCCAATGGTTGGCTCTGAACACTAGCATCTGTACTTGTCAGGCTCTGGCAGAGCCTCTCAGGAGACAGCCAGATCAAGCTCCTGTCAGCAAGCACTTCTTGGCATCCTCAATAGTGTCTGGGTTAGGTTTCTGTATATGGGATGGATCCCAAGGTTGGGTAGTAAGTGTCATTTTTGCTACAGTAAATAAGCACTTATATGTATTTTATTATTTATGTATTTATTTATTTATTTATTTTTATTAGATATTTTCTTTATATACATTTCAAATGCTATCCCAAAAGTTCCCTATACCCTCCCCCTGCCCTGCTCCCCTACCAACCCACTCCCACCTCTTGGCCCTGGCATTCCCCTATACTGGGGCATATAAAGTTTGCAATAACAAGGGGCCTCTCTTCCAAGTGATAGCTGACTAGGCCATCTTCTTCTACATATGCAGCTAGAGACACAAGCTCTGGGGGTACTGGTTAGTTCATATTGTTGTTCCACCTATAGGGTTGCAGACCCCTTCAGCTCCTTGGGTGCTTTCTCTAGCTCCTCCATTGGGGGCCCTGTGTTTGATCCTATAGATGACTGTGAGCATCCACTTCTATATTAGACAGGCACTGGCATAGCCTCACATGAGACAGCTATATCAGGGTCCCTTCAGCAAAATCTTCCTGGCATATGCAATAGTGTCTGGGTTTGGTAGCTGATGTCCCTCAACAGAGGAATGGATATAGAAAATGTGGTACATTTACACATGGAGTACTACTCAGCTATTAAAAACAATGAATTTATAAAATTCTTGGGCAAATGGATGTATCTGGAGGATATCATCCTTAGTGAGGTAACCAAATCACAAAAGAAGTCATTAGATATGCACTCACTGATAAGTGGATACAATTTGCAAAACACAAGAAAATCAAGAAGAAGGAAGACCAACATGTGGATACTTCATTCCTCCTTAGAATAGGGAACAAAATGCTCATGAAAGGAATTACAGAGACAAAGTTTGGAGCCAAGACGAAAGGATAGACTATCCAGAGACTATCCCACCTGGGGATCCATCCCATAATCAGCCACCAATGAGGAGCCCTCTTAACCACATTCTATCACCAACGACAGGATTTTGTGATGTAAGAGAAGAATAATATCAATAACATTCCCATGGCAACAGATGAACCCTAGTCATGTGAGTATCAGGTCAGCTGTGAAGAGACTCAGTGTGAAGCTTCACACTGTCCATTCAACAAAGCCTACATACCCACTATCATATTTGGTACAATTTGCATGCCCCCATTACCACATCAGCCTCTCTGATGACATATAATGCATGCCATCAACCTGCATGGGAAGCTGGCTATCATTCAAGGCCATGACCATGCTCTCACTAGCTCCTCTCCTCAGCCTTCTTCTCCTCTGTGTCTCTGGTAAGTAAAACAGTTTCTCTTTCTCATGACATTTGTTAAATGTTCACAGTCTCAACAAAATCCTATAGTTTCCAAAGAGGTTGAGAGTCTTTGTGGAGAGCCGTGCCGCGAGCAATCAAGTATGTGCAGTGAGCAATCACCATCATAAGATGGCGCTGGCTTCCACTACGCCTAACTAGTAAACAAGCCTTATGCGCAAGTGCAAGAGTGAACTCACGCCTAGTCACTGCCCATCTCGCAGCGTAGTAATGGGGTGATGGGCGAGCAACGAATCAGGAGCTGTCACGCCACATCAGGTGCTGAAACGTCATGCTGCGGGCTATATAAGCAGCGACATTTTCCCGGTTCAGGGTCTTCCTCCTGAGAAGTAAGCAATAAAGCCTTTTGCCGCAGAAGATTCCGGTTGTCCTGAGTGGGTTCTTGCTAGTGGGGACAAAAGCTCGGGCAATAAGTGGCACCGAGAAACCCGAGAACTACCATCACACCAGCACAAGGGAGATCCCTCGTTCGCGAGGCGGAACCAGAACTGCAGGACACATAACAGCTTTACGAGGTATGTCTGGCCTTGAACTTTCTCCAGTGTTAGAAACCTTTTTGTTCCTTTTCACATGTCAACAAGTGGTTAAGGCAGGGCAGAGAATTCTGGACGAAATTCAAGACAGGCTATCAGAGGTAAAGCGGGAGAGAGAGAAGGAGAAAAAGGAAACATGGTGCACCAATTAAGCATACAGGCCTTTCCACAGGTCTTGAACCCAAGGAAAAGTTAATGTCAGGGAAGAATACCTGGGGAGAGATTGGAAGGAAGGAGAAGGAAAAAGAAAAGAAAAAAGATCAATCAGCGGTAGTTTCTAGGAGAAGGAGCCTATACCCGCCACTAGATGAGTTTAAGCAGCTAGCTCTTAGTAGCTCAGAATCAGATGAAGGACTTAGCTCCTCTGAAGAAACGGACTTGGAGGAGGAAGCAGTTCTTTATAAGGGAGAAAGGTACCAGCAAGATAAAAAGCAAGCTACTCAGTCCAGAAAAAGGCAAAAAGCGGCTGGCGAAAGCCAGCTTGCTGCTCGGCCTCCGGACTGTCGGCTTCAGGGTCCTTGTGCACCTCTGCCCTATGTGCAGAGGTTCCATTCAGAATCTTATGTGCAGAGGTACCATTCAGAGCCTTATGTGCAGAGGTACCATTCAGAGCCTTATGTGCAGAGGTACCATTCAGAGCCTTATGTGTAGAGGTAGCATTCAGATTCATTCATTCCAAAAGAGGAACAGAGAAAAGTGCAGCAAGCGTTCCCAGTTTTTGAAGGACCTGAGGGAGGGTGTGTTCACGCTCCGGTATAGTTTATACAGATTAAGGAACTTGCAGAAGCAGTTCGCAATTATGGAGTCAGCGCTAATTTCACTATAGCACAAGTTGAAAGGCTTGTGAATCACGCTATGACTCCTGGTGATTGGCAGACTGAAGTAAAAGCTGCAGCCCCCAGTATGGGAATGTATCTTGAGTGGAAAGCCTTGTGGCAGGACTCCTGCCAGATGCAGGCAAGGGCCAATGCCACCATGGAAGGGGACCAAAGAACGTGGATGTTTGAATTACTTACAGGTCAGGGACAGCATGCTGCTAACCAAACAGATTATCATTAGGGAGCATACACTCAGATCTCAGCTGCCGCTGTTAAGGCATGGAAGGCACTCTCTAAGAAGGGAGAGGCAAGTGGGCATTTGACCAAGATTACTCAAAGTGCACAGGAGTCCTTCTCAGACTTTGTGGCCAGAATGACGGAGGCAGCAGGGAGGATATTTGGAGACCCAGAAGCAGCTATGCCTTTAATTGAAAAATTGGTTTATGAACAAGCTACGCAGGAATGCAGATCAGCAATTACACCTAGAAAGAGTAAGGGGTTACAGGACTGGTTAAAGGTTTGCCCTGAGCTTGGAGGGCCGCTTACTAATGCTGGATTGGCAGCAGCCATTCTGCAGGGAAGGAGGCGCTCGGATTCAACTGAGCTCAAAATTTGCTTTAATTGTGGCAAACCAGGGCATTTTAAAAAGGACTGCAGAGCCCCTATAAAAAGAACAGCACCAGGATTGTGTACTAAATGTGGAAAGGGATATCATTGGGCTAAGGACTGTCATTCAATTAGAGATATACGAGGTAGGCTCTTGCAGCCTACAAGGTCTTATTGTCCACCCTGGAGTTGTAGATCAGGATTATAAAGGGGAACTTCAGGTTCTCTGTTCTTGTCCTCAAGGTGTCTTTTCTATATCACAAAGGGACAGAATAGCTCAACTAATAATTTTGCCAAGCCTACATGACTGTTTTCCTTCCTCTGGTATTCCTCGAGCTGCCAGAGGGATTGGTTCTAATGGAAATGATTCTGCTTACTTAATAATGCCTTTAGATTCCAGGCCATCCTTGGAGTTAGTTATAGAAGGGAAACAATTTAAGGGAATTTTAGATACAGGAGCAGACAAAAGTATTATTTCTTCTCACTGGTGGCCAAAAACCTGGCCCGTAACTCAGTCATCACACTCTTTACAAGGGCTAGGCTATCAGTCCTGCTCCACTATTAGCTCCCGTTCTTTGAGCTGGCAAATGGATGTCACACATATTTCCTCCTTTGGGAAAAATCAATATTTACATGTTTGCTATTCTGTCTAGGCAGATTTCTTTTTATCTTGCAGGAAATTGGTCTGAAAGATTTGATGAGACCTTTGAGGCCCTGAGAGCGGCTGTTCTCAGGATCAACTCGACACGAGTGGACCTGTCATTGACAGAGGGTCTCTCTTCCTGGATTTCATCTGCTTTTTCTTATTTTAAGGAATGGGTGGCAGTGGTTTTATTTACTGCTGTCGTCTGCTGTGGACTTGTGTTTATGCTCTGGTTAGTTTGCAAGCTCAGAACCCAACAAACAAATAACAAGGTTGTGATTGCTCAAGCACTTGCAGCCATTGAACAAGGGGCCTTCCCTGAAATTTGGCTGTCCATGCTTAAGACCTAAATGGCATCTGAGTTCTCTGCTATTGCATCCCACGGATTTGTGGATACATTGCACTGGGATGTAAGAGACTCAACGCTCATTGATCAGTACTTACACCTCGCTGAGGTTTACTAATTCATTTTTTGGCTTGCCTCTTTTATAGAGTTCGCCCTAGGTCATTTAGCAGTTACTGTCACACAGTACTGCGGTATCCAGAGATGGGCAACTTTCCTCATGCACAGACCAACCTAAGACACGGGGCCCGATGGCAATAGGGTTGCCCTATGACAGG
This sequence comes from Mus musculus, assembly GCF_000001635.26. Classification (NCBI taxonomy): domain Eukaryota; kingdom Metazoa; phylum Chordata; class Mammalia; order Rodentia; family Muridae; genus Mus; species Mus musculus. The sequence continues at coordinate 3,142,243 of NC_000085.6, forward strand.
AAAGGCTGTGACATTGGAGGAATGACCTAAGACAGGAGCTACAGCAGATGGACATGACTGCAGAGGCCTAGACCAGCCTCAAATTTTAATAAAATAAAAAGGGGGAGATGTAGAGAGCCGTGCCGCAAGCAATCGCGTGTGTGCAGTGAGCAATCACCATTATAAGATAGCGCTGGCTTCCACTGCGCCTAACTAGTAAACAAGCCTTATGCGCAAGTGCAAGAGTGAACTCACGCCTAGTCACTGCCCATCTCGCAGCGTAGTAATGGGGTGATGGGCGAGCAACGAATCAGGAGCTGTCACGCCACATCAGGTGCTGAAACGTCATGCTGCGGGCTATATAAGCAGCGACATTTTCCCGGTTCGGGGTCTTCCTTGTGAGAAGTAAGCAATAAAGCCTTTTGCCGCAGAAGATTCCGGTTGTCCTGAGTGTGTTCTTGCCAGTGGGGCAAAAGCTCGGGATAAGTCTTCACTTATTTAATTATGGCACATTTGACTTGTCTGTCTTACTTTTCTTCCATAAATAGATTCTAGGGCAGAAACAACTGTGACCCAGTCTCCAACATCCCTGTCCATGGCTACAGGAGAAAAAGTCACTATCAGATGCATAACCAGCACTGATATTGATGATGATATGAACGGGTGCCAGCAGAAGCCAGGGGACCCTTCTAATCTCCTTATTTCAGAAGGCAATACTCTTCGTCCTGGAGTCCCATCCCGGTTCTCCAGTAGTGGCTATGGCACAGATTTTCTTTTGACAATTGAAAACACGCTCTCAGAAGATGTTGCAGATTACTACTATTTGCAAAGTGATATCATGCCTCTCACAGTGCTATGTCCTCTTACAGAAACCTGCAGATGCTGTCAGTGCCACTACATCAGTTGCAACTGAAGCTGTTCAGTGTGTGACCTCATCAATTGTTGGTTTTTATTCCCTCCATGCATATGCACTCTCACTTCCTTTTTCAGTGTCTGGAGCATTCTCAGCCCCCTGTTTTTCCTGAACCCTTCCCTTAGGAGAGACAGTAACAGTTTGAATATAATTTTCCAGGGAAGGCAGTTAACCTGCTGCACTGCAGAGGTACTAAGTCCTGTCCATTGGTACACTCACTTTTACACTTGAGATCAAATCAAAGAATTTGATTTGTGCTGAATTTGGTTTAGGTCCATATAGAATTTGTGACTATTCTTTCTGATATTGTCTAATACTAGGAAATGAGCATTGTAATTCAGGAATTATTGATAGAAGAGATTTAACTTTCTGAGCTGTTGGTGGATCATGTGGTTACCAACTTGTGCTCTTAAGAAACCATAGAAAAATGATTGCTTATGGACTTGAAAATATATGATTTTATTACAGAAAAAAAAGGTTCCAGAGGGGGCTTGGCAAAGTGAAAGAGGAAGACCTAGATAAGAATCAGAAAGAAATGGACTCTCACAGATAGAATGGTGAAGGATTTTTGTCTCAATGGGTTGTAAGTATTTTGCAGGGGTGAATTGTGTCAGAATAGGAAGGAAGCAATTTTTGTTAAGTTGATGGAGAACAGTAGCTAATCACTTGGCATTAGGGAAGTATAAGGAGATGGTAGGGGATGGAGAATATTGATGAATCAGAAAGAGTTATGTTCAAAGGCCCATAAAGCGGTCAGTCATTCTATAAAGCTGTAGCATGAGAGCGATGTGGCTTCATAGTGACTGAGACGTATTGGCAGCCTTGGCTCCAGGGAACAATGGAATCTAATGAACAGATAGACTGAGTAGTTCCATGAATAAGTTAAACCAGTCACTTTTAAGAGGTGGTGCATTCTGTTTAAAAGGGGAATCCACCTTTCCTGTGCAGATTAGTGGGAGAGACAAAAGTAGAGTCCACAAAAGTATTATGGTCAGGTATAAAATGAGAAAAATAAAAGGTTTGTGTCTAGTGAATGAGTATTTCACTTTGAATGTTAGAGTTGGAGGGACACCACAACAGGGGTAACGAAAGAGTAACAGTGAATGAAGTCAAGGACTGTAGTATACTGAGATAAAAGAATTCTACTGAATTTTTTTCTTCCAGACACAGTCATTAAGGAAGATAATGAGTGGTTATACTGTTATATGTGCTATACTCAGATAAGCTTCAGAAGGAACACACAGATGGGGAACATGGAAGGAAGGGAACAGAACAAAACACAGGACTAGTTAAATGAAATGTATTTTGTCTGGGGTGAAAGTTATGAAGTCACCTTGCAGGTGGAGCTCCACTACAGTCTCCCAAATATCGGCTAGCTGATGCCTCGGGAATGAAAGGAGCTGCTGTTGGATGAGAACAAATAGGGGAGCTTACATGAACATTCGTGTTCAGGTATAGAGAGACATCTGTTTATTTTAATGAAGGTGTCTACAGTAAGTAAAATATCCAAAATACTTGGCAAAAAATATAAGTACAGGGTTGATTATGAGGAACAGTGATCAAGGCGAGGAACTTCTGTGGGAGGGAACCAACAGTCCATCCATAGGAAGAGGCATACCCATTAATGTTTCCTCTGATCACCGTGAACTTGAGCTCCACCTCAAAACCATTTGAATTTATTGGTGAGGAAGTTGCATTGTTCAAGGAGGGCCTAAATCCCATCCTTATCACTAAGGACATGTAGTCCTACTTAGTTTTAGAATACCACAGCAACCAGAGGAAAGGATGTTAAGTTGATCTGAATATTTTTAAAGTTTTTCTGAGAGATGGTAAGACTCAGAGGTTAACTGATGTAGAGAGAACTTCAAACTGGCTATTTCAGTTTTGAGTCCTGAAAAGCAATGCCCAGAGTGCTAAGAAGAGGGAATATTTGGAAGGCTCATTATTCCTATATTCAGAGATCACCCAAAATGCTTTTAGGAGTTTTGGGGCACAGATCTCTCTTAACTGCTTAGAGATGTCAAAAGGTAGATGAGGAAATGGGAGGCACTGAGGATCCATCTATAGGGCCATGATAGAACTTGACAAATAGCAAAGATCCAATATATAATCCATCTTTTTGGTGATAACATAAATTTTTTAGATAGTGATATTTGAATGAGGCATTATAAGTACAAATTGTGAAGAACATAAAGCGACAATGTTGATGAGGAGAAATACTTAAGAGTACCAGAGGTCTAAAGAAGGATTAAATGACTGCAACCCACAGTCTCTTACATTAGTCTCTGGTATAAGGGACAGGCACCTGTAAGCGTTGTAAAAGATGTTAATTAAAGTCAGCATCTTGGTTGACACATTAAAAGAGATATGGAGTTCTATTAAGTCCTTATCTAGAAAAATTTCAAGAACAGAATTTGGATATAATCTCCCAAACATGTGAGTTTAGTGACTGAGTATCTGGCTCCATACTTTATTCAGTAAACAGGATGTAAGGACACATTACATCTCTGTGAAATACACTTCCAGACACAGATGGTGTTCTATAGGTAAGACATACAGCTTTAACATTTGGGCTCAGCATCTAAGCAGATAAGCCTGCTTCTCAGATGTGTGTAGACACTGTAGAGGTAAGGTGGGCCAATGCAGGTGTTATGAGGAAGAGAATCATCAATGAGGAATAGTTGTCCAAACATCATTTATGTCCCTTTAATTGTTAAAGTATCATACCAATCCTTTTAATGTTTACATTTTAATGTTTACTGTTTTTATTTTAATTTTATTTAATTTTATGTTTACTGTTGGGTGTTTAAGATCAAGCAGGTAGCCAAAATTATTGCTTGTTTTTGTCCTGCTAAAATCAGTTACATTTACAGGAGTCACTTGGGCTTGGGAGGAATCTCTTACTCTTGGAGCCTGCCTTTATTCATTGCCTGTCTCTGTGAGATAAGTCAAAGGCCTTGCTGGGGCTGGATGGGGCTTCCCCTTGAAGCACTGAAGAATATTTTCCTCTATGTTGCCCTCCTCTTTGTAGAGTGGACTCTTGGTAGCCTCCAAGACAAGAGAGCAGGTGACTTCCCAAAGTTGCAGAACATTTTTAGAGAAGACCCACAGTCCTTGCAGACCTCACAGACCTTAAAGAGCAAGGGAGAAATTATGCTGTCTTTTAGTCCCTCTGACCACATTAGAATAGCTTCAAGTGTGGTTGTTAAACATGTAGAAGATCAGTTACACTAGTCTGGTTCTTTTAACTACTGCTGAATGTCAAATAGTCAGATACTTCTAAATAAATGTTGATTCACATACATTTTAGCCAGTTTTTGTAATTGTTTATCTTAGAACTTAGGAACGTTAATTTCATAACATGATCTCTAAGTCTTATCTTTACATTTATTAAATAATGTACTCAAAGATTCATACTTTGCAAATAGTGTCTAACATTTTTTATCTTTATTCTGATAACATCCTCCTATCCTAATCTTCTATAAATCCTTCTTTACTGAAACAATTTCCATATTTACATCCTCCTATATTTTTTTATTTCATGCTACCATGAAACGTAGTACCATTAACAAGTAAATTTATTATTTATTGTAAGAATGTTCTCCCTGTGCGAGGGGAGACTAAGCCATGTCTATCTCCTCTTCATATGATACCCATGACAAATTTCAAATTTACTGAAGTTCTCCCTGGTGTACTAATGAAGTCATTGTGCTTACAAATGATTGGTAAGGAATGTCTGGTGGGAGTGGGAGTGACCCTGAAGATTGCAGTCACACTAAGAACTCCTTTCTTGGTTTGCATGAGGACATCTTCAAATCTCACCAATATTTTTAAATTGGTTTATGATGACCAGTTCATCATCTCTTTTTGTGGAGGAATATTAACATTTAACATGTTCTGCTGTGGTCATTTTATGGCAGTATAGCCAGGTGCGAATTTATTCATATCTAATGAGAGGACAATTGTCCAATAGAAAAAACATGTATCCAGGAAGGGCAATCATCTCTTAGAGTCATTTCGTACCCTCAACAACAGAAACCAGAATTGTGATAATGATTAAAGAGATCACAATTTTACTGAATTGTAGATTATGTATGTTTTGTCTTTAAAAACATAGTTAAACACTTTAAATATAAAAACTCATGTCCATTATTCCAAGAGAAGATTTGGGACAATTAGCCATTATTAGATCTTGTAATGTGCTTTAAGGACTACTTGTTACTTTCCACATGTTTGATAAATATAAATGTGATCAAAATATATAGATTGCAATTGTGCTCTGAACAATGAGGCATGGAGAGAGGAAGAGTTGACTTTAAGCTTACCCTAATCCTGTTACTTTTTACAAATAAAATTATTAAATTACAGTATGACCAGAGCCACAAAAATCAGTTGCTAGAATACATACAGCTGAAAGCGTTTTGTTATTAACACACCATTAGCAACCATGCTACACCACCATGAGATGTCTCAGTAACCAACCCAAAATACAACTCACATTTCCATGAAGTTAAGAGATAGTTCACCCTGTATCCAAGTATGACTGACCTTGTGAGAACAAAGAATTAGGTTACTCCTCCTCATTCTTACCCAGTTACAGCCTTATGAATTTTTTTATAGCATCAGAATACAGACAGTCATGGATACCTTTCAATGCATTGATAGATACATCAATAGCAACAATAAGTCACAGAAGTGAAATCACTGCTGTTGTCCTCAGATGTAGTATGCTGGTTGGTGGTAGCTTAGAGTATGTTAAAAGAACCTTATACTTCTTAGTCACAAAGAGATTACTCAAACAGAGATGTTGGAAGAACAAATGGTGTTAAGGGTTGTAAAGTTTGCCCAAGAAAATTGTACTTAGATCTTGGACCTGTGATTCCTACTTCTCCATAACCACTGAAGTTTTTATAAGGAAATCAGCCTAGCAGAACGCTGAGTGGAAGACACAATTCTTTTTAGGAACGTTTCTATGTATAGTACTTGCTGCTACAGTCTAATTAATTGTATTTTACATAAGTGCATGGAACATAGCTCTTAGTATGGCTCTGTTTAAAATGGGGGATTGAAGGATGAATCTGCTCTTATAGATGATACATTTTTTCCCCAGGGAAACACATAGAGTGGCTCACAACTTTCCTATTCTTGATTTCTCTGGAAACTGCCTACACATATTGCACATATGAGAAGCGGGTGTCAGGGAATAAAAGGGTGAGAGAGAACCTGTGTCCCACCAAAGTTTCGGTGCTCTGGACAGGCAGACATGGAGGACTGCCCTGTGCTCTCCACGCAGCCCCAGGTGGGTGTCTTGCTGTGGGAAGCCATTGAACCCAGGTCCTCAGTCCTCAGGGAGAGGTGGACAGGGATCAGTCTGAGGTCACTGTGCCTCACGGAGGTCAGAGATAACAGGTCCTCAGTCTCGGACATCCCAGACTGCTGGATGCTGTGGAATAGCTGAGAACAAAAATGGGGGCCCTGGAGGCAGCCTGGTCAACCCTAGGGCATAAAAGAGGAGAGGGCAGGGGGAGAGGGGGTGCTGGGTGATTCCCATGCGGGAGAGAATCTTTGGTCAGGTCCATGGCTAGAGTGCAGGAAGGCCTACCAGCAGGAGGTTAGACATGGCTCTTTAGGGAAAAATCCTATTCCATTGTTCAAGCATGGCAGGCCTTGATGCACAGAGACAGTCTATGGTTTTAGAGCTTTATTGTAAAAAAGGCAGTGAGAAAGAGAGAAGGTAGAAAGAGGGAGACCAGCCATGGTATGTGGAGGGGGGGGAAGGGAGGGAGAGAAGGAGAGCTAGAGATGAGAGTAAGAAAGGTGAGAGCATAAGAAAGAGGAGGGACCAAGCAGCTGGCCTTTTATAGTGGGCTGGGCTATCTTGAAGTTGCAGGGTAGCTGTGGGGAGGAGCATACCTGGCTATTGTCAGGTAACTGTGAGGGTGAAGTCTAGCTAGAATTTCAGGAACTTGGGGCTTGGTCTGGTCTGTGTGACTGGTAGTCACAGAATTATGGAGATGGGGGCTCTGTGGTATCAGGCACCTGTCTCTGGGAACATGGCTCACTGTTCTATTCCTTGTAGAGTTTTCTATTGGGTTTATGAAGCAAGCCTCACTTATTCAAAACAGGCTGCCATTCAAGGTCCCACACAGTCACAAACAATATATATACATACATACACATATACATATGATGTTTTTGTTAAAATCTTTTTAGAAACTGTGTACATATGTGCAGAAATTTGTGTTTTTACAAATAATTTTTCAAAAGTTACATGGTTAGTTGATGGTAGGGGTGGGATTTGAATGCATGTATGTGCTTGGTTTCCTATAGGTACTTTGCTTAGGTGTACAGTTATCAAGTAGGTGGCTCAAGCCTATTGAATGCTAGAAAAGACAATATCAGATTTAGAATAAAGTAAAAACAATCTGCTTTGTTTTCCATCTACCATATGCTGAATCCCTCTTGAGGTCAGTCTGTAAATCATAAATCTCTTGTTTCTTCACAAACTGGAAATGAAGCTAGGACAAATCTGGGGAAATAGCACACCTTATGTTTTTCTACCATGGCTACTTTCCTTCATTTAAATCTCTGACTCATTGCTTCTGAAAGAACCTAGTGGGGAAACCCCCACTCAATTCCCATTCGACGTGCACCCAAGAATCACAAACAGACGACCATCTTGATGTAAAAGCATGAGGTAGTTTAATGATGGAGCTCCGGGCCGACATGTATCTCCCACAGGAGACAGAGGTGTCGACCACATGGTGGAGCCATAATGGCGGAGCTCCGGTTCAAAACGAATCTCACACAGGAGACAGTGGTTTCGACCCCGAGGCTTGGAAGCTAGGGACTTTTATAGAAAAGGGGTGGGGCTGGGGAGAAATTGGCACGGTTTCACATGATTGGTCCATTTAAACATCAACAGACTGTCAGAAGGGCAGAAAATAGGGAGGCACCAGGCCAGTCAGGACATGTAACAACGGGCCTGCCCAGGCATGTCCTGGCCTGTTCTGCTAAGTTCTCAGCCCTAGGTTTCAAAGCTCACAAACAACTCTTTGGGCTATTTGACATACATTACATGAATCACAGGTCTCAAGTTTTATTTCCTTTCATTCCCCTCTTCTTCTACTAAGTAATTCTAATCTTAGAATTTCAGAAGTATGAGGAGAATAGAAATCATACTCTTTTTTCTACAAGAACAAAAACAGAATAGGAAGCGATAGTAAACAGAACTAGGCAGGGACCCTTCTAGTAAGGCTTGAGGGTCTGGGCATGATGTACGTGTACATAGATCATATCTCTGGCTGGAACTGGGGAGATGTCTTTTGGGGTACCCGGCTCATTCGCTGTAGCCAATTGTGACCAGCCTTCTTTCTGTACCACCTGCAAGCCTTTTAACTTAGCATATAGATTTTTATTACAAAAACATGTAGGTTTAAACACATCATTTAAGACAGTTATGGGCATGGGGAAGGAGCACCAAGTCTGCACCAGTCTCTTTTAGAATTCTATTAATGTTTTCTACCTGTCCTGAGCTTTTGAGCCTGTATGCACAATGTAACTTCTAACCAATCTCTAATACCTTGCCCAGTCCCTGATTTACCTGGGCAACAAAGGCAGGTCCATTACCTTAGGAAGATTTCTTTTAGGATCTTCTTGGCTATCACATTTGCCATCTCAGTCCTTCAACTGCAAGGCTACTGCCATCCGTGTACCAGCTCGAACTCTCAGGCCAAGGCTGATCTGCTCCTTTAGATCATTTCAAGTACCAGTTTCTTCTGCCAGAATGTCAGCGCAGTGATGAGTAGGTGAAGTCTTGGGCAGTAGGGTAGCGAGATTGAGGACAGCAGGTGGAGCGAAGGTCACTCGTTCAGTCAAGAAAAAGCTCTGATAATGTGTCACAGGAGCACTGGTCATCATCCATCAGTCAGGGGGCTTTCAGATAATGCTTTCAAGAGTATGGGGTGCCACTACAGTTATTTGCTGTCCCAGAGTGAGCTTATTAGCATCCTTGACAAGCAGAGCTATGGCAGCAATAGCTTTCAGGCAAGAAACCCACCCGCTGGCAACAGGGTCTAACTCCTTGGGTAGGTAAGCCACTGGCCTTTTTCAAAGTCCAAAAGTCTGAGTAAGGACTCCTTTGGTGACCCCTGATCTCTCTTCCACATAAAGAGTGAAAGGCTTGGTTAGGTCAGGCAAAGGCTGGTCATCAGTAGGGCCTTTTTCATTTCTCTAAAGGCTTTCTGGTGATCTGGGGTCCACACAAACACTTCCCCTTCCTTGGTTAGGGAGTACAACAGGCAGCTAAAGTCACCAACCCAGGTATCCAGAGCCTGCAGAAACCAACGGTGCCCAACAATTTTCTTACTTGCCTTGGTGTAGTTGGGGTGGGGATCTGAGTTACAGTCTTTTTTCTGGCTTTCTTTAGCCACTGCTTCCCATCTCGAAGGGTGTATCCCAAATAAGTAACTTCAATCTGACACAGCTGAGCCTTTTTAGCTGAGGCTCTGTCTTCTGTTGCCCAGATTTCCTGTCTAGATCTTGTCTTTTGTTTCTCTCCTACCACTGTGGCAAAGTTTCTAGTCAAATTTCTTTCTTGTCTATTATCCCTGCTGTTTTCTCTTTTCTCTCTCTCTCTCTCTCTCTCTCTCTCTCTCTCTCGTAATACGCCTTCTCTACCTCTTACTTACTGGTTCTACTCTAAATGTTTCTCATTCGGGGTATCTCTCTCATCTTGGACCTCTCTAATCTCTTTCATCTCTATTTTCACTATCATCTATCTCTCCTGAGTCTGCTGAAGCTTTGCTCTTCCTTACAGTCTAAGCTCACCTTTTTCTAGACCTCTATATACATTTGTCAGAGCCTGGTGATTAGACTCATAGGTGCTCCTTACCTGCGACAGAAGTTTTTAAGTGGGCAGATGTCTCCCTCACTGGTTAGCAGCTTAGGGCTGGACTGCCCTAGGAGAGAAAACACGTGGGGCAGGGAAAGGAAGGCAGCTCTCACAGCTGGCTGCACCAGGCCCAATCGGGAGGGGGGGAAGGCGACAGAGGTGGCGACTCTAGTCAGCCCCTCCCAAGCAGGCATCGCGGCTGCTCTAGGAAGCCAGGTAGGGTCAGCATGGTGCCCTGTGGGCCTCGCCTCTCTTTCTTTTCTTGCCTGTCCCATAGGTGGTGAAATGCGTGGTGGGGGGGGGCGGGCATCCTGAGGAAACTTCCACATCGGTGTTCCCCCCCTGTGCCATGGTTTTCCACGTGGCGCCTTGCCTCGGCCAGCGTGCACCACTGCCGCTGAAGCTGAAGCCGGAAGTTCTCAGTCCGGCCCTGCAGCTGCGTGCGGCCAGGGACACACGCTGAGTTGTTTTTCTTAACTATCACTGACAAATTCTGTCCTAACGTCAGTCCAAGCCCACAGTCAGCACCACACATACAGTCTGTCCCATGACGAAAACCACAAACAAAAACAAGACAGCAACAGAGAATAAAAGACACCAGTATCTAAGCACACTCGTTCCTCACTCTGCCAGACGTAAAACCAAGGCACAAGGTGGGACTTGAACCCACAATCTCAGAACCCTAAAACCAAGGCACGAGGTGGGACTCGAACTCACGATCTCGGAACCCTAAAACCAAGGCACAAGGTGGGACTCAAACCCACGATCTTGTAACCCTAAAACCAAGGCACGAGGTGGGACTCAAACCCACGATCTCGGAACCCTAAAACCAAGGCACAAAGTGGGACTTGAACCCACAATCTCAGAACCATAAAACCAAGACACTGAGGTGGAACTCGAACCCACAATCTCACAACTGAAAAACCTAGACACATATCGACAATCTCAGAACAGAAAAACCAAGACACAAATATACAAACCAAGACACAAATTCAGCCATGCCACACTAGACAACAGACAACGTGTAAGACACACACAAAAAAGTACCTCCAGGGGGTCTTTCGGGGTTCCTGGGTGTCACGCAGATCTCGCTGGGGCCTACAAATGAAAGAACCTAGTGGGGAAACCCCCACTCAATTCCCATTCGACGTGCACCCAAGAATCACAAACAGACGACCATCTTGATGTAAAAGCATGAGGTAGTTTAATGATGGAGCTCCGGGCCGACATGTATCTCCCACAGGAGACAGAGGTGTCGACCACATGGTGGAGCCATAATGGCGGAGCTCCGGTTCAAAACGAATCTCACACAGGAGACAGTGGTTTCGACCCCGAGGCTTGGAAGCTAGGGACTTTTATAGAAAAGGGGTGGGGCTGGGGGAGAAATTGGCACGGTTTCACATGATTGGTCCATTTAAACATCAACAGACTGTCAGAAGGGCAGAAAATAGGGAGGCACCAGGCCAGTCAGGACATGTAACAACGGGCCTGCCCAGGCATGTCCTGGCCTGTTCTGCTAAGTTCTCAGCCCTAGGTTTCAAAGCTCACAAACAACTCTTTGGGCTATTTGACATACATTACATGAATCTCAGGTCTCAAGTTTTATTTCCTTTCACTTCCACATATTAGGAGACCCTATAAGCCTAACATGTCTTAAATGAAACAAAATAAGGCAAGAAATGGAGGACAAGGTGAATAGGGAAATGATCATTTTGGGTGAAAATGGTTGTGTATGGATTATGAATAAATATGATCAAAAGACACCTTTTGTAATTCTCAAAGAATTAATAATAAAAAGAAAAAAGTAGAAAACATTGGTCTCCTCCGGGGTATTAATATTTAGATTCTTGCCTATCCAGATAGCAAAAATGTAGCAGAAGTATTTAATTCAAGAGTTATCTACCATTCAGGTTGATGTGTGTCCCAGGCTTGTGGATGAAATCCTCTTCCGCAGGTGATATTGCTTTTGGAGTCTGTGGGTTCTGAAGGAAGATGACTGAGTTAGACTGTATGACCCTGAGTGCATAGACCTGAAGGATTATTGTGTCCTCATTCTCTGGTTCACTCACTCTGTTGCCTCCTGTCTGCCATAGGGTCAGGAGCTTTGTACAACTACAGAGTCTTTGCCACTTGATGCTTATGTTGGAGAAATGGAGAATGCAACCATTTTGGGGTAAAAAAAAAAAAAAAAAAAAAAAAAAAAGGTCTCCTCCAAAATTGTAATGTCTCTGAGGCTAGATAGTATGTGACATCTTTGAAATCCCTGTAGGTAGTTTCTGAAGGCAATGGGTAAATTTAATGCAAACTGTAACCTCCCCCCAGCCTGAAGCAGGCTAGCCAGACCTTGACCTTGCTGCCACTAAGGAGATTACCTAAGGTGAAGCCTTCCTCCCTAGATAACTCTATTGTTCAGCCACTTCCACTGTTCCCCTTCAAGATACTGCTACCTGTTGGAAGGCCACTGAGCTATTCCGGAGACTACACCCTATCCTGCAGCTGGTTCCAGGCTCCAAGGATGAATTGGCGGGAATGCCCCCACCCCTTTTTTAAGTGCATTTGCCATTAAATATTTGAGCTTTGATCAGGAATCTTGACATAGCTCCATTTTTCTCTAGACCACCTAGTTTCCCCTCTCTTTTCAGCCCTGCTTGCCTCCCAGGTGTACCCGTTTCTTGTGAGCTGCAGGCCGGCTCGCAACAGCAAACATATTTTCAAGATAAATTACCTTTGAATTCAGAGGGTAGTTATTTTGCTCTCATTTTTAAACTTTTCTGGTAATCATATTTTTTGTTTGGAAGGGAAGTTTTACTGTTATTTCTTGTTAGAACTTTGGCAATATCCAATTTTCTCTTCATTGGTAGTTTTTATAAATAAAGATTATTTATTTATGTATTTATTTAATGCATATAGTGACACTGTTGCTGTCTTCAGACACACTAGAAGAGTGGACTGGATTCTATTAAAGATGGTTGTGAGCCACCATGTGGTTGCTGGGAGTTGAGCTCAGGACATCTGGAAGAGCAGTCAGTGCTTTTAATCATTGAGCCATCTCTACAGACCTCCATCATTAGATTTTTAGGAAAGAAATAACTCCGATCTCCCTTTTGGTCAGAAACTCCACCTGCCCCTGTGGCAGCTCAGTGTGCTTGGTCTCCCACCTGACAGCCCTGCCTGTCTCCAAGGAGAACTGCTCTAACCAGGAACACGGGAGCCTGACCTATCTAGGGACACTAGAAGCCTGCTCTAACCTGGGACACAGGAGGCCTACCCTAACCAGAGACAGCACTACTTGCCTCCCAGGAGACCTGCTCCAAGTAAAGAATCCCAGGAGAGTTAATACTATGAAAGAAAATGAAACTTGAGACCTTTGATTCATGTAATTTATGTCAAATAGCCCAAAGAGTTGTTTGTGAACTTTGAAAACTGGGGCTGAGAACATAGCAGAACAGGCCAGGACATGCCCGGGCAGGCCCATCATTAAGACATTCCTGAGGCTGCTTGGCCATAAAGATAAAGAGAATGACATGTCCTGACTGGCCCAGCACCTCCCTATCTCCTGCCCTTCTGACCTAAGTTAAATGTTCTCTGCATGTACAGTCTGCTGATGTTTAAGTGGACCAATCATGTGAAACCATGCCAATTCCTCCCTGCTGATGTTTAAATGAACCAATCACTTGAAACTGAGCCAATTCCTCCCCCAGCCCCAGCCCCTTTTCTATAAAAACCCCTAGCTTCCAAGCCTCGTGGTCGAATCCACTGTCTCCTGCGTGAGACCCAGAGCTCCGCCATTAAACTACCTTATGTTTTTACATCAAGACAGTCTGTTTGTTCGTGATTCTTGGATGCACGTCAAATCGGGAGTTGAGTGGGGGTTTCCCCACTAGGTTCTTTCAACTACATATAACCAGATGGAGAAAGACAAGTTGAAGAACATAAACAAGAGAAGCCAATGCACTGCTCCAGTTCAAGATTCCCAGGACAGTTAACACCACATATAATCAGGTGGTGAACGGCAAGTTGAAGAACATAAACAAAAGAAGTCAATGTAATTTAGGCACCATCAGAGTCCAGTTCTTCTACCACAGCAAGCCCTGGATACCTTAACATATGTGAAGAGCATAATTCTGATGTAAAATTCCATCTCTCAAAGATGATGGAAGCCTTTAAAGAGGATAAAAATAACTCCCTTAAAGAAATACAGGAAAAGACAATCAAATTGGTGAAGGAATTGAAGAAAAATGCCCAAGTTATAAATATGGAAATAGAAACAATAATGAAATCACAAATAGAGGAAACATGGAGATGGAAAACCTAGGAAGGAGATCAGGAGCTACAGATGCAAGCATCATGAACAGACAAAAACGAGATGGAAAAGAGAATCTCAGGCATAAAAAATATCAACACATCAGAAAATAAAAAGTGTAAAGATTTGCTAACCCCAAACATTTAGGAAATTTGGGACACAAGAAAAGATCAAATCTAAAAATAATAGAAATAGAAAAGGCTATGCTGGGGAGGCGGCTCAGAGCTTGTATCACCTTCACCTGCTCTGGGCACCCACTGACCCCGGGTTTCCGCCTGGAGAGCAGTCAGATATGAACAGATGGGTGGATTATTTAGTCATGGAGGAAGAGATCAACCTGATGAGAGGACCCTCAGGGCTGTGCTTCAACAATGTCGGTGGGACAGATCAACAGTATGTGTCCAAGGACAGTGGCATCTATGTCAGCCGCATCAAAGAGGATGGGGCTGTGGCCCAGGATGGGCGGCTCCAGGAAGGTGACTAGATCCTCTCAGTAAATGACAAAGATCTGAAGAACCTGCTGCACCAAGATGCTGTACACCTCTTCCGAAATGCAGGATGTACTGTGTCCCTGAGAGTGCAGCATAGGTTACCAGTGCAGAACGGACCTATAGTACATCGAGGTGAAGGAGAGCCAAGTGGAGTTCCTGTAGCTATGGTGCTGCTACCAGTGTTTGCCCTTTGGGATACTGAAAACAGCTTTGAAATGCTTGCTGTCTTCCAGTGTGTCCAATGAACTATCTCTCTCTCACTCACCATCTCTGACATCCTCCCATATTCTTTCTCCTCCACATAGCCAATACATGATTTAAAGTGACTGCTTATCACCCAAAACCCTGCTATTCAAAATCCCCAATTCTAATAGAAGACTACAGGGGTTATTTGAAGAAAAACTGTGGTGGTGGTGGGGGAATCCTTGCTTAGAATGAATGAGAAGTTACATATTTTACTAGAACTGCCAATAAAAACTCAGCTATCATCCAAAGAGGAAAAGCTCAGCCTTCCTGTCTCCATGGACAATACCTTTCTCTTAGCTGGCATGCTTTGAAAGCTAGCTGTGCTATGTGAAAGGAGGAGCTGATTTTTTTTAATGATTTTTCTTAGGAAGTATTTGTGGTCTTTAATTTGTAACTATATACCTAGATGCCTATATTGAACATAGGCGAATGAAGCTCTTTCTCTCTTTCTTTCTTTCTTTCTTTCTTTCTTTCTTTCTTTTCTTTCTTTTTAACTTAAAAATGTAAATACATGTATACAGTAATACACACACACATACACACACACAGTAGCATAAAATTGATGCCTTATGGAGAATTAAAGAAATAAGAAAGCTACTGGTTCTTGGGTTTCTAATAGACAATTTTTGGGGACTAGGGGATCATATTCCCTCATATATAATTAAGACTCATATTGAAAAATGAGTTCTGGATTGTGAAGAGAACTTACTTTTTCCACTTGTCTGTAAGTCTTTTCCACAAGTTAAAAATATACACTGTGCTAAGGGATGATCATAACTGAAACATTTCAAGAACTATTAGCAGAGCATGTATATTGAGGATGGGGAAGTTAGCTTTAAAAGAGAATGCTCAGTCAGTGACATTAGGAAAATAATGACTGAAGCAATTAGTTAAAAATTGTAGAGCAACTAGTGTTACTCAGTAGCTACAGTGCTGTGGGAAATTGTAGTAAGGCAGCTCTACTCAAGTCAATTTGTTCAAAAGGCTTTGGGTGTACAGATGAGTCCCACAGTCTCTGAACTGCCTTAGTTGCTATTTTACAGTACTGTTAAAGGATCCATTGGTATGGAATGGGAAGCAGCAGGGCCAAATCAACCATCAAGACATCTGAAAAAGATCATGTATCAAGGTGGCACTTGAGCCTTCAAAGCTGATTAACAATTTTCAGTTTCTAGTGTCAGACAAAAAGCCTGAGGGAAGGAACTGCCCTCCTGGCAGGATGGACCTGAAATCAGCCTGCTTCTGACTGAGTTAAATTGAGAAGGTATGGGTTTTCTTTTTGAGAAAAAAAAAAGTATTTTTTGAAAAAGGTATTTTCCCCCAAAGCTATAAACACTAGTTTCGGTTTTAATAAGGTTAATAGACCATTTTTCAGAAAAGGAGAAGAAATAAGTTTCATTTGTAGAGGGTGCAAGGAAATTTGGTGAGCTGTGAGAGACTAAACCATGGGAAACTAGGTCCCGCAGTTACTCTCACCCTAAAGATCTGGCTGACCCTTTGAAGAGAATTATGTCACCCTCTCCTTCATTGCCTCCACCTGGCACTTGAGACTGCCAGCTTCACTCCCTCCTTCACTTGGCGCCTAGAACTGCTTAGATAAAGCCAGCTTCACCTCCTCCTCCATGTCTCCGTTTGGTGCCTGGGACTGTTTATGGCACTCCAAGATAGCTACAAAATGTTTGATGGCTTCCTGGGACTGTGAGGTCAGGGCTGGCACTCCAAGATAAACTGCAAAATGTTTGAAGGCCACCCGGGACAGTTTTAAGTTGCAAGAAGCCTGTAATCAGCATCTGCCCCAGATGTTCATCCCTTTCACTGTGTTTTATTATACCCCCTCGACCCCTCCCCAATTTTCTCTCACTGTGTGCTTATAACCTGGCTCTTTGCCTTCATTAAACAGACCTTGACAACTCTTTGCTTGGTCTTGCTTCCCTTTCTCCACTCATTTCTCTTTCAGGCCCTGGTCCTTCTCGACCCACGGAACAACTAAGTCCTGCTGGACGGGACAAATGGTGCCTAAAGTGAGGCTTGAGAATTGGACCTTCAACGGCGGAGACCCCGGAGACTAGCTCCAAGAGAAGTTCGTCATGACTAGAAGAATAAGCTGTTTTGAGGAGTGCTCCTACCGCTCATAGGAGAAACCATTGATGGGGCAGAGATACATCGTAAAAAGTGGTGAAGGGTAGGTCGAGAATGATATATTGGCCAGGCAGGGCCCCGATGCTGTCCCTGCAAATGCTTTCACCTACGGGGTACTTATTCATGATGTAGTAGAAAGTGCAGTTGATGATCCTCAGAAGCTTTTGTCGGTTGCGGAATACTGTCTCCGCCCCTTGTCTCGGGAGGCTTCAGTGAGCTACCACCACCACCAAGAAACCTACTTCAATAACTACGGACAGGCCTGAAGCCCCGCAGGCTTCTCTTTACCCCCCTCTCTCAGTGGATCCGTCTCCTACAGACAGGCCACTAATCAATCCAGTCTTTAAAAAACCCTTGGCTGAGGGTCCTCTAGGTCCTAGGGATGCAGACATTTTGGAGGAAGAGGTGGTTCGTCCTCATAAACCGGACTGTCAGCCGAGTGCTTCAGCACCACCACAGGGTTCACTCCCTACCTTTCATCAATCTGTGCACCCACCCCCTGGCCTCCGACATTGCCTGTCCCCACTCTCATAGACGCCAAGGATAAACTTGTGTCTCAATTCGCGGGGTTACAAGAAGTTTTACAACTCCAGAAACAGTACACCCACCTTTCTATAGAACTCACTGCACTGCATTTCCTTAAGGAAATGATCCTCCCCCAGCCGCAGCCTCATGCGGTGCAAAAAAGAAAGCTCAGGCGTAAAATCTAAAATGCTGGCTTACCCTGTAATTACCTGCTCCACGGGAGCCGCCAGCTATGACCCTCCAACTTCCACTGCAGAGAACTCCTCCCGGATCGCCCAAGCTGAATCTGCCTCCACAGAAGTTGTACCCGCAGGTAGGATAGCGGTGCCTACTGATGGTGACCTTTCCACCCAGTGGGGAAGAGAGTGATGTAGGAAGCGAGCGCCTGCTCCCACCCAGCAGACAAAGTTCCATTGGCTGCACTTTAAAGACCTGAGGGAGCTTAATACTGCGGTGCAGTCCTATGGGGCAAATGCTCCTTATACTCTTCCTGTGCTAGACTTGATCCCAGGAGGCGGGCATCTGCTTCCTGGTGAATGGCTTAAAGTGGTTCAATCTGTTCTGACCTGCAGGCAATTCTTGTCTTGGAAAACGGACTTCCTTGATTGGTGCCAGTCTATTGCAGCAACTAACCAGAGGTCTCCTCGCAGCTTGGACCTTTGAGAAGCTTAACGGTCAAGGCAAATATGCAGCAGAGGTGCGAGAGAGACACTTCCCTGTTGGCCTCCTGGCTCAAACTGCCAACGCAGCACTCAGCCCAGGAAAGGCTCGGTTATTACGCCCATAACTAAAATTATTCAAGGGGCCCAAGGGGACTAGAGTGAATTTGTGAGTTGTTTGCTTGAGGCTGCAGAGCAGACTCTAGGGCATAAGGATGCAGACAATAAGCTTATTAAACAATTGGCTTATGAGAATGCTAATCCGGCCTGTAAGGCTGTTTTGCGTGGTAAATTCAGAGACAGAGACCTTAATGAGATGACTCGTCTCTGCTGTGATGTGGATACCTTTACTCATAAGATGTCTCAAACAGTTGATGGGCCTTGTGATGGGCGCAGCACTTCAACCTGTAATGGCTCTTCAGCAGACAGACCCACAGAAAAGCTGTTTTAAATGTGGCCAACCTGGGCATTTTGCCCGCCAGTGTCCCTTGTCATCTTCTCTCGCTAATGTTCCTCAGCCTTCAGGGGGGTCTGCCGCCGCCCACCTTGCACCACCCAACACCCCTTGTCCACGGTGCCGAAAGGGCAAACACTGGGCTAGTGGCTGTATATCTAAAGCAGACATTTCTGGAAATCTTCTGCCTCCTCTTCAGGGAAACGGGTGGCAGGGCCAGCCCCGGGTCCCCCAACCCATCTCATTTCTTCCAGCCTCGGGGAACAGCCAGAAGCCAAACCAGCCCCTAGTCTCTACAGAGCCACACCAGGGAGTGCAGGACTGGACTTGTGTGCCCCCACTGACTCAATATTAGCACCCGAGGATGGCGTCCAGATCCTGTCCACTGGGGTCTTTTGGCTTCCTCCACCTAATACTTATTTTTTGATTCTGGGGCGTGCCTCCACTACCTTAAAGGGACTTACCGTCCACCCCTCTCTAGTAGACAATGATTATACCGGAGAAATTAAGATTTTGGTTAGTGACTGTAGTGGCTATTCCTGGTTGTCAACTTGACAATATTTGGAATGAACTACAATCCGGAATTGGAAGGCTCACCAGTGACCCTTATCTGGAGGCTTGGAGATCCTTATCTGGATCTTGGTTTGAAGATCTTGAGCCATAGTGGCTATGGATTCCAGAAGATTGAATCTCCGAGTTAAGGAACACACCTTTAATCTGGGCTATGCCTTTCATCTGGGATTAAAGGTGTGGTGGAACACACCTTTAATCTGGGCTACACCTTTTGCTGGAGACAATATAAGGACATTGGAAGAAGGGAGTCTAGCTCTTGCTCTTGCTCCTTCGCCTGCTTGCTGCGTGAGACTGAGTAACTGCTAGATCCTTGGACTTCCATTCACAGCTGCGACTGAACCATTGTTGGGAATTGGGCTGCCGACTGTAAGTCATCAATAAATTCCTTTACTATTTAGAAATTATCCTTAAGTTCTGTGACTCTAGAGAACCCTGACTAATACAGAAGTTGGTACCAGGAGTGGTTCTAGAGTAACAGAAGTACAAGGATGAATCTTTTAAAATACTGGAATTGGCTTGTTGATCCACCAGCACTTTCAAATATTGAAACCTCTCCAGATTCTCTCCCTCCTGGGAGCTCAGAGAATTTTGAAGACCCATGGTTGAAACTATATTCCGAACTTAAAGAAGCTAATGCCCTTGATTTTCTTAATGAATTAGGTGATTCAGTGCACAAAGCTTTCTACAAGATGGGGAAAAAATCGAAAAATGATTTTACTGGCTGGCTGCTCTTAGTATCTGTGGAAAAAATGATGAATGAAAGGAAGGAGTTGTGTGATAAAATCGAAAGGCTCCAGACACAAGTAAACGATCTAAAAGTTGCTAAGTGTGTCCTTGAGGAGAATCTTCTCTCTTGTAGCAATAGAGCTCAAGTTGCAGAAAATCAAACAGAAACTCTCATTGTAAGGTTGGCTGAACTACAGAGAAAATTCAAGTCTCAGCCTCAGAGTGTGTCGACAGTTAAAGTAAGGGCTCTAATTGGCAAAGAATGGGATCCTACAACATGGGACGGGGATGTGTGGGAAGACCATGTTGAAGCTGAGAATTTTGAATCCTCAGATTCTCAAGGGTTTGCCCCACCTGAGGAAGTAGTACCCTCAGCCCCACCTCTTGAAATAATGCCTTCCCCACATGAGGAAATTAATTTTGCAGAGTCTGCTCACGGCCCACCAATAGTTTCTTCTAGACCTGTAACCAGACTCAAAGCAAAACAGGCTCCTAGAGGGGAGGTAGAAAGTATAGTCCATGAGGAAATTCGCTACACTACTAAGGAGCTTAATGAGTTTGCTAATTCATTCAAGCAGAAACCTGGTGAATATGTGTGGGAATGGATTTTAAGGGTGTGGGATAAGGGTGGAAGGAACATAAAACTAGAGCAGGCTGAGTTTATTGACATGGGTCCTCTGAGTAGAGATTCTAGGTTTAATACGGAAGCTCGCATAGTTAAAAAAGGTGTCAAAAGTTTGTTTGAATGGTTGGCTGAGGTGTTTATCAAAAGATGGCCTACTGGAAATGACTTGGAGATGCCTGATATTCCGTGGCTTAGTGTTGATGAAGGGATTTTAAGACTTAGGGAAATTGCAATGCTAGAGTGGATATATTGTGTAAAGCATAATTGTCCACAATGGGAAGGTCCAGAAGATATGCCTTTCACCAGCTCTATAAGACGCAAATTGGTGAGAGGGGCACCAGCACATTTGAAGGGTTTTGTTCTTTCCCTTTTCCTTGTGCCAGATCTTAGCATTGGAGATGCTTCTGCTCAATTAGATGAATTAAATTCACTGGGTTTAGTTGGATCCCGAGGTAACAAGGGCCAGGTGGCAGCATTGAATCGCCGGAGACAAGGTGATCCTAGTTATTATAATGGACAGCGTAGACAAAAGAATGTTTATAATAACATACCTAGTAATGGTCAGCACAGGAGAGGTGAAATTTATAATGGCATGACTCGCTTGGACCTTTGGTACTGGCTAATCAATCATGGTGTTTCCAGGAATGAAATACATAGGAAGCCTACTGCATATTTGTTTGATCTGTATAAGCAGAAAAATTCTCAAACAAATGAAAGAAAGGCTACATTAGATTGTGGTAAACAGCAATCTCGGCCAGTGAATCAATTTCCAGACTTGAGACAGTTTGCAGATCCGGAACCCCTTGAATGAAGGGGTGGCCAGGTTCCTCTGAGGAAGAATCTTGATAAGACACTCAAAGGTTTTGCTGTTACCCTTTCTCCAGTTCTTCCCCAGAGGGACCTACGGCCTTTTACAAGGGTAACTGTACACTGGGGAAAAGGAAATAATCAGACTTTTCGGGGTCTGCTGGATACTGGTTCTGAGTTGACACTGATCCCAGGGGATCCCAAGAAACATTGTGGCCCTCCAGTTAAAGTAGGGGCTTATGGAGGGCAGGTGATTAATGGAGTTTTGACTGATGTCCGACTCACAGTAGGTCCAGTAGGTCCCCGGACACATCCTGTGGTGATTTCCCCAGTTCCAGAATGTATAATTGGGATAGATATACTCAGAAATTGGCAGAATTCTCATATTGGTTCCCTGAACTGTAGAGTGAGGGCTATTATGGTTGGAAAGGCCAAATGGAAGCCTTTAGAGTTGCCTCTGCCAAAGAAAATAGTGAATCAAAAACAGTATCGTATTCCTGGAGGAATTGCAGAAATTACTGCCACTATCAAGGACTTGAAAGATGCAGGGGTGGTGGTTCCCACCACATCTCCATTTAACTCTCCTATCTGGCCAGTGCAGAAAACAGATGGATCATGGAGAATGACAGTTGATTACCGAAAACTAAATCAGGTAGTAACTCCAATTGCAGCTGCTGTACCAGATGTAGTTTCCTTACTTGAGCAAATTAACACATCTCCTGGCACCTGGTATGCGGCTATTGATCTGGCAAATGCCTTCTTCTCAGTACCTGTCCATAAGGACCACCAGAAGCAATTTGCTTTCAGTTGGCAAGGCCAACAGTATACCTTCACAGTTTTGCCTCAAGGATATATTAACTCTCCTGCCCTGTGTCATAATTTAGTTAGAAGGGATCTTGATCGTTTGGATCTTCCACAAAATATCACATTGGTGCACTATATTGATGACATTATGCTGATTGGACCAAGTGAGCAGGAAGTAGCAACCACTTTGGACTCATTGGTAACACATATGCGTACCAGAGGATGGGAAATAAATCCAACCAAAATTCAAGGACCATCTACCTCAGTGAAATTCTTAGGAGTCCAGTGGTGTGGGGCATGCAGAGATATTCCTTCTAAGGTGAAAGATAAGTTATTGCACCTGGCCCCTCCTACAACCAAGAAAGAAGCACAACGTTTAGTGGGTCTATTTGGATTCTGGAGACAACACATCCCTCACTTGGGTGTGTTACTTAGGCCTATTTACCAAGTGACTCGGAAAGCTGCTAGCTTTGTGTGGGGCCTGGAACAGGAGAAGGCCCTTCAACAGGTCCAGGCTGCTGTGCAGGCTGCTCTACCACTTGGACCATATGACCCAGCAGATCCGATGGTACTTGAGGTGTCTGTGGCTGATAGAGATGCTGTTTGGAGCCTCTGGCAGGCCCCTGTAGGTGAATCACAGAAAAGGCCTTTGGGATTTTGGAGCAAAGCTCTACCATCATCTGCAGACAACTATTCTCCCTTTGAAAAACAGCTCTTGGCCTGCTATTGGGCCTTAGTGGAAACTGAACGTCTGACAATAGGACACCAAGTCACTATGCGACCTGAACTACCCATCATGAGCTGGGTACTATCAGACCCTGCAAGTCATAAAGTGGGACGCGCACAGCAGCAGTCTATTATCAAATGGAAGTGGTATATACGTGATCGGGCCAGAGCAGGTCCTGAAGGCACAAGCAAGTTACATGAAGAAGTTGCTCAAATGCCTATGGTTTCTACTCCTGTTACAATGCCATCTGCTGCCAAGCATGCACCTATAGCCTCATGGGGTGTTCCCTATGATCAACTGACCGAAGAGGAGAAGACTAGAGCCTGGTTTACTGATGGCTCTGCACGTTATGCAGGCACCACCCAGAAGTGGACAGCTGCAGCATTACAACCCCTTTCTGGGACAACCTTGAAAGACACAGGTGAAGGGAAATCTTCACAGTGGGCAGAACTTCGGGCAGTACACATGGTATTACAGTTTGTTTGTAAGAAGAAGTGGCCAGATGTACGATTATTCACTGACTCATGGGCTGTAGCCAATGGATTGGCTGGATGGTCAGGGACTTGGAAAGATCACAATTGGAAAATTGGTGAGAAAGACATCTGGGGAAGAAGTATGTGGATAGATCTCTCCAAATGGGCAAAGGATGTGAAGATATTTGTGTCCCATGTAAATGCTCACCAAAAGGTGACTTCAGCCGAGGAGGAGTTCAATAATCAAGTGGATAAGATGACCCGTTCTGTGGACAGTCAGCCTCTCTCCCCAGCCATCCCTGTCATTGCTCAATGGGCACATGAACAAAGTGGTCATGGTGGTCGAGATGGAGGTTATGCTTGGGCTCAGCAACACGGGCTTCCACTCACCAAAGCTGACCTGGCTACTGCTGCTGCTGATTGCCAGATCTGCCAACAGCAGAAACCAACACTGAGCCCCAGATATGGCACCATTCCTCGAGGTGACCAGCCAGCAACCTGGTGGCAGGTTGACTACATTGGACCACTTCCTTCGTGG
The DNA here is from genome assembly GCF_000001635.26 of Mus musculus. NCBI lineage: Eukaryota > Metazoa > Chordata > Mammalia > Rodentia > Muridae > Mus > Mus musculus. The sequence goes on from NC_000085.6 coordinate 3,166,118, forward strand.
AAAGGACAGCGTTTTGTTCTTACTGGAGTAGATACTTATTCTGGTTATGGATTTGCCTTTCCTGCACGTAATGCCTCTGCTAAAACCACCATTCACGGACTGACAGAATGCCTCATCTATCGTCATGGTATTCCACACAGTATTGCTTCTGACCAAGGAACTCATTTCACAGCCAGAGAAGTACGACAGTGGGCCCACGATCATGGAATACACTGGTCTTACCACATTCCCCATCATCCTGAAGCAGCTGGGCTGATAGAAAGATGGAATGGCCTTTGAAGACGCAGTTACAGCGCCAATTAGGTGGTAACAGCTTGGAAGGCTGGGGTAGAGTTCTTCAGAAGGCAGTATATGCTTTGAATCAGCGCTCGATATATGGTACAGTTTCACCCATAGCCAGGATTCATGGGTCCAGGAATCAAGGGGTGGAAAACGGAATAGTTCCACTTACTATCACTCCTAGTGACCCTCTAGGAAAATTTTTGCTTCCTGTCCCCATAACTCTAGGTTCTGCTGGCCTAGAAGTTTTGGCTCCAGAGAGGGGAGTGCTCCTACCAGGAGCTACAACAAACATTCCATTGAACTGGAAGCTCAGACTTCCCCCTGGTCATTTTGGGCTTCTAATGCCCTTAAACCAACAGGCTAAAAAAGGAATAACAGTGTTAGGAGGGGTGATAGATCCAGATTACCATGGGGAAATTGGATTACCTCTTCACAATGGTGGTAAGCAAGATTATGTCTGGAGTGTAGGAGATCCCTTAGGGCGTCTCTTAGTACTACCATGTCCTGTGATTAAAGTCAATGGGAAACTACAACAGCCTAATCCAAGCAGGATGACAAAGGACACAGACCCATCAGGAATGAAGGTATGGGTCAATCCTCCAGGAAAAGAGCCAAGACCTGCTGAGGTGCTGGCTGAAGGTGAAGGAAATACAGAATGGGTAGTAGAGGAAGGTAGTTATAAATACCAATTAAGGCCACGTAACCAGTTGCAGAAACGAGGATTATAAAGTAATATGAATGCCCATTGTAAATTTACTAATGCGTTTGCGATTGTACGAGGGATAGTTATATCATGTTAGGCGTATTTACAACCTTGTTATTGTTTTATGTGAACATGAGATATTATTTGTGTCAAGTTGACAAGGGGTGGATTGTAGTGGCTATTCCTGGTTGTCAACTTGACAATATTTGGAATGAACTACAATCCGGAATTGGAAGGCTCACCAGTGACCCTTATCTGGAGGCTTGGAGATCCTTATCTGGATCTTGGTTTGAAGATCTTGAGCCATAGTGGCTATGGATTCCAGAAGATTGAATCTCCGAGTTAAGGAACACACCTTTAATCTGGGCTATGCCTTTCATCTGGGATTAAAGGTGTGGTGGAACACACCTTTAATCTGGGCTACACCTTTTGCTGGAGACAATATAAGGACATTGGAAGAAGGGAGTCTAGCTCTTGCTCTTGCTCCTTCGCCTGCTTGCTGCGTGAGACTGAGTAACTGCTAGATCCTTGGACTTCCATTCACAGCTGCGACTGAACCATTGTTGGGAATTGGGCTGCCGACTGTAAGTCATCAATAAATTCCTTTACTATTTAGAAATTATCCATAAGTTCTGTGACTCTAGAGAACCCTGACTAATACAGTGACCCTAGAGGCCCAGTATCGGTATTCAAAGGGCAACGCCTAGCGCAAGCCCTGCCTCTGCCTCTAGATACCTCCCATCTAGTGATCGCACAGCATGGCTCCTCACAGCCAGACTCTTCAGATCTTTACTGGATCCAAGCAATTACCAGGGACCGCCCTACGCTCCAGCTTAAGATAAACAGCAAGAGCTTTGAGGGCCTTTTAGACTCAGGTGCTGATTCCACTGTAATCTCACAGAGTGCCTGGCCCACCGCCTGGCTGTTGCAAGCCTCTTTAACCCACTTACAAGGAATTGGACAATCAAAAAATACTCTCCAGAGCTCACAGCTGCTGACTTGGGAAGATAATGAGGGAAATTCTGGCTCCATTCAGCCCTTCATTGTTCCTGGCCTATCTGTTAACCTTTGGGGAAGAGATATTCTCTCTCAAATGAAAGTTTTTATGTGCAGTCCCAATGCAGTTATTGCTCAACAAATGCTTTCCCAGGGCTATCTCCCTGGACAGGGACTGGGTAAAAACAGCCAAGGGAGGCCTACACCAATAGAGGCCACCCCCAAGGTGGATCGTGCAGGTTAAAGCTATAATATCCATTTTTCATAAGGACTATTGCCCGTCCACCCTCCCCTCCCCCCCGCACGCTAGGCAGACAAGATTATGTGGAAAGATGACTCCCCTGTCTGGATTGAACAATGGTCCCTCCCCTCTGAAAAGCTGTCAGCAGCCATACAGTTAGTGCAGGAACAGTTGGCTGCTGGGCATATCAAGCCTTCCACATCACCTTGGAATACCCCAGTATTCGTCATACGAAAGCGAAGTGGCAAATGGCGATTGTTACAAGACCTTAGAGTGGTCAATAAGACCATGGTCCCATGAGGCTTTTCAGCCTGGGCTTCCCTCTCTAGTGGCTATTCCCAGAGAACATGTTACATTAGTCATTGACTTAAAAGATTGCTTCTTTTCCATTCCTCTTCACCCTGAAGATTGCAAACGCTTTGCATTTAGCCTCCCCATAGTCAATTGTGTCGGGCCTTCCCCCTGTTTTCAGTGGAGGGTCCTCCCTCAAGGCATGGCCAATAGTCCCACTCTTTGCCAAAAGTATGTGGCTCAGACAATTGATCCTTTTAGGATGTCTTACCCTGACTTATATATCATACATTATACAGATGACATTATCCTTGCAGGGTCCGATGAGGGCCGACTTTATTGTGCTAGCCAAAAACTTATTAATGACCTCCAGAGTCGGGGACTCCAGATCTCCCCCGAGAAAGTTCAGATTCACCCCCTCATTTATTCTTGGGCTTTGAATTGTTCCCTAGTAAGGTTCTCTCCCAGAAGGTTCAGTTATAACGAGATTCCTTACAGACTCTTAATGATTTTCAATGTCTGTTAGGAGATATTAACTGGCTCCACCCTTATCTGAAACTTACAACAGGAGAGTTAAAACCTTTGACATTTTGCGTGGGGACTCAGATACGTCCTCCCCACGTATGCTGACCCATGAGACACAAAAGTCATTGGCCAAGGTAGAACAGGCCATCAATGAACAAAACATTGAATATTTCTCCCCAGAACTCCCCCTCCAGTTCCTTGTTTTCCCTACTCCCTTTTCTCCCACTGGCCTCCTGTGGCAACTTAAACCTCTGTTTTGAGTCCACATTCCGGCTGCTCCCTCTAGGGTGCTGCCCATATATCCTCAGCTGGTTGCCCATTTTCTGTGTCTTGGCAGAGAAGCTGCCCTTAGGCTTTTTGGCAAAGATCATGATATTATTGTTCTCCCCTATGATGCCTCCCAGGTCCAGTGGCTAATTGGAAATAATGATGACTGGGCAGTCAATTGCACTTCCTTCCAAGGTGTGATTGATAACCATTATCCTGCTGATAAATTAGTTCAATTCCTACACAGGACACCTGTGGTTTTCCCAAAAAGAACAAAGCCAGGTCAGATTGCTGGGGCTGTGGTAGCCTTTACTGACAGGTCCTCCTCAGGTGTGGCTGCTTTCAGCATTGGTGGAGAGGTCTCACGTTTTATGACAGACTTTTCCTCAGCGCAGCTTGTTGAACTGGCAGCTATTGTTAAAGTGTTTGAACTCCTGCCTGAAACCCCTTTTAACTTGTATACAGATAGTGCTTATGTGGCCACCTCAGTTCCTCTTCTAGAAACTGTTCCATATATTCGCCCTTCTACCAATACCGTTGTTTGCTAAACTTCAAAAACTTATTCTTGCTCGTAATTTTCCTTTTTTTTTTTTTTTTTTGTTGGCCATATTCGTGCTCATTCTGGACCACTGTCTGAAGGTAACAGAAAAGTTAATCAGGCTACCCAGGTAGTGGCCTCTGCCTTGTCTACCACTCCTCTCACCGCAGCTCAACAGGCCCATGATTTACATCATCTTAATGCCCATACCTTCAGACTTAAATTTTCCATCACCCGAAAACAGGTGTGACAAATTGTTCGGCAGTGTAAGGGCTGCCTGACCCTTTTACCTGAGCCACATGTGGGAGTTAACCCCCGCGGACTAATTCCTGGTGAGTTGTGGCAGATGGATGTCACCCACTATGCCCCCTTCGGAAAGTTAAAATATATCCATGTCTCTGTTGATACTTTTAGTGGTTTTATCTGTGCATCTTTACAGACAGGAGAGGCCACTAAACATGTTGTCAGTCATGTTCTCTCCTGCTTGGCGGTTACACCACAACCCAAGATCCTCAAGACAGACAATGGCCCGGGATATGCTAGTTCCTGCTTTAAACAGTTTTGTGCTCAAATGGGCACCAAACATATTACTGGCATTCTCTATAACCCCCAAGGCCAAGGCATTGTAGAAAGGACTCATCAAACCCTTAAAAACATGCATTTTAAATTACAGTCTGGGGGAAAAATTCTATATCCCCAGTCTGGCAACTTCAAGACCCTCTTAAATCATCACTATTTGTCTTAATTTTTCTTACATATGACACTATAGGCAAGTCTGCCACAGATCACCTTTGGCATCCCTCAACTGCCAACAATAATGCACAAGCCATGTGGAGGGGTCCCTTGTCCAACAAATGGCAAGGTCCAGATCCAGTCCTTATATGGGGCAAAGGACATGCTTGCATTTATGATTCAGGAGCCCAAAATGCTAGATGGCTCCCAGAGCACCTAATAAAACCATATAAATCATCCAGGGAAGAAAAACCCTAAGAAAACCTCCCCTTTTCTATCTTCCAGATGGCGATTTGGATCGTTACATTCACCCTGGCTTCCCTGGTTGCAGTCAGAGCTGGATTCGACCAACCCACAGACAGACTGACTTTTCTGACTGGCCTTTATGGCAAGCCCTGCCAGTAATGTAGGGGCAATCATAATGGGCCCTTGACACTCTCTGGTGAATCCTCATATACAGTGGACTGTGGCAACCAGATCGCTACTCTACAGTGGAGTGCTTCACCTACGGGCAGGGCACAGGGATGGTGGGTCTGAAGAGATAAACCAAAGCCCATCCCTCTGGGACCCAATGGCACCCTCCCTGCCAAATGTAATTTTGTTTCCCAAATGCATTCTGGTTGTTACAATCTGATCACAACCTGCTTTTATAAGGGCCACAAGTATTTTACTGCCATTCCCTATAAACAGTCAACAGGCTCCTTCGGGGGGGATTGGACCTCCAAGGTCTGTGTCATTGGCTGTAAGTCCAATAAATATGCAGGCTCCTCCTGCCTAGCCCCGGTGGGTGAACAAGCCTGCTGGCCCTGTGGTGCTCCTATTCATCTTTCAGATGGCGGAGGCCCAACAGACATGGTTAGAGAAGAAAGGGTTCAGCTGACCACTCAACACCAGGTAGAGAAATTGTTCCCCAAACTAGAATACAACCCCTTGCTCAAGATAGTGCCAAAAGAGGTAGATTTGGACCCACAGACCATGGATATTATTGAAGCTACTCACAAAGTACTGAATTCCACCAATCCTACGCTTGCTGAGGATTGCTGGTTATGTTTGGGCTTAAGGGTGACATGGCCTTTGGCCTTTCCATTGCTCAACACCTCTGATCCACCTTCCCCCACCTTACATAATTGCAGTTTTACAAAACCTTTAAAGGTTCAGCCTACTGAGTTTAATACCTCTCTTTGTTTTTGGAGTCCTATGCAAAATAATTCCTTCGATGTTGATCTTGGTATTGCCTCCTTTACCTATTGCTCTAATATAGTTAATTCCTCCCAGGCCTGTTGTCTGCCCCCTGTCAAAGCCTTCTTTTGTGGAGATAATATGTCTTATCCCTTCCTGCCCATAAATTGGACGGGATTCTGAGCTCCTGCCCTGCTTGTCCCCATATTGATATTCTCCCTGGTGATGAACCCATTCCTCTTCCTAGCTTTGATACTTTTGTCCCCCGACATAAAAGGGCACTCCATTTCATTCCCCTACTGATAGGGTTCAGTATAACTAGCGCTCTTGCAACCAGAACTGCGGGGTTAGGGGTAGCCATAGACTCATACAAGAAGCTTTCCTTACAGTTGATCTCTGATGTTAATATGATATATGAGTCTATAAAAGATATTCAAGATCAAGTAGACTCCCTTGCTGAAGTTGTCCTTCAAAACAGAAGAGGGCTCAATCTTTTGACTGCAGATAAGGGAGGTATTTGCCTGGCCCTGCAAGAAAAATGCAGTTTCTATACAAATAAGTCAGGCATAGAGATAGAATTAGAAAACATCAAGAGGAGTTAGAAAAGAGACGTAAAGAGCTTTTTGATAACCCCATGTGGAGTCTTTGGAATGGGGCTTTGCCTTTTCTCCTTCCCTTCTTGGGACCTGTGTTGGGACTACTCCTCCTTGTCTCCTTTGGTCCTTGGGCCTTCAATTGAATAAATGAGTTTTGTTAAGTCACAGATTGATTCTGCCTTGAACAAAACAGTTGCAGTCCACTACCATTGACTAGACATCGAAGACTCAGCTGAAGACCTCTCATCTGACAACGCAGAGAGGGCAGCCATTGGCCTTTAGTTCTCCACCCTTGCTGCAGAAACGGAGCCTTCTTGGTACCATAAGCTGTGGAAATGACAATGATGGATGGGGTGACCTCCAGATCTTATAGTGGCTGAGGGCCATAAGCTGTGGAGTTAACAATGACGGGATCTTGTGGTGCCACAAGCCAGATGCACACTGCCTATCGGCTGCAAGGTTACCCAATGACGGGATTATTGTGAGTCCACTGCCTGGGTGCCCACCACGACTACCAGTGGCCTGATCAAATCATTGGAATAAGACGTAGTGCCAGGAGTGGGGTCAGCTCACATTGCCTAAGACAGGGGCCTTGCCCACCTAGGACATGAAAAGGCCTAGCTATCGCGGTAATTGGACGTGAACCCCGAAAAAAAGGCCTAAGACAGGTGCTTCACCAACCCGCTTTTCGTGGCCACTCCCCAACTTTAATAAAGAAAAAAGGGGGATTTTTCACCAGAGACTATGAAAGCCAGAAGAGCCTGGACAGATGTTATACAGACACTAAGAGAACACAAATTCCAGCCCAGGCTACTATACCCAGCCAAACTCTCAATTACCATAGATGGAGAAACCAAAGTATTCCACGACAAAACCAAATTCACACATTATCTCTCCACAAATCCAGCCCTTCAAAGGTTAATAACAGAAAAAAACCAATACAAGAACGGGAACAATGCCCTAGAAAAAACAAGAAGGTAATCCCTCAACAAACCTAAAAGAAGACAGCCACAAGAACAGAATGCCAACTTTAACAACAAAAATAACAGGAAGCAACAATTACTTTTCCTTAATATCTCTTAACATCAATGGACTCAACTCCCCAATAAAAAGACATAGACTAACAAACTGGCTACACAAACAAGACCCAACATTTTGCTGTTTACAGGAGACACATCTCAGAGAAAAAGATAGACACTACCTCAGAATAAAAGGCTGGAAAACAATTTTCCAAGCAAATGGTCTGAAGAAACAAGCTGGAGTAGCCATCCTAATATCTGATAAGATTGACTTCCAACCCAAAGTCATCAAAAAAGACAAGGAGGGGCACTTCGTTCTCATCAAAGGTAAAATCCTCCAAAAGGAACTCTCAATTCTGAATATCTATGCTCCAAATACAAGGGCAGCCACATTCATTAAAGAAACTTTAGTAAAGCTCAAAGCACACATTGCACCTCACACAATAATAGTGGGAGACTTCAACATACCACTTTCACCAATGGACAGATCATGGAAACAGAAACTAAACAGGGACACACTGAAACTAACAGAAGTGATGAAACAAATGGATCTGACAGATTTCTACAGAACATTTTATCCTAAAACAAAAGGATATACCTTCTTCTCAGCACCTCATGGTACCTTCTCCAAAATTGACCACATAATAGGTCACAAAACAGGCCTCAACAGATTCAAAAACATTGAAATTGTCCCATGTATCCTATCAGATCACCATGCACTAAGGCTGATCTTCAATAACAAAATAAATAACAGAGAGCCAACACCCATGTGGAAACTGAACAACACTCTTCTCAATGATACCTTGGTCAAGGAAGGAATAAAGAAAGAAATTAAAGACTTTTTAGAGTTTAATGAAAATGAAGCCACAACGTACCCAAACCTTTGGGACACGATGAAAGCATTTCTAAGAGGGAAACTCATAGCTCTGAGTGCCTCCATGAAGAAACGGGAGAGAGCACATACTAGCAGCTTGACAACACATCTAAAAGCTCTAGAAAAAAAGGAAGCAAATGCACCCAAGAGGAGTAGATGGCAGGAAATAATCAAACTCAGGGGTGAAATCAACCAAGTGGAAACAAGAAGAACTATTCAAAGAATTAACCAAATGAGGAGTTGGTTCTTTGAGAAAATCAACAAGATAGATAAACCCTTAGCTAGACTCACTAGAGGGCACAGAGACAAAATCCTAATTAACAAAATCAGAACTGAAAAGGGAGACATAACAGATCCTGAAGAAATCCAAAACACCATCAGATCCTTCTACAAAAGGCTATACTCAACAAAACTGGAAAACCTGGACGAAATGGACAAATTTCTGGACAGATACCAGGTACCAAAGTTGAATCAGGATCAAGTTGACCTTCTAAACAGTCCCATATACCCTAAAGAAATAGAAGCAGTTATAAATAGTCTCCCAGCCAAAAAAAGCCCAGGACCAGACGGGTTTAGTGCAGAGTTCTATCAGACCTTCAAAGAAGATCTAATTCCAGTTCTGCACAAACTTTTTCACAAGATAGAAGTAGAAAGTACTCTACCCAACTCATTTTATGAAGCCACTATTACTCTGATACCTAAACCACAGAAAGATCCAACAAAGATAGAGAACTTCAGACCAATTTCTCTTATGAATATCGATGCAAAAATCCTCAATAAAATTCTCGCTAACCGAATCCAAGAACACATTAAAGCAATCATCCATCCTGACCAAGTAGGTTTTATTCCAGGGATGCAGGGATGGTTTAATATACGAAAATCCATCAATGTAATCCACTATATAAACAAACTCAAAGACAAAAACCACATGATCATCTCGTTAGATGCAGAAAAAGCATTTGACAAGATCCAACACCCATTCATGATAAAAGTTCTGGAAAGATCAGGAATTCAAGGCCCATACCTAAACATGATAAAAGCAATCTACAGCAAACCAGGAGCCAACATCAAAGTAAATGGAGAGAAGCTGGAAGCAATCCCACTAAAATCAGGGACTAGACAAGGCTGCCCACTTTCTCCCTACCTTTTCAACATAGTACTTGAAGTATTAGCCAGAGCAATTTGACAACAAAAGGAGATCAAGGGGATACAAATTGGAAAGGAGGAAGTCAAAATATCACTTTTTGCAGATGATATGATAGTATATATAAGTGACCCTAAAAATTCCACCAGAGAACTCCTAAACCTGATAAACAGCTTTCGGTGAAGTAGCTGGATATAAAATTAACTCAAACAAGTCAATGGCCTTTCTCTACACAAAGAATAAACAGGCTGAGAAAGAAATTAGGGAAACAACACCCTTCTCAATAGTCACAAATAATATAAAATATCTCGGAGTGACTCTAACTAAGGAAGTGAAAGATCTGTATGATAAAAACTTCAAGTCTCTGAAGAAAGAAATTAAAGAAGATCTCAGAAGATAGAAAGATCTCCCATGCTCATGGATTGGCAGGATCAACATTGTAAAAATGGCTATTTTGCCAAAAGCAATCTACAGATTCAATGCAATCCCCATCAAAATTCCAACTCAATTCTTCACCGAATTAGAAAGAGCAATCTGCAAATTCATCTGGAATAACAAAAAACCTAGGATAGCAAAAACTCTTCTCAAGGATAAAAGAACCTCTGGTGGAATCACCATGCCTGACCTAAAGCTTTACTACAGAGCAATTGTGGTAAAAACTGCATGGTACTGGTATAGAGACAGACAAGTAGACCAATGGAATAGAATTGAAGACCCAGAAATGAACCCACACACCTATGGTCACTTGATCTTCGACAAGGGAGCTAAAACCATCCAGTGGAAGAAAGACAGCATTTTCAACAATTGGTGCTGGCACAACTGGTTGTTATCATGTAGAAGAATGCGAATCGATCCATACTTATCTCCTTGTACTAAGGTCAAATCTAAGTGGATCAAAGAACTTCACATAAAACCAGAGACACTGAAACTTATAGAGGAGAAAGTGGGGAAAAGCCTTGAAGATATGGGCACAGGGGAAAAATTCCTGAACAGAACAGCAATGGCTTGTGCTGTAAGATCGAGAATTGACAAATGGGACCTAATGAAACTCCAAAGTTTCTGCAAGGCAAAAGACACCGTCAATAAGACAAAGAGACCACCAACAGATTGGGAAAGGATCTTTACCTATCCTAAATCAGATAGGGGACTAATATCCAACATATATAAAGAACTCAAGAAGGTGGACTTCAGAAAATCAAATAACCCCATTAAAAAATGGGGCTCAGAACTGAACAAAGAATTCTCACCTGAGGAATACCGAATGGCAGAGAAGCACCTGAAAAAATGTTCAACATCCTTAATCATCAGGGAAATGCAAATCAAAACAACCCTGAGATTCCACCTCACACCAGTCAGAATGTCTAAGATCAAAAATTCAGGTGACAGCAGATGCTGGCGAGGATGTGGAGAAAGAGGAACACTCCTCCATTGTTGGTGGGATTGCAGGCTTGTACAGCCACTCTGGAAATCCGTCTGGCGGTTCCTCAGAAAATTGGACATAGTACTACCAGAGGATCCAGCAATACCTCTCCTGGGCATATATCCAGAAGATGCCCCAACTGGTAAGAAGGACACATGCTCCACTATGTTCATAGCAGCCTTATTTATAATAGCCAGAAGCTGGAAAGAACCCAGATGCCCCTCAACAGAGGAATGGATACAGAAAATGTGGTACATCTACACAATGGAGTACTACTCAGCTATTAAAAAGAATGAATTTATGAAATTCCTAGCCAAATGGATGGACCTGGAGGGCATCATCCTGAGTGAGGTAACACATTCACAAAGGAACTCACACAATATGTACTCACTGATAAGTGGATATTAGCCCAAAACCTAGGATACCCAAGATATAAGATACAATTTCCTAAACACATGAAACTCAAGAAAAATGAAGACTGAAGTGTGGACACTATGCCCCTCCTTAGAAATGGGAACAAAACACCCTTGGAAGGAGTTACAGAGACAAAGTTTGGAGCTGAGATGAAAGGATGGACCATGTAGAGACTGCCTTATCCAGGGATCCACCCCATAATCAGCATCCAAACGCTGACACCATTGCATACACTAGCAAGATTTTATCGAAAGGACCCAGATGTAGCTGTCTCTTGTGAGACTATGCCGGGGCCTAGCAAACACAGAAGTGGATGCCCACAGTCAGCTAATGGATGGATCACAGGGCTCCCAATGGAGGAGCTAGAGAAAGTACCCAAGGAGCTAAAGGGATCTGCAACCCTATAGGTGGATCAACATTATGAACTAACCAGTACCCCGGAGCTCTTGACTCTAGCTGCATATGTATCAAAGGATGGCCTAGTCGGCCATCACTGGAAAGAGATGCCCATTGGACATACAAACTTTATATGCCCCAGAACAGGGGAACGCCAGGGCCAAAAAGGGGGAGTGGGCGGGTAGGGGAGTGGGGGTGGGTGGGTATGGGGGACTTTTGGTATAGCATTGGAAATGTAAATGAGCTAAATACCTAATAAAAAATGGGAAAAAAAAAGAACCCAATTAAAAAAAAAAAAGAAAAAAGGGGGGATGTGAGACCAAACCATGGGAAACTAGATCCCGCAGTTACTCTCACCCTAAAGATCCAGCTGACCCTTTAAAGGAAATTATGTCACTCCCTCCTTCATTGCCTCCACCTGGCACTTGAGACTGCCAGCTTCACTCCCTCCTTTACTTGGCACCTAGAACTGCTTAGATTAAGGCAGCTTCACCTACTCCTCCATGTCTCTGTTTGGTGCCTGCGACTGTTTATGGCACTCCAAGATAGCTACAAGATGTTTGATGGCTTCCTGGGACTGTGAGGTCAGGGCTGGCACTCCAAGATGAACTGCAGAATGTTTGAAGGCCGCCCGGGACAATTTTAGGGCCGACATTCCAAGATAAGTTGCAAGAAACCTGTAATCAACATACGCCCCAGATGCCCATCCCTTTCTCTGTGTTTTATTATACCCCCTCGACCCCTCCCCAATTTTCTCTCACTGTGTGCTTATAACCTGGCTCTTTGCCTTCATTAAACAGACCTTGACAACTCTTTGCTTGGTCTTGCTTCCCTTTCTCCACTCATTTCTCTTTCAGGCCCTGGTCCTTCTCGACCCACGGAATAACTAAGTCCTGCTGGATGGAACAGTGAGCATTTCTGAGGAAATCCTGAGTACACAGTGTAGATGAAGAGATGCAGGAGATGCAGGAATATTGGCGAGGTGGGAGCTGTCCTTTTCATGTAGCATCTAAGTTTGTTTTAGAGTACTGAGGATAGTTGAACCAAGCCTATTTTTTCCACTTTAACAAAATAATTTCCTTCTTTTCAACAAATTGGCCAGACTATTATTTTGATATAAGATTATGAAGAGTTTTCCTGACAGTCTAGCAGTCACTTAACAGATGTTGATTGCACATTAGTTTCGTCAGGACACCTTTATAAAAAGAGAAATGCACATCCTTCATCCAAAAGGACATTGTGGTTACAGTTAGGAAGGAGACCCTTAAAATGGAGTTAGTTATCTAAGTGTAAGTTGTTTATATTACAGACAGCAAAAGAAAATAGCTCCTGAGATCTGGGCACCGAGGATTTCATAGAAGAGGGAATCATTAGGTGCCAATCATCTAGTAAGAGCAGACATAAATAGAGGAAAAGTTAAGAATCTTATCAGGGTGAATAATAAACACAACCAGTAAGAAAAATATTGCCATCCAAAACAGAGCACAGTGCAGCAGCATAGAAGATAAGCAGATAACCAGAAAGTATTGTAAGGAATTCAGAAAAGGAAAGCCATCGTGTAGTGGCATCAGGGGAGAATGGAAAGGAAAGTCTTGAACAGTACAGTGAGACTCTGCCTCTGGGTAAACTCTTGATACAGGGAGACATTTGCTTTAAACAATCTTCACATAACTAAGCCCTTCAGTACTTTTTGAAACTGACCTAGTAACAGGAGTCATTGTAAGCTCCATAGAAGGCAAGACATATTCCAGATCTTGTCTTGACCAGCAGCACTCTGGAGGCCCAATGTCTGCTTCCCTTCTTGTATCTGATGGCATGGGTAACAGCTCTGCCATTGGCCTGCTTACTTCTAGTATTCACCTCAGGGCTTGAAAATTTGATTTTGAAAGGCCTTCAGATATAGAAATTAAAACTAATGGCAAGGAGGAGAAAACACTTTTGTGTGATGTATTGTTGATCTAAATAAAAAAATATCATTGCTAGAAATTTTACTTTGGTTGATAAGGATTCTGGTAACACTTAACTAAAACATTTAAGTTTTAGGCAAATACTGTAATATTTCACTCTTTGTTATATGAAAACTAGATGAGATGTTGAGAATCTATATAGATTATTCAAATTTTATGTTCCTTATAGACTGACTCAAATATTCCTACCACCTTAAAGATTATATATGATGCACCTACCACATAAATTATAATGTTTAATGTTTTGAAAATTAATTATAGGTATTTTTAAGTTTCCATAAAGTATTTTTTATATTTGTCATTGTGAATTATATGTAATTCTAATAGACACTGTTTGCTTCAGTTGTTTTTGTTTCCTTTTCCTACAGTTTTCTGTGTGGGTGATTTCATGTAATTAATTGGACAGTCTAACCACAGGCAACAAATAGAAATAGTATTTGTAATTACAGTCTATGCCAGGGACTGTCTTAAACTGATTAGTAACACTATGAATTACCCTGAGATCTAAGTTTGCTATAAAGAGACTGAAGAGGAGAGAATAAAGTATTTTCCTAGGACTACATAGTTGGTAAAAGAGAATCATGATTTAAACTCTGGACTATGGATGGCAGTATCAGTAATATTCCCTCATAGCTAGCAGTCCTCATGCAAGGTCTCTGAACAAAAGCATTGTATCACCTGCAAATGCTTGGGTTTCATCCCATTCTTATGGAGTGAGATGAGTGTGTGGCAGCCAGCAACTATGTCCTTCTAGGTAACTGGTTCATGCTGAACCTTGAGATTCACCACTGTCAGGAGCTCTCTCTCTGCTTAGAATCGCCCAGACAGCAGGCTGGTCAGCCCACATTAAATAAGAACATGTGGGACTTGAATTCAGTCAACAATGACATGTTTCATCAGGTGGCTAAACTGTACAGATTCTGCTGGAAATGTTCCATGGTATTTCAGTAGCCAGAATGAATAACTTGGCTAAGTCCAGAGCCCTGCTCTCTGAGCATCTGCCCCAGATACAGAGGCAGAGTATGAAGTGGAACATTGTTTTATTCCTAGGTGCTCAGGACAGACTGATCAACCTCCAGTAACATATGTGGTTAGTAAGTGCTTCATCTTGTGCAGCCATTAATAACCAAGTCATAGGATAGTGAATCTAAAATACTTCTGGGTAAAATTTGTATTAGAATGGGGAAAAAAATGAGGGTCAGAAAGGTGAGCTAACTTCAAGTTGGATACCCCCCTCTATTTTGTTTGTTTTAGTCTGTCCACAACATGAAAATATACAAAAACTATATTTTAAAAATCAGTTTACTTTCATCTTTTCTCTTTAGGCTTTCAATAAAGACCAGAAGGACTGATAGACAGCTAGAGAGGATCGTGTAGGCATCCAGATTAGAATGGGAGAATCCATGACGATCTGAAGACTGCTTTGACATCACCCATGGAGATACAGAGTTTGGCGTTTGCCCAGCTGGTTTCCTGTCTTTCTTTGGGGATTACAGTTAAGTGGTTGGATGAATCTCAGAAGAGACCTTGAACTTTGGATTTTTAACACTGTTGAGACTGCTATAGACTATAAGGACTTTAAAAGTTGGACTTAATGCATTTTGCATTATGCTCTGTTTAAGTATGCCCCCCTTCCATAGACTCATGTGTTTCAACAAGTCTTTGGGGGCCAGGGAGTGGAATGTGATGGTTTGTATATTCTTGGGCCAGGAAGTGGCATCATTTGTAGGTGTGGCCTGGTTGGAATAGGTGTGTCACTGAGGGTGTGGGCTTAAGACCCTCACCCTAGTTGCCTGGAAGTCAGTCTTTGGATGAAGACGTAGAACTCTCAGCTCTGCCTGTGCCATGCCTGCCTGGATACTGCCATGTTCCCACCTTGATGATAATGGACTGAACCTCTGAACCTGTAAGCCAGCCCCAATTAAATGTTGTTTTTATGAGACTTGCCTTGGTCATGGTGTCTGTTCACAGCAGTAAAACCCTGACTAATACAACGAATCAGACATGCAAGTCCATGGAGGCCATCTCATTCAAACTATCATTCCTAGATACTCATAAAATGAAAAAGAAAGGCATATGTGATAAAAGATACCCTCCATGTTTGAGTATTATATTAGAAGGAAAAATGTAAATTTCATCATTGTAGATGGCACCATTTATAATGCCTCAGTAGAGAAAATTATAACAGAGGTTGATATGCTTTTCAGATATTTAAATTCAGGGGATGGATTTAGTTAGAGTGCCAAGGAAACATAAAAAATAATGTAATATACTATAAGACATATAGAAAGGAAAATACCAAGTCTTTTATTTTACTTTATATTTCTTTATCTGTACCCCAAATGCTGCTTTTCTTCCTGTGCCTTCTTCACAGAGTGCCTCCCCTATCCCTTTCCTTTTTGAAAGTGTGGGGCCCTATATGCATCTCTACCACCACCTGGTCATCATATCTCCCAAGGATTAGTTACATTCTCTCCCATTGAGTCTACACAAGGCAAGTCTTTCATGAAGCAGATACCACAGTTAGGCTACAGTTTTAGGGACAGCCTCCACTCCAGTTGTTGGGGGACCTACAAGGAGACTTAGCTGCATGTCTGCTACATATGTGCCTGGGGCTTTGGTCCAATCCATGTATGCTTTTTGGTTGGTGGTTCAGTGTCTGAAAGTTCACAGTGGTCTGGGTTAGTTGACACTGATAGTCTTCCTATGGGTGTCTGTCCTTTTCAGGACCTTTGGGCCTTCCCTTACCTCTACCAAGAGAGTCCCCAACCTCTATCCAATGTTTAGCTCTGGGTCTCTGCATCTGTTTCAATCAACTGCTGTGTGGGGCATCTCAGAGGACAGTTATGCTAGGCTTCTGTCTTCTAGCATAAGAAAGGATCATTAATAGTATCATGGATTGGTTCCTGCTAAGACAGGCTGGTAATTGGCTGACCATTCACTCAGTCTCTGCTCCATTTTGTCACTGCATTTTTCTTTCTTTCTTCTTTCTTCTTTTTTTGTTTTTTTTTTTTTTTTTTTTTTTTTTTTTTTAGACAGGGCAAATTTTGGGTCAAAATTTTGTGGGTAGATTTGTGTTCTTATCTCCACTGGAAATCTTGTCTGCCAACAAGAGGCAAGTTCAGTGTTCCAACTGTTGGGCAATTCACTAAGGTCATCTCCCTTAACTGCTGGTAGTCTCCACTTTCCAGGTTCTGAGACGTCCTAATTATTCCTCTTTATGCCCTATGACCCCACTGCAGATTTCCTTTCATTCTCCTTGTCCTCTGTGTCTCTCTCCTATATGTCCTCATACGTGACACAACTGAGATGTCAAAGAAACCAAAAATTTCTACTTTAGTCACTAGAGTTTTTGATTTTACTCATTCATAGGGGTTTAAGGTGGAATCTCAGTGATGTATTGAATTACAGTTCCCTGATGACTAAGGATATTAAAACAATTCTCTAAGTGCTTTTTGGCCATTCAAGATTCCTCTGTCGAAAATTCTGTTTTCTTCTGTACTGCACTTTTTAATTGGATTATTTGTTTGGTTGGAGTTTAACTTTTTGAATTCTTTATATATTTTGGATATTAGCCCTCTGCAGGACATAGGGTTAGAGATTTTTTCCCTATCTGTAGGCTGCTGTTTTGTCCTAGTGACAGTGTCCTTTACCTTACAGAAGTTTTCAGTTTCAAAATGTCCTATTTATCAGTTGTTGGTCTTAGAGTCTGAGTCATTGGACTCCAAGATTTCTAGATGTGGGAAGATATGAATTGTTCCAGAGTCAGGATTCACAAATGAGGAGGATGGTGACTCATGAAAAAAACTGGATTTGGGGGAAGAAATGCAAAACTGTTACATATACATACTCCAGTGCCCAATATTCATGTTTTATCATTTTCAACAAATTATTTTACTTAAAAACATAGGCATAATTATTTTTGCAATTTTGATGGGGATTGCATTGAATCTGCTTTTGGTAAAATGGTCATTTTTACTGTGTTAATCTAATCCTACCAGGACATGAGCATGGGAAATCATTCCATCTTCTGAGGTCTTATTGTATTTCTTTCTTTAGATACTTGAAATTCTTATCAGAGAAAGCTTTCCTTTATTTGGTTAGAGTTACACTAAGATATATTATACTACTTGTGACTATTGTGAAGTGTGTTTTCCATATTTTCTTTCTCCGCCCATTTATCATTTGTATAAAGGAAGGCTAACTCAAACTCATTTGAGTTAATTTTATATCCAGCCACTTTGCTGAAGTTGTCTGTCAGCTGTAGAAGATCTGCAGTAAAATTTGGGGGGGTCTCTGATGTATACTATCATATTATATGCGTACCTTGACTTCTTCCTTTCCAAATTGTATCCACTTGTCTTCTTTTGTTGTCTAGCTCTAACCAAAATTTTTAGTACAAAACTGAATAGATAAGGAGAGACTCAGCAGCCTTATCTTATCCCTGATTTTAGTGGAATTGCTTCAAGTTTCTCTCTATTTAATTTGATATTGGCTATTGGTTTGCTGTGTTTTGCTTTTAGTACATTTAATGTATAGGCCTTGATTTCCTGATATCTCCTATACATTTAACTTGAAAAGATGTTTTTGTCAATGGATTTTCCAGCACCTAATGAGATGACCATATGATATTGTTTCTTGAGTTTGTTTATATAGTGGATTAAATTGATGAATTTCAATATTGAACCATTCCTCTGCATGATTTCTTATATCACCCAGGATCACCAGATTAGAGGTGGCACTGCTGATGTTGGACTAGGCCTTCTCACATCCATTATTAATCAAGACAATACCCTCACATTCTTGTTTATAGGTCAATCAAATAGAGGCATTTTATGGTTGAAGTTCTCTATTCATACATGCCAATACCATGTATCAAGTTGAAAAATAAAACAGGAGAGTGAGATATAAGAATAGAAAATAGGTAGAGAGGATGTGTTTGGGTCTCACTGCTCACCACATGTGCTCTTGCCATGTATGAGCAGACATGTCTTACCCTCTAGGATTGTGCCTATGAGGTTTACATCTATTTGGGGGTGGTTTCTGAGGGAAGAGAATTGTGCTACAATGAAGATTAGGACATGGATGGAACAAGGTGGTCTAAGTAATGCCTTGAAATACCCTTGGGCTTTCAATTCACTTGTTTTCTCAAATGGAAATTTTAGAATATAAAGAATTATATGTAAAAGCAAACTTCTTAATAGAAATATGTATCAAAAAAGGAGTCACGAAAAATTTTTGTGAACTGTGTCCTTAACTTTTACTTCTCTGTCTTCATTTTAGCTTACAGATATAATATAGTGATGACCCAAACTCGAGCCTCCCTGACTTGGCTTTTGAGATCAAGCCTCTATCTCTTGCAGGTCTAGTCAGAAAATTGTACTTAGTTATGGAAACACATATTTGCACTGATATCTACTCCACAGATCCTGATCTACAAAGTTTCCAACTGATTTTCTGGGGTTCTTGCTACAAGGCTAGTAGCAGTGGGTCAGGCACAGATTAGACTCTGATTAACAGAATGGAGCCTGAAGATTTCAGAGTTTATCACTGCATGAAATCTACACATGTTCATCCCACAGTGATGCAGACATCAACAAAAAACATCATTTGTCCCTTGGTATAGGAAGCCCAGCTGGTAAATAAGTTATTTATTTGTGTTAGAGAGACAGATGTGCTAAGCAACTCCAGATTTTCACTTGAAGCTAGGACCTTGGAGTTTGAGTGCCTTGGCTACACCTCAAGAGTCATGTATTTCTGGTTTCATCTGCTGCAATAAGAGTCAAACTGCCTCGAGATGGTTGAACAAGTGCTCTCTTAGCAAACAGGAATGAACTTGGTAAAGGTGATTAAAAACCCATTCTGATCTAAGAGCTCATGTCTGCTTTGTCACTCAATATTATCCAGTAAAGCAGACAGGAAACTGAGGCATATTTGTTTGTTACATTGCCACATTTTCATATAATTACTTCACTTATCACATTTGATGCTTTTGATTTAAATTCCATTTCAATTATATAAATATTGCAATACTACCCCTTTGATTTATATTTGTGTAAAGTATTCACCAACTCCCTCTCTTTTTTTATCTCCATCCAGCTGTTGCTACATTTTTAATTTATGTTTAATTCCATACTACATACACAGTTACAGACTGATAGAAACATACTACTTGACTCTGGTTGTTTTGTATATTTTCCCTCCATTGCCCTATTTGTTTGTGACTTGGTGCTTTTATGTGTTGCTAAAATTTTTATATTTTCTTCTATAGTTGTATAAATTTAGTGAATTTAATGCAAACCTATTTTCAGGTTAATTACCTTACTTTTGTTTTTAGAAAGTGCTTCTCTTTCTTTTGTTTTTGAATATTTTCAGTGTTTGTTTCAGCTGTCAGAGAACTTTTTGTTGCTATTTTGCTAGTATTTGATTATATTATCCAATTATCACCTCACTGCTAGAGTCTTATTATGAAATTACTGCTAGCCTAATATGATTCCCTTGATGTAACTTAGTGCTTCTCTCTCTCTCTCTCTCTCTCTCTCTCTCTCTCTCTCTCTCTCTCCCTCTCCCTCTCTCCCTCCCTCTCTCTTTCTCTCTCTGTCTCTCTGTCTCTGTCTCTCTTTCTCTCTCTGTCTCTCTGTCTCTGTCTCTCTGTCTCGCTGTCTCTCTCTCAGATTTATCTCATGGACAGTGTTTAGCATTGAATATATTTGAAAGAGTTTGAGATTCCAAGAACTGGATGTTCAGATAGAATATCATTAACTATGTCATTCAGAATTTTTTCATGTATATATACATATATATATATATATATATATATATATATATATATATATACAGAGAGAGAGAGATTCTCTGTGTATCCCTGGCTGTCCTGGAACATACTTTAACACTTGACATAATTATTTAACATTAAACTTTACATAAATAATTGAGACTGTGATTTAAATTTGAATACTACATCAAGATGAAAGACAAGTAAAATTGTAAATCCTCATCACTACCAGTGGCAGACTTCACCAGTATAAGAGTTTCATCTGCTAAGGTTGACGATAAAACTATTGCTTCTACTTTAAGACTCATCAATGTTGTGCCACAGCTAATCACAAGCCTTCGCATTTTGCATATCTAGTTCAGAAAATCAGACACATATTGGGTAAGGTGTCACACATATGTCTATCAGGCCCTCATGATACAAGAGCCACACATTGGATATTGAGGACCTCTTTATTTATTTATATTTCAGGTGGTGACACACCATTGTTCTACAATTTTTATGTTTTGTGGTAGATTGAAGATTTTCTCAAAGTAAGGTGTTTTTTTTCCAAAGTTAAGAAATATGTTCTGGCTTCTGGTTTCTGACTGTGCCTGGAGCCAATCATCTGCCACAGGTCTCCATACCCAAATAGCTCCAGGAGAAAGCTACCCTCCCAGGAGTGCAGACAAGCCTGTGAGTACAGGTAAGACCACCACTGCTGCTCAGAGGAACCCAACCGGAACCCTAAGGACACAGGAAATGAAGAGTAGCCTGGTATAGGAGCTTTCAGTTTCTGTCTGCTCTCAGAGCTGATCGGTGTCACAGAGCTACATACACAAATACCATCAGGAGAAAACTGGTCTCCCAGGAGTACTGAACACAAGCTCGTTGAACTGACAAGTGACAGTCAAAGACAGCAAGACCAGCCAACACTAGAAATAACCATGTAGGGAAAGGCAAGGGCAAGAACATAAGCAAGAGAAACCAAAGCTAGTTGGCATCATCAGAACCCAGTTCTCCAACCACAGCAAGCCCTGGTTACCCCAACACACCAGAAAAGCAAGGCACTGATTTAAAATCACATATCATGATGATGATAGAGGACTTTAAGAAGGACATAAATAATTCCTTAGAGAAATACAAAAGAACACATGTAAACCAGTTGAAGACCGTAAAGAGGAAACACAAAAATCCCTTAAAGAATTAGGAAAACACAACCAAACAGTGAAAGAACTGAATAAAACCATCCAGAACCTAAAAATGGAAAAAGAAATAATAAAAAAAATCACAAAGGGAGACAACACTGGAGATATAAAACCTAGAAAAGAGATCAGAAGTCATAGATGCAAGCATCATCAACAGAATACAAGAGATAGAAGAGAGAATCTCAGGTGCAGAAGATACCATAGAAAACATTTGATACAACAATAAAAGAAAATGCAAAATGCAAAAAGCTCCTAACACTAAATTTCCAGGAATCCAAGACATAATGAGAAGACCAAACTTAAAGATAATAGGTATAGAAAAGAGTAAAGATTCCCAAATTAAGGGACAGTAAATATCTTCAACACAATTATAGAAGAAATCCTCTCTATCCTAAAGAAGGACATGCCCATGAATATACAAGAAGTGTACAGAACTTCAAATAGATTGGACCAGATAAAAATTCCTCCAGTCACATAATAGTCAAAATACCAGATGCACAGAAAAAAAGAAAGAATATTAAAAGCACTAAGGGAAAAATGTCAATTAACATATACAGAGAGACCTATCAGAATTACACTAGACTTCTCACTAGAGACTATGAAAGCTAAAAGATCCTGGGAAGATCTCATACAGACCCTAAGAGAACACAATTGCCAGCCCAGACTATTATACCCAGCAAAACTCTCAATTACCATAGATGGAGAAACCAAGATATTCCATGACAAAATCAAATTTACATAATATCTTTCCACAAGTCCATCCCTATAAAGGATAATGGATGGAAAACCCCAGCATAAAGAAGGAAACTACACTGTAGAAAAAGAAAGAAAGTCATCTTCTTTCAACAAACCCTAACGATGATAACCACACAAACAAAAAAATAACATCAAAAGTAACATGAAGCAACAATCACTTTTTCTTTATACCTCTTAGCATCAATGGACTCAATTCTATAATAAAAATACATAGACTAACAGTCTGGATACATAAACAGGACTCAGCATTTTGCTGCATATAGAACACCCACATCAATGTCAAAGATAAACACTATCTCTGATTAAAGTGCTTTAAAAATTTTTTCTAAGCAAATGGTTCCAAAGAACAGGCTGAGTAGCCATTCTAGTATCAGATATAATTGACTTTCAACCAAAAGCCTTCAAAAAAAGATAAGGAGGGTTATTTCATACTCATCAAAGGAAAAATCTACCAAGAAGAACTTTCAATTGTGAACAACTCTCCTCCAAATGCAAGGGCACCCACGTTCATAAAAGAAACTTTACTCAAGGTCAGAGCACACATTGCACCTCACCCAATAATAAAGGGGGACTTCAACACCCCAGTCTCAATAATAGACAGATCATGGAAACACAAAATAAAAAGAGACACATTGAAAGTAACAGAAGTTATGGACCAAATAGATTTAACAGATATCTATAGAACACTTCATCTTAAATCAAAAGAATATACCTTCTTCTCAGCACCTCATGGTATCTTGTCCAAAATTGTCCATAAAATTGGTCATAAAACAGACTTCAACTGATATAAGAATATTAAAATAATCCCATGTTTCCTATCAGATCACTACGGATTAAGGCTGGTCTTCAATAGCAACAACACAGAAATCCCACATATACATGGAAGTTGAACAATGATCTACTCAATGATAACTTTGTCAATGAAGAAATAAAGAAAGAAATTAAAGAATTTTTAGAATTTAATGAAAATGAACCACAATATTCCCAAACTTAGGGGACACAATGAAAGCAGTCTTAAGAGGAAAACTCATAGCTCTGAATACCTCCAAAAAGAAAATGGAGAGAGGATACACTAGCAGCTTAACACAACATCTGAAAGCTCTAGAAAAAAAACAATTAAATACACTCAAAGGGTATAGACTGCAGGAAATAATCAATCTCAGGGATGAAATCAATGAAGTAGAAACCAAAAGAACTATACAAAGAATCAATCAAATCAGGAGTTGGTTCTTTGAGAAAATCAACAAATTAGATAAACCCTTATCCAAACTAACCAGAGGGCACAAAAACAGTATCCAAATTAACAAAATCAGAAATAAAAAGGGAGGTATAACAACAGAAACTAAGGAAATTTTAAAAACTATCAGATCCTCCTACAAAGGCCAATATTCAACAAAACTGGAAAATCTGGATGAAATGGACAATTTTCTAGACAGATACCAAATACCAAAATTAAATCTGGATCAGATAAAACATCTAAACAGTCATATAACCCCTAAAGAAAAAGAAGCAGTCATCAAAACTCTTCCAACCAAAAACAAAAACAAACAAACAAAAACCAAAAAACAATAACAACCTCAGAAAAAAAAACAAAAAACAAAAACAAAACTAGGACCAGATTGGTTTAGTGCAGAATTCTATCAGGCCTTCAAAGAAGATCTAATACCAATACTCTTCAAACTATTCCACAAAAGAGAAACAGAAGGAACACTACCCAATTAATTCTATGAAGCCACAATTATGATGAGTAGAAAACCACACGAAGACCCAACAAAGAGAACTTCACACCAAATTCCTTTATGAATATCGATGCAAAAATACTCAAATTCTTGACAACTAAATCCAAGAACACATCAAAACCGTTATTCACCATGATCAAGTAGGCTTCATCCCAGGGATGCAGGGATGGTTCAGTATACAGGAATCCACCAATGTAATCCACTTCATCAATAAACTTAACGGAAAAAAAACCACATGATGATTTCATTATATGCGGACAAAATTCAACCTCCCTTCATGTTAAAAGACTTGGAATGATCAGAAATTCAAGGTTTATACCTAAACATAGTAAAAGCAATATACAACAAACTATAGTAGCCAACATCAAACTAAATGGAGAGAAACTTGAAACAATCCCACTAAAGTCGGGGACTAGACAAGGGTGCCCTCTCTCTCCCTATCTATCCATTATAGTACTCGAAGTTCTAGACAGAGCAATTAGACAACAAAAGTAGTTCAAAGGGATACAAATTGGAAAGGAAGGACTCAAACTATCACTATTTACAGATGATATGACAGTATATTGAAGTGATCCCAAAAATTCCACCAGAGAACTCCTACAGTTGATAAACAACTTCAGCAAAGTGGCTGGATATAAAATTAACTCAAACAAATAAGTAGCCTTCCTATATTCAAAGGATAAACAGGCTGAGATAGAAATTAAGGAAATGACACCCTTCAAGATAGCCACAAACTATATAAAATATCTTGGTGTATCTTTAACCAAACAATTGATCTGTATAATAATAACTTCAAGTCTCTTAAGAAAGAAATGGAAGAAAACCTCAGAGGATGGAAAGATCTCCCATGCTCATGGACTGCCAGAATTTATATAGCAAAAATGACCATCTTGCTGAAAGCAGTATTCAGATTCAATGTAGTTCTCATCAAGATTCCAACTCAGTTCTGTATAGTGTTAGAAGAGGCAATTTTCAACTTCTTCTGGAGTAACAAAAAACAAAACAAAACAAAACAAAACAAAACAAAACAGACAAAGCCCAGGATAACGAAAAATATGCTCAACAATATAAGGTCTTCTGGAGGAGAGTCGGCCTCCAGAGACAGCTCTGACCCTGGGACTCAGGCGAGATTGCCATCTTGTATCCCGGGTCTCTGAGAAAACAGTCCATGCAGGCGAGCACATGGGCCGCAGAAGCAACAGAGCTTCTTGGACAGTGGTCCTTTGGACCTTCATCCTCAGCCAGGAGGCAGAGCTGAGACCCAGCTCTGGGCACCTTCCCTGCCAAAGGAGAGTCAGCCTCCAGGGAGGGCTCTGACCCTGGGACCCAGATGAGAACATCTTGTATCCCAGATCTCTCATAGACCAGTCTGTGCAGAAGAGCATGTAGGCCTCAGAAGCAACAGAGCTTCTTGGAAAGGGTCCCTTCGGGCCTTCATCTTCAGCCAGGAGGTGGATCAGAGTTCCAGACCTCTGTGCATGTTCCCTTCTAGAGGAGAGCTTGTCTGCAGAGAGTGCTCTGACCACTGGGACTCAGGACAGAGTTGGTCTCCCAGGAGTGCTGACAGAGACTAACAGAATCACAGGAGGAACAAGCATGAGCCAGAGACAGCTAGAACATCTAACACCAGAGATTACCAGATGGCAAAAGGCAAAGGTAAGAATATTACTAACAAAAACCAAGACCACTCAGGATCATTGGAACCCAGTACTCCCACCACAGCAAGTCCTGGACACCCCAACACACCTAAAAAGCAAGACTCAGATGTAAAATCATATCTCATGATGATGGTAGAGAATTTTAAAAAGGGCATTAATAACTCACTTGAAGAAATATAGGAGAACACTGCTAAACAGGTAGAAGTACTTAAAGAGGAAACAAAAAAAAAATCCCTTAAAGAATTACAGGAAAACACAACCAAAGAGATGATGGAATTGAACAAAACCATCCAAGATCTAAAAATGGAAGTAGAAACAATGAAGGAAATTCAAAAGGAGACAACTCTGGAGATAGAAATTCTAGGAAGGAAATCAGGAATCACAGATGCAAGCATCAGCAAAAGAATACAAGAGAGATGGGAAAGAGAATCAGGTATGGATAGGCCCAG
This sequence comes from Mus musculus, assembly GCF_000001635.26. Taxonomy (NCBI): domain Eukaryota; kingdom Metazoa; phylum Chordata; class Mammalia; order Rodentia; family Muridae; genus Mus; species Mus musculus. The sequence goes on from NC_000085.6 coordinate 3,192,266, forward strand.
GCCCTCTTCACTTGTTGTATTGGAACCAGGCCTCTTTAAATTTCAGGGATAGGCCCAGGCCCATATCACTTCTTGCTTTTGGCCCAGGCCCTCATCTTTTTTGCTTTTGGTCTGGTCCTCTTCAACGTTCAGGAATAGGCCCGGGCACATATCACTCCTTTCTTTAGGCCCGGGCCTCTTCAAGGGTCAGGGATAGGCCCAGGGCCTCTTCACTTCTTGTGTTGGGCCTAGGCCTCTTTAAATGTCAGGGATAGGCCCAGGCCCACATCACTCCTTGCTTTTGGCCTGGAACTTCAATGTTCAGGAATTGGCCCGGGCACACATCACTTCTTTTTTAGGACCAGACCTCTTCAAGTGTCGGGGATAGGCCAATGCCCCCTTCACTTCTTCCTTTTGTCCCAAGGCCCTTCAAAGGTCAGGCATAGGCCCAGGCCCACTTCACTTCTTGTGTTGGGCCCAGGACTCTTCAAACTTCAGGGATAGACCCAGGACCCCATCACTTCTTGCTTTAGGCCCAGGCCTCTTCAAGGGTCAGGGATAGGCCAAGGGCCTCATCACTTCTTGCTTTTGGCCCATACCTCTTCAAGGGCAGGGATAGGCCCAGGCCCTCATCTCTTCTTTCTTTTGGCCTGGGCCTCTTCAAGGGTCAGGGATAGGCCAATCCCCACATCACTTCTTCCTTTAGGCCTGGTCATCTTCAAACTTCAGGGATAGGCCCAGGCCCCCATCACTTCAAACTTTAGGGATAGGCCTAGGCCTCTTCAAGGGTCAGGGTTAGGTCCAGGCCCACATCATTTTTTTTTTCGGCCCGGCCCTCTTCAATTGTCTGGGATAAGCCCAAGCCCACATCACTCCTTGCTTTTGGCCTGGGCCTCTTCATGGGTCAGGGATAGGTCCAGGCCTTCATCAATTCTTGCTTTTGGCCAGGGCCTCTCAAAGTTAGGTATAGGCCCAAGCCCACATTACTTCTTTCTTTATGCCAGGTCTCTTCAAAGGTCAGGGATTTGTCCCGGTCAACATCACTTCTTGCTTTTGGTCCAGGCCTCTTCAAGGTTCAGGGACAGGCCCAGGCCCACATCACTTTTTGCTTTTGGCCTGGGCCTCTTCTGGGGGCAGGGATAGGCCTAGGCCCATATCTCTGTTTTGGACCTGACCTCCTTCCAGGTCAGATTTTCCCATTGCCCACACTTTTTTTTTTCCTGTTTGTTTTGACAGGCCTTTTTCTTTTCAGTCCGACTTATCTAGGTCCAGAAACCCTCACTATCAGGGTATATGATTCTTTTTATGTTTGAAGTACTGGATTCTTTTGAGTTCAATTTTGTCCAAAGCTTCTTTGTTTTTAACCTTGATCTTGGTCAATATTTTGGGGAAAAGGGAGACAGATATTGATTGATGTATTTAGTATTCTTCCCTGGCATCTCAAATACACTCAAATACATCATTGACCTATCCACTAGGAAACATGCTCAGACTTTACACTAATAGCTTACAGTTCAGGTAAAACAAATTATACACTATACAATTAGAAAGATTAATAAAAAAGATTCCTGTTGCATAGCCTGTAGTAGAGAGTACCCATGAACTCATGTGGAAAGATTGTTACTTCTAAGTTGTGAGAGCCACAGGAGAGTCTCACCAAGGCCCCATGATGCATAACCTCCTTCTGGAGGTCTCTCATGATGGAATATCACAGGAAGTTAGGGGAAACAATAGAGGTTAGTCCTCCAAATGTCTTGCTAAGGCACTGAAGGCTGTGCAGATCTTCACAATTTCCTATATGGGATGGGTCTTCTTTCTGTGTGTTGTACATGGCCATGTTCTGTGAGGATATCCCTCTAGTCCTTGCTATTACCACGTCTGTCCTGTCTATCAAAAGCCCTCAGATACTGAACTGTGCCTTAGTCACCTCTTTCACAAAAAAGCCCTGTGTCAAGTACATGTCCTGATGTGAGATCAGGTCTTTACCCAAAGATTTTCCTGCACTGACTTACCTAGAAAGGATTTTTGCCACCTTCTCCTATCATGGACTCTTCTGCCCTCAGAACTAGGGTACACCCATAACCATGACAGTGACCCCTTCTGTGAGGTTACAGAGGCCAAGCCTCACTCTGTTTAGGAAAGCTCAAAGGGTGTCCAGGCACACAGGTGCCTTTTGGACTGGTATCAAATTGATTGAAATTTTGGCCTCCAACCTGTCTCTTCACCACCATTAAACACAGCTTGTAGTAGGATTTCCCAGAAAGCAGCATTTCAGGAAGTTTCCCTCTCTGGCCTCATCATGATAGTCGATGACTTCTGAGAATGTCACTAAAGAAACAACTGATATGATCCTCTACACACACACACACACACACACACACACACACACACACACACAGATCCATTCACAAAACATTAACAGCCATAAATATAAATATGTTAAGTAGATGAAGAAGGGATGTGATATCAATGTCTGTGGCCATGCAGAAAAGGACCTGTGAGTTAAAAATAAAGATTTCTAGGAAGGTTCATGTTTAAAAGAAAACACAAAGAAGGTCCTGAGAAAGCACTTCCTTATGAACCTGTGTAACATATGATCCCTGAAATAATGGCATAGGGGGCAATGTAAGTAGTTGATCACTTATGAGCGTGAGTTTTGAGTCTTAAAAGCAGGTACTGACTTGACAGTTTCTTCCAGAGGCCTCCCTTCCTGGCACATGTATGGTGTCTTCTCCCTGAGTCTATGTCTAGCATGCCATTCGGCAGGCACCCTTGTATTTACTGCTGTTCTGGCTTAACAGAACTCCTGTTGTGTTAAACAAGGAACACCTCAAGAACTTCACAGAGCCCTTGTCACTGCCATTCAGGTCCTTGATCCTGCTCTTTCCTGCATGCCTTTATACCTGAAGGCACATGTACTCCCATATATACACTCCCAGACCATGCACACTAACATACAATTTAAATATAATTATGTATAGTGTGCAGGGTTAGGTAGAGTGCTGGAATAATATGTCCTGTTTGTGGGGCAATAGGCTATACACAAACACTCTGGTCTCCAGTCAAGCTGAGATCTGAACTCCGGGACCCGGTGGTGATAATTCACCTACATGGGATGGAAGGAGTTCTCTCATGTCTTCTGGAACTCTGGCTCCTGTCAAAGTTACCGTCCCCTAAGCCCCCACAGGAGAATCATGGTTATTAGTCATATAGGCAATGTCCCAAGCTTCTGACCTTCAAGCTAGACTCCTCCCCAGTTACCTAGCAACAGTAAAGATACCAGCATAACATAAAAGGGCTGTTTGACCCCTCCTCATTCACTCCTCTTGCTCTTAATCCCCTTACTCTCCTCTCCTTTCCTCTCTCTTCATCTCTCTCCCCCTTACTCTCTAGACTTTCTTCTCTATCTCCCTTTCCCCTTTGTCTCCTCTTGGCCATGGTCAATCTCTCTTTCTTTTACTTTCTATCCTTTCTCCCTGCCTTTCTATAATAAAGCTTTTAAATCATAGACTGTCTCTGCTTATCAAGGCCCACTGCACAGACTCTCACTTGTGTGGGAACCTCTCTCCCTCAGCCCTCATTCCCATAACCCCGGGGCTACAGGGTGTCACTCCAGGGCCCCCAGTCAGGGGCTGCCCCTTGTCCACCCCCCATTGAGTGGGGTCAGTGGCTTAGATGCCCACCCAGGGCCAAATGGAAAGTGTCTGGCAGCCCTCCCATGTCCGCCTGCCCAGAGCATAGGTGAAACTCTGGCCAGATGTGGGCTATCCTCCTCCCCCCTCTTCCCCAGCCCCCCTTGTAGTTCCCACACCTGTTGAGTACCTGCTTTTGGTCATGCTGGAGACAACCCCTGGACATACAAGACAAGATTATTACTGTGAAGAAGCAAAGTCCCTTCAGAAGCCCAGACAGTAGGACTCTGCACCATTTCCTACCTGCCCTGGACACAATGGGCTGCCATAGCTGATAGTTGTCCATGGCTTAGGGCACAACAGCAGAGCTTCATCCTGCACTAGTCTGGAGCCTGGAGTCTTTTCATGTGGTACAAGCTGGGTGTGACCATTCCCTAGGCTTATTCTCTGGTGAGTTGTAGGTGTTGTCTCCCTGAGTACTTATTTGGCAAGTTCTTTAGCATGTGCATACGCGCACACATACACACACACACACACACACACACACACACACACACACACTGCTGATACTTACTGCAACAGTTTCTACTGCTTTAGCACAGGCCCTGCTAAAGGTCACTTCAAGGACCACATTAGGCTTCATACACTTCCTCACTCCTATCTCCCAGTATAGCACAATGAGGTTTAGACAGGACTTCATCATGGGGATCTGTATATATTTTCCCAATAAACCTGCAGTTCCTTCCAGATCCCAGCCCATCCCTGAGCTCCCTCACACCAACACCACAGCCTTTAAGCCCGGCAACAGGCTATATGAGGTAACAGAGGCTGACCACACCTCTCTCCAGCTTCTTCCCATGTGCCTAGATGTAACATGAGGAACGACCGTGCTTTCTCTCTTAACATAAAGTACCCTGACTTGGGTAACTACAACTGGTGAGTTGTAGGTGTTGTCTACCTGTGTACTTGTTTGGCAAGTTTTTTAGCATGCACATGCGCACACGTGTGTGTATACACACACACACACACACACACACACACACACACACACACCTTGCTGATACTTACAGCAACTGTTTATACATATTTGTAGCAAGATATGTGGCATCATTCCATGTCCTCCTCATGCAGTTTCACACATATGGATGTGGACCTGCAGACATGAGCACATACATAAGAACATATACAACACACCTACAAAGTGAAAACATGTGTTTAAGTACAGAATGAGAGGGGAAGGTACTGTCATGGCATTTCCCGTGATACTGGCATTAATGTTTGACTCATATTCTGGCAGCTCTCTGAGTACACATTCAAAGATTGCTACTGCCAGGGACTGAAGTCACCAGGGAAGATCAGACAGCAGTGTCAGGGATGTTCTGCCTCCTTCCCTGGACAAGCTATGTGTGATGGTCAAATGTGGGAGTGGCAAAAGCACTGTTCCCTCCTTCCTGGCCTAGGCTGGGTGCTCAAGTTCTGGTCCAGATATATATATGTGGCTTCTTTCCAAGGCCTCTCCTCCTGGTGAGGGGTTCTTCTTCCTACAGTCTTGAGTGGCCATTCCCACTACTGTGAGACTTCTGATCTGTTTCTAGCTCTCCTTAGCTCTCTTGAAGACAGTCTTAGAGCTGTCTTCAATCAGAAACACTTTAAGTCCCTCTCCCTATTTCCTCCTCCCCCACTTAAGACCCCAGTGAAGAAGTGCCTCGCAGTGAGTGAGCTACTCACGTGATGAATTTCAGGTAGTCCATCCTAGAAAATAGCCCAAGCCGAGGGAGACACACGTGCTCAGTGTGAATCCCAGCCCTCCTTGCTGGGCTCTGAGCTATCCTCAGGCTAAGCACTCTGCTATTACTAAGGCAGGGATTTACCCTGTGATGTCACAAAGGGCTCACCTCATGGCACTCTGAGAATCACAAAGGACATCTGGTGCTCAGTGATCTCCCAGTTTGGTTCATCCTGTTCTCTACACAACTGTTTCAAGCATCTTTGGAAACGCTTAGCTTTGGGAAAGTAGCTGAAAGTGTTTCTCAGACACCTCCCTGGGAATCACCTACAAGCATCTCCTGTCAGCCCTCCATCTTCCCACATTACCTAGCACTGCTTCCTCAGCTCAAGTGTCTGTCCTCATCATCTCAGATCCTCTATTGCCATCCTGGTTTATTGCTGCCCCTCAGCCTGCAGGGTGCCATCGTCTGCCCCTTGTCTTTGACTCCAAATGTAACCATACATACATAAATACATACATAATACATTTAATTACATTTTCTCTTATTTTAAACTACCCAATTCAGCACATTTGTTAAAATGACTTATCTTGTATACTAGAGAAATGGCTCAGTGGCTAAGGTCACTCGCTGCTCTTGCAGGGGACCTGAGTTTTAAGCACAGCAACCACATGGCATGGCTCACAACCATCTGTAACAGCTCCAGGAGATTCAATGCTCTCTTTTGGCCTTCTTGGGTACTTAAGTGCACAAACCCACATTCAAATATACACTATATTTAATTTTAAAAATAGACATATAATTTTAAAAATAAGCAGCCAGGAGATGGCAGCACATACCTTTAATCCCAAAATTTGGGAGTCAGAGGCAAGCAGACCTTTTGAGTTTGAGGACAGCCTGGTATATGCAGCAATTCTCAGAACAGCCAAGGCTACACAGAGAAACCCTGTCTTGAAGAAAAAAATCAATAACAATAACAACAATAATAATAAATAAACAATTTAAAAAAGAAAGTGGTTTATCTTGCCACTTCTCTGTTATAAGATCTTAGCAGTTGTAAAGAGCTAAACAACTAGCTATAAGAACAGTACGAAGACTAACCAATGCCCAAGACGTTTACAGTTAGCCTAATACTGCCACAGTGAATTAGAGATCAGCCTGAAATGGGACAGTCTCAGGCAGTGTAAGAACCTGAGGCTCCTGGGACTCTGAGAGCCAGCCATGTCTGTGCAGCTGAAAACACAGGGAAACCAGAAGACTGAAATGGTAGGCAGAGTTCAGTTCTCTTGTTCTAGGTTTTTTAGATAGTAAATGAAAAGAAAACTCAGTTCAGAATTAATCCACTGGATAGAGATTTCTAGACTATATTGTAGAATTATAGAACTTAAAAGAGAAAACCAAAACGGTATGGTAGTTTGAACAGGAATGGCCCCCATAAGGCTCAAATATTTGAATGCTTGGTCATTAGGGAGTGCCACTACTTAAAGAGATTAGGAGGTATGGCCTTGCTGGAGGAAGTGTGTCACTAGGGATGGACTTTAGGGTTTCAGAAGCCCAAGCCAGGCCCAGTGGCTATTTTTCCAATGCTTGTGGATCTGAATATAGAACTCTCATTTTTCCTGTACCACAATGTCTTTGCACACGCTACCATGCTTCCTAGCCATGATGACAATGAACTAAACCTCTAAAACTGTAAGCCAGCCACAATTAAATGCTTTCCTTTTTAAGAATTGTTATTATAGTGGTGTTTCTTCACAGCAATAGAACACTGACTAAGACACTTAGGAAGATTAAAATTATAGAAATGTCATTGGGTCTCCCTAATTATTTTTCCTCCCTCCTTTCTTCTCTTTTCTCTCTTCCCAACTTTCCTTAGCCATACCTACTCTATCCTTCCTCATCTCTCTGCTGTTGTACTGCTCAATGAGGTCTAGGTTAATCCACGTGCCTTCTTTCATGTATTATAGGTTAGGGTTGGTGGTAGAGCCCTGGACTCATGCCTCCCCAATTTTTCTACCAGAAAAAAAAAGGGTCCTATTTTCTTGGTTCTTATTTTAACCCTCCAGAGAATCCATTTGAGCCTGGCTTGGATCCAGTGCTCATTCCATGATGGGGAAGAAGAACATGAGAAATGAGCTGTAGTCAAGTCCTACTGTTAGGGCAGGGGGTGGGGAATCTCCCCCAGAACAGAATACAGTTCCAGTGAAAGTCAGGGAGGTATGATGGCTATGAGAACCTTGAAAGAGCCATGAACTTAGAAGAGGAAGGCAGATTTTAGAAGCATTTTGAACAACAAAGAAAAAAATGTGCATAGGAATTGCACCCATAGGTGCTAGAAAGATGTACCTCCAGCTGTCCCCTATCATAGGATATAACACAGTTGCCCTTCAATGATTAGAATACCCTTGCCTTCCCTGAGGGAAGATGGAAGAAAAGCTAAAAGGTAGTATAGAAAGAAAAGACAGTATTCCTCCTCACAGAAAGTGAGTTCCAAGATTCATCACCCCAGAAGTACACTTTCTCTCAGGCAAAAAGTCCTTACTGTGCCAAGAGGATCCCGGTAGAGCTCCAAAAGCCACTCACTGTCTGCCTTATAGCCATCTACTGATCCATCTTGAGAACTTCTGTGGCCTTAGCAATGTGTGGGAAGAGATACACTGAAACGCTCTGTCTTAGTCAGGGTTTCTATTCCTGGACAAAACATCATGACCAAGAAGCAATTTGGGAAGGAAAGGGTTTATTCAGCTTACACTTTCCACATTGCTGTTCATCACCAAGGAAGTCAGGACTGGAACTCAAGCAGGTCGGGAAGCAGGAGCTGATTCAGAGGCCATGAAGGGATGTTCTTTACTCGATTCGCCTGGCTTGCTCAGCCTGCTCTCTTATAGAACCCAAGACATCCAGAGATGGCACCACCCACAAGGGGCCTTTCGCCCTTGATCACTAATTGAGAAAATGCCCCATAGCTGGATCTCATAGAGGTATTTCCTCAACTGAAGCTCCTTTCTCTGTGATAACTCCAGCTTGTGTCAAGTTGACACATAAAACCAGCCAGTACAAATGGTATATCTACTAGTACCAGTTTTCATAAGCCACACCACCTGATTTTAGATTTTATTCCTCTTCTGAGTTTCCTTTCCCCTCATACATTTGTTTTTATTCCCAAATCATCAAAACGGGTTTTTCCTTGAGCTCCTCAGGGAAAACAGGACAGAAATTAATTCATTAATGCTTATGTCAGTCACTGTCTAAAATGCTTCTTACGTATGATGACTTCAGTCAATAGCTATTTAAGTTAATTTAAATTCTAAGAAAGAAATATTAAATATACTAGACAATGGTCCAGACATTATTGCTTCAAACTCTGTAAATAGCTTCTGAATTTTCATTTACAGGTCAAAGACAGACCTAAAGGCATTCATTATTTTTTTTCTGACTAATTTCTTTGCAATTATGTAATGTTTGGCACATTCATGCTACACATGTCTTTGAAGCTAATGCTATTAAGGAAATGCTACTAAATCTCCTATAAAGTAAGAATTTCTCCTCTCATTTATGGATATTTAATTTTTAATTGTACAGATTTGTTGATGCTAGAGAGTCTTCTTAGTTTTTAAACTATCTGGAGTCTTAAATACTATGTAGTGTTTCTCCAGGAGGTGGAGTGTTAGACTAGAGAAAGCAAAGCCACTGGTGAAGCCTAATTTTTTTCCTTTTTTGCTATTTTGAGAAATTTTTTATAGAAAACATAAATCACCTAATGGGGTCCCTAATTCTTTTAATTGGATCAATTCGGCAGAATCCAATTACCCTAGACCTTAAGAGGCAGATATATTTTACTGATTGCATTACCATAATAATGATGGCATAGTGACAATATTGAGCATTTATAATTCCTCTCATTCTAACATGGCTTATCAAGCCAAGCCATACATGAAGCCTCCTGGCATCTCTGAAAGAGAAATCATGCACACAAACAGCAAAGAAAGAACTGCCTCTGAAAGTCTCCACCTCCCAGGAGTCTTCTGCCTCATGGAAAAGAATGTCCTTCCTGACTTTGGTAATAAGCCAAGAGCCGCGTGAACACTTCCAGTCTGGGAACTGGTCAGATTGCTAATGTCCTCCCAGAGACACCAACTCCTACTTTACACGTCTCTCAGGTCCCTCCCTGCTTTAAAACCCCTGGTTGGACCTGGCCTTGAGAGAAGCATCCTCTTAAGCCCTAGTGCTGGGATCAAATTTGCTGAGATCATTTGGAGCATATGGCACAGACAACTCTTGATGCACACTCTGGATCTCAAAACTGCGAGGTGCAGAACAGCAGCCTAGTGGGGTAGACTCCTCTTCCCACCCTCTATCTACTGTTGGTTGGCTGCAGTGCTAGTGCTGAAAGGTCACAATTTAGGTGACAGCCCAGAGCTGGGTCTCAGCAGAAGTCTGCTCAAACCCATCAAGGAGCCTAGGAGAGTACTGCTCCTGAGATGCACAGAATCATCCGTCCATCTTCCTCTTCACTCTTCAAATGAGAAAGTTAAAGCCTAGGAAGGCTTTGTGACTTGTTGACATCACACAGATGTTCAGTGGCAAAAATGAGGATATCCCTAACTCCTCTCCCACATGTCCCTTCTTCACACTGGACATCCAGAGCTAGTTTTTAGGAGACTCCTAATGATCATCATAAAGAGAAAAAGAAGACATAAAGTTCTGCCCATGACTCTAGAGAAGGGATGAGGTTGCTTCAGATGGTATTGTAGCAATCGAAGCATAGCCCTCAGAGGACTGATTGACTGGCTGGCTAGCTGGCTGACTTCTTGCATTTTTATAACACTCTGGATAGGATTTAGGGAAAGCACCTCTTTGCCACACATTTCAACCCTTAGAAATGCATGATCAGGAGATGGACAGTCTACTATGACCCTGGCCACCCCTGGCCACCCCTGGCCCCATTTAATTAATATAATAATTAGAATAAGCATTAATGAATTTGCAGCATGCTGGAAGCATATTTGAGAAATCATGGCACATGTGAAGGACTAAGAGGAGCCCAGCCAAGCACAGGCAGGGAGAAGGGGGAGACAGTCTCATACCTCTCCTGACTCTAGAATGCTGTCCCTCTCCTTTCTAGCCCCAAGTCTTTATTCTCTCCTGTCTTGTCCACCTGTGGCTAGCTGCACTGTTCAGTGAGGTTTTCCCTGCATAAGACAAACACCAGGTCACACATTCAAGCAGCTGCCTTAGCACAAAGGTTCTGCTGACTCTCACTTGTTCTGAAGGTTCCAATACAGATGAGAGAACTTTTAATCCTCTTTCTCTTCCTTAAGTATTTCTCTAAGTCAGCAGGACTCAGGATCAACTTAGGGCCCAAACCAAGTCTAGATAGAAGACAAAGTGACTTCCCATTGCATCTGAGACTAGTAGCTGGTCAGAAGTTGCCATACAGTGAAGGACACAAGGTTTTCAGCTATGTGGTTCCAGGAGTTATTCATGTTGAGCTCAGATTTCTCAGGGCAGTGAGAAATAGACCAAGGCATGAAGATACAGAGACCTAGGAGGAGCATCTGATCTCTTTTTTGTTGTCTTCAGAGCCAGGCTTCCTCACTCCAACCTGATGGCCTTGACAGTCTACAGTGCTTCAGTCAATGGAATCATTCATATAACACTCCCTCAAGATGGCATAGTAGTCCACCAGTCGGAGAAGATGCTCTTGGTCTTGTGAAGATTATATGCCCCAGTACAGGGGAATGCCAGGGCCAGGAAGTGAGAGTGGTTGGGTTGGGGAGCAGGGTAGGGGGGAGGGTACAGGGGACTTTCAGGTTTGAAATGTAAATGAGGAAAATATCTAATAAAAAAATGCTCCCTCAAAGAACAAAAGTTCTAAAGGAAGAACTGGAGTACCCATAGCTTCACATACACACACACACACACACACACACACACACACACACACATGCACACATACACTAGCAGACCAACATGGTTCAGCCAAAGATTCTTTTATAATTCTTATATGAACACCCATTAAATTATAAGCACATTTCCCATGGATCAGAGACAGACAGATAAGGCTACAGAAAAAGAAGATGACACAGGAGTCTAGAGATCTGGTGGTAACTCAAGGGCTCCATCACCAGGAACTGTTTCCTTTCTGCCAGCTCAGCCCAGCGACCAACACTAAACAAGCAGGAGTTATCTTCAACTACTTGTAAATTCAAGCCCAACCTTGGATACAAGAGACATAAGGAGTCTCCAGTAAGCAGCACTCCTCCATGGCCTCTACATCAGCTCCTACTTCCAGGTTCCAGCCCTGCTTCAGCTCCTGCTTGAGTCCTGACGGACTATGATGTGGACATCTAAGTTGAAATAAGCCCCTTCTTCCCCAAGTTGCTTATGGCATTGGGGTTTTATCACAGCACTGGAAATCTTAAGTAAGACAGTTCCCGAAGCTGCCCGGGATGCCTCTATAGTCAGACTTAGCAATACTAGACTTTTAAATACCAGGGGAGTGAAAAATCTCACTATTCCACATCTGTTATATAAAACTGTACAAGAAGGGCTTAGCACAAAGCCTTGGGTACCACAGTTGCTTAACACCTGTTCTTGTTTTTCTCTGCTGATACCACAACACCCTATTCCCAGTAAAGATCTCTAGAACCAGGTTCTCTACCAGACTAGGTTTATCATACCTTACACGATAAAGGCACAGCAGTCTGAGTTCAAACGAAGGACAGAATTCACATGGCCAGGTAAACACAGGGTGTAAAAATAAAAAGGGAACTCTGGTAAAGGAGAGTATAAGATTTAGACACCCTGAAACTGAGAAGGCATAGCCCAGGGAGAACAGATGTGGAGGGTTTCCAAATGCTGAATACTAGGGATAAAACTTTCTTCCTTAAGATTGCCACCTGGGCCTGGAGAGTAAGTTGCCCCGGAACAGAGTTGCTACTAGACAAGTTTGCTTGGGGAAGGGAACGTTTGCTCAGATTTGAGGTTGCACAGGGTCTTACAAACTTGAACTTGAATTCTACAGTCTTGTAGTCTGTAGTGACTGGCTGAAGCAAAGGGCTCAAAGGCGCCACCTTCTGGAAGGATGCTCCCCTGCATCCCTACATCTTCTCTATCCTCTGAATGCCTAGTTTTCTTATCTTGTGTCTGATAAGAAAACTAGTTCCCTTTTCTTGTTCAGCTGCCTCATTCCTCAACCCTTCAGAACCACATTATTCCTGCTGATTTCTTTAATGTCATAGTGCCTTCTCTTCACTCCGCCTCCCTCCCACAGGGGCTCCTGTGATTCCCCGAGGTCTCCATAGATAGTTCAAAATAATCTTCCCACCTCTTCCATACATCCTCACAGTCCCTCTTGCTGTGTTCAGGTCAGCAGAGCTAGATAGTGGGTGTCTCTGGGGTCACCATCTGTCCACCATATCTCTGTTCTGGGGTAATTCCAGCACTGTCTCTGCCATCCATTCATAGCCATGAAGAAAGAAACCTGGTGTGACATTGTCCCACTGAGAAGTTCTTCATGCTCGGATAGGGACACCACAGTCTTGCGGCAAACCATCAGCAAGAGGTACTGTGAAGATGCACGTAAGAGCTGCCACTTCCTTTCTGTTCTGCCACAGCAACACCTCTTCACCAGTTCTGTGCCTGCCCATCTACAGCCAGCTTCCTTCCCAGTTATGGAGCAGGCCAAAAGGTGAGCCAGCAGAGAGAGAGAGAGAGAGAAAGCAGGAGTATGAAGTAGGGGGCATCTCACCCCTGGTGGGGAGAAGTGGGAAGAGTTCTCTTCTCTCACAGCATGCCTTCTGCTGGTCTTCATTGAAGAATTTCCTCCTACCTCCCAGCTTAACTCCATGCTGTTAAAGGTCACCATTTGCCACATTTTACCTGTTATAAATCACTTCCCTAACAGAGTAGATAATGTGGACTAGAATGATTTAGTATTGCTCTGAGATGTCTGTCCCTTTTGTTGTAGCTATTGTTGTTTCCGCTTCCGGCGCGCCGGTGTAATTCCATGATGGCGTCAGCGGTGCTGTCTGTGTCTCGGGTCTCTCGGCCGCTGGGCCGCTGGGCCGCTGGGCCGCTGGGCCGCTGGGCCGCTGGGCCGCTGGGCCGCTGGGCCGCTGGGCCGCTGGGCCGCTGGGCCGCTGGGCCGCTGGGCCGCTGGGCCGCTGGGCCGCTGGGCCGCTGGGCCGCTGGGCCGGGCCCTCCCCGGGTTGGGGCGGCCCATGTCGAATGGCGCCCACGGCGAGGAGGGTTCAGCTCGGATGTGGAAGGCCCTCACCTACTTCGTGGCGCTGCCCGGGGTGGGAGTGAGCATGCTCAACGTGTTCCTCAAGTCGGGGCACGAAGAGCAGGAGAGACCCCCGTACGTTACATCAGGACCAAGCCCTTTCCCTGGGGAGACGGTAACCATACCCTCTTCCACAACCCTCATGTGAACCCACTTCCAACCGGCTTTGAAGATGAGTAAAGAGAACCTGGCCTCCCCCAGGCAACAAGGGACCACAGCACTGGTTTTGGACCCTTCTCTGTGTGGACCACGAAAGCCCATTGGATGCTAAGCTCATCTCTCCTTTCCTCAGATGGCGACCATTACTCTGATCTTCCATCCCTTTGCTTGTAAGAGGAGATGGCTTAAATAAATAACTTAAACTCAAAAAAAAAAAAAAGACTCTCACACTGTAATCCAGGCTGGTCTTGAACTCACCATGTATCCTAAACTGATCTCAAACTCACAGCAATTCTCTGCTTCAGATTCTAGGACTCCAGGTATAAGCCACCATGCCTGACTATTTTTTAATTACTTTATTAATGAATTAAAACTAGATATAGTTGTATTATATCTTTAGATATGTGGTTCTCAACCGTCCTAATTTTGCAATACTTTAATGCAGCTCCTTATCTTGTGGTGACCCCTAACCACTAAGTTTTCTTTTTTTTTTTTAAGATTTATTTATTTATTTATTTTTAAAGATTTATTTATTATTATATGTAAGTACATTGTAGCTGTCTTCAGACACACCAGAAGAGGGAGTCAGATCTTGTTACGGATGGTTGTGAGCCACCATGTGGTTGCTGGGACCCGAACTCTGGACCTTCGGAAGAGCAGTCGGGTGCTCTTACCCACTGAGCCATCTCACCAGCCCCACCACTAAGTTTTCTTGTTGCTACTTCCTAACTGTAATCCTGCTACTGTTAAGAATCATAATGTAAATATCTGGTATGCAGAATATCTGATATGCCACCCAAAGAGGTCATGACCCACAGGCTGAGAACCACTGCCTAGCTAGGTAACCATTAGTTGACTAAACCAAAACTTTTGAGGGAGCCATTATTGTTTCAAAGCAGAGGGAATAAAGTTTCATTTTTAAAAAATGTGAATCTTAGCACCTTTATCCAAGCTACTGGCTTCATAGATATTGATGATAAATGCAGGGTTTTATTTAGTCTTGAGCTCAGTACAGGTACTATAAAATGACTCTCATGAAAGCCAAGTCCATCTAGTCTAGAGGGGGTTCCATGGTGTGCATTCAGAAGGTATCTTGGGACTAACTTCACTTCTATGACCATGGCTTTGAGAAGAGCACTGTCAAACGTCAACATGATTGTTCTGAGCACCTGTGAGGTGCTGGGAATGGTATAGACCCTTTGTGCACATATTATTTCTCTCTCTCTCTCTCTCTCTCCTGGGGGGGGGGGCACTCTACATGCATGTGGAGGCCAAACACCAAAAATTGACATAGGTCCCTCCATCACTCTCCATCCTTTTTTTTTTTTTAAGGCAGGGTCTCTGTTGAAGGAAATATCTAAAAAGTAGAGCCGGCACACTCCCACAATTGTGCCTCTGCCCTGGCAGCCTGGCTGGCCATGCACTGTCGGGCAAAGGCTGACCTATTTTATCTCCTGGAGATTCTCTGGCCTGGAGCTCCCAAAATGTCTCCACCCAGCTCACTATGCTCCCACTGTCAGGTTGCTACCATGCCAACCTCGTGCTTCAACACCGCCCCCCCCCCCAGCCTTTGTGGTGCACATCTGGCAAACCCATGCTTTGCCACTGTACCTCTCTCTCTTGAACCCAGCTGAGCTCCTGCCTAAAAGAAAACGCAACACAGACTTAGTTCAGAAACAATGGTAACTCAATCTCCCCAGACACTAAACAGTAAAATTTGATATTTTTAAAGGCTGGACTTATTTGCTCTATAGAGCATGCATATAAACATTGTTATATTGTGATATATATCCAAAAATTGAATGATAATTATCCAGAAACTGACAATTATCCATTTACTATAGACAGAGAAAAAGTTCACAATACACTGTGAAGTTAAAAGAGGGCAGGGCAGGACTGGAGAGATGGCTAGTGACCAAGAGCACTGGCTGGTTTTTCAGAGGACCCAGGTTCAATTCCCAGTACCCACATGGCAGCTCACAATCCTCTGACTTCATCCCTAGTGTATCTGATGCCCTCTTCCCACCTCTGTGGGCACTAAATGCACATGGCACACAGACATGAATGCAGGCAAAACACCCATACACATAAAATAAAATACTATTAGTTGGTTTCTACTCATTTTTGAATAAATGAAAAAATATAATTATCATTAATTATCACCATATGCTATTTTTCCAGAATATTTACAATATTATTTTTCTGTGACAGATATATATATATTGTTTTATCCAGTTTTAAAGCATTAGCAAAATATAAGAAAATTTGAAAAGAAAAAAAAGAACATTTGAGTGAAATCCACTCTGTATATTAAATTAAAAGAATTTTTAATTTTTTTAAAATCCTGGCTTTAAAAAAAAAAAAAAAAATGAAGCAGCTAATGGGTTTAACAAGGAAGTGCTGCATTTACCCATGTATGCCATCAGAGGGCGCCAAAACTGGCGGCTGATACTTAGCTGCAGAAATGATGTAGCTCAATCCCAAGGCATTTCTAGCTTAAAACGGGCAAAAGTTTCTCTGAATAGAGTAAGCGTTTGTTAGTGATATATTTTAGTACACTTTTTCAATGTACAAAAATTTAACAGTACCATTTCCCTGAAGGTGAGATTCTCAAAATTTCTGGAAATATGTAGACTAACGCTTAACCCTGACTGTTCGATGATTTAAGTTACAGGGGAAGGTTCCAGACAAACAGTAATAAGGAATGTCTGTGGTGGCCAATTGTGAATGGAGCGTACCAGTTTCCAGTGTAGTGCACTCTTCAGACAAGTCCGAGGTTCCCATGTGCTCGGGGAGGCTGAACCTGACATATGACCCCCCTGTCCCGCGACCCTGAGCTGGAATGGAAGGTTCTTCCAAAGAAAGAGTGTGTCAGGCTCAGTATCCCCCATTACTAGGAGTCATCTGGGGTCATCCTTGGTAGATTCCATGGAGTTTCTCTGCACTTACTTTACACACACACACACACACACACACACACACACACACTTCCAAGCATCTCTTTCAGTATTTTCCCATTACAGTGAGTTCCCAAGCAGAAAAGTCCAGGCATGCTGGAAATGCCTCTGGTAATCCACGGCACCTCAACCCCAGTATCTG
Organism: Mus musculus; assembly: GCF_000001635.26. Taxonomy (NCBI): domain Eukaryota; kingdom Metazoa; phylum Chordata; class Mammalia; order Rodentia; family Muridae; genus Mus; species Mus musculus. The sequence goes on from NC_000085.6 coordinate 3,209,152, forward strand.
AAATGGAACTTGAACCCAACTTGCTCCAAATGTCTATATACAAAAATGTCTGTGCCTCCCATTCAGACCTTCCAGGGAAACCCAGGAGACAGCTTCTCTACTTGTGACTGACTTGTCCCCTCAGCTCCCTCCTTACTATGAGATGATAGCTCTCCAAAAGGGATCCCCTGCCTCTGGGGTAACCCTTATTCATTGTCCATGCCATGCTCAAGATGTGCTTGTGTTTAATTGCATCTTCTAAGAAAAATTTAAATTCTGGTATTATATAAAAGATTCTTCTTCATGTAATATCCTTTGCCTGCTCAGAATAGTTTCTAGTTCAACTAACCTCCCCAAAGTCTCTCTCTCTCTATCCCTGTCTGTCTCTTTGTGTATGTGTATGCATGTGCATATGTGTGTATATGTATATGTATGTACTTTAAATTTTATTTTAAGTGTATGAGTGTTCTCTGACCTCCTGAATCCTTCTGCATGTATGTCTGTGTATCATAGGCATGCCTGGTCCATCTAGGACCTCTTGTAGGGCACTGGACCATCTAGAACTGGTGTCACAAATGGTCATATGTTTTCCTGTATTATCTTACCACAGCACAAGGAGAACTTTTCTTTAAAATTTTTATTTTCATTATTTTTTTACTTTACATGTAATGATGGTTCACTTTCATGTGTGTTTGTGCACCGTGTGTGAACCTGGCACCCATGAAGATCACAGAGGATGGCAGATTCCTGGAGTTACAACTAATTGTGAACTACCATGCTGGTGGTAGGAATTGTACCTAGGTTTGATTACTGGGACCCAGTGGTAGGAAAATAGAACTCACCCCTTTAGGTTGCCCTCTGATCTCTAGTAGTGCACTGTGGATTTGCGGATTTGTGCAGTATGTATGTGAGGGTTGAGAGTTGGAGAGATAGCTCAGTGCACAAAGAGCTTGCCCAGAAATCCAGAGGAACTGCGCTCAGATCTCTATTGATCAAGTAAAGGCAGATGCAATAGTTTGTGTCTGCAGTCTTAGTAATGTTATAATGAGTTGAGCTGCAGAGACAGGCAAATTCTCCAAATTTTGAGACTCTCTCAAACAGAGGCAAGCAGAGAACCAACACTCAAGGTTGTTTGCTGACCTTCACATCCTTTATAGCACACACTCACCCATATGCATATTCATGAACAAGCACACACATACCTGCATAGATGACAGAGTTGGGAGGCAGATTTGTTTGTATGTGTGTATGTGTAATATATGTGTGTGTGGTATACATCATATATGTATATATGTTAGATATATATAATATATATTTTATATATATTTCTTTTAAAAACTTTAGTGAGAATAATCCATGCTAAGCTGCTGAATTGCTTGTTACTGTCTTAAAGGACAATGGGAACTTATCTTCTTAGGAGATGGCATGTCTACATAAGAGTAACACACATAGTGCTTTAAAGTATAAAGTCAGGTTACTCAGTCATATCTCCATAACTGCCTCATGCCCATCCCATATCACCGAGCATGCTCCTTGGCCCTTCTTTTGTCTGGGGATGAGGAGTTGGTAAAGTGCTTTCTTTATAAACGTGAGGGCCTGGGGTCATATTAACAACCTCAGGCAGATCCTTGGAGCTTGTTCATCAGCCAGCCCTAACCTACACACCAAGTTCCAGGTCAGTGAAAGGCTCTATCTCAAAAGAAACAAACAGAATCCCTCTTTTCTGCCCATCCTGTTTTCTTGGTGATAAATGTTTCTCTCCATGCCCCCCCATTTCCTTTATTTCAATTTTGCTTTTGTTTTTATCTGTTTCTTTGATTGACTCAATTTCCTCTTTTCATACCTCTCTCTCACTGGCTTAGCATGCTGTGAACTATATAACTGTACAGAATGGGGGATCTAGTAATATCTATGACACCCCTGCTTATGTTTCACAAATGAGTTTCCAATCTCTGAAACCTACTTCTATTGCATTTCAAAGAGACAAAAATGCATTCAGGTTATTTTTCACTGTAGTGTCCTTTGTCTAATATAACATATTTATGTAATTAATATAATTACATTAGTTATAGTAACTCTTACTAGTAACATTGTATTTTATATTCTATTCTACATTCTATATAAGTATATTAATTATTACTTATATTATTTTACATATCACATGTTGTATATTATATATCATATATATTATGTTATATGCTATGTTATTGTATATTATTATATAACTATATTAGTCATAGTAAATATAACATATAGCACCAATATAGAAAAAGACTGATTTTTGTTCTTATAATTACATTAGAAAAAGTCTTGCCATGTAGTCTGGTCTGCTCAGAACTTGCTATTGAGAACAAACTAGCTCTAAGCCTTCAATCCTCCTGCCTCGCCCTCCTACGCTTGGCATTACAGAATGAGTAGTACCATGCCTGCCTACTTGTTAATTTTGATCATTCATATTGCATTAGTATCTTTTCCTATTCCTATGACCAAATATCTGATAAACAACTTTTAAATAAAAAGCATTTTTCTCATATTATGATTATTGCTGTTATTCTCACTTATACCTTAAAAAAATGCAGTCTATCATTTCAGGGAAAGAAAGGCACATTACATCATCACATTACAGCCACAGCCAGAAGATGAATGCTGCTGCTCTGCCCACTTTCTCCTTTTTGTTTGACCTGGAGCCCCAGCCCAGGGCTGCCCACACTCAAGGTCGGTCTTCTCTTCTCATTTAACCTATCCAGTCAAACCTAAACATGTGGGCCTGGGTACCAGAGGTTTTCCACAGAGATCTCTAGCCAAACCTGCTGCGAGGGTTCCTGCGAAGGGAAGTGAGTGTAAGCAGGGAGATGAAGTCTCTGCCTTTTCTCCAGGTCGCTCAGTAACTCCAAGCCGGCCATGCACTGAGTCTTGTCTGGCTGAGCCTACGAGAAGCCATACCAGAGAGGCCTGTGGAAGGACCTCAAGGAGATCTTCTTCGGGAGAGAAGATCTCTTCCCAAGTGTTACAGCTCTTGGAACAAAAAACTCAAGGGACAGAGTAGTTCTCGCTCACCTTTAATTTCCTGGATAGAATTTATATGCAGTTTTGGTGGTGATTCAGGCTTAGACAGCAGGTACCTCTCATTGGCTTGGACTGAGAGTTTGGGGGAAACCTTATTTGCATGTGGGAAGGCTTGGTGGTGCTCCTACATGACTGATAGCCACACACCTCTCTTGTGGGGGTTGTGGGGGTGGTAACTTCGATAGGAGCCGAGGGTCCAGAATACATGATCGAATGCCTTCCGTCCCATATAGGTAGAAATCACCACCCATCGGTTCCCCTTGGGGTTCAAGACCTATGCTCGACTGGAGAACAGGTTGTCTAAGTGCAGCCCATTGCTCCACATAAACATACTTTGTTTCCATGATGATTCTAAAACCAATCAGGTAGACAATGAAGATTAACCATTGTAATAATACTGTGTGCCAATTTACGGTGCATTCTAGCTGTTAGGTAACTATTTCTCATTTTTACATTTGATTTTGTTGGTTTGTTGGTAGTGCTAGGGATATAACTTAGAGTCCCAACATGTTAGACAGGAGTCCCAGCACTAGGTCACACCCCTATCAATCATCTTTACTATTTTTAAATTGATCCTTACTTTATACCACTTTCTCTGACACAAGAGGTATACACAAACATTTGAACACATTATTAAGTAAATATACAAAATAGTATATTCTAATTTATATCTTCAGCCCCATGAGACAGTAATCAAAACAAACACAGCACCAAGTAGTACTTGCCCTCCTGGTACACTCTATCATGCTGATTCTGGGCATGAATCAGAAACTACATTGTGACCTTGATGTTTCAAAGTCCAACTACTTGTAACACCAATGCTCATTTTCTGCCCTCAAGCAGCTTGTCTTCAAACACAATTAGTCTCAGAGTTAGCAAGGAAAACATCCCAGTGCCTCCTGTTCAGTTCTGATGTTCGGCTGTGAAAACTTTTAAAAAATCCCAAAGTTTGTGGAACATGCCAGCAATGCTAGTACTTCCAAGGGAGAGGTAGAAAGCTACTGAGTTTGAAGGCAGTCTGGAACACATACTGAAACGCTGTACCCAAAAATAAAACAACTGCAAAGAACCCAAAATAATAACAAATTAAATTTTTTTATTTAAATACCTTGATGAAGACACCATGTACATGAGAAACAGGGTTCAGAGGCCCCTGAGTTGAAACTGACCTGAAAGTCTCCTCTCTGAGGACTAGCTTTCATGATATCAGAAGTCATCATACAAGCTTCCAAAAGAGGGAGGCAACCAATTGTCCTTCCCAGCCATGACACCTATGAACCACATAAACAACCAGCATAACATGATAACTGCAATGGTGAAGTAGTGCCACACATAGCTTGGTGGTAGCCAACAGCTCTCTAATTTGATTAAGGACTTGCTCAACAAGGAGGCCATGTTGGTGCTGGAAACTTAACTAACACCTTAGTGCTAGTAAAGTCCTGGTTACCAGAGGATAATCTATACAACCAAAGATTTACTAAACCGGCATAATCTCTAACAATTTATGAACATTTATCTTCACACTCATTAGAGAAACTTCTCTTTGCAACATACAGACACTGACACATTAAAACACAACCTATCAAAACCCAGAGTTGTGGAGCCTTGTCTCATTGGATACACCTACAAAATGTTCCCAATCTGAAAGTTTAGGAAACACTACAGAAGAAAGGTCAGGGAGTTTGCTATGAGATTGTGTCTCCTAGTAACATCAGAATCTACACCTATAATCTCATCAACATGACTCTCCAAATTGGAACCAAACCAGGATGACATGAACAAACACGCCAAACAGGATGGAGACAAAAAAAGTCCATGAGACTTCAACACTGAGTGCTACAGTCAACTGGATACGATTTATATACAGTTTGGGGGGTGATTCAGGATTCGATAGCAGGTGAGTTGGGGAGGTTGTCTTTTCCAGGCAAGAACACCCCAAATGCTTGTCTGGTTCTAAACTGAAAACATATATACAGGTAGCATGTATGTATGTGTGTGTGTGTGTGTGTGTGTGTGTGTGTGTGTGTGTGTGTGTGCGTATGTGTGTGTGTATACACACAAATATATAGATAGAGAGATAATATAGAGATAGACATAGATATGTATGTACGTGTACTTACATGAATGCAGCAACAATTGGAAAACAAAGAGGCTATGAATTTGAAGGCAAGTAGGAAGTAGTATATGGGAGTGTTTGGAGGTAGAAATAGAAAGGGAAAATATTATAATTATTATAATAAAATTATAACTTCAAAACAAAACAACAACAAACCACTTTAAAGAAAGCCTAGTTTGGTGGTCCATGCCTGTAAAGCACTTAAAAAGCTAAAATAGAAAATTACTGAATTTGAAGCCATCCTGGGTCACATAACAAAAACAAAAACAGTACATTTTTTTTAAAAATTTATAGGTCTAATTAGTGAAGGTCAACTCTAGAGTTTATCCATGTTAGGCAAGTGCTCTAATCCCTGGGCTATACTACACCCCACTCCTACAGGGTTTGCTGTATTTGGTTTAGTTAGTTCCAGAATCAGAATGTGATGTGGCCTTGATGGTTGATCTTCAACATATAGAGAAAGAATAAAGGGTGAGTTTTGTTTGTTTTTCTTGATTGAGTCAGCTTGAAGCTGTGTGTTAAGATAAACCACTAATTTCACTGCTTTTTGGTTACTTAGCAAAAAAGACCTAGACCTGGTAGCTCACAGTCCTGCTTCAGATTCCTAAGTAGCTTGCACCACAATGCCAGGTTACATTGGGGATTTTTTTTTTAATATTGACTATTTTTTACTTTCCTGTTTGGTGATTTTTTTTCCCTTTAGTGCAAAGTCTGAGATATCTAGCAATGAAGCATTGTGAAATTCCATAAACTTGCACTGTGTTTACAGACCTGATTGCCCTACCGTGCCACTGCTTCTGATGTTAACAGAGTTTAAGGTACAAACCTGGGCCCTAGCAGCCTTAAAAAGCAAGGTTTGCATGCCAGTCCTCAGTATACCAACTACAGATGCATGCACTAGTGAAAATCAGAGAAAAGAGCTTTATTCAGCTAGACACATTGGGAAGGGAACAAATTCAGGAGTCCACACACATAATATGAATACTTTCTAGATCTTCAGATATACATACATACATGCATACATTTATGCATGCATACATACATACATACATACATACATACATATTGCACACACACATTCAGTTCTGTGATTCCACACATCATTATTCCAGCTCCCATGTCTCCTGCAAGGTCATCTGAGATAAGCTGTCAGACCTATGTGTGACCAATGTGAAATCTCTTTCTGGTTGGCATTATTAAGTAGCTAGACTGGGATTAGGAGCCTGGGAGGTTGTTGAGGAGAGACCCCTCCCCACAGGCTTTGGACCCTTCCTCCTATTTCCCTGGTGAACTAGAAAGATAAACATCATAACCAGTCTTCCTTAGGCATCCTAGTCAAAAGTGTGGAATGCCTATGACTCTAAATGGAGATGTAACATTCTGAAGCGACCCATGATTGAAACATAATGTTCTTCCCTCCTTAAGAGTTCATTCACTGTCAAGCATCTGGCATGGAGTCCTCTCCACAGACTATCTGTTCATGTGAAGACATGCTTGGGAAAGGGGAGGAGTAATTATCCTCTCAATGACATAAGTAGTTACCTTCCCTTCCTACAGTCATTACACAGCTTCCCTCTGGGCAACACTGTCCAGGTTATCTAATATCTGGCTCAACATTTCTTTTTTTTTTTTCTTTTTCCTTTTTTTTTTAACTTGTCTTTCAGATATTGTCCAAAAGCTTAAGTATGCTTTTCCAGAGACTCTGGGTTCTCTCTTTTCTCTTCTCTCTTCTCTCTCTCTTCTCTCTTCTCTCTCTCTCTCTCTCTCTCTCTCTCTCTCTGTCTCTTGCATGCGTGCAAGCTCTCGCTCTCTTGCTTTCTCATCTCAACACCCCCTTTTATTAAAAATATACTTTGTCTCATATATCCTCACCAAAGACACTAGAATTTAAGAGTGATGGTTCTATGCAGGCAACAGCTCACCCTCTCCAAGTTTAATGAGTTGTGTAGGTGTTGTCTTCAGCAACAGGGCTTGCTGTCTGTTTGCAGAGAGCAACCTACTGTCTTGGCAACACCCAGGGTTATTTGGGAATTTCTCTAGGACCCTTTTGGCCAACAACTCAACAGGATGTATTCCCAGAACTGGAAGCTTCATTTGGTGTCAAGACATGGCTAGTTGGGACTCCTTTTCCCTCATCATTTGGGAATTTTTTTAGGATGGCCTTCATATATTTTAGAAAGTCACTGAACTGGGTTCCCATACTGTCCCTCAAATGCCTGCCAATTCTAGCTGTCTCTCACTGGATTCCTTTCCTCAACCCCATTTCCCCTCCTCAAACCCCACATTCCTCTCTGGGCCTATGATTAGCATTTATTTGATGGCTAATATTTACATATAAGCAAATACATACCATATTTATCTTTCTGGGTCTGAGTAACTTCACTCTGAATGACTTTTTTCTAGTTCTATCCATTTGCTTACAAACTCCATGATGTCATTTTTTAACAGCTGAATAATACTCTATTGTATAAATGTACCACATTTTCTTTATCCATTCATCTGTTGACATCTAGGTTATCTCCATTTTCTGGCTATTATGAATAAAGATACAATAAAAATGGTTGACCAAGTGTCCTTGTGGTAGGATGAAGTGTCCTTTGGGTATGTGGCTGAGAGTGGTATAGCTGGGTCTTGCGATAGATTTTCATCTTTCAAAGGAACCCCACGTGTTGATTTCCGTAATGGCTGTGCAAGTGTGCACTCCACCAGCAATGAAGGCTCTTCCAAGTTTCTCTTGCACCACATCTCTGCCATCATATGCTCTCACTTGTGTTATTAATCTTAACCATTCTGACAAGTCTAAGACAGAATTTTAAATTAGTTTTGTGTTTGTTCTTTAATGGCTAAGGATGATGAACATTTCTTTAGGTGTTTCTCAGCCATCTGAGATTTCTCTATTGAGAATTCTGTTTAGATCTGTTCCTCATTTTTTAATTGGTTTATTTGTATTTTTTAAAGTATATGGTTCTTTGAGTTCTTTATATATTTTTGATACTAGCCCTCTATTGGATGTGGAATTGGTTAAAAAAATCTTTCCCCATTATGTAGGCTGTTACATGGTCTGATTGATGGTGCCCTTTGTCTTACAGAAAGTTTTCAATTTTTTGAGGTCCTGTTTATTAGTTCTTGATCTTAGAGCTTAAACTAATGGTGTTCTGGTCAGATAGTCTTCTACGGTGCCATTGACTTTAAGGGTAGTCCCCATTTTCTCTTTTATTAGGTTCAGTGTAACGAGTTTTATGTTGAAGTCTTTGAATCATTTGGAGTTGAGTTTTGTGAAAAGTAGTAAGTATGGATCTATTTTCATTCTTCTACATTGAGCTTTCTAAATCTTCTGACTCCCCACCTGATCTTCGGCCATGCAGCTGCTTGCTGACATCCTTGCTTAATTTGAAAGGTATGACTTTCTCTCAATCTCCCTCTCCCTGGCACCTGCTAAGATTTGCGACTTGCTTGACTGTTATTTTTCTCTCAAGATCTAATAAAGGGCCCTTTCTTTTCCTAATAAGTCCACTTTTAATTCACTTTATTAATAAGACTAAGAACTTTGAAAAGAAACTCAGTTTCTCCAGTAACATGAACAACCATAAAGGAACATTAAAACGTTTCTCAAGGGATACAGCAGGTGATCTTGTTCCAGGACTTTAGGTGGGTAAGCACTTGCTGGTGGGTCAAACCTACAGTGAATACTCTCTGAATAAGCTTTCTCTAGGAGGGATTCAATCTCCAGGCTTTATCACTCTGTCTTGTCTCAGGCATAGAAGCCTTTTGAACTGACTCTGTCTCCTGTGAAGGAGGGAAAAGGTTCCTATTTTCTCCCATCCATGCCTCCCTTTAGTAGCGATAAGAGCAAACTATGGAGTATATATGCAATGCCTCCCTCCACCCCACCATCTCTTCTCTGTCACCATTCCCCATGCTGCCCCCAGTAGAGCAGTGCAAAGTACTGGGTATATTTCCTATTCCTCTTCATTTCCTTCAGTGTTTCCATTGCCTTGGATTATCTTCAAGTTCTTTTTGGTATGGAACTCATTCTCGTGGATGATTCCTTGTTTCCTTCTGATTCACTGCTTAGCTATTTTAGACATATATTTCCAACCACCTGCCCCTGCTCCATGCACACATGTCTTTTGTTACATGCATGCTAACCTAATTCAGGTGTTCTTTTATTAAGAAGAAGGGTGACCATGAAAGGAGCTACAGAGACAAAGTTTGGAGCTAAGACGAAAGGATGGACTATCCAGAGACTACCCGACCCGGGGATCCATCCAATAATCAGCCACCAAACCCAGACACTATTGCATATGCCAGCAAGATTTTGATGAAGGGATCCTGGTATAGCTGTCTCATATGAGGCTATGCCAGTGCCTGGCAAATACAGAAGTGGATGCTCACAGTCATCTATAAGATGGATCACAGGGCCCCTAATGAAGGAGCTAGAGAAAGCACCCAAGGAGCTGAAGGGGTCTGCAACTCTATAGGAGGCACAACAATATGAACTAACAAGTACTCCCAAGAGCTTGTGTCTCTAGCTGCACAAGTAGCAGAAGATGGTCTAGTCGGCTATCACTGGGAAGCGAGGTCCCATTGGTATTGCAAACTTTATATGCCCCAGTACAGGGGAATGCCAGGGACAAGAAGCAGGAGTGGGTGGGTAGGGGAGCAGAGCAGGGAGAGGGTATAGGGAACTTTGGGGATAGCATTTGAAATTTGAAATATATATAAAGAAAATATCTAATTAAAAAAAAGAAGGGTGACTATATTTATGAAATGTATTCTGGATGTTCCTATAGTCATATGATAAAGTAAATGCGTATCTTTTTTTTAATTTACATCCCAATAAATGCCTCCTCCTCCTAGTCCCTCCCCCATAAGGTCACTCCCCTTATCCCCCTTCCCCTTCTCTTTTGAGAGGGTGCCCCCCATTCCCTGAGTATCCTCCCACCCTTATATCAAATCTCTGCAGAGTTAGGCTCATCCTCTCCCACTGAGGCCAGACAAAGCAGCCCTGTAGGGGAACAGGTTCCACAAACAGACAACAGCTTTAGGGACAGCCTCTGCTCAGAAACCCACATGGAGACATCTGTTACATGTGTGTGTATGGGGTCTGGGGAACTTGGTCCCACCTGTATATGCTCTTTGGTTAGTGGTTCAGTCTTTGAAAGCTCCTAAGGGTCGAAGTTAGTTTGCTGTGTTTTTCTTCCTGTGGAGTTCCTATCCCCTTCAGGACCTTCAATCCTTCCCTAACTCTTCCATAAGAGTTCCTGACCTCTGTCCAATATTTGGCTGTAGGCATCTGCATCTATTTTAGTCCACTGCTAGGTAGAGCCTCTCAGAGGACAGTTATGCCAGGTTCCTATCTGCAAGCATAGCAAACTATCATTAATAGTATCAGGGACTGATGCTTGCCCATGGATGGGGCTCAAGTTGGGCCAGTTATTGGTTGACTATTTCCTCAGTCTCTGCTCCATCTTTGTCCCTGCATTTCTTGTAAACAGGATAAATTTGGTGGGTTGGTGCCCTTATCCCTCCACTGGGGGTCCTGCCCTATACCCATTGTTATACTTCTAAACTAAGGTCATCTGACTAACTCCTGGGAGCTTCCACTATCCCAGGTCTCTGGCACATCCTTGAGATTCTGCCCACTCTCCAATCTCTACTACTGGCAGCTGCAGATTTCAAGTCATTCTCTGGGTGCTCTGGCCCTCTCTCCTGTCTCTCCCTACACTTAATCCTGACCCTCCCATTTCCCTGCAAAACCACCCTTCCTCTGCCTCCTATGACTATTTTATTCCCCATTCTGAGATTCAAGCATCCTCACTTGGGCCTTCCTTCTTGTTTAGCTTCTTTGGGTCTGTGGAGTGTATCCTGTACTTTATGGCTAATATCCAGTTATTAGTAAGTACATACCATGTATGTTCTTTTGGGTCTGGAAAACTAGGTCACTCAGGATAATATTTTTTTTTAGTTCCATTCATTAAAAACTCATGATATCCTTGTTTTTAATAGCAGAGTAGTATTCAGTTGTGGAAATAACCACATTTTCTTTATCCATTCTGTGTTTTAGGGACATCTGGGTTGTTTCCAGTTTCTGGATATTACAAATAAAGCTGCTATGAACATCATGGAGCATATGTCCTTGTGGTATGGTGGAGCATCTTTTGAGTATATGCCCAGGAGCAGTATAGCTGGGTCTTGAGGTAGAACTACTTCCACTGCCAGATTGATTTCCAGAGTCGTTATACAAGTTTGCAATCCCACCAACAATAAATGAGTGTTCCAATTTCTTTAAATCCTTGCTAGCATGTGATATCACTTGAGTTTTAGAACTCAGTCATTCCAATTGCTATAAGATAGAATCTTGGGGTCATTTTGATTTGCATTTCCTTGAGGACTAAGGATGTTGAACATTTCTTTAGGTGCTTCTTGGCCATCCAAGATTTCCCTGTTGAAAATTCTGTTTAGATCTGTATTCTATTTTTAAATTGATTTGATACAGTATAACTTTGTGAGTTCCTTATATTTTTTAGATATTAGCCCTCTGTCAGATGTAGGGTTAGTAAAGATCTTTTTCCAATCTGTAGGCTTTACAGAAGATTTTTAGTTTCACGAGTTCCCATTTATCAATTGTTGATCTTGGAGCCTGATCAACTAGTATTCCGTTGAGGAAGTAGTCTCCTGTCCAGTTTGTTAAGTGCTATTTCTGACTTTCTCTTCTATTTGATTTAGTGTATCCTGTTTTCCATTGAAATTCTTGATCCACTTGGACTTGAGTTTTGTGTAGAGTGATAAATATGGATCTATTTGCATTCTTCTACATGCAGACACTCAGGTAGACAAGCACCATTTGTTGATACTTTCTCTTATCCATTACATAGTTTTGGCTTCCTTTTCAAAAATCAGGTGTCCATAGGTGTGTGAGTTTATTTCTGGTCTTTGATTTGATTCCATTAATCAACCTGTCTGTCTCTGTACTAATACCGTGCAGTTTTTTGTTTTTTATCACAATTGCTTTGTAGTACAGCTTGAGATTAGGGATGGTGGTTATTTTATTGTTCAATATTGTTTTAGCTGTCCTGAATTTTTTCTTTTTCCATACAAAGTTGAGAATTTCTATTTCAAGGTTTGTAAAAAAAATTGTGTTGAAATTGATGGGAATTGCTTTGAATCTGTAGATTGCTTTTGGTAAGATGATCATTTTACTATGTTACAATCCTACCAATCCATGAAAATGGAGATTTTTCCACCATCTGGTATGTTCAGTTTCTTTCTTCAGAAACTTTAAGTTCTTTTTCTACAGGTCTTTCACTTACTTGGTTAGAGTTACACAAAGATAGTTTATATTAGTTGTGGCCATTGTGAAAGGTGTTGTTTTCCTAATTTCTTTCTCAGACTGTTTATCATTTGTATGAGAGAACTCTACTGATTTCTTTGTATTCTGTATCTAGCCCCTTTGCTGAAGGTGTTTATCAGCTGAAGAAGTTCCCTGGTACTTCAATGGGCAGGGGTTGGGTGTGCTTATGTATACTATCATACCATCAGTGAATAATGATACTTTGGCTTCTTTCTTTCTGATTTATATTCCCTTGATCTATTTTTGTTGTCTTATTGCTCTAGCTAGAATATCAAATACTATATTGAATAGATAGTGAGTGGGCAGCCTTGTCTTGTCCCTGATTTTAGTGGGATTGCTTTAAGGTTTTCTCCATTTAATTTGATATTAGCTATTGGCTTGCTGTGTCTTGCTTTTATTATGTTTTAGTATATATCTTGTATTCATGATCTCCCCAAGACTTTTAACATGAAGGGGTGTTATATTTTGTCACAGCCCTTTTCAGCATCTAATGAGATGATCACATGATTTTTTCTTTCAGTTATTGCATCCATGTTCATAAAAGAAATTGGTCTGAAATTTCCTTTGTTGAGTCTGTGTGCTTTAGGTATCAGTGTGACTGTCACCGCATAGAATGAATTTGGCCATGTTCCTTTTGTTTCTATATTGTAGAATCGTTTGAGGAGAATTGGTATTAGCTCTTCTTTGAAAGTCTGGTAAAATTCTGTGCTAAAACCCTATAACCCTGGGATTTTTTTTATTTTGTTGTGGAACTTTTAATGACTGTTTATATTTCCTTAGGGCTTATAGGCCTGGTTAGTTTACATGATCTTGATTTAACTTTGGTAAACGGTATCTGTCTAGAAAATCATCCATTTCATTTAGATTTTCCAATTTTGTGGAGTACAGGCTTTTGAACCTTGTGAGGTTTTTTTTTTAATTTCTTCCGTTTCTGTTGTTATATCTCCCTTTTCATTTCTGCTCTTGATAATTTGAATACTGTTTCTTCTCTGCCTTACAGTTGGTTTGGCTGAGAGTTTGTCTATCTTGTTGATTTTTCTCAAAGAATCAGCTCTTAGTTATGTTGATTCTTTGTATTCTCTTTGCTACTAATTGATTGATTTCAGCCCTGAGTTTGATTATTTCTTTTCTTCTACTCTTCTTTAGTGTGTTTGCTTCTTTTTGTTCTAAAGCTTTCAGCTTTCAGGTTTGCCATTGTTAGTTGAGCTTTCTCCACTTTTTAAATGAAAGCATTTAGTGCTATGAACTTTCCTCATAGCATTGTTCTCTATGAGTTTGGATATGCTGTGCCCTCATTTTCATTAAATTCTAGAAGGTATTTAATTTACTTCTTTATTTCTTCCTTGACCCAGTAATTATTGAGTAGAGAGTTATTCAATTTCCATGAGTTTGTAGGTTTTCTATTGTTTCTATCGTTGTTGAAGTTAGGCTTTAATCCATGGTGATCTTAAAAGATGTAAGGGATGCAATAGCCAAATACCTCCGGGAAAGCACTGGCCTATCAGGAGTGTGGAAACACCTATGAACACAAGTAAGACCACCACTTACGCTCAGAGGGACCAGCCCAGAGCCCTCATGACACAGGATCCGAAGAACAGCCTGGAACAGGATCCTTCCGGTTTCCATCTGCACTGGGAGCTGATCCTGTACCACAGTGATCCATACCCAAATACCTTCAGGAGAGAACTGAACTCCCAGGAGCACCAATGCACCTGTGAGCACAGGTAAGACCACAACTTCTGCTCAAAATCCTGGCCCAAGAGCGACCCACCCAGAGCGACCAGGACACAGGAACCAAGGAACAGCCTGGGACAGGATCCTTTGGTTTCCATCTGCACCCCTGTATTAGTCAGGGTTCTCTAGAGTCACAGAACTTATGGATAGTCTCTAGATAGTAAAGGAATTTATTGATGACTTACAGTCGGCAGCCCAATTCCCAACAATGGTTCAGTCGCAGCTGTGAATGGAAGTCCAAGGATCTAGCAGTTACTCAGTCTCACGCAGCAAGCAGGCGAAGGAGCAAGGGCAAGAGCTAGTGAAAGACCCCCGAAGTGAGACCCTCACTTCAGGCACTCAAGTCCCGGGACAGCCGCGTACCCAAGAAGACACTGAGACCATACATAAAATGTAGAAGGTAAGATTTAATAAAGCAGCGACATGAAAGCACACAGACGACCAGAGCTCTGGGGTCGAAACTCATACACCTAGTGGCACCTAGTGGTGTAGAGGAGAATCGACGACCAGCCAAAATTTTTCACAGGCTTATATAGTAAAACTCAAAGGGGGAGAACTGGGCAGGGAAAGTACAAGTTTACATCACTAGGGAGTTCTGCCAAAGGACAAGGGGTTCTGCCAAAGGATTCTACATAACTAAGGAGTCATGTCCTATCAAGGAATCTACGTAACTAAGGAGTCATGTCCTATCAAGGAATCTATGTAACTAAGGAGTCATGTCCTATCATTTGGCAATGTACCCGGTTCATTTTGAGGTTGTTCTAGGAGGCCTTTATCTCAAAAATGTTTTTCAGATGGGAGGGGGTGGGCTCCGAGGTAAAAAGTTCATGTTCTCACAAGAGGCCAGTAATTTTTCATTCTTCATTCCCCACTTCTTCTTGTAAGTAATTCTAATCTTAGAATTTCAGAAGTCTATATCTCTATGTGGAGAATACTGCATTTACTCTATCTTTAACATGGAAACAGAAACAGAATAAGGCAGATTAGTAAACAGAACTAGGCAGGGACCCTTCTAGTGAGGCTTGAGGGTCTCAGCATGACGCAGGTGTACGCAGATCAGATCTCTGGCTGGAACTGGTAAGATGTCCTTGGGGTACCCAGCTCGTTCACTGTAGCCAGTTGTGACCAAACCTCTTTCTGCACCACCTGTAAGCCTTATAACTTAGTATACAGATCATTATTATAACAACATAGGTTTAAACACATTATTTAAGACAGTGATGGGCATAGGAGCCCCATAAAGGATCTCAAAAAGAGTAAAACCGAATCAAGAGGGAGTATTCTCAGTTCTAAATAGGGCAAGGGGAAGGAGTACCAAGTAAGTCTGTGCCAGTCTCTAGGATTAATTTTTTCAAGGTCTGTTTAGAGTTTTATTCATTATTTCTATCTGTCCTGAGTTCTGAGGTCTGTACACATAATACAATTTTTATTTGACCTCTAAATACTTGGCCACACCCTGGCTTACCTGGGCAACAAAGACAGGACCATTATCTGACACTATTGCTTTTGGCACTCCGAACCTTGGAAAATTTTTAATAATCTTCTTGATGACTATCTGAGCAGTCTCAGTTTTACAAGGAAAAGCTTTTATCTATCTTGAGAACGTTTACAAAAACCAGAAGGTATTCATACACATATTTTTTTTCTTTTTTCAGTGAAGTCTATTTTTTAGTAGATGTCAGGTCTGTCTTCTCATGAGAGGACTAGTTTTCTTTCTTCAGTTTCTACTATGTCATACAGGGTTTCTTTTACCAGTCTTAATTTGTCTATAACTTGATAGTCTTTAGACTGTCAGGATCATTGCTCTTTAGGATGCCTGGGCGGTTAGATTTGCCATCTGATTTCTTTTAGCCACAGCATCTTAGGTCTTTCTCTGCTGATGTCAACAGCTCTCTTTGTCTGTATATATAGAGCTTGTATTAAAGCCACAAGTTTGGCTTTTTGGGCTGAAGTCTCTTTAGGGAGGCTGCTGGCCTAGATCACTTGCTTTCTGTCTATCACTGCACTGCTGTCCCCGCCTTCCGCTTACCTTTAACCTCCAGGCTACTGCCATCCGTGTACCAGTTCAAACTTTTAGGCCAAGGCTGATCTGATCAAGTATGAGTTCCTTCTGCCAGAATGTCAGCACAATGATGAGTAGGTGAAGTCTCAGGCAGTAGTGAGATTGAGGACAGCAGGGGGAGCGAAGGTCACTCGTTCAGTCAACAAAAAGCTCTGACAATGTGTCCATCCGTCAGGGGAACAGTTGGATAATGCTTTCAAGAGCGTTAGTCAGCCATCGGTCATGGGGGCTGAACCACACTTTCTAGGACATGTGCCAAGTTTTGTCTCAGAGTCAATTTATCTGTGTCCTTGACCAGAAGCCACTATGTGCAGACAAGCAGGCCATCCTACAGCCACCAGGTCTAATTTTTTACAAGTATGCCACAGGTCTTTTCCAGGGTCCCAATCTCTGAGTAAGAACTTCTTTTGGCAATACCTTTGTTCTCAGTCACATCTAGGAGTCCCATAGCTGGGGATAACATTAGGGCAGTCTCAATAGCATCCAAGGCCATGTAAGATTGTTCTCTTTTTTATATATGAAGGGCTGTTTATCTCTTTAACTCAGCAAAACCTGGAATCCACAATCTGCAAAAGCCCGCAGTGCCCAGGAACTTTTTAGCTTGTTTTGCACTGGTCAGTGGAGGAGTATGAAACACAGTCTCTTTTTTTAGCTGCTTCAACAGGTAGGCCACCGGACTCTTTTAAGGACTCAGCTTCTGTATTAGCACCCCTTTTGTTATCTCTTAAACACATTGATCTTTAGCCAAAAGCTTTTTTTGTTGCCAGGTACTATCTAGGTTTTTTAATTTTCCTGACTTTTGTGGCCAGCATTTTATTTTTCTTATCTTTCTGTCTCACAGCACAGCTCTGATTCTGACTCTGGTCTCTGTCTTTGTCAGCCTCATGTTTCTTTAACTCTTTTTCTTGTCTGACTCTTATTACCTTGGTCAGATTGTTGGGACTTTTTAGTCCCACAGAGACGAGACCCCCATCAGAGCCTGGCAGTTAGACTCACAGGTGCTCCTTACCTTGGACAGAAGCCCCAAGTGGGCAGATGCCTCCCTCACTGGAACTTGGAACAGACTCACTGCCAGCAACTCAGGGTGGTGCCACCTTCTGAGATGAGGGAACTTTAGAGCAGAGACGGGAGTGCAGCTCTCACAGCTGGCTGCAACCGGCACTTATCTTAAAGTGAAAGCAGTTTTTCTGTTAACAAGAGACGGGATGGGAGGGACAGGGGAATGAGAAGCTGCCTGGGAACCTGCAGCGCTCTTGGCCGGCTACTAGAACAGCCTCCTCTTCTTTTTTTTTTTTTTTTTTCAGCAGCCACAACATCCAGGCCACTGACTTTTCAGGGACCACTCCTCTTTTGCTCCGGATTTCCGAGCTCATTTCTCTCTAGGCTCCAGGTCCATTGGCGGGACCACTGTGACCCGCTGGCTGCTCTCTGGAGTTGGAGTGGGAGGCAGGGCAGCTGAGGATCTGAAAGGAAGTGGTCAGCATAGGGATCTGACAGGATTTTTAGGCTTATTTCAGAAGGCATAACTTAAAAACAGTCGTCAGTCATCAGTCCAAGTCCGAACACAAAGAGACACAAAAGACACACACAGAAACCGTTTTTCAGGCAACCATAGAATCACAGTACCACAGAAATGACAAACACAAGCAACACCAATACAGGGCATCTTACATGCGATTTCCAGAGAAGCTTACTGTCACTATGACCAACCCAAATGGACCTGTCTCCATGGGAAGGCCCCAGAACCTGAGACCGGCCTAAAACCAAACCAAGATAATCAGTCAACTCCTTGGGACCAAGACCAGACCTGAAACCAGACAAACCAAAAACAAAACAGAATCAGAAGGTGGTCCAATGGAGGACACACAAGTGAACAAGACACACAGACACACAGACATACAGACAGGGAGGGATCCCACTTTATCTCCGACGTACAGTGTCTGTGTCTCATGACAAAAACCACAAACAAAAACAAGATAGCAACAGAGAAAAAGAAGCCTGACGGGGTCGGATTCCACATCGACTCCCTTCCTCCTGAAAAACAATTTGCCTGACGGCAGCGATTAGTGACAAGTCAAAAGCACCCTCAGGTGGCCAGCCCACTCCAAACGTTGGCCACTCGGAGGCGCAAAAGGTCTGCCACGGACCCTTTCTGACCTCCACCGACTGGTTGTGGGCTCTGACCCGCACCTCCTTCCAATGCTCCAGAGTCAGAGAAAGGGGAGTGGACACAGATTGTCCCATTTCTAGAAAAACAGTAGTCACAACAAGAGCGGACACGAGACTAAGACAAAAAAGAAACCAGAAGAATCAGATGGCCTCTCTAAGGCCGGCCGATTGAGACCCTCTGCACGAGGTGGGACTCGAACCCACGATCCCGTGACCAGACGCGAGGTGGGACTCGAACCCACGATCTCGCAACTGGGCACGAGGTGGGACTCGAACCCACGATCTCGCAACCCCAAATGGTCTCTTGGCCTTCAAAGGGGTCCACCAGGCGTCCCTGATCCTCCCCTGTTCCTCCTGGGACGTCTCCCAGGGTGAACGGACGGTGGACACCTGGACACGTCTATCCTTATCCACCCCGCACTCCCTCTCGGAGCGCGGTCTCACTGAGCGTCCGCAAAACTGAAACTGCGATCGCACCAAACTTAGAAACAGAACACAGACATCAGAACACAGACATCAGACCAAAACAGAACAAAGAATCTTACCTCTAAGTGGGTCTAGGACCTCTGGGTGGTCGCGCTGTTTCCCGGCCAATGCACCAAATGAAAGACCCCCGAAGTGAGACCCTCACTTCAGGCACTCAAGTCCCGGGACAGCCGCGTACCCAAGAAGACACTGAGACCATACATAAAATGTAGAAGGTAAGATTTAATAAAGCAGCGACATGAAAGCACACAGACGACCAGAGCTCTGGGGTCGAAACTCATACACCTAGTGGCACCTAGTGGTGTAGAGGAGAATCGACGACCAGCCAAAATTTTTCACAGGCTTATATAGTAAAACTCAAAGGGGGAGAACTGGGCAGGGAAAGTACAAGTTTACATCACTAGGGAGTTCTGCCAAAGGACAAGGGGTTCTGCCAAAGGATTCTACATAACTAAGGAGTCATGTCCTATCAAGGAATCTACGTAACTAAGGAGTCATGTCCTATCAAGGAATCTATGTAACTAAGGAGTCATGTCCTATCATTTGGCAATGTACCCGGTTCATTTTGAGGTTGTTCTAGGAGGCCTTTATCTCAAAAATGTTTTTCAGATGGGAGGGGGTGGGCTCCGAGGTAAAAAGTTCATGTTCTCACAAGAGGCCAGTAATTTTTCATTCTTCACTAGACTCCCTTCTTCCAATGTCCTTATATTGTCTCCAGCAGAAGGTGTAGCCCAGATTAAAGGTGTGTTCCACCACACCTTTAATCCCAGATGAAAGGCGTAGCCCAGATTAAAGGTGTGTTCCTTAAACTCGGAGATTCAATCTTCTGGAATCCATAGCCACTATGGCTCAAGATCTTCAAACCAAGATCCAGATAAGGATCTCCAAGCCTCCAGATAAGGGTCACTGGTGAGCCTTCCAATTCCGGATTGTAGTTCATTCCAAATATTGTCAAGTTGACAACCAGGAATAGCCACTACAACCCCAGAGCTGACCTTGTGCCATAGCCCTCGTTACCCAAATTTTTCCCAGAGAGAACTAATCTCCCAGGAGTTACACAGGCTTGCAGGAGGGACAAGACACAGACAGAGACAGAAAGACCAGCTAACACCAGAGATAACCAGATGGCAAGAGGCAAGGGCAAGAACATAAGCAACAGAAAACCAAGGCTACTTGGCATAATTAGAACCCAGTTCTCCTACCACAGTGAGCCATGGATACCCCAACACACAGGAAAAGCAAGACTCTGTTTAAAATCACACCTCATGATGATGATAGAGGACTGTAAGAAGGACATAAATAACTACCTTAAAGAAATACAGAAGAACACAGGTTAACAGGTAGAAGCTCTTAAAGAGGAAATACAAAAATCCCTTAAAAATAGCAGGAAAACACAACCAAGCAGGGGAAGGAATTGAACAAAACCATCCAGGATCAAATTGAAATAGAAACAATAAAGAAATCACAAAGGGAGATAACCTTGGAATTAGAAAACCTAGGAAAGATATCAGGAGTCATAGATACAAGCATCACCAACAGAATAGAAGAAAGAATCTCAGGTGTAGAAGACACCATAGAAAACATTGACACAACTGTAAAAGAAAATGCAAAAAGCAAAAAGCTCCTAACACAAAACATCCAGGAAATCCAGGACACAATGAGAAGACCAAACCTAAGGATAATAGGTATAGAAGAGAGTGAAGATTCCCAACTTAAAGGGCCAGTAAATATCTTCCATAAAATTATAGAAGAAAACTTCCCTAACCTAAAGAAAGAGATGCCCATGAACATACAAGAAGCCTACAGAACTCCAAATAGATTGGACCAGAAAAGAAATTCCTCCCATCACATAATAGTCAAAACACCAAATGCACAAAACCAAGAAATAATATTAAAACCAGTAAGGGAAAAAGGTCAAGTAACATATAAAGGCAGATGTATCAGAATTACATCAGACTTCTCACCAGAGACTATGAAAGCTAGAATATTCTGGGCCAATGTCATACAGTCCCTAAGAGAACACAAATACCAACCCAGGCTACTATGCCCAGCAAAACTCTCAATTACCATAGATGGAGAAACCAAGATATTTCATGACAAAAACAAATTTACACAATACCTTTCCACAAATCCAGCCCTACAAAGGATAAAAGATTGAAAACTCCAACACAAGAAGGGAAACTACACCCTAGAAAAAAGTAAGAAAGCCATCTTTCAACAAACCCATAAGAAGATAACCATACAAACAGAAAAACAACATTAAAAATAACAGGAAGCAACAAGCACTTTTCCTTAATATCTCAACATTATTGTACTCAACTTCCCAATATAAGACATAGAATAACAGACTGGATATGTAAACAGGACCCAATATTTTGCTGCATACAGGAAAGTCACCTCAGTGTCAAAGACAGATACTTGCTCAGAGTAAAGGGCTGGAAGACAAATTTCTAAGCAAATGGCCCCAAGAAACAAGTTGGAGTAGCCATTCTAATATCAAATAAATTCAACTTCAACCAAAAGTTATCAAAAAAGATAAGGAAGGATACTTCATACTTGTCAAAGGAAAAATCTACCAAGATGAACTCTCAATTCTGAACATCTATGCATCAAATGCAAGGGCACCCACATTCATAAAAGAAACTTTACTAAAGCACACATTGTACCTCACACAATAATAGTGGGAGACTTCAACACCCCACTCTCATCAATGGGCAGATCATGAAAACACAAACTAAACAGATACACAGTGAAACTAACAGAAGTTATGAACCAAATGGATTTAGCAGATATCTATATAACATTTTATCCTAAAACTAAAGGATATACCTTCTCCTCAGCACCTCATGTTACCTTCTCCATAATTGACCATATAATCAGTCACAAAACAGGCCTCAACAGATCCAAGAAGATTGAAATAATCCCCTGCATCCTATCAGATCACCATGGACGAAGGCTGGTCTTTAGTAGCTACAAAAACAACAGAAAGCCCACATACATGTGGAAGCTGAACAACATTCTACTCAGTGATAACTCGGTCAAGGAAGAAATAAAGAAAGAAATTGAAGACTTTACAATTTAATGAAAATGAAGGTAAAACATACCCAAAACTTATGGGACACAATGAAAGCAGTTGTAAGAGGAAAACTCATAGCTCTGAGTGCCTCCAAAAAGAAACTGGAGAGAGCATACACTAGTAGCTTAACAGCACACCTGAAAGTTCTAGAACAAAAAGAAGCAAATACACCCAAGAGGAGTAGAAGGCAGGAAATAATCAAATTCAGGGCTAAAATCAACCAAGTAGAAACAAAAAGAACTATACAAAGATCAACAAAACCAGAAGCTGGTTCTTTGGGAAAATCAATGAGATAGAGGTTTTGTACATTATCATGGTGGAGATTCTGGTGGCGTACAGGCAAACATGGTAGCTGAGAGTTCCATATCCAGTTCTGCAGGCAGTAGGTAGAAAGAGCCAATGGGCCTTCCTTAGGTTTTTTTAAAGCATCAAAGCCTATCTCTAATAATACACTTTCTCCAACAAAGCCACCTTCCTTTCAGATAATGCCACTGCCTGATGATCAAATATTCAAATCTAAGAGCCTATCAGGCCTTTCCTTTTCAACCACTACGTTTAGCATAGGGCTTCTGATTTTGATGGAATATTTTACTTAATATGTCTCCTGTGGTCTAAGGGAAATTTAGGGGATTATCTTTCAGCCATAGGTCAGAATAGACAGGGTTTTTTTTTTCTTTTTGGAACTCCACTTGATAGCTCCAAATCCTTACAGAAAAAAATTTGATGCCATATCTGAAATAGACAATCATATTTTTGTTATGTCAAGGAATACATTTTTTAAAGCTTGACTTCTCCAGATTTAGATTCTTTGAGGGACTGACCTTGCCTGTCAGGAAGTTGAGTCCTTGCCATTAAGGTATATCTGGAATAGGATGCTAGTTCCCAGGAAACTTTCAATTGGTTCTTACAAACCAAAGTAATTCTTGAATTGAGGAGTGTATGCTACTACTGATTCTCAGCTCTATTGATTTTACTGGCTTTTCAACATTTCTCACTATTTTTTTAAACTCAAGCCTGGCATGAATTCAAATCTTTTATGTCAATGTGACTGCATCTGAAAGCAACTAAAATCCAAGATTCTGGACATTCCGATGAGGGATTTCCTTAATCAGACAACTTGAATTCAGAAGACCTATCGTAAACCTTATGATGGTAGCTCATTGTAGTCTCCCCTCCCCCAGCCTGAAACCTGCTTGCTCAGGGGTGGAGCTTCCCGCTCAATCGTTCTGCCACGCCCACTGCTGGAACCTGCCACTTTACTGTTTGGAGCCATACACGTGGTCACACTGCTACTGGTCCCCAGGACTATTTGGCGGGAATTGGCCCCCCTTCCTCTCCTTCATAACTGCGTGCTGATATAGTAAAATTGAGCTTTGATCAGAATCTGCCTGTCTTAGCTGCATTTCTTTCTCTCATCGCCTAGCCCCTCTTCTCTTCCAGGTTTCCAAAATGCCTTTCCAGGCTAGAACCCAAGCTGTGATCTGCTGGCCGGACACATATTTGGCGCCCAAAGTGGGGCTGAGAAACGGCAAAGGATTTTTGGAAGAGGCACTGATGGTTTGGAGCTCCATAGAAGAAGAAATGTTCAACATCCTTAATCATCAGGGAAATGCAAATCAAAACAACCCTGAGATTCCACCTCACACCAGTCAGAATGGCTAAGATCAAAAATTCAGGTGACAGCAGATGCTGGCGTGGATGTGGAGAAAGAGGAACACTCCTCCATTGTTGGTGGGATTGCAGGCTTGTACAACCACTCTGGAAATCAGTCTGGCGGTTCCTCAGAAAATTGGACATAGTACTACCGGAGGATCCAGCAATACCTCTCCTGGGCATATATCCAGAAGATGCCCCAACTGGTAAGAAGGACACATGCTCCACTATGTTCATAGCAGCCTTATTTATAATAGCCAGAAGCTGGAAAGAACCCAGATGCCCCTCAACAGAGGAATGGATACAGAAAATGTGGTACAATTACACAATGGAGTACTACTCAGCTATTAAAAAAATGAATTTATGAAATTCCTAGGCAAATGGATGGACCTGGAGGGCATCATCCTGAGTGAGTTAACACAATCACAAAGGAACTCACACAATATGTACTCACTGATAAGTGGATATTAGCCCAAAACTTAGGACACCCAAGATGTAAGATACAATTTGCTAAATGCATGAAACTCAAGAAGAATGAAGAACAAAGTGTGGACACTGTGCCCCTTCTTAGAATTGGGAACAAAACACCCATGGAAGGAGTTACAGAGATAAAGTTTGGAGCTGAGATGAAAGGATGGACCATCTAGAGACTGCCATATCCAGGGATCCCTCCCATAATCAGCTTCCAAACGCTGACACCATTGCATACACTAGCAAGATTTTGCTGAAAGGACCCAGATATAGCTGTCTCTTGTGAGACTATGCCGGGGCCTAGCAAACACAGAAGTGGATGCTCACAGTCAGCCATTGGATAGATCACAGGGCTCCCAATGGAGGAGCTAGAGAAAGTAGCCAAGGAGCTAAAGGGATCTGCAACCCTATAGGTGGAACAACAATATGAACTAACCAGTACCCCGGAGCTCTGGACTCTAGCTGCATATGTATCAAGGGAGGTCTGTACCAATGTGGACAGAAGAACTAAATGGAAGTCACTGTTTTCTGATCTTTGCCTTCCAAGGTCAACCAGGTCCCAGGAAATCATAAGGAATCTCTTCTAAGGTCCTGCAGCTCTGTCTCCTTGGTCAGAGAAGCTGTGGAAACCCTGATGTTTGACTCTATTCAACATTCATTCTCCAAAGGAGATAGTCAACATGGAAAAATGGCTTCAGTGCTTCTAAAGTGATATGGTCAGCAAGATCCCAACTCATCTCAACAGATAATACAACTGGTAAACAAACAAACAAAAAACAACCCAATACAAAAAGAACAGAATCCAAAACTAACTGACCCCTGAGTATCATATCCCTAATTTTGACTACTGCATGATCTTAAAAACCCTCTACACCTTTTGCCATTGTCTTAGTTAGGGTTTATTGCTATAAAGAGACACCATGACCAAGACTTATCAAGGAAAACATTTAATTGGGTCTTATAAATTAAAAAACATTTCATTTAAATACAGTTTGGGAGGTTTAGTCCATTATCACCGTGGCAGGAAACATGGCAGTCTGCAGGTAGACATGGTGCTGAAGAAGGAACTAAGAATTCTACATTTTGATCCAAAAACAGCCAGAAGGAAACTCTTCTATGCAGGCAGCCAGGTCTCATCCATACTGGATAGAGCCTGAGCATAGGAGAAGACCTCAAAGCCCACCTACACAGTAACACACTTCCTTCAACAAGGCCACAACTCTTAATAGTGCCATTTCCTATGAACCAAGCATATTCAAATCAACACAGCATTTATACTACAGGAAAGTACTCTATAATCTGTCAAAAGAGATTTGTAAGCATCAACCCAGCCACAGCACCACTGTCTACAAAGGTGCCCTGCTTACAAGATATGCTAGTGGAATGGTGACACAATACGTGTAGGAATTACCAAGCAATATCTTCTTTGACTGACAGTCCACTAGGAAACCCCATGAAAGAGGAGGCAGAAAGAGTTTAAGAAACAGAGGGAGCCTACTGGAGAGATGGCACAGCAGTTAAGAGCACTGACTGCTCTTCCAAAGATCCTGAGTTCAATTCCCAGCAACTACATGGTGGCTCACAACCATCTGTAGCAGAATCCAATGCCCTCTTCTGGTATGTCTGAAGACAGCTACAGCGTATTCACATACATTAAATAAATAAACAAACAAACAAACAAACAAAATCTTTCAAAAGAGAGAAAGAGACAGAGGAAGTAGGGGACATTGAAAAAACAAGACCCTGTAAACTAACAATGTCTGCACACATATGAACTCACAGAAACTGAGGCAGCATGCACAGGGCCTGCAGAGGTCTGTACCAGATTTGGTCCTAGAGCTGAAAAGAAAGTGAACACATGACCCCATTCCTAACCCACTACTAGCAACCTCCAGTTGATAACCACTTTAAAATGAAAGTTTGGGTTTTTTCCCCAAGGGAATCTCACTGGGGAAACAAACTACTCTTTAAGAGTAATCTGCATGCCCAGGAGTAAATGACCAACAGAAAACAAATTCAAAGGCATCTTTGGAGGTTCCTTGTCTCATAAAGTTGTATTGGAGACTTTCCATGTTTTTTCTCTAGGTCCTTTTATGAATATATTATGACTTCCAGTTTAGTGTTTTTATGGGATTCCTGAGTATGTGATGTGTGTATATCTATTTCTTGTGCTATGC
Organism: Mus musculus; assembly: GCF_000001635.26. Taxonomy (NCBI): domain Eukaryota; kingdom Metazoa; phylum Chordata; class Mammalia; order Rodentia; family Muridae; genus Mus; species Mus musculus. Next base: position 3,235,495 of record NC_000085.6, read on the forward strand.
CTTTCTTGGTCTCTTTTTTTTTTTTTTTTTTTGGCTTGTTTGTTTTGTCCTATTCTTATCCATTAGTCTTGTTTTATCATTAAAATAATACAATACAATACAGTACAGTACAGTACAGTGCAGTACAGTACAATACAATACAATACAATGCAGTACAATATTATTACCCTTTAGACGACTGTTATCTGTTAAAAGAAAAAAAGGAATATGGATGGGAAGGGAGGTGGGGAGAAACTGGGAGTAGAAGAGGGAGGAGAAATTATAATCAGGATATATTATGTAAGAAAAATGTATTTTTAATAAAAGGAGAAAATGATTAGTATACTGTCTAGTTTTTATTGTCAAGTTGACATAGGCTACCATCACCTTGGAAGTATGAATATAAATTGAGAATTTGCCTGTACAGATTGGTTTGTGGCATATGTGGAGCATTGTCTTTATTTCTGGTTGACATAGGAGGCCCAGGCCCACCGTTTGAAGTACTATGACCTGGGTTTTATAAAAGGGTAGCTCGGCAGGCCTGGGAGCAAACCAGCAAGCAGCATTCCTCGGTGGCGTCTGCTTCAAACTCCTACCTTAAGGTCTAGCCTTGGCTTCCCTCAGTGATAGACTGGAATCTGTCAGATGAAGTAAACCCTTTCATCTCCAAAATGCAACAGAAACTCAACGAAAAGCCTCTCGCCTCTCTGTCTCTCTGTCTTTCTCTGTCTCTCTCTCTGTCTGTCTCTCTGTCTCTCTCTCTGTCTGTCTCTATCTGTCTCTCTGTCTCTCCGTCTCTGTCTCTCTGTCTGCCTCTCTCTCTCTCTCTCTCTCTCTCTCTCTCTCATCAATCCAAGGAATCCTAGACATGACGATTAATTTCATATAAACTATTATAGGAGCAACCATTTCTTCATCTGATTTTTTTTCTGGGCAAGAAACTACTGCTATATACAAGACACCATGTTTGGCTTAATTTCAACACTGCAGCTGAAAGGCAATGCCTGGGCCAGAAGACAGAGATTTAAGAAAGGATTTCTGCTTCCTTGATTGCTTTCTTCCCTCAAATGAACATATTTGCAATCTATATATGAGAACATGACTAAAAGGTAGAATAGGACAGGGTCATGATTGGGACAACTGGAGTGGCCAGCCCACCCCCTCCTCATTGCCCCACTTCAGTTCCTGCCATGAGTCTTACACAAAGACCCTAGGCCAGAAGTTTGCTGGTGCCCTGCTTCTCAGGACCTCTTGCTTCTTTCTCTAAAGCTCACATCTATAAATTGACAACAAACTCCTTTTTTAACTCTTCCTCCTGTGAACAAGAGCTCCCGAAAGGACTGATGGAGCCTGGATGTGGTGGCAGACCCCTTTAAACTGAGTATTCGGGAAGCAAAGGCAAGAGGATCTCTGAGTTTGATGCCAGCTCAGTCTATAGAACCAATTCCAGGAAAGCCAGGGTTATACAAAGAAACCCTGTCTCAAAAAAACCAACACTCCCAGCCCCCTCCAAAATAGAACGATTGCTTACAGAAAGGGGTTGACATATCAGAACTCCAATACTCTGGAGAGATTGGAATGCTACAGGACTAGAGGACTAGAGGCTAACTAACTTGTCTACCAGGGCCAGCTCTAAGACACTGCCCCAGGCAAGGTGCGGGGTCTGCTCTCCCAAATGCTGAAGCCACCAAGGGGCAGGGCAAATAGCATAGGAAATGTATGAGCATCTGATCAGAAAGACACTGAAGATGAGAGGCATTTGTTACTTTCAACCATTAATGTGGAGGTGTCTGAGAGAATACCTCATGATGATCAATGGCCTCATAGAGAAACTGGAGAAATGTTCCTCTTTCTTGGGTCAAAAGTGTTGACTTAAAACCACATCTCTAACCTTAAGGGAATGAAAGATAGTTTTTTCTGAAATCATTTTGGGTGACCATGGCCTAGGAACACAGACTTTACCTCAAATTCATGTCCAAATGTAGAAACAGTTTCATGAAGTATTATAGCTTTATAGAACAAAAAGTCATAAATCAAAGCAAGTTTAAAATACCTTGGAGTTACAGCAGAGAAGTAGGTACATAGAAATTGAGGAATCTTTTTTATAGTCCCAAGATACTACTTAATAACCTTAATAAGCTTAGTTTTGAGGTTGGTAGAAGCCTGCAGTCTGGTAAATTAATAAATTTTTATCCATTAGTCACAGGATGTTAGTTCTGACACCACGGCAAGACTAATACTTGCCCCAGATAAGGTATTTAGCTTCTGGACCTACCACATTCCAGTCTTTCCACAGTGCTGAAATTCTAGTCACTCAGTTTCTGCAAATACCACTGCTTTTGGGGAATTCTCCTTTGTAATCCTCTTTGTTAGATAATCAAACATTTTTTGAGTGGGGGTCACATATTATTTATTAAATATCATAAGTTCCCACGTAGCTAAGCAACTCATTGCTAGGATCTGATGTAGAGGCTGGGTAGAGCAAGACAGCATCTTCTGGAAAGAAGAAGAGGTGATAAATGGAATCTTTTAAATTACCTGATATTAATACCAATAAAGACAGGGGAGATGTAAACTGAGGATAAAGCTAGCTCAGCAAGGTAACTTTATTTTCTTAATTACATACAAAGTATCTATTTACAAGCCTCATCCTACAGCTAAACTGCTAGCTCTTTGGAAGTGTCTATCTGTGTCATTCTACGGAGCTCCGAGCTCGTCTACCTTTCTCTTGAGCTCCTCCAAACCCAAAAGGGCTCCTCAGTTCTCTTTGTTAGAATAGTGCTTTGCCTGTGTCCTGCCAGCTGCTTTTCTGTTGCTCTTTTCTGTGTGTGTGTGTGTGTGTGTGTGTGTGTGTGTGTGTGTGTGTGTGTGTGAGAGAGAGAGAGAGAGAGAGAGAGAGAGAGAGAGACTATGAAAGGTCCAATTGCATATAAAAGAAGTCTACCTCCTCCCCTACACCCTTGGATGGGGATGAGGAGGTTCCAAGCCAAGTCAGTAGTGGTTAAACCATTTCAAGTTTATGGTGGGTTAGCTCTAGAGCACCCAGCTGACTTTGTCTGGGGTCATACATCAAGAAACACAAGCCTTCTCCCAAGCAACTTGCCTTAACATGGACAGGGACTTTCCCTGCATTAGCATTCTTATCTATGGAGGCATGCCTAAACTGCATCTCTTCAGAACACACCTAACAGAAACTGAATAATGCTATACCTATTTAAGCTTTAACATATTGCTAATAATTAGCGTTTCTACATACAATAATCAAATATCCTGTAACAGGTAAAAGCCACTAAGAAACAAAATCCTGGATGATGTTAAACCATCTGCTCATGATGCAGATCTGAATGATTTTCTTATGCTCTTTATCTGACATAGCACATGAACTGGGATGACTATATCTACAATCAAATAATTAAAGACACAATTTGACCTAATGGAGTGAAGCTAACAAGTGAAGGAAAGATGTATTTAAAATAACCAAAATGTACATATTTAACTAGATTGACTATATTTCCCTGTGTTTATAGTTATTTGTACTGTATGAGCTATCTTACTTATATTTAAGTGGCTGGAAATGACACCTCCAATCACTTTAGTATTGTCTTCCCTTTTTATTTGTAAAATGCAAACATTCTTTAATGATTTTTAAAAGGCTGGATAATTTCACTATAGAACTTTTTAGATAATAGTTAAAACTATAAACAGCAATACTTAATGTATAAATCAACATAGGTGTTGTTATTTAAGATTGCTATCTTCTGTATAATTCTAAACCTTTGGTTATCTACAGCTAGAGTAAAGAGAATTAAAGTTATATTTAAAAACTAGATTTTAAATTTTTATCCAAACTATACTGTGTAATGAGTATATATAGAACAGTAAAAACCTTGGATCTCTTAAATGTTAGTTTTGGAATAACGTATGGGCTTAGGGTAAGCTAGCAGTCATAACTACAAGGCATGATTAAATGAAAGGACATTATATCTTCACTTGTAACTTCTCTAAGACCAAGATTATTTTATCACTTAAAGATATATTGGTGGAACAACTAACTATCATAAAAAATTAAATCTAAAAACTTAAATCTAAGAAATATAAACATTGAGAGAAACATTTGGTTCTTGGGGTACTCAATTGTCAGCTAAGAGGAGTACCATCCAGCTACTTTAAGTCCATATGCGTGTGCTCTCAGACGATGAGAGAAAGCTCACTGTCTTCTAGGAAATGGGTTAAAATTATCTGGATACACTCCAGTTCTTTTAATAAGAATGAAATCTTCTGTGTGATTTTATTTTTCTTTTAAGTAATGAATTCCTGTCCAACCTGCCTCCCTGCCCTGGCCCCCCATCCCACTTCCCCCTCCCTCCCTCCCTTTGAGAAAGACTCTGTAGGTAATTTTGAATTTTAGTAACCAAAGTTAAAAGTATTTTACAATATTAGTTTACATTATTAGTTTATTTAAGACCAAGTCTTATAAACAAATTTAAATATTTGTCCATTAAAACAAGTTTTACAAGTTTAATTCACGAGGAGTTTTCTAAGTAGTGTTGACATAAAAACTATAGCTCTTGGGTGGCTGTAGAAATGGCTCAGCGGTTAAGAGCACTGACTGATCTTCCAAAGGTTCTGAGTTCAATTCCTAGCAACTACATGGTGGCTCACAGCCATCTGTAATAGGATCTGATGCCTTCTTCTGTGTGTCTGAAGACAGCTACAGTGTACTTATATACATAAAATAATTTTTTTAAAAACCCTACAGCTCTTATCTTAAAAAGGAATAAGTAATAATTTATTTTGGATCCATTTGAGTGGCTATGTCTCCAGAGAACAGATCTGTGTTATTACCAACTGTTCCAATGTAGAAGTAGTTTCATGACATTTTTATAGTTTTACAAGGCAAAGAAAGTCATACATCAAAGCAAGTTTAAAACACATTAGTAAGTTCAAAGAAGCAGGTACAAGGAGATGGGGGAGCTTAATCTACAGGCCAAGATGCTATCTGACATCACGCTTAGTTCTGGGGTTGGTGGGAGCTAATGATATACTAAGTCAATAATTTTAAACGGTCTTATTTATTATCAAAAGATGTCAGAGTCTGAGTAGGGCAACAGAAGGCTCTTCAGGAAGGCTAAAACTATCTCAGATAAATAGCCTGTAAAACTGCAAGATTCCAGTCTCTCCACAGTATTGAAATTACAATTGGAACATCAGTCTCTCTGCAAATCCAGACTTTTTCAGGAATTTGTCATTCATAGCCAGACACAGATCTTTTTTCAGAAACTGTCACTTATAGTATGTATCATTCTCTAAACAGATCTTCTTGTTGTTGTTGTTAAAGCAGTGACCCTCCAAAAAGGAAAAGGCTTTGTCCAATGAGGGGAAAAAACCCTAAAATTTAATCATAGGTTTTTAAAATCCATATACCAAAACAGTAAAATGCAGATAACAATTTTAATAAGGTCATTTTAAAATGAAAGTTCAGGGGGCTTTTTCTTTTTTTTTTTTTTAATTTATTTTTTTTTTAATGATAAAAACCAGAACATTTTGTTTTCTTACATTGCTAAGGGAATACAAACATTTTTTTTTATTATTAGGTATTTTCCTCGTTTACATTTTCAATGCTATCCCAAAGGTCCCCCATACCCACCCCCCCAATCCCCTACCCACCCCCTCCCCATTTTTGGCCCTGGCGTTCCCCTGTACTGGGGCATATAAAGTTTGCAAATCCAATGGGCCTCTCTTTGCAGTGATGGCCGACTAGGCCATCTTTTGATACATATGCAGCTAAAGACAAGAGCTCCCGGGTACTGGTTAGTTCATAATGTTGATCCACCTATAGGGTTGCAGATCCCTTTAGCTCCTTGGGTACTTTCTCTAGCTCCTCCATTGGGAGCCCTGTGATCCATCCATTAGCTGACTGTGATCATCCACTTCTGTGTTTGCTAGGCCCCGGCATAGTCTCACAAGAGAGAGCTATATCTGGGTCCTTTCAGCAAAATCTTGCTAGTGTATGCAATGGTGTCAGCATTTGGAAGCTGATTATGGGATGGATCCCTGCATATGGTAATCACTAGATGGTCCATCCTTTCGTCACAGCTCCAAATTTTGTCTCTGTAACTCCTTCCATGGGTGTTTTGTTCCCATTTCTAAGAAAGGGTAAAGTGTCCATACTTTGGTCTTCGTTCTTCTTGAATTTCATGCGTTTGGCAAGTTGTATCTTATATCTTGGGTATCCTAAGTTTCTGGGCTAATATCCACTTATCAGTGAGTACATATTGTGTGAGTTCCTTTGTGATTGGGTTACTTCACTCAGGATGATACCCTCCAGGTCCATCCATTTGCCTAGGAATTTCATAAATTCATTTTTTTAATAGCTGAGTAGTATTCCATTGTGTAAATGTACCACATTTTCTGTATCCATTCCTCTGTTGAGGGGCATCTGGGTTCTTTCCAGCTTCTGGCTATTATAAACAAGGCTGCTATGAACATAGTGGAGCATGTGTTCTTCTTACCAGTTGGGGCATCTTCTGGATATATGCCCAGGAGAGGTATTGCTGGATCCTCCGGTAGTACTATGTCCAATTTTCTGAGGAACCGCCAGACTGATTTCCAGAGTGGTTGTACAAGCCTGCAATCCCACCAACAATGGAGGAGTGTTCCTCTTTCTCCACATCCACGCCAGCATCTGCTGTCACCTGAATTTTTGATCTTAGCCATTCTGACTGGTGTGAGGTGGAATCTCAGGGTTGTTTTGATTTGCATTTCCCTGATGATTAAGGATGTTGAACATTTTTTCAGGTGCTTCTCTGCTATTCGGTATTCCTCAGGTGAGAATTCTTTGTTCAGTTCTGAGCCCCATTTTTTAATGGGGTTATTTGATTTTCTGAAGTCCACCTTCTTGAGTTCTTTATATATGTTGGATATTAGTCCCCTATCTGATTTAGGATAGGTAAAGATCCTTTCCCAGTCTGTTGGTGGTCTTTTTGTCTTATTGACGGTGTCTTTTGCCTTGCAGAAACTTTGGAGTTTCATTAGGTCCCATTTGTCGATTCTCGATCTTACAGCACAAGCCATTGCTGTTCTGTTCAGGAATTTTTCCCCTGTGCCCATATCTTCAAGGCTTTTCCCCCACTTTCTCCTCTATAAGTTTCAGTGTCTCTGGTTTTATGTGAAGTTCCTTGATCCACTTAGATTTGACCTTAGTACAAGGAGATAAGTATGGATCGATTCGCATTCTTCTACATGATAACAACCAGTTGTGCCAGCACCAATTGTTGAAAATGCTGTCTTTCTTCCACTGGATGGTTTTAGCTCCCTTGTGGAAGATCAAGTGACCATAGGTGTGTGGGTTCATTTCTGGGTCTTCAATTCTATTCCATTGGTCTACTGGTCTGTCTCTATACCAGTACCATGCAGTTTTTATCACAATTGCTCTGTAGTAAAGCTTTAGATCAGGCATGGTGATTCCACCAGAGGTTTTTTTATCCTTGAGAAGACTTTTTGCTATCCTAGGTTTTTTGTTATTCCAGATGAATTTGCAAATTGCTCCTTCTAATTCGTTGAAGAATTGAGTTGGAATTTTGATGGGGATTGCATTGAATCTGTAGATTGCTTTTGGCAAGATAGCCATTTTTACAATGTTGATCCTGCCAATCCATGAGCATGGGAGATCTTTCCATCTTCTCAGATCTTCTTTAATTTCTTTCTTCAGAGATTTGAAGTTTTTATCATATAGATCTTTCACTTCCTTAGTTAGAGTCACACCAAGATATTTTATATTATTTGTGACTATTGAGAAGGATGTTGATTCCCTAATTTCTTTCTCAGCCTGTTTATTCTTTGTATAGAGAAAGGCCATTGACTTGTTTGAGTTTACTTTATATCCAGCTACTTCACCGAAGCTGTTTATCAGGTTTAGGAGTTCTCTGGTAGAATTTTTAGGGTCACTTATATATACTATCATATCATCTGCAAAAAGTGATATTTTGACTTCCTCTTTTCCAATTTGTATCCCCTTGATCTCCTTTTGTTGTTGAATTGCTCTGGCTAATACTTCAAGTACTATGTTGAAAAGGTAGGGAGAAAGTGGGCAGCCTTGTCTAGTCCCTGATTTTAGTGGGATTGCTTCCAGCTTCTCTCCATTTACTTTGATGTTGGCTACTGGTTTGCTGTAGATTGCTTTTATCATGTTTAGGTATGGGCCTTGAATTCCTGATCTTTCCAACACTTTTATCATGAATGGGTGTTGGATCTTGTCAAGTGCTTTTTCTGCATCTAACGAGATGATCATGTGGTTTTTGTCTTTGAGTTTGTTTATATAATGGATTACATTGATGGATTTTCGTATATTAAACCATCCCTGCATCCCTGGAATAAAACCTACTTGGTCAGGATGGATGATTGCTTTAATGTGTTCTTGGATTCGGTTAGCAAGAATTTTATTGAGAATTTTTGCATCGATATTCATCAGAGAAATTGGTCTGAAGTTCTCTATCTTTGTTGGGTCTTTCTGTGGTTTAGGTATCAGAGTAATAGTGGCTTCATAAAATGAGTTGGGTAGAGTACCTTCTACTTCTATTTTGTGAAATAGTTTGTGCAGAACTGGAATTAGATCTTCTTTGAAGGTCTGATAGAACTCTGCACTAAACCCGTCTGGTCCTGGGCTTTTTTTGGCTGGGAGACTATTGATAACTGCTTCTATTTCTTTAGGTGATATGGGACTGTTTAGATGGTCAACTTGATCCTGATTCAACTTTGGTACCTGGTATCTGTCCAGAAATTTGTCCATTTCGTCCAGGTTTTCCAGTTTTGTTGAGTATAGCCTTTTGTAGAAGGATCTGATAGTGTTTTGGATTTCTTCAGGATCTGTTGTTATGTCTCCCTTTTCATTTCTGATTTTGTTAATTAGGATTTTGTCCCTGTGCCCTTTAGTAAGCCTAGCTAAGGGTTTATCTATCTTGTTGATTTTCTCAAAGAACCAACTCCTCGTTTGGTTAATTCTTTGAATAGTTCTTCTTGTTTCCACTTGGTTGATTTCACCCCTGAGTTTGATTATTTCCTGCCGTCTACTCCTCTTGGGTGAATTTGCTTCCTTTTTTTCTAGAGCTTTTAGATGTGTTGTCAAGCTGCTAGTATGTGCTCTCTCCCGTTTCTTCTTGGAGGCACTCAGAGTTATGAGTTTCCCTCTTAGAAATGCTTTCATTGTGTCCCATAGGTTTGGGTACGTTGTGGCTTCATTTTCATTAAACCCTAAAAAGTCTTTAATTTCTTTCTTTATTCCTTCCTTGACCAAGGTATCATTGAGAAGAGTGTTGTTCAGTTTTCACGTGAATGTTGGCTTTCCATTATTTATGTTGTTATTGAAGATCAGTCTTAGGCCATGGTGGTCTGATAGGATACATGGGACAATTTCAATATTTTTGTATCTGTTGAGGCCTGTTTTGTGACCAATTATATGGTCAATTTTGGAGAAGGTCCCGTGAGGTGCTGAGAAGAAGGTATATCCTTTTGTTTTAGGATAAAATGTTCTGTAGATATCTGTCAGGTCCATTTGTTTCATAACTTCTGTTAGTTTCACTGTGTCCCTGTTTAGTTTCTGTTTCCACGATCTGTCCATTGATGAAAGTGGTGTGTTGAAGTCTCCCACTATTATTGTGTGAGGTGCAACGTGTGCTTTGAGCTTTACTAAAGTGTCTTTAATGAATGTGGCTGCCCTTGCATTTGGAGCATAGATATTCAGAATTGAGAGTTCCTCTTGGAGGATTTTACCTTTGATGAGTATGAAGTGTCCCTCCTTGTCTTTTTTAATAACTTTGGGTTGGAAGTCGATTTTATCCGATATTAAAATGGCTACTCCAGCTTGTTTCTTCAGACCATTTGCTTGGAAAATTGTTTTCCAGCCTTTCACTCTGAGGTAGTGTCTGTCTTTTTCCCTGAGATGGGTTTCCTGTAAGCAGCAGAATGTTGGGTCCTATTTGTGTAGCCAGTCTGTTAGTCTATGTCTTTTTATTGGGGGGTTGAGACCATTGATATTAAGAGATATTAAGGAAAAGTAATTGTTGCTTCCTGTTGTTTTTGTTGTTAAAGTTGGCATTCTGTTCTTGTGGCTGTCTTCTTTTAGTTTTGTTGAGGGATTATCTTCTTGTTTTTTCTAGGGCGTGGTTCCCGTCCTTGTATTGGTTTTTTTCTGTCATTATCCTTTGAAGGGCTGGATTCGTGGAGAGATAATGGGTGAATTTAGTTTTGTCGTGGAATACTTTGGTTTCTCCATCTATGGTGATTGAGAGTTTGGCTGGGTATAGTAGCCTGGGCTGGAATTTGTGTTCTCTTAGTGTCTGTATAACATCTGTCCAGGCTCTTCTGGCTTTCATAGTCTCTGGTGAAAAATCTGGTGTAATTCTGATAGGCTTGCCTTTATATGTTACTTGACCTTTTTCCCTTACTGCTTTTAGTATTCTATCTTTATTTAGTGCTTTTGTTGTTCTGATTATTATGTGTCGGGAGGAATTTCTTTTCTGGTCCAGTCTATTTGAAGTTCTGTAGGCTTCTTGTATGTTCATGGGTATCTCTTTCTTTAGATTTGGGAAGTTTTCTTCAATAATCTTGTTGAAGATGTTTGCTGGTCCTTTGAGTTGAAAATCTTCATTCTCATCCACTCCTATTATCCGTAGGTTCGGTCTTCTCATTGTGTCCTGGATTTCCTGGATGTTTTGAGTTAGGATCTTTTTGCAATTTCCATTTTCTTTGATTGTTGTGCCGATGTTCTCTATGGAATCTTCTGCACCTGAGATTCTCTCTTCCATTTCTTGTATTCTGTTGCTGATGCTCGCATCTATGGTTCCAGATTTCTTTCCTAGTGTTTCTATCTCCACTGTTGCCTCACTTTGGGTTTTCTTTATTGTGTCTACTTCCCTTTTTAGGTCTTGGATGGTTTTATTCAATTCCATCACCTGTTTGGTTGTGTTTTCCTGCAATTCTTTAAGGGATTTTTGTGTTTCCTCTTTAATGTCTTCTACCTGTTTGGTTATGTTTTCCTGTAATTCTTTAAGGGATTTTTGTGTTTCCTCTTTAATGTCTTCTACTTGTTTAGCAGTGTTCTCCTGTATTTCTTTAAGTGAGTTATTTAAGTCCTTCTTGATGTCCTCTACCATCATCATGAGATATGCTTTTAAATCCAGGTCTAGCTTTTCAGGTGTGTTAGGGTGCCCTGGACTGGGCGAAGTGGGAGTGCTGGGTTCTGATGATGGTGAGTAGTCCTGGTTTCTGTTAGTAAGATTCTTACGTTTACCTTTCGCCATCTGGTAATCTCTGGAGTTAGTTGTTATAGTTGTCTCTGTTTAGAGATTGTTCCTCTGGTGATTTTGTTACACTATATCAGCAGACCAGGGAGACTAGCTCTCTTCCCTGAGTTTCAGTGGTCAGAGCAGTCTCTGCAGGCAAGCTCTCCTCTTTCAGGGAGGTGCACAGTTATCTGGTGTTTGGACCTCCTCCTGGCCGAAGATGAATGCCCAAAACAGGATCTTTCCCAGCAGCTGTGTTGCTTTGGCCTGCAGACTGCCTGCTGCGGAGTCCCAGAATCAAGGTGGCCCCCGCGGAACGTGAGGCAGAAGCCTCCTGTGCTGTGCGGACACCTGTGCTCTGACCAGGAAGGTGGCAGGTTGTCTGTAGCCGAAAATGGCGCCGCCTCAGAGGCTCTGTGGCTCTCGCCCGTTCCAGAAGCTGCTGGCCTCTGTGTTCCACACTCTCACCCGCAGACCGCCCGCCGCGGAGTCCCGGAACCAAGGTGGCCCCCACAGAACGTGAGGCAGAAGCCTCTCGGGCCGGGTGGACCCCTGTGCTCTCACCAGGAAGGTGGCCGGTTGTCTGGAGCCGGAAATGGCGCCGCCTCCCCACCCAGCTATTAAATGTCTATTATGTATGATTATACACACACACACACACACACATATATATGTGTGTGTGTGTGTGTATATACATATATATATATATGGTTATATGTTTTGCTGTTTTCATAATACATGTCAACATAGAAACCAGAGTACTCATCTTAAAGGGAACACATCTTAAAGGGTAAGATATACATACTCACACAGTACTGGTCTAGATGCTATTGAAGAATAAAAATTTTTACTGAACTCTTCTTCACCCCAGAACCCGACCCCTCCCATCTAGAGATTGTTCCCGGAACACTCCTGAACTCTTCACCCCAGAATGCATTCCTGAACTCCTCACCCTAGAGTTCGAACCCTCCCAACTAAAAACTGTTCCAAGAACATTTTTGAGATAAGGGCCTCCTGGAACAACCTCAAAATGAACCGGGTACATTGCCAAATGATAGGACATGACCCCTTAGTTACGTCGATTCCCTTGGCAGAACCCCTTGTCCCTTGGCAGAACCCCCTAGTGATGTAAACTTGTACTTTCCCTGCCCAGCTCTCCCCCCTTGAGTTTTACTATATAAGCCTGTGAAAAATTTGGCTGGTCGTCCATTCTCCTCTACACCACTAGGTGTATGAGTTTCGACCCCAGAGCTCTGGTCTATGTGCTTTCATGTTGCTGCTTTATTAAATCTTACCTTCTACATTTTATGTATGGTCTCAGTGTCTTCTTGGGTCCGCGGCTGTCCCGGGGCTTGAGTGCTTGAGTGAGGGTCTCCCTTCGGGGGTCTTTCACTATCTCTTTGGTCCTTATCCCACTTCTGGCCTGTATTGCTTGAGGATATACATTAACTTGACCCATATTTCTTGAGGACATACATTAACTTGACCCATATTTCTTGAGGACATACATTAACTTTAAGAGATGGTTGCTCCTTCGTAGGATATGATCTTCCTGTGCACTCCCTTGAAATACTAAACTCTATTCCAAAGATTAAAAGGATGATTTATGCCTGTGCTTTTGTATACATATCACATATGTGGGAATAGACATATGAATATGAATGCTTTGAAGATGTTTATGTGTTTCTTCTTACTACTTCTGCCTCTTTAATGTCAAACGAATGGATTTTTCAAGAACTATGTAAGAGATAACTCTAAATAACTTTTAAATTATTTAAGAACCTACTTTAAGGCTTATACAGATATTTTAGAGTTTACAGATGATTGATATATTGCAACATAATGATATATTTTTAAAAATTAGTTATCCTTGTTATTAGCTTAAAAATGAATAATTAAGTCAAACTCTATCCTGATCTGGATGTCTTATCATACTTTGTTATCTCTTAAGTACAATAAAAGTAAGTGCTGTTTCTAACAACAAAACTCCATGTCATCTTACACTGTATAATGGCTTAAATTTTAACACATACTTAATTTAAATTTGGTCACAAAACTACGAACTCGATCTCCTTGCACCTCCAACTCACCAGAAGATCACAGATGAAGAATTCAACGATTACAACATTGGAAAAGAAAGACTTTTGAAGATAACCTAAGACCAAAGAGGACTGCAACTGGATAAAATACGCACAATGGGAGGAAAGCCTGAAGGAACTTCAACGGGCTCAATCCACATATGAGCGCGCTTTAGATGTGGACTACCAAATTGTTACACTCTGGCTGAAATCTGCAGAAATAGAGATGAAGAACCGCCATGTGAAGCATGCCTGGAACATCAAGGACGGTGCCATAACAACTCTGCTACGAGGCGACCAGTTCTGATACAAGTACGCATGCATGGAGGAGATGTTGGGCAACGTTGCTGGTGCTCGGCAGGTGTTTGGGCGCTGGATGAAATGGCAGCCTGAGGAGCAGGCCTGGAACACTTACATCAACTTGGAGCTGAGATACAAAGTGGTGGATTGGGTCCACACCATTTATGAACGCTTTGTGCTCGTGGACCCTGCTATAAAGAACTGATTCAAGTATTCTCGGTTTGAAGAGAAGCATACTTCGTTTGCTCATTCTCGGAAAGTCTATGAGAGAGGAGTGGAGGTTTTTGGGGACGAGCATATGGACCAACACCTCTATGTGGCCTTTGCTAAATTTGAGGAAAATCAGGAAGAATTTGAAAGAGTACAAGTTATCTACAGATATTCCCTGGATAGGATTTCCAAACAGGAGGCCCAAGAACTCGTGAAAAACTACATCATCTTTGAGAAGAAGTTTGGTGACCAGAGGGTTGTAGAAGATAGCATCGAGAGAAAATGCAGATTCCAGTAGGAAGAAGAAGTGAAGGCTAATCCACACAATTATGACACATGGTTTCATTATTTATGCTTGGTGGAAAGTAAGGCAGAAGCTGACACTGTGCAGGAAGTCTATGAGAGAGCCATTGCCAATGTGCCACCCATCTAGGAGAAGAGGCATTGGAAGCGCTACATCTACCTCTGGGTTAACTATGCACTGTATGAAGAGCTGGAGGCCAAGGATCCCGAGAGGACAAGACAGGTATATCAAACGTCTTTGCAACTCATTCCTCACACAAAGTTCACATTTGCTAAAATGTGGTTATATTATGCACAGTTTGAAATAAGACAGAAGAATTTGCCATTGGCCAGAACAGCTTTGACAACTTCCCTAGGGAAATATCCAAAGAACAAGTTATCCAAAGGTTACATAGACATGGAACTGCAGCTTCGAGAATTTGGCAGATGCAGGAAGCTTTATGAAAAGTTTCTGGAATTCGGTCCTGAAAATTGTACCTCATAGATTAAGTTTGCAGAGTTATAGACAATCCTTGGTGATGTTGAGAAACATCGGCCAATCTATAAATTAGCCTTCAGCCAGCTACAATCATTAATGAGCAATATCCAATTTGAACTCTATCTCTCTTTTATTTTATGAGCTTTTCATTTAGATTGCTTACATATAAAATTTTCATATATATATAATTGAAAGCTACTGTTTTATTAGGTTTTCATACAACTCCTCAATTGGACATTTTTAGTTTTACCTGCACTCCTCACAGTCCTTCTTTTTTGTTTGTTTGTTTTTTGGTTTTTTTTGTTTGTTTGTTTGTTTGAGACAAGGTTTCTCAATATAGCTTTGGATGTCCTTATACTCAGAAATCCACCTGCCTCTGCCTCCCAAGTGCTGAGATTAAAGCCATGCACCACCACTGTCAGCTCATTTCCTCCTTTGTGACCTCTCTACTTCCCAATCCTATTTAAGAAAATAAACTTCTGAAGGAGCTGTAAATGAATACATACACACATGCATGCACTCCCACTTACAGCTCAACTGAATAAAGAAATGTTTGATACTGAATAAAGAAGTGTATATGTTAAAGAAAATCTTGTAGAAGAATTTGAATCAAGCAACATGGCTGTTTGACAAGGGATCACATCCAAAGATCTTCTAGGTCTCTGCGATCTGGCAGGAATATAGACACCCCCTCAGTACACAACTTTATTACCTCTGGCCAGTATCATTTAATATTATCCTTTAATCCCAACCAATCACATAAAATTGAGGAGCAGACAAAGTGATGAATCAGTGAAAGATTTGACAGAAAGTGTCAAAGATAGGATATTCCCATCTCCCAGGAGAAAAGCTCTTTAAGAGGAGTGATGAGTAGAGTCTTGGAGTTCTGCAGAATCAGTTCATGAATTCAGTTCAGTCAGTGAGTGGGAGTCAGTGCAGTGAGTGCAGTGCAGTGGAGGTGAGTTCATTTGTGAGTTTATGCAGTTCAGTGCAGGTCAGCAGAAGTAGGGGAAGTCTGAGAATAAAAAGGAGCCAGAAGTTTAGAACAAATTGCCAGAGTTAGTTTGAGTCCAAGCAGAAGAGTTCAGTGGAGGCTGAGAAAAGCTAGATTGAATCAGTCAGGTTAGAGAGGAATATGAGCTGGAACACCTGAGTTGAACCAGCCAGCCAGTGCAAAAAGAACTGGAAAGGATAAGTTTATTCATCAGAGCCTCCAGTATACAATTAAATGTGGTGAATATGTATTCAAAATCTAACTGAAATTCTGGAAGTGATAAAACACAATAAGTCATATTCAAAAACTCCATGGGAGGCTATACCAACAAATATAATGAATCAAGTAAAGGGCAGCATAGCTGAAGTTGAAGATGAGGTGGAGGTTGGATCATTTTAATAAAGAAAATGATAAAACAATGCCAAGATATAAGTAAGAATCTCCAGACGCTTGAAATACTATGAACATACCAAACTTAAAAAGTGTGATCATAGAAGAAGGAAGAAATGTAAATCTGGAGGCATAAAAAAACTTTTATTCAAACCATAAGAGAAAATTTCTCTCATGGTTAGGGAGAAAATGACAATACAAATGCAGGACTCAGAATATCAAGCAGACAAGAAGAGAAATTAATCTCTCCACATCTATTATAAAACATATTAACATACAAACCAAAGCAATATATTAGAAATGTGAACAGAGAAACAGAAAATCACATACATGGGCTAGTCTACAAGAAAAGCAATTCAATATTCAAAAGAAAGTTTCTAATACAGTAGAGCATGAAATGGTGTGTTACAAGTTCTTAAAGTTAATAATTTCCAATACAGACATAGCACAGCCATCTATCACAAAAGAGAAAGGAAAACTCCATCGTGAACAATAAGGCCAAGGAAATTCGAAAGCCAGTTTTAGAGAAGATAAATGAAGGAATCCATCAGACTTTTAAAAAGAAAAAAGATTGGGTCAATTTGCATTCTTCTACATGCTGACTGCCAGTTAAACCAGCACCAATTGTTGGAAATGCTGTCTTTTTTCCACTGGATGGTTTTAGCACCTTTGTCAAAGATCAAGTGACCATAGATATATAGGTTCATTTCTGGGTCTTCAATTCTATTCCATTGATCTACCTGCCTTTCACTGTACCAGTACCATCCAGTTTTTATTATGATTTCTCTCTAGTAAAGCTTGAGGTCAGGGATGGTGATTCCACCAGAAGTTCTTATATTGTTGAGAATAGTTTTCGGTATCATGGATTTTTGTTGTTGTTGTTGCTATTCCAGAAGAATTTGCAAATTGCTCTTTCTTTTCTTTTTTCTTTTTCATCCCTAAATTTGAATTTATATCTATACAATTGTCTAAAAACACTCCTTAGTTTGTACATAAGTTTTTCATTTTTAAATTGCTTTATAACAACTGTATACTTCCTGATTATTTGAATATTTTCTGATATCTTCCATGATTAGAAAAATTAAAAGGCAAAAGAAAATTAAAATGCCATGGCCAGAGGACAAAATGGACAAAAAAATAAGACAAAATGAAACATCAAAATGAAAATTTTCAGAGATAATGCATTTATAAACACAGAAATGGTTACAGCAAAGATGGCGGTCATGAGCAGGCCATGTCTGACATCTGACCCTGGTACCTAGGGAGGCAAAGTCCAGTCCTGTGTTTGCCCAGAATTCTCCCTTCTCTGCAAAAGCCTAGATGGTATTGCAATGAAAACAGCTAACATAACTCCCAGAGCTCACTGGACTGGAGAGTAAGACTGAGTATATAGGCCCTTGGTTGGCAGAGAAGGTAGGAGGCTGTAAGGAAAAATCATAACTCACACTCTTAAGCCACCCTTGGTCACGTGGGAATCTCTGGCACCTTGGAGACCATGAGTTAGCTATTGTCCCCTTATAAATAAAAAGGTATAGTCACCACCCAATATGAAGTGAGACCATGGAAGGGGAAGAAAAGGTCTCACAGGGGTCAGGCCACGTGCAAAATCTGTTCTTTTACAGGTAAGTGTAGAACAGAAGGCTGGTGACATTTAGAGGTTCCTTCTCTGTTATCTGGGAGGGCCAGCCTCTAGTCTTCGATCAGCCCCAACTTTGAGGATGAATAGGGAGAAAGGTACACATCCTTAAACATTGGACAAGATATGAGGTCACAGCAGATCCTTCTCTCAAGTACCAAGCCCCAGTTTTAAAAGCTCTGCCTGGATGTAGGATGATGGATAACACTATCATCTCAGGATTCCTTGGCCAATCAGGAGCAGCTGAAATTAAGGATGGTTATCCTGCAAATATTGCCATGCCTGAGACCCAAGGAGATGGAGACAGGACTTGTCAAGGAAGAAGAGAACTTTTCTATCAAGAAGAGTTGACAAAGGAAGGCAGTATGAATCTCTAAGAGCTGGCCATGTGCTCCACCTGGACTGTGCTGGAGGTGACAGTGAGGCAGATGTGTGTATGGTGCTCTGCAGGCTTATAGGGGGTCATGTCAAAGGAACACTGGGATGGAGGGTTCAGGTTTCTGTCCCCACCACTCCCTCCCTGGTGAGCTGCCCCAAGGGACTGGAAGTGTGATGGTTGTGGAGGTGGCTGCTCCTGCTGCTGCTGCCTCTGCTGCTGCTACTGCTGCTGTGATACCTGCAAAGCTTGGGCCTGGGCCAATGCTGTTGCTGTTGATGTCACTTGCATTTGCTGTTGAAGATCAGGAGGGTTGTGTTTGCACTTGTTTCATAAGTTATGTTTCTGATGAATATGCCCTACTACGGACTGTGCCATTATATACCCTGGCATGTTTCACTGTGTGTGTAGATTCATGAACTGCATCTGTATATGCTTGCTGACAGTTGTGGGTGGCATTTGAAGGGTTTATCTTTGTTGTGCTGCCGTCTGTGAGACTGCAGTTTGGAGAGTTATGTGAAAGCCTTCTCACAGCCCGGGTGTGCACATTTGTATGGTCTGTCACTCACCAGCATGGATTCAGGTGTGCTAATGCAGATGTGAGAGCTGGCAGAAGGATTTGGATTTCTCACAAAAGTTACAACTATAGGGCTTGGCCCCTGAGTGGATAAGGATTAGTGGATAAGGGCCAGGGAGGAGATGTTGGCAAAGGTCTTGGAGCAGTGTGGGCACTTGTGGGGCTTGGTCTCAGTGTGTGACTGGGAGTGGATCTGCATGTCCGACTTTGAGTAGAAGGTCAATGAGCACATCCTACACCCAGGGTCACACCACAAGTTCGTGGTGGAGATGGGAACTGAATCCATGTGCCCAAGGCTCTGTCCATTTCCTGTGCCACAGTTACCTTTGCTCCTGTAGGTCTTGCCATCTTTCTAATGGTCATCGTCATCTCCAGGGGCAAGGATGTAAGGGTCCTTCATCTCAGAAAGCCCTGATTCCAGCATTTGCTTCTTCTTGCAGCCCTGAGGAGGCTTAGGAGGAGCCACAGTGCCACCTCCACCACCACCTCCACCACCTTCCTCAGTTATGGTTGATGCTACTTTCTTGGAGAGGTCAGGGACCACCTGTAGGGCTTGGGAGACAGGGGAAGAGCTGAAACAATCATGGGAGCCAAAATAGGGAAAGTCTGAGCTCCTGAGGCTATGGTCACAAGAGAGTCTGACGGGGATGTAATTACCAAACCTGGACGGTCAGGCGTGAATCCAGTAGATGGTACAGGAACCACTGTGATATTCTGTGTAACAGATGATTGACTGTGTGGGGTCAGCTGTTCTGACTTGGACTCTGTGTCCATGCTGATGCTAGAAGACAGGGACACTGAGGCAGGGACTATTACAAAAAGTGGGATAGTGAGGTGGTGCC
Organism: Mus musculus; assembly: GCF_000001635.26. NCBI lineage: Eukaryota > Metazoa > Chordata > Mammalia > Rodentia > Muridae > Mus > Mus musculus. The sequence goes on from NC_000085.6 coordinate 3,254,937, forward strand.
AGTCCACAGCCCTTCTGTGTCAATAGCTGATCCTTCATCTTGTCAATGAACACAGTGTTTTCAACCTGCCCTGAGGCTGTGGGGATAAAACTCCAGAAGTACAGGTTAGAATTGAAGTGAGAATCTTCCATTCTACCCCCTCTCTCTCTTCCTCCTGTCCTCTTATTCTTTCTCCTTTCCAGGGTTCCTGAAGTTTCAGGAAGTGGTGCTGGGGCTTGTACTCCTGGGATCCCCAATTCCTCCAAGTCCACTTTCTTCCACCCTCCCCCAGCAGCTTCAATGTGCAGTCCTTTCGCCAAGAAGGCAGGAGAGCTTAAATCAAAACAGGGTGCAGTGGTGAGGTTAGGGCTGCAGCAGAAAACAGGGTATGTGTAGAGAGTTAAGAGTGCTAAATTGCTCTTTCTGAGTCTATGAAGAATTGAGTGGGAATTTTGATGAAGATTGCATTGAATCTGTAGATTGCTTTTGACAAGCTATCCATTTTTATTATACAATCTTGCAAATCCATGAGTATGGGAGATCTTTCCATCTTCTGAGATCTTCGATTTTTTTCTTCAGAGACTTGAAGTTCTTATCATAGAGATCTTCCACTTGCATGGTTAGAGTCACACCAAGGTATTTTATATTATTTGTAACTATTGTGAAGGGTGTTGTCTCCCTACTTTCTTTCTCAGCCTGTTTATCCTTTGACTAGAGGAAGGCTACTGATTTGTTTGAGTTAATTTTATATACAGCCAAATTTCTGAAGTTGTTTATCAGCATTAGTTGTTCTCTGGTGAAATTTTTTGGGTCACTTAAGGATACTACATACATTGACCCATTGTTATCTCCTTGGACAAAGCTCAAGTCCACATGGATCAAGGACCTCCATATAAAACCAGATATATTGAAACTGATAGAAATGAAAGTGAGGAAGAGCCATACATGGGCACAGGGAAAATTTTCCTGAACAGAACATTAATAGCTTATGCTCTAAGATCAAGAATTGACAAATGGGAGTTCATAAAATTTCAAAGCAAATTTTGCTTTGTGAGGCAAAGGACACTGTCAATAGGACAAAATGGCAAAAAAAAAAACAACAACAAAAACAAAAACCAATAACAACAACAAAAAAATAACAGATCTGCAAAAGATCTTTACCAACCCCACATCTGATAGAGGGCTAATATGCAATTTAAAAAAGAACTGAAGAAGGTAGAGTCCAGAGAACCAAATAAGCCTATTTAGTAGTGGGGTTACAGACCTAAACAAAGAATTCTCAACTGAGGAATACCAAATGACTGAGAAGAAATGTTCAACATCAATTTATTTTCTCCAGTGATTCTTTAGGGTGTGTGTGCTCAGGAGGTCATAGGCTGTAGAAGCAGCAGAGTAGCTGGGACAGGGTCCTATGGACTACATCTGCACCCTGGAGGTGGGGTTGTTCTGCAGCCCTCTGTGCACTGCTCTTGCCAGGGGAAATCTTGCCTCCAGGGAGTGTTGACACAGGCTTACAGACAGACAGGAGGAACAAGCTCCAGCCAGAGCCAACAAGAACATCTAACACTAGAGATTACCAGATGGCAAAAGGTAAATGCAAGAACCTTACCAACAGAAAGCAAGACTACTTGGTACCATCAGAACCCAGTACTCCCACCACAGAAAGTCCTGGATAGCCCAACAAATGTGAAAAGTAAGATTCAGATTTAAAAATCATATCTCATGTTGCTGGTAGAGGATTTTAAGAAGGATATCAATAATCCCCTTAAAGAAATACAGGAGAACCCAGGTAAACAGATAGAAGCCCTTAAAGAGGAAACACAAAAATTACATAAAGAATTAAAGGAAAAGACAACCAAACAGGTGAAGGAATTGAAGAAAACCATCCAGGATCTAAAAGTGGAAATAGAAACAATAAACAAGTCCAATGGGCCTCTCTTTGCAGTGATGGCCGACTAGGCCATCTTTTGATACATATGCAGCTAGAGACAAGAGCTCCGGGGTACTGGTTAGTTCATATTGTTGTTCCACCTATAGGGTTGCAGTTCCCTTTAGCTCCTTGGGTAATTTCTCTAGCTCCTCCATTGGGGGCCGTGTGACCCATCCAATAGCTGACTGTGATCATCCACTTCTGTGTTTGCTAGGCCCCGGCATAGTCTCACAAGAGAGAGCTATATCTGGGTCCTTTCAGCAAAATCTTGCTAGTGTATGCAATGGTGTCAGCATTTGGAAGCTGATTATGGGATGGATCCCTGCATATGGCAATCACTAGATGGTCCATTGGACTTGCAAACTTTATATGCTCCAGTACAGGGGAATGCCAGGGCCAAAAAGGGGGAGTGGGTGGGTATATATATATATATATATATATATATATATATATATATATATATATATAACAAAAAAAAAGAAACAATAAACAAATCACAAAGGGGGATAACCTTGGAGATAGAAATCCTAGGGAAAAAAAATAAGGAGCCATAGATGTAAGCATCAGCAACACAAGACAAGAGATAAAAGAGAGAATCTCAGGGGCAGAAGATTCCATAGAAAGAAGTCAAAATATCACTATTTTCAGATGATACCAAAGTATACTTGAATGACCCCAAAAGTTTCACCAGAGAACTCCTAAACCTGATAGACAATTTCAGCAATCTAGCTGGATATAAAATTAACTCAAACAAATCAGTGGCCTTTCTCTACACAAAGGGTAAATAGGCTCAAAAAGAAATAAGGGAAATAACACTCTTCACAATAATCACAAATTATATAAAATACCTTGGTGAGACTCTAAACAAGTGAAAGATCTGTATGATGAGAACTTATAATCTCTGAAGAAAGAATGGAAGAAGATCTCAGAAGATGGAAAGCTCTCCCATGGTCATGGATTGGCAGGATTGATAGAATCAAAATGGACTTCTTGCTGAAAGCAATCTACAGATTCAATGTAATCCCAATCAAATTTCCAAATTAATTCTTCGAAGAGCTGGAAAGGGCAATTTGCAAATTCATCTGGAATAACAAAAAACCTAGGATAGCAAAATCTACTCTCAACAATAAAAGAACTTCTGGTGGAAAAACCATCCAGGACCTCAAGCAGTACTACAGAGCAATTGTGATAAAAACTGCATGGTACTGGTATAGTGACAGACAGGTAGATCAATGGAACAGTATTGAAGACCCAGAAACGAACCCACAAACATAAGGTCACTTGGTCTTTGACAAAGGAGCTAAAATCATCCATTGGAAAAAAAAAGACAGCATTTTCAACAAATGGTGCTGGCTCAACTGGTGGTCAGCATGTAGCAGAATGAGATTCAATCCATTCTTATCTTCTTGTACAAACCTCAAGTCTAAGTGAATCAAGGACCTCCACATGAGACCAGATACACTGAAACTTATAGAGGAGAAAGTGGGGAAGACCCTCAAACATATGGGCACAGGGGAAAATTCCTGACCAGAACACCAATGGCTTGGGCTATGAGATCAAGAATTGACGAATGGGACCTCGTAAAATTGCAAAGCTTCTGTAAGGCAAAGGACACTGTCATTAATGTAAAAAGTCAGCCAACACATTGGGAAAAGATCAAATCCCACATCTGATAGAGGGCTAATATTCAATATATTCAAAGAACTCAACAAGTTAGACTCCAGAGAACCAAATAACCCTATTAAACAATGGGGTAAAGAGCTTAACAAAGAATTCTCAACGGAGGAATACTGGATGGCTGAGAAGCACCTAAAAAATGGTTCAACATCCTTAGTCATCAGGGAAATGCAAATCAAAATAAACCTGAGATTCCTCCTCACACCAGTCAGATTGGCAAAGATCAAAAACTCAGATGCTGGTGAGGATGTGGAGAAAGAGGAACACACTTTCATTGCTGGTGGGATGGCAAGCTGGCACAACCACTCTGCAAGTCAGTCTGGCGGTTCTTTAGAAAATTGGACATAGTACTACCAGAGGATCCAGCAATACCACTCCTGGGCATACACCCAGAATATGCTCCAACATGTAATAAGGACACATGCTCTACTATGTTCATAGCAGCCTTATTTATAATAGCCAGAAGCTGGAAAGAACCCAGATGTCTCTGAACAAAGGAATGCATATAGAAAATATAGTACATTTACACAATGGAGTACTCCTCAGCTATTAAAATCAATGAATTTATTAAATTCTTAGGCAAACAGATGGAACTAGAAAATATCATGCTGAGTGAGGTAACCCAATCACAAAGAACACACACCGTATGCGCTCTCTGATCAGTAGATATTGGCCCTGAAGTCACACCACACACCCATGAAGCTTAAGAAGAAGGAAGACCAAAGTGTGGATACTTCAGTCCTTCTTAGAAGGGGGAACACAAACCCATTGGAGGAGACACAGAGACAAAATGTGGAGTAGAGACTGAAGGAAAGGCCATCCAGAGACCTGGGCATCCATCTCATATAGTTACCAAACCCAGACACTATTGTGGATGCCAACAAGTACTTGATGATGGGAGTCTGATATAACAGTCTCCTGAAAGGTTCTATCGGTGCCTGACAAATACAGAGGTAGATGCTTGCCCCCAACCATTAGACTGAGCACAAAGTCCCCAATGGAGGAGTTTGAGAGGGGACCAAAGAAGCTGAAGTGGTTTGCAACCCTATAGGAGGAACAACAGTATGAACACTACCCCCAGATTTCCCAGGAACTAAACCATGAACCAAAGAGTACACTTGGAGGGAACAAACACTCCAGCCACACATGAAGTAGAGGATGACCTTGTTGGACATCAATGGGAGGAGAGGCCCTTGGTCCTGTGAAGGCTTGAGCATGGTATCTGAGGAAGGCACACTATAGAGCATGGTGTCTGAGGGAGGCACACTGTAGAGCATGGTATCTGAGGGAGGCACACTGTAGAGCATGCTGTCTGAGGGAGGCCATAAGACATTTTTCAAGCAATCAGACACATTTTCCTAATGAGAGTTCTCTGGGATGGGAAACACAAACTTGGAATCCAGCATTTTAACGAAGCAACAGTCAGGGTGGGGAACATCCAGGACAGGGCTTGTGGGACCCAAAGGCACACTACAGGCGTGAAGACCCGTGTGCAGGGGCCCAAACCACACATGCTCACTTCCAGGAATGGCAAGGTCAATCTTCCACTGTGCTTTGGACCACACATGGGAGCTGCTCCCAGTGGCAATCCGAGACCTCGTCTCTCCCCAGTGGCCAGGGACTCTGGTTCAGCACAATCTCCATGCCAGGACGCAGACCCTGTGTAAGGGCAGTGCAGACCCTGTGCAAGAGCAGATGTGCTGGGCTGGGGAAACAGCTGAGTAGGCAAACCACTTGCCATTCAAACAGGAGAACCCGAGTTCAGATCCCCAGCACCCACGTAGAAAAGCCAGATGTAGCAGGTACTGCCACCGAGCCTGAAGACCCGAGTGATTCCTGGGACCACACCATGGAAGGAGAGGCCTGATGGCTGCTGGCGGCTTGACTCCCACACACATGCTGACCTCTCCAAGTATGCACACCTCCCCCCTCAAACAAAAACATGCTTTAATAAGATATACAGCTGCAGGCACAACTGGATCAGCAAAGAATCTTTGGCAGCAAGTGACAGAAACCCAACGTGGACTTTGTTCAGCCAAAAAAAAGGACTTAATTCTAAAGAATGCTGGAAAGGATGAGTTGGAGATGAAGCGTGGCTGGATCCAGAGACTCCAGGATAATATCACCAGGTCAACCTGCAGCCTTATTTGTTTCTCTTTGGCTTCCTTTTCTTCTACAGAGGGGTTTCTAGAAGGCGGGCAGAGTGGTCACTAGCCTCCAGTGCAACAAGAGCCAGTGTCTTTCCTCAAGTGCCCACATCTGCTCCCATGCCTGTCCATGATGCCAGGCTGTCATCACGATTGGATGCCCTGGGGAGGTGCTACCACTACCCAGTCACAGCATGTACAGGGTGACATCTGGGCCAGAAGGAAAGAATGCTCACCTCCAACACAAGCAAATATCCACTGTGTGTACACTTTAATTTGCAAATAATTTATATTATTTTGGAACAAGAGCCTGAGGCTAAATTGCATCTGTCAAAGTTCCCATGAGCAACAGGTACAGAGTGCTGGCGAGGGTGCAGTCTCTGAGGGTGAGCAGTGTATGGGGCCCTGGAAGGACTACTTCCCACCAGTCACCAAGCAGCAGAGGCCAGGCCATTACAGACTAGGAGCCCGTACAGCCATTCCCGCATCCCTAGACCACACAATCCATGCCCACTGTGTCACTGCAGAAGACAGGATGACGGTGGCCATGGCTAGCTGGCCATGCAAGGCACTCAAAGCATCAATGGGGCCTGGCCAGGCAAGGCAGTTACTCTGATGGTAACTAGGCGCATCTCCTCACAAACAGCACCCTTGCCATGGGAGGACTAGGGGCACACTAGCTCAAGCAGAGAAATGGCCAGTGTAGGACCGTGTCCCCACCTGCTGCCTCTGTCCCACACAGCCCTCCCTGAGGGTGTGGCTTCATGTCCCCCTCTCCTTCTCCTTCTTCCTGCTTGTCCTCTGGCTGCTGAGCTCGCCCAGCTTCTTGTCCAGCCTCCTCTGCAGCTGGGCCCTCTTGGCCGGGTCCAGGGCCCTGTCCTTGGTCCCACTGCCTGCATACAGCACTCCTTCCCGGCTAATCCTCTGGCGGGCATGGGCACGAGCCTTTTCTCCACAGCCGTGGATCTGAAAGAATACAAGAGTCAGGGGTGAGCTGTGGGCAAGGGAGGCTGAAGCCCACAGAGCTGCATCAAAGGACCACCTAAAGCTGTGCAAGACCACAGGCCTGCCCTTCTCCCTTCCCCAGGCCTAACTTTCACAGCTGCCCAGGGAGGGGCCTGCAGGATGGACAGACCTCCTCTACCCTGAGTTCCCGCTGCTGTGGCTGTCCCTCAGCAAAGGTGTACTCATCTCCTTGGGCCCAAGTGTTCACATGAGATCATGATCACCATCTGCTTTGGCTTTTACTTCTGGCTACACCTCCCCCACCACGTGATGCCCACATCGTCCAGAAGGGGCCCTCACTTCAGGCAGATGGTGGCTGAGGCAGTAGCGGTGGCTACAGTGCATGCAGAACTGGCCCAGAGTGGTGGTGCTGGCCGAGCACTTGGAGAAGCTACAGGTGTTGTCAGCCTTCACCACAGCAGACACCAGGGCGTCGAAGTCCTCCTCACAGGGCAGAGCCATAACTGGACCTGGGGAAGAGGAAGGTAGTGCTCAGGCAAGGGAGAGGACGAAGACCAGACACTGCAGACAGTGGGATGCCCTACCTCCACAGTCCTTGGTGGGATTCCCCATCAGCCCATGATGCCAGGCTCCTCACTGAGCTGACAGCCTGCCTACCCCACTGCCAACCTCACAGCCCAGCCCTGGGGGAGGAGAACGGAGTGCAGAATACCTCTGAAAGCATACTCTGTCATCCAGAAAAACATTTGGCGGGGGAGGGGGGAGCTCCCTTTGACACCAACTGCAAAAACAAAACTCAGGCCAGATAGCAGCACCACTGGGGACAGAAGCTGCCCGACTCGGGCCCTTGCAGAAGCCCCTTAGGCTTCACCCAGGGGCAGGAAGTGCTGGATAGTGTTACTTAGGCTGTGGGTGTTCAGGGATCAGGACGGGATCATGAAAAACTCAGCAACCATGAAAGGCTCCAACACATACAATAAGCAAAAACTCTAGTCATAATCAAATGTGTGCGGCATGGCACCCATGCAGAAGCCTCTGAGCAGAACACACAACACACATGCTCAGCACTGCCTCAATGTCACTCCTCAAGCTGCAGCCTCTGCTGAGACCCCAGCCACCGCGTCACAAGCTGCGTGTTTCAGCTCTTGTGTCTCTGCCCTCACAGACACCAGACAATGGGACACTGGCCACCCAGCACATTTCAGGATTTATCACTTCATATATCTGTGAACTGTGTCCTGTTAGACAAGTGTCTCTCCAACTGGATGAAAATTTATTTTCATTTTTCATAAATAGTAAAATTTTACGTCTGTCAAGGAACTTCTAAAACAAACTTTTACGACTTATTAGTACATGTTTGACTTGCATTACCATATATCTCCATGCTCAGAGTCAGGGAAAACTTTCTCAGATGAAGGCAGGGGATTGGCTCACTGGGGAAGAGCACTGGCCTCCAAGCCCGAGGCCAATTTATACAATTAGAAAAGTGACTCGCACCATGTGTGCTGTGGCACGTGCAGCCACACACACACACACACACACACACACACACACACACACAGTAAATAAATGTGCAAATGTTTTAACAGTGATGGATGGAGAGAGTGTCAGCATTTCAGAAACCTCGTTTCTGCTCAGAGAATGCTCAGGAGTACAGAGAAGCAGCAACACACACTGCAGTTCCAAAAAGCATGTGTGCAAACACAGGGGACACAGAGTACTGAAAGGAACCACTCAGGCACCCATATAGGTGGGCCCCAGTCTGCCCAATGGCTCCAAATACCTCCCTACATACTGGCAGGTGCTGCAGTATCCAAATTCGCTGGGGTCAGGTGGTCACTGACTGACCTGATATTACATCAAGGTCTCCCAGAAGCCACTGCACCCATGTGCATCTATGACAGCTGTTTCTACTGGCTCTCTGTATCCCGTGATCTCTCTCCTTCACGTGCTAGCACTCTTTCCCCCCAACCCCCATTCCCATTCCCTGTGTCCACTAATCTATCTCTCCCACCTCTCCCCTCCCCCCACAGCTGTGTAAAGGGGAAACTGAAGCCACCCAGTCACTGGCTCCTGCACATCCTAAGTAGAACCAAGTGGCTCAGAGGGCCTTGGGGAACGTGCACACCATTCTGGCAGCACCCTCAGTGAGCATGCTCAGGAAATAAGGACCAGGCAGGGTAGTCAGAGCGGATGGACCGTGACAGTGCCTAGCCAACCCTCCTGCATTCAGCTGATCACTCCTGCCAGCCATCAACCCATGGCCAGGGCCCTGAAGAGCACCGGCCAAGCAGAGCCTGTCACAGGTATGGCCACCTGACCGCTCAGCTGCTAGGCAGGGCACTGACAGAGCCTGAATCTTTGCAAAACAGGTGAGGTCCTGGGGACTCTGAAAGATGGTAGCCTGAGGTGATCCCAGAACCCCAGGAATAGGTGGGGCTCCCAGACCACCTAGGCTTTGTGGCAGGAACAGCAGATATGGGTAGGTCCAGGCTCCCCAAGGCACAAATGCAGTACTTCTCCATCTGAGGCAGGGGTCACCCCCATTCAGAGGTCCTCCTTTCAGTGCCTGGCAGGAGGGCACTGTGTCAGCTTGCTCTCCAGCACACACACAGCCTGGCTACAGGAACCGTCCCACGAGCGCCATGGCATGCCTGGAGTGGCACCACCCCAGAGAGCTGACTCTGGAGCTGAGAATATGGCTCTAAGGGCTGGCTCATGGGAATGAGATGTCCCTACCCCAAAAGGAGCTGACCTGTGCTCCTGCTAGCAAGGCCTACTGAAGTGTTGAGAGCACCCATACTATGCCCCAGCAGGTCTGCCCTTATTATGTTCGAACATGTGTGCCAACTCAGGGGTGGGGGTCACCCAGGGGATACAAGCACCGCGAGGCTGAACGCAGAGCATGCAGTCCCCTTGGCCCTGGCACAGGGCAGAATGGTGTGCTGAACAGGCCTACAACCCTGAGCGCCTGTGCCTGTACTGATGCTCTGAACCCCAACAAACTGCCTCCCTTCCCCACAGGAAAAGTACTAGTAAATGTGCCAGGCCTTCTCTCTGCCTGCCCCTGCAGGGCTCTGGGGACAAGCAGACGACCTGCCTGTAACCAGGTGGCAGGTGGCAGGGGACAGGAACCAGACAGCACTAGAGATGTGCCTGAGAGATGTGGCTTTACCTTTTGGTTCTTTTTTCTTTTTCTTCTGTGAAGCCTTCTGTGGCCTCGAGTCCCCACCTGGCTGACCCTTGGCTGTCTGAGCCTGGGAGCTTTGCTGCCGCTGCAGCCTCTCCAGATGCAGTGCCTTCAGATCCAGCTGTACAGGGCAATGTGCCTGCACGACGGTGACGGGCTCCTCTGCCCGAGGCTCAGGCTCAGCCTGTGCAGGGCTGGGCGGTGAGGAAGGCTGTGGGGCTACACTGCCAGAGCTGGCAGGGCTCCTCCTGCTCACTGTGATGTGCCGAGCCTTCCCCTCCCCGGTGCTGTCGTGCCTCAGCCCGAACTCCTCAGCTAACTGGTGGACTCGCAGCCTGTCATGGGAACTCAGGGATGTGGGAAACTCCAACTGGGACTCCTTGCTAGCCACAAACTCCTCAATCGTAGCCCTAAAGTGCTCTGTCCGGTCTGGGCCTCCAGTTCTGTCAGAGCCATTTGCACTGGAGCTGTGCTGGGACTGGACGTGAGAGCCCGGGGGCTTCTCGCTTGGCTTCCTGCGGCCATGTCTAGGGGCTGCTCTGGTCTCCTGGCCACTCTCCTGATCACTGGCAGGCTTCCTGATGGAGGTGCTGGGGCACTTGGGTTTGGGGACACGGCTGTGGCCCTGGGAACCCTCATGGGTGTAGTTCTCAGGGACGATGTCATCCAGGTATTCAAAGGCTGTGCGTACCTCCCCATGCTCTGTGAAATAATCCACCAAGGTCTTCAAAAAAGCATGGTTGTTGACAGTGTGGGAATCACAGATGACTGCCACGTGCCGCCGAGCACGGGTAACAGCAACATTAATCCGCCTGTCCTCAGCCAGAAAACCAACTTCACCTGAAGAAAAGCCAGAGATGAGAGAGGCAGGGATCCAAGGCAGGGAACAGAACACCTGTTCAGGGACAGTCAGGAACGGTCACATCATCAGAGCCATGGTAGCCTGCAGCTGCCCCTTCATGCCCCTGCACACACAGCCTGAGTGTGTGCCACATCGGCTCTGATGCTCACCCACTGCAGACCAGTGCAGCTCCACAATCATGCTGGTAGCATGTTCAGCATAAACACACACACACACACACACACACACACACGCCTGGGCTCAGGAGCAGCTGCTATGGACACAGCACAGAACTCTGCAGAGCCATTCCCCTCCATATCCATCTCCAGCTTCCAAGGCCACTCAGCAGGTCACTGATGAGTGAGTGCCTGAATGCTCATCAGGTCACTGACGAGTGAGCGCTTAGATGCAGTTTTTTCGCTACATGGCAAGGTATGGGCCACACAAAAATCATGTCTCAAGGCTAAAAGACAGGCTCTAGGGCGTGGGGGGGGGGGGGGACACGCCTGGACAGGGTGACTAAGTCTCTTGGGGCCCACCATGTCCCAGCCTGCGTCCCTAGTCACCTGCTCCCTGCCCAGACTTAGTCTTCCCCTCACTGAAATCACACCCTCTCTTCCCTGACACTCCCAGGCTGAACCCAAGGCTCAAACGGGCTGTGCCACATACCTTTCCTATTGGACCTGACAAAGGTCAGGAGCACAGCCTCTTTCTCTCGGCCTTGAAAGCCATCAACAGACTTAATCTCCAGCTCAGGGTGCTTGTTGGAGAGGCTCTGTCTGAGCAGATCCACCTGAAACAGAAAGCAGGGCCAAGATATCATCACCAAGCCAGGGGACTGCAAGATCTGTCATGTCTGGGAGCCCTGCACTGTACCTTTCAGTGACCACAGCAGCAGCAAGCTGCCCTGAGGTTTGTAGCCTTTTCTCTACTTAGCTTGGGAGTGAGCATGCTGACCGTGGGGGCACGTGGAACTCTCCTACATGCCTCTGCCCTGAGCTCACATAAACCGCAGGACCAAGGAGCATAGCATTGATGCTCAGGGTCAGTAGAGCTGGGGCACCCAGGGAGCATCTGGGAGTACAAGAGGACAGAGCAGTGTAAACTGAGCTGGGGACCTCACACACTAGGGAGAGGGTGCTGAGGGTGGCAGCACTTTGTGCATTACGGCATCTCCTTGCCTCTCACAGCCTTGTGTGCGATGCTGGTGACCAGAATGGGGTGACACTGCCTCTGAGGACCTTGAACTATGCAGGCAGCAAGCTTCTCCTACCAAACCAGATGGGGGCAGGGACACAACCTGGGCCTGGCTGATCCTTCAGTAGGTCTCTATGCCATCTGGGAATGCTGGCCTAAAACAAGGACACAGTAGGGGACCAGGCCAAGGTCAGGCTGGTAGCTACGTGAGGAACAGAAACATATATGGTCTCTTGCTGGTGTCCTCTGGGCCCTAGACCTGGTCACTCTGAGGTCTTCTGTAGCCCTGGACTTCATAGCCAACAAACCTTCCCTGCCCTTTCAGCCTCTAGCAGCTGAGTCCATGATACAGAGAAACAAAAGGGGAATCCCTCGCACCTGAAGGTTGTAGGGTGCGATGACGGCAATGTCACCTGCCTGGACCCCAGCATCCACCAGAGCCTGGATGTGCAAAGTGACGAGGCGAACTTCGCCTGGGGAGGAGAGAGGGTAGCGTTCAGTGAGGGCCATACTGTACAGCTCAGCTGTTACTGAGCTGTGGGAAACACTTCCTGCCTGTTGTGAGCAGATCTTATGCTGGGCCAAGGGCAGGGAGCATCCAGGGAGGTAACCAGCTGACCAAACGGTCACCAGGCTGGCAGATAAGCGTCATAAGACCTGGGTACTGCTGGCTTAGAAAGATTCTCAACCTAAGATGAACCAAGCAGCTGGGTTGGTGTTCAGAGGAGTACAGGAAAGGCTCCCAGCCCAGGAGCCCAGGAGCCCAGGCATCAGCTGGACCCCTGGACGAGCACACAGATGCTGCCCTGGCCCTTGAAGTCCAGCTCCAAGCCCACACACAGTTCACCAGGAGCTTATCCTCATCTGTGCCACCCAGTGCCTCCTGATAGCGGGGGCCTGGGGTGATTTGTTCTAGTTTATTTATTTTTTAAAGATTTTATTTCCTTATTTTATATATATGATGACTACACTGTAGCTGTCTTCAGGCACAACAGAAGAGGGCATCAGATCCCATTACAGATGGTTGTGAACCACCATGTTGTTGCTAGGATTTGAACTCAGGACCTCTGAAAGAGCAGCCAGTGCTCTAACTGCTGAGTCATCTCTCCAGCCCTCTATTTTATTTTTAAATGTATTTTTATTTATATGCACGTGTGTGTGTGTGTGTGTGTGTGTGTGTGTGTGTGTGTTATGTGTGTAAGTGTAGCCACGTGTGCTCAGATGCCTGAAGAGACCAGAAAGAGGCCATTAGCTATCTTGGAGCTAGAGTTACAGGCAATTGCGAGCTGCCCAGTGAGGGTGCTGGGAGCTGACTTGGATCCTCTAACAGAGGACCAATGCTCTTACCTGAGGAGGCACTACTTCCAGCCCGTGCAGTGACATGTTATAAAGACCAGTCTGAGAAGGACCAGGGAATCCTGGCTTGCAACTCACCCGGATTTCCCTTGGACTGGCTGTCCTCCTCCTCCAGCTCCAGAAGCCCACAGCCAGCGGTGTCTATGAGCAGCAGCGGGACACGTGTCTCCTCTGTGTCAGTCACGCCTGGGAGGTCCCTGGCATAGCAGTGGGTAGAACGCAAGACTGACTTCCTTCACAAAAAATACCAGTCCTTCCCATCAAAAACACAGAAGGGCTGCCGGATGGGTCCAGCTCCCAGGAAGCCCCAGGCAACTCTTTAGAAAGTGATTCTCAGAGCCTCTGCCATCCCAAACCCTTAAGAGGACACAGAGGGCCAACTGGGGCTGGAGCCAGGCAAGGCAGAAAGATGAGGGGAAGCAAGAAGCTGGGTCACTCACTTCAGGAGGTGTCCTGCCACAGAGGGATGGGAAGTAAGCTGCCCGTGGTACATGGCCTCCGAGGCCCAGCACATGATGGCCTGGTGCATTCGGTACTGTACCGTCAGCATCCTCACCACACCAGCACCATGCTTCTCTGCCAGACGCTCCATCAGGCTGCGGGACAGCCCAGCCAGTGCCGCCCTGTATCCAAAAAGGGAAAATAAGTGAGTGAGGAGTCCAGATGTGACACCATGGGAGGGGAGGGAAACGGTCCTCAGTCTTAGGACCCAGCATTTCCCTGGCATCCCACGTGATGGAAGAGAAAGCTGGGCTGAGCTGCAGTGTGCAACATAAACCACCAGAACCTAAGGACACATCCATCCCTTCAGAGCAACAGCAACGTGCCAAAGTACAAGAGGGAGACAGGCTCCATGGAGATACTCTGCTGCTTAGAAGATGGGAGAAGAAACATGAGCCACCATCTGCAGTGGCCTTGAAAGGCAGGGAAGTCAGACACAGATCCTCCCTGAAGCCTTCAGACCAGGCAGCTCCATTTAGAACCAAGGCCCCAGCACTGTACAGCACCCTGCATTGTTTCTAAGACAGACAAATGTTTCCTGGGCACTGGGAAGTATGCCTGGACCCAGCACTCAGTAGGTCATGAACTCAATGGCACCTTCAGCTACATAGTGAGTGCAAGGACAGCCTGTGGTCTCAAAATAAACAAACCAAATGTGTTCCAGTGGGTAGCAGTCACCACTACAGCCGGCGACTCAGCTGAGCCCACCCCAGGCCCACCCTGTCCAGGGATGGATGCACTCGTTCTCCACAGCTGAACCACTTCCACCTCATCCACACGAGAGTGAGACCTGAGGGCTTAAGCACAGTCCGAGGCTACCCACCCGTGGAGCCGCTGGCACGGCACCTCTCTCCACACTGAAATGTCCAAGACCATGCGAAGCATCCCATCCCATCCAGGCAGGCTCCTGGGAATTTAGGAGGCCCTTCAAGTTGAGAATCAACTGATTCTTTTATTTAGGGTACAGGGGGTTTGCTGTACTTATGTTACTTTTGTATCCCACTAAAGAGGGTGTTGGATCCTCTGGGCCTGTAGTGCTGTGAAGGAATTCTGGATCCTCTGGAAGAGCAGCCAGTGCTCTTTAGCCGCTGAGCCCAGGGATCCAATTGATTCTTAAGGACCACTGTCACCAAAGTAACTAAGGCCAAAGGCAGGACATACCATGCCTGTCACGCACCTCTATAAACCTCGAAGTACCGTTGGAGCACAGCCACTAGTATCACCCAGCTTTGTCAAGGGACACGCATGGTCTGCCTTTTCACAGGCACAGCCCATACTCCTCCCACAGCTCCCTAGAGGATGGAGCCATCTGCTGTCCCACTTTGAGAAACATTCCCTTGGAGAAGTCACCAGGCACACACCATGAGCCTTCATACTCCTGTACATACTTCATCAGGACTTTCATGCTACCCATAACCCTCCACTCTTCCCCCCAAAGATCCCCCGCCACACACACACACACACACACACACACACACACACACACACACGTCTAGTTCTGAGGAACTGCCAGAAGCACCTTTTCTTTCACTACACCCTAGCCTGAGCATCCCACTTCTAGGGCCACCCACTCCCTCTGGGAGGATCCACACAACACCTTTCCACACACTTCGTTTACCACCAGAAGAGACGCAATTTCAAATGCAACAGAACCCAGGTCAAAGCCTCCTCAGCTGCAAGGAGAGCACAAGTAAGGCTGAGGGCCCTGGCAGCTGCAGGCGGCTCTTCCTGGTAACTTCTGCGTCAGACCTGGCCCACAGGCCCACAGTGGGCTCTCTACATGGGAAGATAATCACATGACACTGTCAGGGAGGGATCCAAGTTGAGAGAAACCATGAGACCATCAGAAAGGGACTGAGAGAGCCACTTGAGCAGGGTGGGCACAGTAAACCCCATAGGGGCCATCGGAATGGAGGGTAGGGCTACCCACCTCAGGGAGCAGTGGTTCAGACAAAGGGAACGGATGAAATTGGTCTGCTGCTATGTACTGTAATGCTAACACTGGCCCCAAGCTCTGGTTGCTCACAGGGAATAGGAACTCCTCATATACACCAAGTGATGGCTATGTAACCTTGCTCCTTAATTTAAAGCTATTGGTTGAATAGAGATTCCTACAGCCTACAGCTGGGCAGAGGAAAGGTAGATGGAAGTTTTGGTTCCTGGGCTTGAGGTCTGAGGCAGGACTATGAGGAGAAGAGAGAGAAGGCAGAGGGAGGAGAAGATGCCATGGAGTAAGGGATGGTGAGAACTGATCCAGCAGCTGGCTTCTAGGGCCTGGGCACACTCGTCCACCACCACCACATCAAAGTGTTAAGAGTTAAGAGGAGTTAAGAGGGGCCCAAATAGAACATGGTAAGTCATATCTCAGGGTTAACAACCTCCCGGGGAAGTAGACAAAATAGCTTTGCTATTTGCCCAGCTCTAGTGCTATTAAGACTTATTATAAGCATAAAAGGTTTCTGCCTTTTATCTGGGCACTGGATGGGCTAAGGTGGGGTAGAAACCCCCAAGGATAGTAAATACACACTACAACAAAGAACAGTGAAGCAAGGGCACACTGAGCCCTGAGGAGGCCAGTGTGGCCAGACACTGAGTGGAGGAGTAGGAAGGCTGAGCTGGGCCACTCCACAGGTCCTGGTGAAGGACTAACAGCCACACTGCAGAGCCCACAGTGGGCTGGGAGCTAACCAACTGCTCAGCTCTGTGGACACCAAAGTTCAGCACAAAGAAGAGATGCAGCTGAGAGCCACGTGACTGAGGAGAGAGTGCAGGAAGAGCCAGCAGGCAGACAGGCCAGTGTCTCACCTGTGAGAGACGGTGGTGGGTGGCAGCTGTCTGTGGTCCCCAGCTAGGATGCACTTTGGGGCCTTCAGCAGGGGGATCCAGCAGCTGGCTTCTAGGGCCTGGGCACATTCGTCCACCACCACCACATCAAAGTAGTCCTCAGGCAGCAGCTTCAGAGGGCCATCAGACGATGCACCTGATAGGAAAGGAAACCAAGCTGGCTCACTCGTTTTTGCTTCAAAACCTCGTCTTATAATGAATCTACAATATCGAAGGTCATGGGAAAGGTTCACTGGATAAAGGAGCTTGCCACCACACCTAATGACCTGAGTTAAAGTCCTAAGGCCCACATGTTGGAAGAACAGAACTGCCTTCTCCAAGCTGTCCTCTGACCTCTACACATGTCCACCCACACAAAGTGAATAAAAAAGTATCCTATTTGGGATGTCAACTAAATCTTACAAGAGAGACGAAAAAAACAAGTACTAGCAGACATTAAGGTAGAAGAACACACAGCCATAGGAGGATGCTGGGCGGTGCACGGCTGTGATCCCAGCACTTGTGAGGCAAAGGCAGGATGATAAGGAATTCAGGGTCATCTTCTGATACAAACAAGTTCAAGGCAGCCTGAAGCCACATGACACCCACTCTCAGAAAGTGTCAAAAAACTGGGGGTTGGAGAGATGGCTCGCAGTACTGCTCTTGCAGAGGACCTGAGTTCAATTCCCAGCACCCACGAAAGTGGCTCACAACCATCCATAAGTCCAGCTCCAGGGGATCTGATATGTTTGACCGCCACAGGCACCTGCACTCATGTGCATATATATTTAAATTAAAATAAATCCTTAAATAAACTTAAGAAGCAAAAAACAAACAAATCTCAAAACAAATGAGACCACTTCATCATGATGGTGAACTGTGTACTTAATCAAGGAGACAGAACCTAACCTAACACTCACAGAGATGCAAAGTAAGAGCTCAGTAAGAACAGTTGCTCATAAGCATAAGGACCAGAGTTCAACTCTCCAGTGCCCATGTAAAAAGCAGGGAGGGGCTGCACAGGGGCCTCTAACCAAGCACTGTCAGGGGCAGAGGCGGGAGTACTCCTGGGGTTTGCTGGACACCACCCCAGCTCCAGGTTCAGTGGAAACCTTGTCTTAAAGGCATCAATGCAAAAAGCAATAGAGCAGGACTCCTGATGTCTTCCTCTGGTCACACACACACACACACCACAAAACAAGAGGGGACACCCAGAGTAGCCCTGTGTCTGTGAAAGACATTGATTTTGTAGTTAGAAGACTCCCTACAAAGTGAATCCCGGGAAGAGCAGCAGCCGCTGCAGACTCCAGGCCAAGGCTGCGCTGGCAGGAGGGCCACTCTCACCTGTGTTGGTGGCTAGAACCACATCTGCCGCAGTGAGGCTCTGAACTATGGCTGCTTCTTCCCTCTCCTTCAGTTCCTTCCTTAGCAGCTTAATTTCACTTCGAAAATTACCTTTCTCTCTCTTATCCTGCGTCTTTTTGTTCTTGCCCTAGAAGAAAATCTATAATTACTCCAACAAGAGTCTGTACTTCTTTTCCAGCACACTGCTCTCAGACAGTCAGCGATGCAGCTCAGCCAATCCTGAGACCATGCTAAACTGCAGAATCATTGCGAAGGACGCACACAGCTGCCTAAGAGCTTCCCACCCCACCTGCCACAGAGGCTGGAAGGGACAGTCACTATTACTGTGACCATGAGCAGTAGGTGTTCCAGACGATAAAGTACCAGTTAGGACTTGGGTGGAAACGTCAAGAGTCTGAGCTTGCTGCTATCTGCGTGTGGGCAGGGGTGATGCAGGGTACTGCCGGAGCCCCAGGCAGCAGCCTGAGCCTTGTTCCCACCTCCATGCACACCATCCGTCCCAGGTTGACACCAAGATCAGCATCATGCAGCCTCCGTCCTCCTAAAGAGCTGGTGGACTCCTGTCCCTGCCATCCTCTCATGTGGCTGCCCTCATTCCATGGTGCTGAAGACGCAGAGGAGCGCCAGGAGAGGCAGAGGAACTGCTGACAGGAGAGCAGTGTCCAGCTCAGGGAAGCAGAGGAAAGTCGGGCAGGCATGTGAACTAGAGAGCGGTTTACAAGCACCACTCTCTGCAATTGAGCCAGTTCACCTGAAGCCACCCCACCATGTTCTGCACGGCCAGGTGTCCTGGTATGGAGGTAAGACGGGTGAATGATTCTAGAAGGGACTAGTACTTTTCTGAGTACTTTTCATCCTGCCAGGACCAGCCAGCCCATCTGCAGTGCTGGGGAGACACTGAGGAAATGTTTGCTTCTGCTGATTTTCCTTCCAGTGCTGGAGATAAAAGCTAGGGGTATGCACACACCTGCACACCTTCTGCCCCGTGCTAGCCCTGAGCCCGGGGAACACTTTCTTTAGGAGAATTTCTCACCTACTCTACACTCCTGAAGCACCTAAATGCCCAGTGCAACTCTCCACTCACAGCAAGCAGTCCTAACTAAAGAGTCCACTTTGTCTCAGGAAGCCTAGACTGTTCTTGAACTCACTATGCAACTCAGGATGACCTTGAACTTTTGTTCCTCCAGCCTCTATGTACCCTCAAAGTACTAGGATGACAAGCCACCATGCTCAATTTTATGTGGCGCTGGGGTTGAACCCAGGGCCTCGTGCAGGCTAGGAAGCCATAGTACCTGAGCCACACCCACAGCCCTGGATTATAAGGGACTAAGCAAACAAACAGGCAGAAGATAAGCAGGAGGAACCTGGGCAGAACACAACATGCACTCCTTAAAGACTAAAGCTCAGACAAGCTCACGCACGGAGACACTGACTCCATGATACCTACAAAGACCTGGTCTATGTCCCTTCTGATGTCAGCAACAATCTGGGCGTTGTCACTGCGTGCTAGCACTGCATCCAGTGAGTGGTGCTGAACGGACTCCAGGAGGCGGGCGGGGTGACCCAGGCGCAGAATCCGCTTCTTGCACAGAGCCAGACGCTCCACCAGGTTGTCCACAGCGATGTTGGAGGGAGCACAGCACAGGACCTGGAGAAGCATATAGTGAGGCTTCTAGCAACTTCTTTCCTAATTAAAACCACTTACCAGAACACTAAACCAAACAATAACCCTTAAAGGACAGAGAATGATCACTGGTAAGGTGACAGAGCCAACACATGGTGCCAACGGTGCATGGCATTCAACCCAGGCCTCATCCCAGGAACCAGAACCCGGAGAGCCACAGCCTATGCATCTCCCAAACACTGAATGTGTACTGCTGACCTGTGATGGCACAGAAGACTCTGAAAGCCACTAGTGCAATAATGGCTTGCAGCTGTGACTAGCGTTTGGAAGGCTGAGGCAGGAAGGTCAGTATAAGTTCAAAGCCAGCCTGAGCTACAGTGAGGAGAGAGGTAGCAAGGGGGAGGCGGGGGAAGGGAAGAGGGGAGAAAGAGGGAGAGAAAGGGAGAGGGGAGAAGAACAAGGAGAGAAGGAAAGAGGGAGAGAGAGAAGGGCAGAGAGTGGAAGAGAGGGACACGGGAAGAGAAGAGAGGTTGAGGGTAGATTCAAGTGGAGGGACACCAGAGAAGCCAGGGAGATTGCTCTCCCTGATTTTGGTCACTATTAACCCATTTCCTTTTACCAGCTCCTGTCTCCCAGTGTTTTGGTTAAATGGCCAGCACAGCCCTGAGTTCAATCTCAGCTTTGGTAAGCCTTCACCAGGCAAAAGAGTCCCTCCCCCAGCAGCAGGTGGTTTGGGGGAAGCAGCCCTATACCTGCAGCTAGCCAATGGTGTGGGTTGGAGTTGGCAACCTATGAGACACACCTCACTAGTAATGTCTGGATTCTACACCTTATCTGCCTCTTCCTTGCACAGTGCAAGCAATGTTGTATACTCTTTTGAACCTGTAGCCAGTCTGTTGGATTTCTAACCTAATGGCTTCTGACTTGAGAGCCGGTGCCCTCAGGACATCTTAGAAACCTCCCAGTACCATGATCTAGGATCAGATAGCTCATCCTGAGGTGAGGAAGTGCATCCAAAAAAAAAAAAAAAAAAAAAAAACAGGAGCCCCACCCACAAGGCTAACTCCAGCATTCTAAAGTCAGCTCCCTGTGCACAAGCAGAGCTCCGGAGGCCCCTCCCTTTCTATGCACCGGAGGCTGCCATGGGCAAGGCAACAGCTGGCTTTGTTTCTCTCCTCAGCTCCAACAAAAGTAAATGCACACTTTTTTGCTTTAAAAAAAAAAAAAAATCCAGCATGTAACCAGGGCCCAGGGCACTGCTTATAGCACCAACCATCTTGTCTGACAAGACAAAGGGGCTCTCTCTGATGGGCTCCATCTTGCTTTTGTAATTGCACATGCAAAGTGCAGTCCCCCAACAACCCATATGTTGTGCCACTCAGTAGTCCCAGTGAGCCCCTATGACACCGGTGCACCAGCCTCCCTGCACTCTGAGCTGGAGGGCACTAGTGAAAACCATCCCATCTGCTCCCATCAAGAAGCCAGATTTTCCTGCTGGTTCCAAACATCTACAAAGGCACTCTGGTGGAAACCCTCGTGGACAGAGACTGTGACAGGTCTCCCTACAGCTCTGGAAAGAGGGGGCTCTGCTAATCACCCTCTGGCTCATGCAGTAGCTGCTGCATAACCAGGCACAGCTCTGTTTCCTGGTTACCTTGTCTACACAATGAGGCCATGGGTCCCCAGCATTCAGGTCACTGTGCGGGTTACTATGTACACAGGAATGCCTGGAAGATCAGGGTGTCCCACACTGATGTGGGTAAACAGTAGCATGCAATTGTGCTTCATGCCTCAGAGAGGCAGGAGGGCATGCATGGCACATGTGTATCTTGTGGTTAAACTGCACATCTGATTAACTGTAGTCCCTCCATCTGCCTTGACCAGCTTCAGGCTTTTCAAAAGGGCCCTGATCAATTCCACGGCACCACTGTGAACCAGACTCAGAGCAAGAATATAGCAAGCATGCAGACTGAGGGAGCCTGGCCAACAACAAAGGCCGAGCTATCTTCAGGGTTCCTGCACCTTCCCCATGTGAGCATCCAGACAGGTGTCCAGTTTTGTGAGGCTAAGGGAAACTGCAGAGTACGGTAGGTCAGCGCTCAACCTGCAAATGTCCTGTGCCAGTCCTGACACAGATACACATGCTGGACTAAGGGGACCCTGCTGAGTGAAGGCAGGCCCAGAGCTACAGGGCTGGAGAAGGAGGGGAGAGCCTCTGCCCACCTTTAAGCCTTGCTTCACAGCTTGAAGGATTATTTCCACCACAGTTGTGGTTTTCCCAGTGCCAGGAGGCCCATGGATGATGGCAAGTTCTTTCTGGGCCAGTGCAAAGGACACAGCTTCTTTCTGGGAAAGGTCCAGAGTTGTGTTGTAGAAAGAGAGTGGGGCTGCAAGAGAAGCACCACTGTCAGCAGTCAGGAACAAGAAGTGCACAGAGCAGGCTCAACCCCAGGCTAAGACGCACAGCATAGAGATCCCGTTTTACTATTCTTTGAGGCAGGATCTCACTATACAACCTTGGCTGGTCTGGAATTCACTCCGTAGACCAGGCTGGCCTCAAACTCAGAGACCCATCAGCCTCTGCCTCCCAAGATCTGGGATTAAAGGTGTGCTTATACCTTTTCTTGTTTGTTTGTTCCTTTAAAACAAAATCTCATATAGCCTAGGATAGCCTCAAACTCTCTAAGTAGCTGAAGATGACCCTGACGTTCCTCTGATCTCCATCCTCCAGAGCACTGGGATTACAGGCTAGACCACCACACCCGGGTTAGCAGTGCTAGGGGTGGAACCCAGTGCTTCACTCGTGCTAGGCCAACACTCTAACCAATGAGCTACAGCTCCAAGCCCTAATTTTCAAAACAAGAGTTCTCTGGGAACAGGAAGCAATACCCAGCCTGCTGTTACGTCCCCCTCTTAAAAAAAAATCATCTGTTGTGCACACATGTGAGCGTGCATGTGCGCGAAAGAGACAGTATCCTTGTGGAAGTCAGAGGACACCCTCAGGTGTCCATCCTTGTCTTCTGTCTAGTTTGACACAAGGTCTGCTCACAACTGCGTCGGCCAGGTCAGCTGGCCTCTGAGCTTCCAGGAATTCCAGCTCTGCCTCCCATCTCATGCAGGAATGCTAAAATTACATCCAGAAAGACCACTTGGGTTCTGCGGATCTGAATTCAGGCTCTCACACTCACACGCCAGGCACTTTACCCACTGAGGTGCTCCAGCCCTAGCGACCTCTTCTGTTCAGCTCCATCCCAGTGTCCACCCAGAGACACCCAACAGAAGATGAGTGCACCAAGCTCTGAGGAAAGGGTGCTGACCTGGACTTGTGAGGCAACGAGCCTACAGACCATCTTAAGAGAAGATGAGGGCCAAAGTGTGGGCTGCCAAATCTCAGGGTTCCAGTACATTCCACAGCACACACATGTTAACTAGATATAACAGCTAGAATCCGGACACACCAGCTCTTAAAGGTAGATAATATATTTCTGAGGTAGGTATGGTGACACATGTCCATAATCCTAGTTAGTAGTCAGGAGTTCAAGGTCATTCCTGGCCATGTAGATTGAGACTAAGACCTATCTTTTATTTAGAAGTGTGGAGTGGGGTGAAGCTGAGGAGATGGCTCAGTGAGTAAAGTGCTTGTCACAACAAGCGTGAAAGCCTTGCTTGGGTCTCCAACCCCATGTCACAGCTGGGCCCAGTGAAGTGCATCTATAGTCCCTGGGCCTCCCTGGCCAGTCAGCCTAGCTCATCAGTGAGCTCCAAGTTCAGTGAGAGACCCTGCCTCAAAAATGAGCTGGGGGCTCCAGATGGCTCAGTGGTAAAGGCAGTTACTCAAGCCTGACAATCTATGTTCAAACTCTAGAACCCAGGTAAAGGATGAAGGAGAAAACCAACTCACAGAGTTGTTCTCTGATCTCGGCATGCACACAACACACAGTAGCAGTAAACAGATAAAAGACAGAGTGGAGAGGGACTGAGGAAGACACCTGATATCAACCTCTGGCCCATAACTACAGGTGCACATGTGTACATGCACACTTACACAAACATGTACCTCTCTCTCTCTTTCTCACACACACACACACACACACACACACACACACACACACACACGGTGTTGGTATACATCCCTATACATCCATAGCCTCAACATACAGCAGGTTCTGCAATGAGAACTTCTTCAGTACTGAGTCCAGAGAATCTGGTCTAGAGCCTAGAGTCACTCTGAGAAGTAAATCTGAAGATGTAAAGAGATTTCAAACTTATGTAAATTGTGATGGTTTGTATATTCTTAGACCATTTGGTGGTGTGGCCTTGTTGGAATAGGTGTGACCTGGTTGGAATGGGTGTGTCACTGTGGGTGTGGGCTTAAGACCCTCACCCTAGTTGCCTGGAAGTCAGTCTTCCACTAGCAACCTTTGGATGAAGATGTAGAACTCTCAGCTCTGCCTACACCATGCCTGCCTGGATGCTGCCATGCTCCCATCTTGATGATAATGGACTGAACCTCTGAACCTGTAAGCTAGCCCCAATTAAAGGTTGTTTTTATAAGACTTGCCTTGGTCATGGTGTCTGTTCACAGCAGTAAAATCCTGACTAATACATAAATCCTTGCTAAAACAGACCAAGATCACAGTGTCCTGCATCATTTTAGGTGGGAAAAAGTTAAAGCTAGAGAGATGTCTCAGTGGTTAAGAACATGTACTGCTCTGGCAGAAGACCCATGATTGCTATATTGGACAGTTCATAACCACCTCTAACTCCAGCTCCTGATGATCCAATGGTCCTTCTGATATACCCCAAGCAATGTACTCATGTGGATACATATTCATTCTCTCTCTCTCTCTCCCTCCCTCCCCCTCCATCTCTCTCTCTCCCTCCCTCCCCCTCCATCTCTCTCTCTCTCTCCCTCTCTCTCTCTCTCTCTCTCTCTCTCTCTCTCACACACACACACACACACACACACACACATACTTGAGAAAATTAAAAATCCTCACGTATTTCCATGGCAGGACTTGGGGTGGAGCTGCCCAACAGGATGTCTATGAGGGAGGATGCTGGCCCAGAGTGGTACTTCTTCAGTGTCATCAGTGCTCTGTGAGGACCAGAGCCAAAATCAGGAGCTCTTTGGGGCACGAGTTCAGGGACACCATCACCTAAGCACCCAGCACCTCTTTAGCTGACAGACCACTCCCTCCCTCAACACAAGTAAGGGTGCCCATGAGTCCCATCCAAGGAAGAGATCCTTTGGTTTCAGTCAGGAACTCTCACTTTTTCAGGCGTTTGTAGGTGACATCGTTGGCAAGCTTCAGCAGTCTGTAGGTATTCTCTCTGTCCAGGTTCAGCTGGAGATCATGGGACTCATCAAAAGCCACTGTGACTGATTTTTGGGTGATTCGGGTCAGGACCCCAGTGGCCAGTTGACTGTTTTCATTAGTATCATACAGACCCACAATATCACCTGCAAAACCAACACCAGCTAGTTATTACGGTATGTGATCGTTTCCAGCATACTTCAAATTATGCATCTATTTATTCCATCTGTGTGCTATGGTGCACATGTGTGGGCCAGAAGGCAACTTGTGGCAGTTGGTTCCCTCCTTCCACCATGTGGATCCTGGGTACTGAATTCAGGTTGTCAGTCAAGCTTGGTGACCTTTTCTCCCTGAAGCTGACTCAGATGTGTGGTATGAGTCTTACCTGTGCCTTGAGTCTCCCCGACTCCAGAAAAACAAAAGGAACACTCCTAGGGCAGAAGCTGAGCTGTGTGTCAGGCTCCCCACATCCCACTCAGCTCAAGATTGCTACTTCTGAGTGACGACTGAGCCTGGAGATTGTCCTTCAGACTGACAACAGCCACGTCCCTTGATTTGGTCAACAGCGGTATCTACGCCTCACCAGTTCAGCTTGCTGGTGTTCCACACAGAGGCCTCAGTTCCTGTGACCACTGCCACCCATCATTCTCACATTCTAGTCACTCCACACAGGTTCAGAGAGGTTACTGTGCACACTCCATCCTGCCCCTTCACACCTGACAGTGGTAGGCACTCTTGCTCCCATTTGCCAAGGGTGCAGGCTGAAGGTAGCTTCTTTAACAAGGTCAAGATATCAAGTTTGCCTTGGTCTGACACCTGCCAGCAGGTTCCCTCATCCCACTCCCCTCATCTGACCTTCTCTAAACCCAGCAGGGAAACTGAAAACTGTTGGGACAAGAGTCTATGAAGTCAACATAATCAAAGGCTGCAACTCAAAACAGGCTGCCACAGGCAGTGCTGCTGGCTCTCAGTTTTCAGGGCTGAGGCCAACTTGCATCCCTAGTGTGCAGTCAAAACGCTCCAGAGTGCAGTGCAATGGCAGAGTGCTTGCTCAGCAGGCCAGAGGCCTTGGGTTCTATCCCAGGCACTGCAAAGAGAAAGCTGCCAAACCGAGCAACCAAAAAGCACTAACAGCCGAATGTGGTAGTGCATATCTGCAATCTCAGAACTCAAAAGGCAGAGACAGAAAGCTCACTGAAACTTCTAGTGCAGCCTGGTCTATATAGAAAGTTCCAGAAGGACCAGCGCTATACAGTTAGTCACATTCCTGTCTCCAAAAACCAACAAAAAGTCAGGCATGCTGGTAACCTTATAATCCCAGCATCTGGAAGGTAGCGGCAGGAAGATTAGGAGTTCAAGGCTCAAAGTCATCCTCTGCTACACAGGAAATTTCAGACCCTGTCTCAAAACAGCAACAAAAGCAGCTATGCTGTTCACCAGGTTTGTAACCAGAAGGTTTTCACTGTAGTGCCACAGACTGTGTGGGTCAATTCTCCAGCCCTTCGGACAGCACAGGCCTTGATCTGACCACCAGCCATGGATGATACAAGCCCCCAGGGAACACGTACCAGAGGTGAAGCTGTTGCTAGGAAGCACCACTGCAGGTCCAAACTTCCTGGGCTCAAAGGTGACCAGCCGCTGCCCATACAGCCCTGTGCGCTGGCTGGATACCTGAAGCTTCAGCAAGCACACCCCTCGGCTCTGAAGCTCTCTCAGAGAACTGTGTTCCTGCCAGGACCTAGAAGACACCAAGCAAAACAGCTTCACTGTGCCTGCACAAGGGAGAAAGGAGTTCTGCTTATAGGCATTACGTATGCCCCAAAAGAACTCCGGATCCACTCTACTCCAATCCTACCTCTCCCCCACACCCCACGGGACAGGTACTGCCTAACTTGCTCCAAGTCAGCCAACACAGAATCTTATCATGTCTCTTTGCCATCTGCCATCTGTCTTTTGGGGCCCTCCCATTTATACCTGACTCTCTCTCTGCTTCTTACCACCAACACCCTAAGTGTGGTTCAAGGTCCCAGTTTGGCTTAAAGCATATCGCTTCATTCTCACAGCAAGCACATGGTGTGGGAATCACATGCCTTCACAGACATGTATGGGAAGGCCTAGTACACAATTCCATAGTCACACAGCCACAACAGCAAAACCTCTCCCTCATCATGACTGACAGACTCTCAGTCAACCAATCTACAGATTACACATCTGTAATCTCACAGACTGACTTCACGTCCTGCCTCCACGTGGGTTACCCTGGGTCAGTTACTTCGCCAGCCTTTGTCTATCCTTAGGGAAATGCATTACAGGAACTGCACTGTGGGATAGAGAAGTGGTGGCTCTGTCTGTTGCAGGCCTGTAGATATTCTCCTGAAACAACATGGCTCTTCAGGAATGCTCAGGCACCATACATGACATAGGCTTCATTAACTTTCCTCTAGGAAGCTGCTCTCTGGCACACCCCACTCCCTGGATCCCGAAGAAAACTTGTCCCACTCCCCATCTAGCACTGACCATCCTGTTAAGTCTCTCTCTTTCTTTCTTTCTTTCTTTCTTTCTTTCTTTCTTTCTTTCTTTTTCTCTCTCTCTCTCTTTTTTTTCCCTTGGGGTGGGGGGCCTCACTACAGGGTCTCCTGTAGCCCGGGTTGACTTCAAATTGGCTACGTAGCCAAAATGTGATCTTGAACTCCCGATCCTTTTGCCTCGACGCCCCGAAGTGACGCTGCTGTGCGGTCTTCTCCTAGGGCTGTCTCTGTGTGTTAGCCATTCACCCAGCCAACACTAGACTGGCTCCAGGCGGTAACTAAGGAGAGCTACAGAGGGCCTGGGACCTGCGGCCAAACTTACCTGCGCTCCTCCACCTCGGCGTCCCGCTCCAGCTCCAGCAGCTGTAGCTGCTGGGCCACGAAACTCTCCACGGTGGACGAGGCCATCTGCTCCGCGATGCAGCCCCTGACTGATGCTTCCTGCTCGGCCAGTTTAGTCCTGTGGGACCCGAGTTCCAGTCGGACCGTGTTCCCCACTGGACCAGAATCCGCAAAAGGCCCTGCGCTCCCAGCCAGGGCGCGGATTCCCGGCCGGTCCGTTTCCTGCGTTCCCCGCCAAGCCAGTGATTGCAGTAGGATCCCTGTTTCCCTGCTCCAGGTGTTCCCTACTGAGTTTGTGTGTTGACGCACAAGGTTCGCGCTGCTTCCGCTTCCGGTTGGGACTGTGGAAACATGGCTGCTGCCATAGCGGCCTCGGCATTGCCGGGCGCCTTCGGGCGGCTGGTGTCTGTGTGTAGCCGTAGCATCTTGGCATCCCAGGGATCCGGATCAGGTGAGACCAGGGAGGCCTGGTGAGGGAAGAAGCTAGCGGTGCTTCCGCCGTCTGCCGCCCGTGTGTCTGAGTCCACCTTGGCTCCTGGTGTGTTGGTTATGAGAGTCGTGAATATGGCACAGGGTTTGGAGTACGAGAACCTGGGATGAGAACGTGGTTCCTTCCGTTCATTGCTTAATACTGAGAAGTGCTCTTAAACTTAAGTGTAGGTCCTATAGTACAGGGACACAAATGGGTGTAGACAAATGACCTACCCAGGGTCATACAATGGGGATGTAAAGAAAGCGAGTTAGAAGCTGCTAAGTAGAGCATGGGTGTGGACAGTTGTCCTCGGGCTGCTAGCCACCCTCGGATCAGGAAAAAAAAAAATGACGTTGAAGAAAGGAGTGAGTGATTTTAATGTTAGTCTATCTTGAAACATAACAAGTAATGTGCCCTTAGTTTTGTTGACCCAGACCTTTTAGTTTGTGTATGTGTTATGTGTATGTATGTGTGCAGGTGGGTGTACATGCCCGTGTGGAGACCAGATGATGATGTCAGGTGGACACTGTTGTGTTCGACCTTTTCAGTTTCTTTCTTTATTTTTTTTTAAGACTTATTGTGATGTTTGTTTCGGGGGGGGGGGGGGAGGGTCCTTTCTGTGCATTTAAGTGAAGGTGCCTTTGGAGTCCAGAAGAGGGGGTCAGATGTTAATCCATAGATGATAGGAGAAAGGCCACCAACTCAAATCATCGTAGCCAAATTAATTAAAGCAAGCTTTTTCACTTGGGTATGCAGGCTGCCTCCACCTAAGACAGGGTTCAGGAGGTCAGCATTGGACACCCCTGAAATCAGGGTTTCTATAGTTCAGGGATAGGAGGTTTCCAAATGGGGGTGAAGCAGAACATAAGCGTAACCGGTTGGTCACAATAACCTTCTGAAACAAAAGTGCAGTTGCAAGGTAGTCGTAACAACAGGTTGTAATAATAACTTTGAAACAAAGGCATAGTTGCCGTTTTCCGGGACAGGTGGTATAAACCCATTTGTAGTTAAGGTGTGGCATAACCCAATCCTTGAGAAACAGATTTAATCATAAACAGAAATGAATCTACTTTTTCTCTACTATAAGATGGCTTTCCAGCTTAAGATAGAAGTATGCTGGTTTATCACAGATCCCTGGAGCTAGAGATGCAGACACTTGAGGCCTTCCATGTGGGTGCTGGGAACCAAACTTTATCTTCTACACGAACGGCAGCTACTCTTCCACTGACCTATTTCTCCAACCCCTCTCCACCTTATTTCTAAAGGTTTCTCAGTGAATCTGGAGCTGGCTATTTGGTTAGACTGGCTAACCAACAAGCCCTCAAGATCTGTTTGTCTCCACCCCCAGTGCTAGGGTAACAGAAGTACCTGGCATTTTATTTTAGTGCTGGTGACCTGAACTCAGGTTCTTACAGTGGGATAGCAGACACTTTACCCACCGAGCCATCCCCAGTGCTCCCCTGGACTGTTCACAGACAAGTTGTAATACAGTAGGTTAAACCATATGCTAGCAACAGATCTTTACATGTCATCAGAGTAACTACCCACCATGTTTCTCTTCTTACAGCCTCCCTCTGGTCTGCTTCTCGAAGGTTCAATTCACAGAGCGCTTCATATCCACAAGGGTAAAAATATCAAAATGTGGGTTTGGTGATTTTTCCACTTATCTGTAAATGTTACCTTCCAGTTAAAAGGTCTCTACATTTGAGGCTGGGTGTGATGGCAGACTTGGTAGCATAAGTCTTTAATCCCAGCACTTAGGAGGCAGAGGCATATGAACAGCCAGAGCTACACAGAAAAACCTTGTCTTTAAAATAAAATAACAATTTTTCTATATAGCTCAGTGATAGCACGTTTGGCCAACATACTTGAGGCCTTGGGTTCCTCCTTCAGCATAAATGTGTACACATGCATGCATGCATACATAGAATTCTGTCCCAACAGAAGTAATGCATGTGTGTATTCACAGTGATGTAGAGGTAGCGTTAGTGTTGTGGGTTTTATGCCCCTCCATAGCAAGCTTGCACAGCCTCCTGGTGCTTGCACACGGCTGCTGTTGGGGAGTTGAGGCTGCCTTTCCTGGGCATGTGATGTGTGCTTATGAAACCGCTTTGCAGATATGTTCCTAAGACCTCCCTGAGCTCACCACCCTGGCAAGAAGTGGTTCTGCCGGACCCTGTTGAAGAGACGAGACACCATGCGGGTAAGACTTAACAGGAGCTGGGCAGGGAGGCCTTTGTAGCCCTAGCACTTGAGAGGCCTAGGCAGGGGGATTGCTGAGAGTTTGAGGCCAGCCTAGGCTACAAAGTGAGACTCTATCTCAAAAAAGTTAAAATAAAAAGGGAAATGAATGGGTAGCGCTGAGTGTCCATTCCCACAGGTCACTGAGGTACATTGCCACAGGGCAAGGCAGCAGGTTTCTGAGTGCTTGGAACCCCAGCACACGTGAGACCTCACATTCACTTTGGTTGGTAAACACCAACATTTATGATGAATCTTCTCTTGATAAACAGCTCTCCAGCATCTGCCACGAGGCAGTCAGGTGATGGGAGGGATAATGCATGCACCTCCATCTCCAGCTATGTTATGTATCAGTCCAACCCCGTCATCCCAGTACTCAATTGGGAGCACCACAAGTCATGTCCAGCCTGGGCTACATGTCAGGAAAAGGCAGCACAGCTGTTGCCAGCTAAAGAGTCATGTCTCAGCTTCCCAGAAGCTCGAAGTTCCCATCATTCCCGGGAATCCTCTGTTATTTTAGAATACTGTTTAAGCTCCTGTTCAGGCTAAGTATAGTCACTCCTGGAGGTCTGGGATCGGTTGGAGGGCTTGCCATAGCTATCAGAACCCACGAATGTGATGATGAGGGGTGGCAGTGGTGGTATGCAGGCTGTATGTATAGGCCCTGCGTGTCCTATCTGGACCACTTGCTGACTGTCAGTGCTCACTCACTGTGCAGGGCACCACCACAGGAGAGGTCTGCATGTTTGGTGCATCATCTGGAGCCTTCACTGGGATGCCAGGAGCTGCTTCTGGCCTTGGCCTTATCCAGAGCAGGAATTGTTATGTCTGTCCTGTGTGTCCAGCCCTTGGCCCAGGGGTGGGGTCTATGTGGACAAAATTGAGAGCTAAGGACTGTGACATGAGCCAGAGTAGTGGTAATGGGAACAGGGAACGGGTGTGGAAGGAGGGCAGGTGGGCCTGCCAGAGATGGAATGTGGAGAGAAGGTGGGTCCCGTGGGAACAGGGAAGGTGCTGGGGTGCAGGGTGGTCAGGAGGCCCTGCCAGCTCAGGGACACAGAATCAGGCTCCTCAGACTGCAGAAAGACCGTCCTCTCACTTCTTAGACTGCACACTTCTTGCCCTGGGATGTAGTCCAGGCTAGACTCACTGCCATCCCGCTTCAGCCTCCCAAATGCTGGGATTATGGGCATGCACCATCATGTTCTGCTTGTGCACTGGGTCTTAATTGATTTAAAAGGAAAAAAAAAAAAAAAGCAAACAGGATGAGGGTTCTGCTCCAGAACTGCAGAAGTAACACTTCCTGCCAGTGCTCCTGAGAGCCCCAGCCCAAGCCAGCACCTCCCTACTGGCTGGGTAAGCAGGGCTGGACAGACTGCAGGAGCAGTCCTCCC
Source organism: Mus musculus (assembly GCF_000001635.26). Taxonomy (NCBI): domain Eukaryota; kingdom Metazoa; phylum Chordata; class Mammalia; order Rodentia; family Muridae; genus Mus; species Mus musculus. Next base: position 3,286,828 of record NC_000085.6, read on the forward strand.
AAGGGAGCCTGGTGCCTGTGCAGTGATTGCCACCCACTGTCCTGCAGAGGTTGTGAAGAGGGTGAATGAGCTGATCGCCACGGGCCAGTATGGCCGGCTCTTTGCTGTCGTGCACTTTGCCAGCCACCAATGGAAGGTGACCGCAGAGGACCTGATTCTAATTGAAAATGAGTTGGATATCAAGTGTGGAGAGAGGATTCGGCTGGAGAAGGTGAGGTGCACGTTGTGTTGTGGACTCAGGGACTCTGGCACCTAGTGAGCATGGCTGAGGGTTTTCTCAGCTGTGCTGAAAAAAGGACTCACGGCCAGCGGGTGGGAGGCAGGGTTGGACTCTGCATAAGGCAGAGCAAAAGGAAGACTAGGACTAGAGGAAGACAGTGGAGCTGAGCTGTGTCTCCATATCCTCGATCACAGACATAAGCTGCCAGAGAGCTCGAAGGGAGATTTCTAGCAGCTGCTATTGTAGGGGAGGCTGGGAAGTCCCAGCAGCATAATACAGATGTGATAATACATAATACAGATGTGATAATACATAATACAGATGTGATAATACATAATACAGATGTGGGTGGTAGCACTGATGGCCGCCAAAGCAGTTTAGTCTGATTGTTTTTATTTGAGACAAGGTCTCCTGTATTGTACCCGAGGCTAGCCTCAGACTTGCCGTGAAGACCAGACTGCTCCTGATCCTCCAGCATCTACCTCTCCCGTGGGTAGTGGAGGTCGGAGAGCTTACAGAGGTCATTTCTCTCCCTCCACTGTGGGTCTTGAAGCTTTCTGTGTTTTCCATTTCCCATCCAGTCCCGGCATGTAGGCATCACCTGCTCCCTTGGTGAAGAGTCAGGGATTAAATATGCTATATTTTATCTTCTCAGGTCCTGCTGGTTGGGGCAGACAACTTCACACTCCTGGGCAAGCCACTCCTCCGGTAATAAGCTTCAAACCCTGGGCTTGGTCCAGGGCTGGGCTGGCTCACAGGCTAGACACGGTGTGGTCAGGCCCAATGGGGATTGTTCAACATCATTCTAAGAGTTAAATGCAGCCGGGCATGGTGGCACATGCCTTTAATCCCAGCACTTGGGAGGTAGAGAGAGGCGGATTTCTGAGTTCAAGGCCAGCCTGGTCTACAAAGTGAGTTCCAGGACAGCCAGGGTTGTTACACAGAGAAACCCTGTCTCAAAAAACAAAAAACAAAAACAAAAAAAAAAAGAGTTAAATGCAACACCTTTCTTACAATTCTGGAGGGTGTTTGGTGTCCCAGGAGACACCCAGCTAGGAGACTAGTCAGTCACTAATCCATTGTAATATATTTTTCTTCTCTTCTCTTCTCGTCTCGTCTCGTCTCTTCTTTCCTTTCTTCCTTTCTTTCTTTCTTTCTTTCTTTCTCTCTTTCTTTCTTTCTTTCTTTCTTTCTTTCTTTCTTTCTTTCTTTCTTTCTTCCTGCTTCTTGAGACAGGGTCTTTCTATGTAGCCCTGGCTGTCCTGGAATTTATTATGTAGACCAGGCTGGCCTTGAACTCACAGGAGACCCACCTGCCTCTGCCGCCTGGGGGCTGGGATTAAAGGCATGTCCCACCATAGCTGGCAGCCAGTGTAGTCTTAAGGGCTGGTGATTCCACTCAGAGATAGAGTGCCTACTTGTTAAGTTTGAGGCCCTGGGATTGTGTTCTCAACACTACAAAGTTAATTGAAAAAATTTTTTTTTCTTTGTTGGTTTTTTGTTTCTGTTTTGTTTTGGTTTTTGAGCCAGAGTTTAATTGTGTAGCCCAGGTTAGACTAGAACTCACAATGTGTACTAGGCTTACCTTGAATTTGTGGCCATCCTCCTGCCCCTACCTCCTAGATACTGGCATCAGTGGTCACTCCTGACTAAAAGATTTTTTAAATACTCTTCATTATGTTTTCTCACTGTTTTCAAAATGAATGACCCATATGTGGGGCACATAGCTATTGACCCTACACAGGAAGCAGAGGTAGGAGGGTCAGAGGTCAGTTTATTCCTTGGATGTAAAGAGAATTTAAGGTTGGTCTGGGCTGCATGAGACCCCACTGCAGAACCAGGAATTCTCTGGGGAGCTTCCGCAAGTTGTGCGTGAAACTGAAAGGCAATGAAGGAGGAGCACTGTCACAGTGTACTTTCTTTCCTGTCTTTCTAGAAAGGAGCTTGTACGAGTTGAAGCCACAGTCATTGAAAAGACAGAATCATGGCCCAAAATCAACATGAAATTTAGGAAAAGGAAAAACTTCAGGAAGAAAAAAAGTAAGTATGAGACAGTGTATTGGGGCCCTGTGCTCCCAGCACACCGTGGTTGTGCCCATGTTCCCTGCCAAGTAGCTGGGCAATGCCAGGGTGGTATTGTGCCAGCATTGTGCTGGATAAGGGCCCAGGATGACTCACACTGCCCCACTGCAACATGCAGGCCACATAGAGCTGTGAACCCAGCATGGCACCCACCTTGAGACACTGGGGGACAGCAGTGGCATATTAGATTGTCTTGGAAAACTGGAAGCAGCTCCCACATGTGCTGGGAATAGTTCACACTCTGCACAAGTCAGGCTGAGGTAGCAACAAGGCAGGCAGCCTCTGTTGTCAGCACATGTGTTTGTGCATATGACGTCACAGATAATTCAAAGGGAGACATGATTAGATGCTCAGGAACAGGTTCATGGCCTCTGCAGGAAGTGGGGGAGCCAGCTGTGCTCTTTGAAATCACTTGGTCAGACCAGGCAGTCCGCATCCTCCCTTCTGATGATGCTGCCTGCATTAGCCCTTTAGTAGGCCCCAGCAGTGTCATGGAAGTGCCAAATACAAATATCCTCTGAGTGGTCAGGCCGTGGCCAGCTGGCTGACTTTTAAGGAGGCTCATCAGGCTGGAACCTGAGGATGCTGAAAACGCCCTGGAGCCAGTGCAAGGAGAGAAGCTGGGGGAAGAGCCAGCTTAGGGGTATCTGGGGGTGAGGTCACAGTGCCTAGTACCCACAGGAGAAGGCTACAAGCTGGGCTTCAATGTCAGCTGGGAGGAGTGGGGTCATGAGGCTGCTGACCTGTGGACAGGGCAGGTGAAGTCTAAGGGTGACTTCTCAGGGCACTGCTTCCCTTTTCAGTGGTTGGTCTGGCTAGGCAAGAATCCCCTGTGGTGGTGGAAGCCATGGGTGGGCAGTGCCAGATGGTAAGTGTGGTGCCAAGGCTAGGTGGAGCATGGACGGTCGGAGGGAACACCAGTGTCCTTGCCCCTGAGTCGATCTCCCTTTCCTGAGGGAACACCTAATTACGAGGCCCTAATAGGTGTGGCCTGTTCCCTATTACCTGCTTTGTTCTGACATAGACATCTGACATCCTCAAAGCAGTAGGTGAGCCATGAACAGTGAGAGGGCCAGAGAATGCCAGTCAATCCCTGCAAAACAGAGGGGCCCTAGGGCAGGGTCCAGGACCACAAAATGGCTACAGAGCCTGACTCTGGGAGTGACATCGCAGCAGATAAGGCCAGGTCTAGTGCTCACACTGAGGAGGCTGAGGCAGGGTTCCCAGCCACCTGGACAGCAAAGCAAGATCCTGTCTCCAGCCAGGCCCAGGACGATTGGATGGCCTGGCAGGTGAAGACACCTGCTGACACCAGAACCCACAGAGTTGAAGGAAAGAACTAGTTTCTCCCGAGTTGTCCTCTGATAAGCACTTGCATGTGGACACACACAGACACACTGTGACAACTTGCATGCACACACAAAATAAATGCAAATTAAACAAATATTTTTAGTTGGCTCCCTCATATCCCCTCAAAAATAATAACAGCGGCAATTGTGAAGCAGTCCTGGACAGTGAGATGTAGTTTCACGTACCTACCCCAGTCAGTAGCCACAGTACCTAACCACAATCTGTGTTAAAGGGGAGCCTCCCCAATCCCTCACTCAGAGTGACTAGGCCCACCCCGCCTTGGAAGCCTTGGGGCCAGTGTGGTTGTGGGAGCAGACCCTGAACCTTAGGCCACTGAGGGTGGAGCCTATGCGGTGAGTGAGGCAGTCAGTCCACATCACAGAAACAGTAGGAAAAAGGGACCAGGCTGGCAGCCAGGCAGAATGCACTGACCTGAGCCCCGAGACTGCTGTCTGAAGGACATGAGACTGAGCCCGTGACAAGGTTCTCTCTTTCAGTCATTGTGAACCCTCAGACCATCCTCCGCATTAACACCATTGAGATTGCACCTCGTTTGCTGTGACTGCAGAGCCGATGTCTAAGAAGTTCTGAAATGTCTAATAAATTCACGTCTGTACTCAGGAAGCTGAGGCAGGAGGATCACAAGTTCCAGGCTAGGTTGGGCTACAAAGCAAGACCTTGTCTGACAATGAAAACAAATAAAGTATTTTTTAGGAGACTGAGCCTGTGACTTGCTGTTAAAGCCAGTTCGTGCTGCCTGGTAGGGTACATTAGCCGTCAGAATAAACATCACTCTGAGCCCTAGCAGCAAGCCTGCTGCTTGTACGGACTGGTGGTATTCCTGGCAGCTGTAGCAGGCAGAAAGGGGACCCACACCTGGGACAGAAGTGGGCAAGAGCTGGAGTGGGTTACCAGGACAGCTGCTGGGATTGGGCATGTGGTGACAGTGCACTTACTGCCCTAGCAAAGCCCTCAGAGGCTGAGTCAGAAGGATTCCCAAGTTCAAGGTCATCTTCACCTGCATAGTAAGCCCTGGGCTAACCTGAGCTCTCTGACCCTATCTCAGGATGAAGCAAGCTGCTCCAGGATGGAAAGCTGCAACTGGCCGGGAGATATCTGTGTGTCAGCTGCTTCCTTTAGCCTCCATGGTTCTATGACAGGGGTCACAGTACAGGGTCAGTGCTCCAGCAGCCCCCCAGGGGGTGGGGGGAGCACAGTGACAATAGGGCAGAGGGTGAGGCAGGAGTTCTGATCCTAGGAACGGTTTGGGGCTCAAGGGCTATGACCCTGTGAGTCAGGCCCACCTTGGGGGAAGACCACCAGGAAGGTCACACAGGCTCTAAGGATCAAGCCAGAAGCATGGAATCAGAGAGGAAGCACAGGCCATCCACAGGAACTGCCAGCCCTTTCCTGTGGCAGTAGCCTGTGACCAGTCATGTGACAGTTGTCCTACTTTTCCCTGCTGCCCCTAAGATGTGACCCTCACTTTCAAGTTTTTTGATTTTCAGGTTTTTTGAGATAGGGAGGTATCACTGTATTATTCCTCATAGCCCAGGGTGGCCTTGAACCTGAAGCAAACCCATCTCAACCTCAGTGCTGGGATTGCAAGTGTGTTCCACCACTTCCAGCTGCCCAACTCTGGAGGGCTTTTGGATTTGGGTGGGAGGCAGTTACCCAGCAGCCAGGTTCCCCTGCAGCTCCTTCTGTATGCAGTAGAGGGCAGCACCCCACTGGCCAGCTCTAGCCCTGTAGCCTAAAAGCAGGCTACTGGAGAGCAGGCCTCTTTCAAAGGCCCCAGCTGACTGTGACATGGCTCAGGTAGGAAGGTGGCAGACAGGCCTTGGGTGTGAAGTGCTCAACAACCCGCAACCTCTATCCAACCAATTAGTCTCTTCGTCTCTGTCTCCCTCTCCCCCTCCCCATGTCTCCCCCTCCCTCTCCCTCTCTCTCTGTTAGACACAGACCCCTCTGGGTATTTATGCCTCAGTGCATGCCAAAGAGAGCAATTCTCAGAAGTCGGGCCTACTTTGCACCTCGTTTAAGACAGTTTCTTCACCACTGCGTAAGCCAGGCCAGCTGACCACGGGGCTTGCAGAGACTCCTCTGTCTCTACCTCGCATCTCCTGTAGGTGTATTGGGATTGAACACGTGACTCATACATGAGTCTGGGGATCTGAACTCAGGTCTCCAGGCTTGTGCAGCAGTGCTTTACCCACGGAGCCACCCCCAACCCAACTTCTTGTATTATTTGTTGTTTGTCTGTGTGTATGTCTGCATAGGAGGACAGAGATGTTACGTATCTCCTAGAGCAGTTATGTCTGCCTGACATGGTACTGGGAATGAACTCCAGTCCTCTACAAGAACAATGTGTGCTCTTTCTTAACCAGCAAACCTTCTCTCCAACCCAGTGTCTAACAAATTTCTCTTGCGGTTCATAGCTCATGCTGGAATCCTGGACACCAACTCTCCCCCAACTTCCTGCTAGCTCAGCAGTGTCTCTGAGCCCATTGGTCTAGAATCTTTGACTGTGGCTTATATGTGTCTATACTTTCATTGTTTTGTGTTTAAGATGGTATGTGTCTCAGGCTGGCCTCAGAGTTAGTATGTAGCAGATAATGATCTAGACTGTCTGATCCTCCTGCCTCTGCTTCCAGACTGCTGGTATCACAGGTGCACATGCACACACTCACTTTGGCTTTATTCTTGTAGTGCTGGGGATGGAACCCAGAGTCACGTGTGCTAGGCAAGTGCTCTACCAACTCAGCTACATCCCCAGTACTATTTTTGTTTGTGGTTTTAAATTTTACTATTAGTGGATGTGTGTCCAAGATGGAACAGAAGTGTCTGAGTTCAAGTGGCAAGTCCCCATCTCACCAGCTTGTTTGTCTAAGATAACCTCTTACAGACTGGTGAGATGGTTCAGCAGGTAATGGCTTGCTGCCATGCCTGATAACCTGAGTTAACACATAGAACTGATGCCTGAAAATTGTCCTCTGACCTCCAAACAAAAGTTCAGTGTAATTTAAAGATTTAATTTACTTGTTGTAAAAGTAACTTGTATTTGCCTGTTGTAATTGTTGTCTTCATGGCTTTCTGTCTCCATCTGCTGACTTAGTCCTAGAATTTTCTTGACTCTATAATCTCACCGAGGCCTAGAGTGTTTTCAGCCTCTGAGACTTGCTGCTGAATAAGCTCATCCTTTCTAGTTCTTTCTGAACTCAGGCTGGTTCAACTCAGCTGCTCTGGCTCAAACGCGTCTCAAAGCTAACTGATTCAATCTGGCCTGTCTCGTTGGCTATTCTGTCAAATCTTTTTCTGATTCATCACTTTGTCTGCTACTCAATTAGAAGCCACTTTCAAACATGGGTGCTTCCTTCTACAAACTAACTTTACCTTCATTGTTTGGGATTAAAGGTGTGTGCTAAGGGCCTATGTACTTAATCCAGCCAGAGGGATTAAAGGTGTGAGCTAAGAACCGAGCCACACTATAACTGGAAACAGATTTTTCAGTAAATAACCCAATCGTGGGGTTCACAGTGTGATCATATATCCTGCAACACCTTATTTATTTGTATGTGTGAGTTTATCTGGACCATTTGTGTGCTGCTGTCTACAGAGACCGGAGAGGCCAATGAGTCCTCTGAGCCTAGAGTTATAGGAAGTTGTGAGTTGCCCTGTGAATGTAACACTGGCTGTCCTGGAAGTCATTCTGTAAACCAGTTTGGCCTTGAACTCACATAGATCTACCTGCCTCTGCCTCCCAAGTACTAGTATTAACGACGTAAGCCCCTGTCACCTGGCAAGAAATAAACGCTCTTAACTCCTTATCTGCTAAGCTCTCGCTAGGCAAATATAAATTTTTTTGAGCTAATCATTTGCTAATTTTATTTTTTTTTCACTTTTAATTTTAATTGGGTATTTATTTCATTTACATTTCCAATGCTATCCCAAAAGTCCCCCACACGCTCCCCCACCTACTCCCCTACCCACCCACTCCCACTTCTTGGCCCTGACATTCCCCTGTACTGAGGCATATAAAGTTTGCAAGACCAATGGGCCTCTCTTTCCACTGATGGCCGACAAGGCCATCTTCTGATTCATATGCAGCTAGAGACAGGAGCTCCAGGCGGGTATTGGTTAGTTCATATTGTTGTTCCACCTATAGGGTTGCAGATCCCTTCAGCTCCTTGGGTACTTTCTCTAGCTCCTCCATTGGGGGCCCTGTGATCCATCCAATAGCTGACTGTGAGCATCCACTTCTGTGTTTGCCAGGCCCCGGCATAGTCTCACAAGAGACAGCCATATCTGGGTCCTTTCAGCAAAATCTTGCTAGTGTATGCAATGGTGTCAGCATTTGGAAGCTGATTATGGGACGGATCTCCGGATATGGCAGTCTCTAGATGGTCAATCCTTTCGTCTCAGCTCCAAACTTTGTCTCTGTAACTCCTTCCATGGGTGTTTTGTTCCCAATTCTAAGGGGCAAAGTGTCCACACTTTGGTCTTCGTTCTTCTTGAGTTTCATGCGTTTAGCAAATTGTATCTTATATCTTGGGTATTCTAAATTTCTGGGCTAATATCCACTTATCAGTGAGTACATATTGTGCGAGTTCTTTTGTGATTGGGTTACTTCACTCAGGATGATGCCCTCCAGGTCTGCTCCACTATGTTCATAGCAGCCTTATTTATAATAGCCAGAAGCTGGAAAGAACCCAGATGCCCCTCAACAGAGGAATGGATACAGAAAATGTGGTATATTTACACAATGGAGTATTACTCAGCTATTAAAAAGAATGAATTTATGAAATTCCTAGGCAAATGGATGGACCTGGAGGGTCTGTCCCAGATATCTCAGGACTTCAAGTTTCCCTTTGCACACAACTCTGGGGACCAGAGCTCACAACAGCAGCTGCTGTGCCTTCTCCTCCAGTGTGTCCACACCCCAAACCCACAGCAACTCCCCAAGATAACAGGTGAACATTCGGAAGGTGTGGTGCCCTTTGACCCACATCCGGGTCAGCCACCGCCCTGCCGCTTGATGGTTCAGCAGCTCCAAGTGCAGAACTGGGAGACAGTGCAGAGGCAGAGCTGCCTGAGGGCTAGTGGTATGTCACCTTCCTTTTCTTCCAGACGATGGCTTCAGGGAGACTGTTCTCCCGAGGAGGGGGTTGGTCCTGGAGATCCAAGAGCCCAAGGTGCTGGTGAATGCTAATGGCTGGCAGCATCTTACCTCATTGTCTTAGGAAATGATTTCTGAGCAAGGATCATTGGGTTCTAAAGTAAAAGCATGGGGCAAGCAGATGGCTTAGTCAGTGCCCTGCTTGACTCATAGCCATGGGGATTTGAGTTTGAATCCCCATTACCTACATAAAACAGCAGGTGTGGACCGCCGGGCAGCTCAGCAGGTAAAGGTATCGACAACCTAAGTCTTATCCCAGGACCCACGGAGTAGAAAAAGAAAACTGATTTCCCCAAGTTGTTTTCCTACCTCCACAAGCATGCTTTGCCACACATGTGTCCAAGACATGTACACACACACACAAATAAGTAAATGTGATTTTTAAAGCTTGGCATGACAATACATCAGCAATATGACTGCTGATATAATGCAGAGGTGAGAGGACCCCTAGGGTTCACAGCCTATCTGGCTGAGTTTGTGTGTTCCAAATACAGTGAGAGACCTTATATTAAAAAAAAAAAAAAAAGCAAGCTAGAGAGCTGAACGTGGTGATGCATGTCTTTAACCCCAGCACTCAGAAGGCAGAGACATTCAGATCTCTGAGTTCAAGACCAACCTGGCCTACATAGCTCCTAGTGAGCCTTCTAGCTAGTGAGACCCTGTCCTAAAAGGTAGGAGAACCAGGGCAGAAGCAGAAAGCCAGGCTTGGGGGCACCCACTTTTAATACCAGCACTTGTGGTGCAGAGGCAGGCAGATCCTTGGAATTTGAAGCCAGTCAAAGTATGTAACTTGTCTCAAACAACCCCCCACCCCACCCCAAAAAAACCCACAGGGAATGACTCAGTAACACTGGCTGCACAATGCTGAAAACCTGGGTTCAAGCCCTGGAACCCACAAAAGGTAGAAGGAAAAAACTGATTCTATTGTTTCGTCCAGCCTCCACACCAGTGTGTGGCACATGCAAGCCTACATGAACATGCACATACATATACCACAAATACACAGAGCACACACAGAATAAAAATCCCACTGTGTTGAACCACCATGCATACCAAGAGACAACAGAGGACAACAAGATGATATCCTAATACACAAAAGAGAGTGCTCAGGCTCAGACAAGCAGGAAGGCTCCTGGGGGGGGGGGGGGCTGTCCCTTCACCTCCCAGGGATCCTGGTCTATTCAGAACACATTCTGCTTTCAAGGCTGGGGACCAGACAACAAACAAATCAGTAGGACTCACTTCCCACCAGCTCTGAGCTGCAACACCTTGCAGTCCACATAGGCAGATTATGCCAGAGGCTGCAGCCTACCCCACCCTGGCTGTCCTTCCAAACCCTGTCTATCAGCCACTGTAACCACTGCACATGTCTTCCATAGCTGGCATCTGTCTTCCTCTCATTTCCTAACCCACAGCCCCTAAAAACATCAGGCTCTCCTGGGGAACAGGATTGTCTTTTGCTATCTGCAGTGAGCCTACTGTTTTGGTTTCATTTGACCTGAGTTCTCACTACATACACCAGGGCAGCCTCACAATGCTCCTCTTTGCCTCTCCAGTGTTGGGGTTGTGGGTGTGTACACTGCCCATTGGCCACACCCAATTTTATGGTGTTGAGGGGCCTTATATGATGGGATGGGCCAGAAGCAAGGATAAGAGGGTGGGACCCAACCCTTGGCAAGAGCAGAATTGGAAATTAGGTTCTATGAAAATACAGCTATGGGCATGCATAAGACACACACACACACAGTTTAAAGAGGCTGTCTGAGAAGGCCTGGGACTCCTAGGTTAGGAAGCTGCCTGTGAGTGCTTCAAAGCCCCTATGAAGCTTGGCTAGAGCCACTCCTGAAGAGAGGGGTATAGTATGTTTGAGAGGACTGTGCAAGCCAGAATGTGTAAACAATCCATAGAAAAGTATCATATCTCTTCCACCTGGATGTTTCTGAGAAGAGAAATTGGGTGGCCCGAACACTTCCCCTGCCTATAAAGCCAAACCCTGAAGGGCAGGCTGTGGAATTCGGGCAGCAGGTGTGTCTGACTAGTTGGCATAGATCTAGGTGAAGGCATTATTTTTGGAGCAGCAAATGTTCCCCTGGTTATAGTGTAAAACACAGGCAGCTTTATGTTTTAGATTTTCCGAGCCCCCTAAAGGTCCATGGGTTAAAGATTTGGATTCTGCGGTGGTGGCGGTTATTAGGAGGTGGTAAAACCTTTAGTAGGTGGAGCCTGGCAGGAGGAAGTTAAGTCTTTGGGGTTGTGCCCTGAATGGAGGTCATGTCAGTTAGTTTTCTTGTTATTGAGACAGAGTAGCATACTTCCAGGGGGAAGAAAGTTTTCTTTAGCTCAGGGTTTAAGGGACAAAGTCCGTCACGGTGCAGTCACGGTGGCAGGAATGGAAGGTTGCTAGTGACACTGCACTGTCAGAGAGCCGAAAGGTGGTGCTCAGATGCATTTCCTGTGCTGTGGGACCCCAGCTCAGGGGGTACCCCTCCTCACCTGATGACTGCTGTGGAGCCCCAGCTCAGGGGGTACCCCCTCCTCACCTGACGACTGTGCTGTGGGACTCCAGCTCAAGGGGGTACCCCCTCCTCACCTGATGACTGTGCTGTGGAGCCCCAGCTCAGGGGGTACCCCCTCCTCACCTGATGACTGTGCTGTGGAGCCCCAGCTCAGGGGGTACCCCCTCCTCACCTGACGACTGTGCTGTGGGACTCCAGCTCAAGGGGGTACCCCCTCCTCACCTGATGAGTTATGTCTTCTCAGTGGTTCCAAATATTTTTTTTTGTTTTGCTTTGTTTTTCGAGACAGGGTTTCTCTGTGTAGCCCTGGCTGTTTTTGGAACTCACTCTGTAGACCAGGCTGGCCTCGAACTCAGAAATCTGTCTGCCTCTGCCTCCCAAGTGCTGGGATTAAAGGTGTGTACCACCATGCCCGGCTGGTGGTTCCAAATCTTGACCATGGAAGAACTGTTATGGGAAAGGAGAAACACGCCCACCCCACCCCCACCCCCACCCCCATCCCCACCCCTGGCCCTTTCCCTTCCCCATCCCTGGTCCATCCATTTGGCTTATCTCTTCTACTCTCATATTTTCTCATCAGTTCTGTAAGGGGAGCAGCCTCCTCTGCCACAGGCTGTCCCGCCTAGACACAGGCCTGAAGCCGTGGGGCCAGCCCTGCATGGAAGAAAAGAAAAACCTCAGAAACTGTGCCAAGTGGAACTTTTCTCATTTTAAATAGGTTTTCTCAAATGTGTTGTCACAGCAACAGGAAGCTACTTGTTGGTCCATCTTGTCCCACTAGCAGTTATTAACCAGACATGTAGAACATGAGCCTGTGACCCTCTGAACCCTCATACTGACAGAAGATCCAGGCACAGGAAGGTGGGTACAGCCTGTTACAAGCCCTCGCTGCTCTTCCAGAAGACCAGAGCTCAGTTCTCAGCACCCACACCAGGCAGCTCACAAGCACCCTTAGCCTATACACACACACACACACACACAGAGAGAGAGAGAGAGAGACAGAGAGACAGAGAGGGAGACAGAGTCAGAGACAGAGAGAGACAGAGAGAGAGAGACAGAGATACAGACACAGAGACAGATAGACAGAACAGAGACAGAGTGTGGGCACTCACATAAGAGCACATACACACTTTAAGAGCACTGACTGTTCTTCCAGAGGTCCTGAGTTTAATTCCCATGTGGTTACATGATGGCTCATAACCATGTATAATGAGATCTGGCACCCTCTTCTTGTGTACACAATAAATAAATCTTTTAAGAAAGAGAGAGAATAAAAGAAAGAAAGAGAGAGAGAAGAAGAAGGAGAAGGGAGGGAGGGAGAGAGAGAGAAGAGAAGAGAAGAGAAGAGAAGAGAAGAGAAGAGAAGAGAAGAGAAGAGAAGGAAAGAAAAAAAGAAAGAGGGAGGGAGGGAGGGAAGGAAGGAAGGAAGGAAGGAAGGAAGGAAGGAAGGAAGGAAGGAAGGAAGGAAGGAAGGAAGGAAAGTATCTTTGTGTGTCTAAGTGTTACATGTGTTCATGTTTGTGTGAGTGGTTGTGCATGTGTGTGTTGTATGTGTTCATGTTTGTGTGAGTGGTTGTGCATGTGTGTGTTGTATGTGTTCATGTGGGTGTGAGTGGTTGTGCATGTGTGTGTTGTATGTGTTCATGTGGGTGTGAGTGGTTGTGCATGTGTGTGTTGTATGTGTTCATGTGGGTGTGAGTGGTTGTGCATGTGTGTGTTGTATGTGTTCATGTTTGTGTGAGTGGTTGTGCATGTGTGTGTTGTATGTGTTCATGTGGGTGTGAGTGGTTGTGCACCTGTGGAGGTCAGAGCACCATTCTGTCTCTCTCAATCATTTTCTACCTTAGTTTCTGAGGTAGGCCTTCACTGGAGCGAGCTCACTAAATCTGACCACAATCAGTGGACAGCAAGCCTCAAGAAGAGCAGTTGAATCTCGTGTGAGGATCCAACCCCCATTCTCTTACAAGAGAACACCACAGGCCCACCTTTATTTTTTTTAAGGTTTATCTATTTAGGGGCTGGAGAGATGGCTTAGCAGTTAAGAGTACTTATTGCTCTTACAGAAGACCAGGGTTCAGTTCCTTGCTCCTACATGGTGGCTTACAACCATCTGTACCTCTGGTTCCTGGGGAGCCAGTGCTCTCTTCTGGCCTCCACAGACACAAACCTTGAGTGTGATGCACATATATACACAGGGATAAACAGTCATACATACAAAATAAAACTAAATCTAAAATGTATAAACTACATTTGCTTATGTGGGTGAATGTTTTGCCTGCATATATATATGCATCATGTACATGTCTGGTGCCCCCAGAGGCCAGAAGACAGGTGTCTGACCCCATGGAAAAGAGTTTTAAGAAGTTGTGAGTTCTCAGATATGGGTGCTGGGAACTTAACTCAAGGCCCCCGCAAAAGCAGTCAGTCTTAACTGCCAGCCACCTCTCCAGCTCCAGGCCCACCTTCACTGAGGGTCTCTAGCTGGTAGTCAGAGCTGCTCTGATTGAAATGGTCTGGCCTCTCTGCTCCAAGGACAGTGTTCTACAGCACGGTCCCTGGGGTAGAAAACAGCAGTAAGTCCTGCCACCTGCAAAACAGACTGACACACATATGGTGGCTGTAATTAACCTAAAATAATACCTCATCTTAAACTTTATTTGTATGTGTGTGTGTGTGTACCATGAGAAGTTCTCTGATGCCCTGGAATTGTTTGCTGCTAGACATGGGTGCTGGGAGCTGAGCTCTGGTCCTCAGGAAGGGCCACCTCTCCAGTCGCATGGTTGTTTGTTAAAATCTTCCTTATATCAGGATTCCAGAGCCCCTCACAGCCCCGGCCCTGCTTTCCTAGCTGAGAGTCTTTGGGCACAGGACTGAACGAAACCAAATGAAGCTATGGTGTTAGTGCCCAAGGCCTGGTATACAGTGCTGCCTCCCCTAACACCTGGCCCGGCACAGTAGCCAAGTGTGATTGATGTCCCTTGCATAGGTGGTAAAGTTGGGGCCCATGGCAGGTGAAGGAGAATCATAGCTCAGATTGAAGAAATGAAATTGGGCCTGTAAACAGAGTGTGCATTCTTACACAAAGACTGTAAGCAAGCAGGATGTCCCCTCTTTTTGTTTGTTTGTTTGTTTTGTTTTGTTTTTTCAAGACAAGGTTTCTCTGGCTATCCTGGAACTCACTCTGTAGACCGGGCTGGCTTTGAACTCAGAAATCTACCTGCCTCTGACTCCCAAGTGCTGGGATTAAAGGCGTGTGCCACCACTGCCCGGCTAGGGTGTCCCCTTTTACATGAAGCCTGTAAGCAGGGTGTCCACTCTTACATGAAGGCCTGGACTATGGCTCAGTAAGTAAAGGTACTTGTAACCCCAACTGATAACTGCATTTGATTCCACAGACCCACATGGTGGAAGGAGAAAACCAACACTGAAGTCGGCCTCTGACCTCCACGTGTATACCATGCTAGTTGCATGTCCACATACATGTACACACACAACAAATAAAATCTAATAATTTTTACAAACAAGGAGCTATGTAGCTCATTCCTGCCAGATCCCTCAGAAGGTAAAGGACATGTATGAAGGGTACCACAGCAGTCTCTAGAAACTGGTAAAACCCAACAGAAGCCTGCACCCTCAGGTGGCCCTCCCAGGAAACTTACACATTCAATACATTCACAGACTGAATTAATTATTCCTTTTTGTGTGTTTATTTGCTTTAATTGCTTAAAATTTTGTTTATTTTATGTATATGAGCATTTGTTACCACATGTATGTCTGGTGTCTTTGGAGATCAAAAGGAGTCAGAGCCCCTGGAACTGGAGCTATGATGTGAACTGCCATGTAGGTGCTGGAAATTGAACCCTGGTACTCTGCCAGATCACATGTCCTTATCTACTGAGCTAGGTCTCCAGCTCCATGCTTGCTCTGTGTTTGTGAAGCAGGATCTCATGTAGTCCACTGGATCTAAACTCACTATATAGCTGAGAATGGCCTTGGTCTTCCTGCCTCTGTGTCATGTGAACTCATCCCAGAGGAGAGAGCTGGGAAATCCCTAGGGATTATTTTCAGACACCGGTAGATATACAGATAGATGACAGATTTGTTGTTAATAAGTAGGAAGGTAGATAGGCAATGGATAGGTGGATAAATGGATGGGTCAATAGACAGATGATACATAGATATATGATAGATGGATGGGTGGATGGATGAATGGATGGGTGGAGAAGTAGGTAGATGGCAGATAGATGATGAATAGGTAGATGGACAGACAGATGAGTAGGTAGACAGATGATAGAAAAGTCAATGATACCTAAAAGGTGCTGGAAATAGAGGGACGGATAAATGAGCAGTGGTTGATAGCGCTAGATATCTAGGTGACAGATGTTAGAGTGGCTAAGAGACAATGAGTAGAGTGGCAGGTAGATTGTAGATATCAATAGATGATAGATAGATGATAGATAGATAGATAGATAGATAGATAGATAGATAGATACATAGATAGATAGATAGATAGATAGATAGATAGATAGATAGATAGATAGATAGATACATAGATAGATACATAGATAGATACATAGATAGATACATAGATAGATACATAGATAGATACATAGATAGATACATAGATAGATACATAGATAGATACATAGATAGATACATAGATAGATACATAGATAGATAGATAGACAGACAGACAATCATCACAGAAGATGCTGGATATATGAGAGATGGCTCACAGGCAGCTAGATGAAGCCTGTGTCTAAAGTAAAATCTGCTACTTAACCATTTGAACTCTTTTACGGAACCAAAGAGAATATATTGTCCTGGAGGGCTGGCCCAAGGCCAGCAGGAAGCAGCAGGTGTCTGACCATCTCTCCCTCTGCACCCCCAGGCTCAGTGCATCAGTCCCTGCTTTAGAGGGGATTGAGTCTCCAAGGCTCTGGATGTTGTGGCTCCCAAGAAGCCTGAACTGAACTTTCTAAAAATTCCCTTGTGTAAACTGGGGGTGTAGCTTGGGCTGTGAGGTGCTTGACTAGAATGCATGAAGCCCGGGATCCATCCCCAGCACTGCGTTAGCTCTCAGGGTATGGTAGCTCACATCTGTCATCCCAGAGGCCGAGAGGTGGAGAAAAAGGAGCAAGAGTTCAAGTTCCAGCCAGGCATGGTGGTGCACGCCTTTAATCCCAGCACTCGGGAGGTAGGGGCAGGCGGATTTCTAAGCTCGAGACCAGCCTGGTCTACAAAGTGAGTTCCAGGACAGCCAGGACTATACAGAGAAACCCTGTCTCGGGGAAAAAAAAAACAAAAACAAAACAAAAACACAACAACAACCAAAAAAAACAGAGAGTTCAAGTTCCTCTCAGCTGCACTGGGAGTTTGAGGGTAGCGTGGGTGAGATGCTGCCTCAAATAACAAAGTGGTGTATGTGAGTGTATGTGTGTGTGTGTACATATGTATACATGTGTACATGTGTGTGTACATGTATGTGCATGTGTGTAGAGGCTACATTCACTTAGGTGGGTGTATGTAGAGACCAGAGGTTGATGTGGGAATTTCATCCTGAATCTATTCTCCAATGAGCCTCTGAGATCCTCCTATCTCTACCACCCAGTGCTGACGTTACAGGCACACAATGCCCTGCCCAGCTTTTCCTTGGGTGCAGGGGATCCAAATCCAGGTCCTCATGTTTGTACAGCATCTGCTCTACCCACTGAACCGTCTCCCCACACATTATTATTCAAGCTGGCAAGGCCGTGACAAAATAATGAATGAGGTATTAGAGAATGTCACAAACAGTACAGGAACAGGGATCAAGGTAACCCTCCTGAGGATGATGGCAAGCCAGGGAACCCCCACTACCTCGTAGCAGACAATAGGGATGTTGATGCCTGGGATGTGACAGGAGAAGATGGGAAGGAATTCTCAGGCAGAGGAAACAAGAAGCAGAAAGGTCCTAGTGTTCACAGTCCTTCTAATGGCAGGGAGGAAGAGACACCTCAAACAGGAACTCTGTGGGTTAGACTGTCCCTGTGGTCAGAACTGACATGGGTTTGGATGCTAATGAGTTTACCAAGTCCAGCTGGTTTCTGTGTCACATGGCTACTGGGTGGCGGTCTCAGTCTTACATACAACAAGATGCAGCTTGCAGAGCCCAGGGGAGCACATCAAACAGAGTCCAGAAGCTTCCAACTCTTGCCGAAGCCAGCACGAAGCAGGATCTCAGTAAACAGTAGTTGAAAGCCAGGCATGATGATTGGGTCCTGTAATCCCAGCAGTAAGAAAGCTGCGGCAGGAGGATTTGCATGATTTCCTGACCATCCTGGGCTACACAGAGAAGTCTAACAAGCCTGGGATACATAGAGAAGTCAAGCCAGACTAGGCTACAAAGTGAGACCTTGGATCAAAAACCAAATAGAAGTCGGAGATAGATGGTGATACACAACTCTAATCCCAGCGCTCAGGAAGCAAAACCAGGCAGATTTCTGTGAGTTTGAGACCAGCCTGTTCTGTCCATACAGGCCAGCCAGGGTCACATAGAAAAACCTTGTCTCAAAAAAACAAAAACCAAAAACAAAAACAAACAAACCGAGACCTGTACTCGGGTGATAGTTAACAGGTAAAGTACCTGCTGTATAAAGATGAAGGCCTCTCTGAACAGCTCCCCAGAACCTGCCAGTCACAGCAGCACATTTTCCTAACCCCAGTCCCCGAAATATAGAGACAGATGGATCCCTGAACTCACTGGCCAACCAGCCTGGCTCACAGCAAGCTCCAAGGGTCTTGAGAAATGCTCTCTCACAAAAGCAAAGTGAACAGCTCCTAAATAGGTAGTCCTCTTCCTCCACATGCACACAAACACGAGTGTGCAGCTACTCCAACAAGATACCCACACATGTAAGAACGTACGCAGCTAACCATGCTTCCGCTGGGCAAGGGAGCCACACATACCTGTAGAGTCAGACAAGAGGACCAGCTCACCATTGCTCTTACAGTAGAAAATGGTGTTCAGGATCAGAGGCCAGACACAACCACCACACATTGTGTGACTTCATTTCTGTAAGATTCCCTAGTCCATAGACTAGTCTATACTTCCCACCTAAATGAACTTCCCTGGACTCGTATATACTATTTCTGTACAAAACCCGGGGAGCATAGACCATCAAAGCTATGTCTTCTCCGGCAGGGAAGAGGTGAGACAAGTATTCAGCCAGTTTAACCTACAAAAAGTAGGCAGGGGAGAGAGAGAATGAAGCCCATTCTCTGAAATGCCCAGAATAGGGGAGTTCACAGGGACAGAAAACAGACCAATGGTCGCCTGGGGCTGACAGAGGGCAGAGCGTGGGAGTGACTGCTGATGGTAGGAGTTTCCTGTGCAATGGTGACATGATGTTTCTGAAACAGATGAAGCTGATGGCAGCAGGGCTCGTTAAACATCGTCAACCCCAGCGGCAGATGCATGGGTTCTGTCAGGTGCTGGTCACACGTCAGCGGGACCAGTTGCTTGTTTGGCTTGGTTTTGTTCTTGCCTATTCATTTTGTTTTGTGGGTCTTTTGAAACAGGGTTTCCCTATGTAGCTGTGGCTGGCCTCGAACTTGCTATGTGGGCCAGGCTGGCCTGGAACTTGCTAAAATCCTCCCATCTCTGCCTCCTGCCTCTGGGATTACAAGCACATAACAGCAAAGCCCTACGTTTGTTGTATTACTGCTCTTTCTTTGTGTGTTTGTGTGTGCTTATGTGCCACAGCATGCCTGAGTGGGTCAGAGGACAACTTGCAGGAATTGGTTCTCTCCTTTTTTGAAGACAGGGTTTCTTGCTGGCCAAGGGATCGCCAATGAGGCTAGGCTGGCTGGCCAGCAAACCAGACAGCCACCTCTTCTCACCAGTGCTGGGCCTATCACCAGATCTGCTTTTTAACTGGGTTCTGGGCTCTCACACTGACACAGCATGTGCTTTACAGACAGAGCCATTGCCCCAGGCTCCTGACAGCAGACACTAATGGACAGACCTCATCCAGTCACTTGGAGGGATACATGGAACACAGACCTTTCTTCAGGCCTAACTGCCTTGACCTTGGAGAATCACTATCCTTGCCTTTGAACTCCCACTGCAAAGTCTCCCTGCCTGGTTCTCAACCCCATCGGCTTTCAAAGGCGAAGGCACTGTCTGCCGCTGCAGAGGGCAGGTCCTGGTGGTTGGCAGCTTTGACGAATCACAGGCACACACAAGCTGCACCACCCATGCGAACCCACACACATGCACACATACCCATTTGCTAGCGTGCATACATTGGCACACAGGACACCCACATCTCCGTTTAGGCCAGCCTCTTAGGACAGCTTAATAATGAAGACAGCTTGGTAGCCAGCACCGACATGGCGTTCTGCACATGGCCTTGACCCAGCAATCAGTTCTGATAGTCCTCAGTACCCACTGGCCTGAGCAGCTGGCCTTTCAACTGTTATTCGGGGGCCATAGTATCTATGACAGGAAAAGCTTGAAGACCCCTCCTGTTTCAGGGAACAAGTTAATTGTGGCAAAATATAGCCATAGGAGGGGACACTCTTAGTAACCAGTAAGTCAAGAGGGATATCAGGGAAGCTGCATTTACTAAAGGCAAGTGGATTCAAGGTCTATAATGAAATATTACAGGCTAGTGGGAGCTGGCCATAGGACAAAAGAAATATCTAAACTGCATTATTTTGGCTAGGTGTGGTGATGTATGCACACCTGTAATTCCAGCACTCCAGAGGCAGAAGCAGGCTAATTTCTAAGTGCAAGGCCCGCCTGGTCTACATGGAGGGTTCCAAGATTCTGCCTCAAAAATTTAATTAATTAAAATTTAAAAGTTAAAGACAAATAAATTTGTTTGTTTGTTTTTACAGTTCTGTTTTCCCAGTTTTCAGATTTTCTACACCCCCCCACACACACACACAATAAGTACCTATTCGTTTTTGCTATTTAAAATTAGCATAAGAAAGCTTGGTTGTCCACAGCTTGTCTAAAATTCCGAAGGCAAAGGAGGCAAACGGATGCATCAAGTAGAAGGCCAGCCTGCTGCTACTTATACAGCCAGACTGTCTCTAACACACAGTATAGCCTTGAGGCAGGGCTCAGGGGCTGAGGATTACTGCTGCCAGCACAGGGTGCAGACCCAATCCAGAGCAGGAATCCTGGAGTGCAGCTGCCCTATAGAGAGCTCAACGCTGCGCCTGGGGGTGGGGAACCCACTGCAGTCCCTAACCCACCCCAGAGTCCTGCACAGGGCTAGGGACGCCTTCTCATTCTCCGCGTGGGGGTGGAGGGACGCAGTCTGTCTGACATTAACCCTGAAAGAATAGCCCGAGTCCACCCGCTCACCCCTTCAACCCCTAGTCCGCACGCCCTCCCATGCACAGACCCTAGCTCCTGGCCTGGCCACCTTGACTCTCCCTCCCCCAGCACAGGGCATCTGGATTCCCTGGCTTACAAGGGAAATACACCTAAGAGTCAGGGCAAACGGGCATCTCTAACTTAACCTGGGTGGAGTGTGGCCTCTGCAGCTCCTGGCCGCACTCACCCGGAAGCCACAGGGAACAGTTGCTCCAGCTTCCACCTCCTTAGTGCAAGGACTGATCTTATCTCCCTGGGGAACAATTAGCTTATCTGGAGGCCAGCTCCCTCTTTTTCCATCACACAAGTTCTGTAGGGTTGGAAGGGCCCCAGGTCTCAGTGAAGTTTCAGAGTGGTGCAGGTAGATGCTGCCAATTCCAAGGAAGGCTGCTCAGAAGCCGGAAGACAGGGTTATCAGTCGGTCAGAGGGTCTGAGAGATGAAGCAGGTAACCAGAAGGTTGGACCTTGGAATCTCTTTACTTCCCAAATGGGAAAGACTTCAGCAATCTAGTCACAGTTCAAAGTCATAGTGAGAGGACCTCCCACCAACACACCCTACCTAGGCTCATTAGAAGCCACAGTCACCCCTCAACTGATAAATGGAGAAAATAAATGTGGTATGCCCATACAGATGGAATATTTCTCAGTCACACTCAGTGGTGGTATACGCCTTTAATCTCAGCACTCAGGAGGCAGAGTTAGGAGGATCTCTGTCAATTCTAAGCCAGCCTGTTTTACAGAGCTAGTTCCAGGGCAGCCAGTGCTATACAGTGAAACCTTGTCTCAAAAAAGGAAGAGGGGAAGGAAGAGGAGGGAGAAGAAGAAGAACTAAAGACACTTACCACAACACACCAGGTGACCCCTGAGAAGGACATGCGCAGTGAAAGAGGCTAGACACAAATGATCATGTTGTATTTATATGATATGTCTAAAATAGGTTAATCCTTATTTTTTAATTTGACAGAAAAACAAGTTAGTGCCTGCCAGGGATTTGGGGCTGGAGGACTAATGGTTTTTTATCACCCTGTGGGTACAGCCAAAGCTACCAGATTGTGTGTCTCCAAGTAACTCGATATGATACACGAGTCATATCTTTGTAGACTTAAAAATTGAGACCTTACATTTAAAAAAAAATACCAATATACAACAAAGATGAGTTCATTGTCTGAACACAAAAAAGCCAAGCAGAGCTGCATGCAACTGGTGCATGCTGGGGCTCACTGTCACCCCATTTGCCCCCTAGGAGGCTGATACAGCAGCCTCTTGTTGGTTCCTGCTGGCACAGCACAGCAGGCAGACTAGAGCCTGTTTGTTCTCCGGGCATGTCTTCTCTAGAGAGCCAGGATTAGTCTGTTTGGCCCCTATCTCCCCTTCAGGTCTCTGGTGCATAGCTGTACACAAAGATAGGAAGAAAAGACAAGAAGCCTAGTGAGGTACTAGTGCAGACATGGCGGAGCTCAGAGATGTGGGGACTCAGGCTGGGAAGAGATCCCGACCCGAGGGCAGGGGCAGCTGTACAAGTATGCCACCGAAAGTCAGTCACATGAGACCCCACTGTTGCTCTTAAAATTATTCTCTTCTTCTTCTTCTTCTTCTTCTTCTTCTTCTTCTTCTTCTTCTTCTTCTTCTTCTTCTTCTTCTTCTTCTTCTTCTTCTTCTCCTTCTCCTTCTCCTCCTCCTCCTCCTCCTCCTCCTCTTCTTTCTCCTCCTCCTCCTCCTCCTCCTCCTCCTCCTCCTCCTCCTTCTCCTCCTCTTCCTTCTCCCCTCCCCTTTGGTGTTTGGAGACTCATCTAGTCTTGATGTGATTGTCTGCTGTTCTTTTTGCTCCTCTCCTTGAATACTCAGGTTCTGCAGAGGGGTCTCCCTTACCCATTCATCCCATCTCCCTCCAGCCATTACTCTGCCTTGATCATTTCCACGGGGGTTAAAACTACTACTTAGGACTTTGTCACATGTCAGTGTTTATCCCCTGTCTTCACCACTGAATCCCAAGCCCCTGTAGGGTGAGGACTTGGCTTTCTGCAGAAGCCAACACTTATTATGTTTTAAAAGCATGTTTGTAGGGGTGTCTACATGTGTGCATGTACATCATATGTGCGTTTGATGCCCAAAAAAGTCAGAAGAAGGTGTTAGATCCTCTAGAACTGAAATTACAAGATGCTGGGAGCCACCAAATGGGTTCTGGGAACCAAATATGGGTCCTTTGCGAGAGCAGCCAGTGCTCTTAACCAATGAGCCAGTGGTGGTCTTGGGTTGTATGAGAAAGGTAACTGAGCACGCAGGAGGAACAAGCCAGCAAGCAGCATCCCTCCATGCTCAGCTTCAGTTCCTGTCTCCAGGTTCCTGCTTTAGTTCCTGCCCTGACTTCCCTCAAGGAAGAAGGGAAACTTGAAAGCCAAACAAACCCTTTCCTCCCCAAGCTCCTTTTGGTCATGAGTTTACCACAGCAAGCATGCTTACTGGATTTTTCTTACATTTATTATTTATGGGGGTGGGGCTAGAGTGGAGGGTGGAGGACAACTTGCAGAAGTTGATTCTCTCCTTTTACCATTTGATCCAGGAAATCAAACTCAAGTCATCAAGCAAGCACCTATACCACCCAGCCATCTCACCAGCTGTCTTGTTTAGGGTTTTATTGCTTCGAAGAGACATCATGACCACGGCAATTCTTATAAAGGACAACATTTCATTGGGACTGGCTTACAGGTTCAGAGGTTTAGTTCGTTATTATCATGGTGGGAAGCATGCTGGTGTCCAGGCAGGCATGATGCTGGCGAAGGAGCTGAGAGTTCTGCATGTTAATCCAAAGGCAGCCAGAAGCAGACTTTCTACACTGGGCAGAGCTTGGGCACCAGCAGACCTCAAAGTGCATTTCCACAGTGACACACTTCCTCTAACAAGGCCACGCCTCTTCTGATAAGACCACACCTCCCAATAGTGCAACTCCCATGGGCCAAGCATATTCCAACCACCACGCCAGCCCTATTCCTAGTTTCTTCAAGGCTTTAGACATTTTTTTCCCCTAGCTGGGCATGGTGGAACACACCTTTAATCCCAGCAATCTGGAGGGCACAGACAGGTGGACCTCTGAGTTCAAGGCCAGCCTGGTCTACAGAGAGAAATCCAGAATAACCAGGGCTACACAGAGAAACTTTGTCTTGAGAAAAATAATTTCTTCTTTTGTAGGTGTGTATGTCTTCCATTCATATGTATGTGACATGGTATCATATGGAGCTCAGGAACTGGTCCTCACCCCGTATCTTGTTCAAGACAGTCTCTTTGTTGTTACCACTGTGTACATCAAGCTAGCTGGCCTGTTAGCTCCTGCAAATCGTCCTGTCTGTGCTTCTCATCTCTCTCTAGGAACACTGAAATTAGACATGTGATATCATGCCTGGCTTTCTGTGGGTTCTTAGGGTTTAAACTCAGGTCCTCGTGCTCGTATGGCAAAAGTTTTACCCACTGAGCAATATCTCTGGCCCTTTAAGAAGGTTCTTGTAAAGAAGGGGTGTTGAATTTTAAACAATATATTTATTAATTTTTAAGAACATTTTAACATTGTAGATATTGAATTTTATCAAAGGCCCTTTCTGAATCAGTTGAGATGACACGATTGATATATGTGTTGTGTTCCCCCTATGGATTTGCATATGTTGAATCATTCTTGAATCCCTGAGCAAGACCAACTTGTGATTTGGTGGTCATGAAGTGTGAAAAATCCTACTGTGTTCTTTTTGGGTTTGTTTTGGTTTTGGAGACTTGTTTTAGTTAGGATTTTATTGTGGCGAGGAGACACCATGACCACAGCAACTCTTATACAGAACAACATTTAATTGGGCTGGCTCATGGTTTCAGAGGTTGAGTCCATTATCATCTTGTTAGAAAGCATGGCTGTGTGCAGGCAGACATGGGGCTGAAGAAGGAGCTGAGAGTTCTACATCTTGATCCACAGGCAGTAGAGGAAGACTACGTGCTACCCTGGCCAAAGCTTGAGCATATGAGACCTCAAAGCCCACAGTAACGCTCCAACAATTGTACTTCCTCCAACAAGGTCATGCCCACTCCAATGAGGCCACACCTCCTAATAGTGCTACTTTCTATAGGCAAGCATTCAAACACATGAGTCTATAAAGGCCATTCCTATTTAAACCACAATAAAGGCAAAGTCTATGTAGCCCTGGCTGGCCAAAAACTCTGTTTAAACCAGACTGGCGTCTAATTTATGAGAAATGGATTAAAGGAGCATATCCCAACACCCAATTTTTAATAATTCCTTTGAGAATGTTTTCATCTGTGTTCCTCAGAAATCACACCTGTCATGTCAACACCCAGCCATTGGGAGAGCAGAGAAGCAGGAGTTTAAGATCATCCTTGCTTGGTTACATAGCAAATTTGAGGCCAGCCTGGGCTTCAGAAGACTCATTTTCTGCTCTTCTTTTGTTTTGCTTTGTTTTTGAGGCAGAGTTTCTCTATATATCACTGTCTGGCCTGGAATTCCCTATGTAGACCAGGCTGACCTCAAACTTGAACTCTTAGAGATCAGCCTGCTTCTACCTCCCCAGTGCTGGGATTAAAAGCATGTGCCACCACACCTGGCTCATAAGATTCATTTTCAAAGAACTTCCTCCAAATTTTTTTCTTAAAAAAATAATTAATGGTTGCACTACCTAGTGAAATCCTATCTCAGCAAAACAAATATTAATTTAAAATGAGTCTTTTTTTAAGACTTAAAAAACTGTTTATATGTGTGTTTATGTCTATGTGATTATGATCCCAGCGGGTATACCTGGAGCTGAAGTTAGTGGGAGCCACCTGACATAGGTGCTGGGAACCGAACCCTGGTCCTCTGGGAGATCAGGAAGTGCTCCTAACCGTCTCCCCAGCCCATGGTTTCTAGGTCTTTCTAGGGTTTATTCCCCTATGAGCCGATAAACAACAAAAGATAATTTTGACCTCTTACCCTCCACTTCCCTGGCGATGGGCAAAGAGACACCTTGTTGATAATGTGGTTCTTGTATCAGTCAAAGGCAGAGCAGACAGCAGTCCTTTGTCTATCCTAGCTTGATTCCTAGCTTCGTGGACAAAGCTATCTTATGGCTATGACTCATAAAAATTAAGTCAAATCAAATCAAATCCAGGCAGGGCAGCACAGGAGGAGGAAGCCAGAGACCTGTGGATTGCTATGCCACCCACAGAACTGCCCTCTGGCACATGGCACAAGCAAGCTGTAGATACCTGCTTGCTGCTATGCCATGCAGCACAGGTATAAGATGTCACCCAGGAGCCCACCAGCTTCGAGGATAGCCTGCTGGAGGTACTACAATGTGTGAGTCTGTGGTGGTTAGATGGAAGGGAAAGAGAAATGGAACAGCTTGAGCGTTATGAAGAGAGATGGAACTGGAGACTTGAAGGTAGAGAGGAGTTGCCTATTGTGAGTGGCCAGCTCTGCCAGCTGGGTATATTGGTGAGGTCCCAGCCCAAGCTGCCAATGAGGGTCATGTCTGAGTTCATGGGCAAGCAGTGGCAGGGGTCAGTGTTGATGTCCCTGGCTCACATTACCACTAGAGAACACGGGGAAGTTCCCGGTTGGAGCAGCTGCCTGGGACCACCTGGATGTCCGTGGGCTGTGTATCTGGCCCCACCCCTCAGGGCATGCAGAGCTCCGGAGAGATGGCCCCATCTCTTAAAAAGCAGCAGCACGTAGTAGGAGAGCAGGCCCTGAACTTCACCCAGGCAGCTGGCTCTGGAGGCGGTGATGTTGGTGAGCTAGCCCTGAGGGCATGAGTGTGGGAGCACTGACCTCTCCACTTTATCTGCCCTAAGATAGCATGGATGCAGAGATATGTCCTTTCTCCCCTCTCCACTTCCAGCAGTGGAGAAAGCTGCCCACAGAGTCACGAGCTCAGGAGAGCTGGCCCTGCCCCTCCCCTGGACAACACAGCAAGCTGACCCTAGTGTCAGGGAGCAGGCGATTAAGACCCCAGGGCAAGAGTTTGGGAGCCTGGTCTCATTTGCCATGAGGTGGTATTTGAGCTAGACTGATGCCTTCCCTCTCCTTGCCCCTCTTTGCCTGTGGCAATCTGGAGGGCTGGCTCTGGGGTTATGAGAGTGGGAGAACTGGCCCTGCCCCTTACTGGCTGTAGAACTTGGGAGAGTGGGCCCTGTACCTTGCCTGGGCAACACTGTGGAGATAGCCCTGATGGCAAAGGCACAGGTAAGCTGGCCCAGCACCTCATAGGCTGCAGCACTTGGAAGAGTGGGCCCTGCACCTTGACTGGCTCTGGAGGTGTGGGTAAGGGTGATCACTCAGGAGGGCAGGCCCTGAGTCTCACCTAGGCAGCAAGTGGAACTGGCTCTGGTTAGCAGCGGGGTGTGGGTGAGCTAGCCCTGACGCCGTGAGAACAGGAGAGCTGACCCTGCCTCTTGCACGTGGTGGCATTGGATCACCTAGCCTGAGCAGTGCTGGAGAGCTCACCCTGGTGGTGCGGATAAGAGAGAGCCAGTGCCCTAAGGAGCTCAGCTACCACCCAGGCCCAGATCCAGGGCTGTGAATTGGCCCACCCCCAAATCTATATTGTCTGCAAATAGCTGGGACACATGAAAGGGCCGGTTCTGGAGTTCCAAAGTTGCAGGATCTCCATGACACAGGGTTTCAACAGGATAACTGGGAAGGGAGTGGGATGGGGGTATCTTGATGAGGATTCGATATTGATGATCACAGAACCCAGAGATCTCCAACCAGACCAATGATTCATTGCAATGAACATTTGCCATGCGTAGATGTGTTGACAGAGAGATGTACTGTGGGACACACTGACACTCTATGAGATTTTTTTCTATGTATGCTTTGTTATTGTTGTTATTGTTTGTTTGTGTTTTATTGGGGGGGGGCTTCAAGGGTGAAGAATGGATATGAGGGGATGGGGAGATGAGCAGGACTGGGGTGCATGATGGGAAAATCACAATAGATTTTTTTTAAAAAAAGGTAATTTTGATATTCTGTATTTGGTATGACTTGTTCTGTGGCCTAGAAAGATTCTAGAGACAATTCCTTGGTCTAGACTCAAATTTGCAGCAAGCCTTTTGCCCCAGTCTCCCAAGTGTTGGTCTTACAGGCTCCAATTCACCATGTGGCAAGAATGACCTTAAACTTCTGATCATCCTACCTCCAACTCCTGAGTGCTGGGCTGACAGGCATGCACAACCTTGCCTTGTTTGTATGGGGCTACGGAGCAAACCGAGGCCCTTGTGCTTGCTCGGCAAGCGCTCTACCAACTCTGCTTCATCCCTAGTCCCTCAGGGTCAAACCACAAGTGTACTAGGACTTCCTTGCTCCCGTGGACTCAGGCTACACTAGATCACGTGTAAGGAAATAGAAAATATTCAAATGCATTTTAAAACCTGAGAAGAATAGCATTAGCAAGTAGAACAGAATAAAGCAGACTTATAAATACCAGACCCACAGCTCCTTGAGCAGCAGCTAGGGCTACATTAATAAATAAATAAATAAATAAATAAATATCCTATCTCAATAAATAATCTTTTATAAAAAGAATGCCAGCAGCTGGGGTTGGGGATTTAGCTCAGTGGTAAAGTGCTTGCCTAGCAAGCCCAAGGCCCTGGGTTCGGTCCTCAGCTCCGGAAAAAAGAAAAAAAAAAGAAAAAAAAAAAAAAAGAAGAAGAATGCCAGCAGCTGCTCTCAACACACAGAAGCCAGCTCAGCCCTGCCCACAGTGAGTCCCCTGGCGTCCTATAACCTGTGGAAAGAGCCCTTCTGTCAGGGGAGTCCCAGTTCCTACATCCTAATTATGACCCTCTTCTCCCATCCTCAGGCCCTTGGTGGTCTGAGACCTTGCACCACCAGACTTCAGCTCAAAACCATTTGCCTCTCTCGGGTATGATGACACTTGTCAGATGCAGTTGCCAGCAAGACAAAGGTGTGATTCAACTTTCAAGTGAGCACATGTCAAAGCAAGTCAGAAAAGACTCTGGAAGCTGAGTCTAGCTCTGGAAGATATGAGCCTGAGAAGTTGAAGGGATAGATAGCCAAGTGATTAAAGCACTTACTTGGCCATGAAAGTCTGAGGATCCAAATTCTGGTCTCCAGAAAACCACATAAAGACTGACCAGTAAAATTCCAGCTTTCGAAGGCAAGAGATAGGGGGTATCCAGAACATACCGGCCAGCAGGACTAGGCATATCAGTGAGCTCTGGATTTGAGTAGAAGAGTCTACCTATCAATCAGTGAGCTCTGGATTTGACTGGGAGAGTCTTCCTCCGTGAATGGGGTGGAAGAGCCCCATTCTTGTGATGGAAGATGGCTCTTACATCAGCCTCAGGCCTCCCCATGCCTGTGCACCCACATGCACAAGTATCCTCACACGTGCAAAAACATGTGTGCATGTAAATTCATTTTAAATTATGAAAATGTTTAAATTTGTATTAAGAGTTGCAGCATGGTAGCAGAGCAAATGACAGAAGATTCTAGAACCTGGGAAGAAAGCATGCTGTAATAGACTAATTTCCAAAGCAGTTAATACCAAACAGAGCAGCAAAGCCCAACCTTGAAAAGACTCTTCTTTGAGACAAGGTGTAGTTAATAAAGCTTGAGCTGGCCTTGAACCCATGACCCTCCAGCCTCTGCCTCCCAACGACTGGGATTACACATGCACTGTGCTGCAGCACTCTTGCTTTGCCTGCCCCTCACTCTTCAGCCCATTAAAAATCTTACTTCTACCCTAATATGTCTTCATTCCCCCCTCTTAAAATTATTTTAAAATAAAAATATTAGTCTGAAGCTGCATTAATTTATTGCTATTTAAGCTGTGTGGCAGCGATCTGTGCTTGTTCTTTCTCCTTCTCCCTCCAACCCCTATACCCAGGGTCTAAATGGGCTTGGTTGGCCTGAAACTCACAAAGATCTGCCTACCTATGCCTCTCTCTCTCTCTCTCTCTCTCTCTCTCTCTCTCTTCTTTTTCTTTTTTTAAAATTTTATTTATTTAATGTATGAGCGCTCCGATGCATATATATCTGCCTGCCTGAAGAGGGCATCAGATCCCCCCTATAGATGGCTGTGAGCCACCATGTGGTTGCTGGGGATTGAACTCAGAACCTCTGGAAGAGCAGCCAGTGCTTTTAGCCACTGAGCCATCTCACTAGCCCATTTGTTTGTTTCTTTGTTTGTTTGTTTTTAAATTTTGTAATTATATTTATGTACAGAAAACTTAGTGTACATTTAACCCAGTGTAGTGGCGAGTTCTTTAGCCTTTGCTTTTCCAGCTTGGCAATGCGAGCCACAGACTTAGGACCCAGGACGTTGCCTCCCTGTGGCGACGGATCTCATCATATCTGTCATTATAATTGGTCCTAATAGCTCCCACCAGCTTAGCCAAAACACCCTTGTCTTCCGAGTTACCCTGTGTGAAGGCAACAGTGGTGCATGTCTTCCTGTGGACCAGGCATCCCAGTCTGGCCTTTCCCTGGATGATGCAGTAGGGCACCCCCATCTTTCGACACAGGACAGGCAGGAAAACCACCAGCTCAGTGGGGTCTACGTCATGGGCAATCACCACCAGCTGAGCCTTCTTGTTCTTCACCAAGGTGGTGACTGTATTGACTCCTGCTAGGAGAACAGGTGGTCTCTTAGTTGGGACGTCGCCTTTGCCTGCAGCTTTCTTCTCAGCACGGGCCAGTAGCCTTTGCTTCTTCTCTTGCTTTGTCTCTGGCCTGTACCTGTGGGCAAGCTTAAGCAGCTGAGTAGCTGTTTGCCTGTCCAGCACCTGGGTGAACTTCTTAATGGCAGGAGGTGCTTTGAGACACTTATAGGGGATGGCTCTTTGCCACTGCAGCTTGATGTAGCCAGGCCATTTAACAAAGTGTATTAGATCTCTTTTGGGCTGGATATCCTGACCAATTCCAAAGTTCTTGGGCCTTTTCTCAAACAAAGGATTGACCACCTTTTTGGCGTCCTGTTTCTGGACGACAATGATGACGGCTAGGGCCGAGGACACCTTCTTCCCCGTGGCCTTCTTTTCTTTGGGCGTCTTGCTTGGCTGGTGGAGAGAGAAAGTGCCTCTGCCTCTTGAGTTCAAGAATTAAAGAAACACTCCTGCGAACCCAGCCTTTTAACTTAATTTTACTTAATAATAACGATGGTGATGATAATATTTATTACTGTGTCTCAAGAATGTTGGTTTCTTTAAAAGTCAAGTTATGTTATGTGCCTGTGTTTTTGTTAGTTTATTTAACCCCAGGTTTGGGATAAGAGGCTGCTTCACAGCAGGTGATTATGATTTGCCTCAGCACTAGCAGGGCAGTAATTTTTGCCAGCACAGATATTTTCATTTGGGAAACTCTGAAGAGGGTATACATGGGAGAGTCCCCAGAGGGCTGTGGCTGCTGCTGCTCCCCCTGCTCCCCCTGCTCCCCTGCTGCTCCCCCTGCTGCTCCCCCTGCCCTCTGCTGCTCCCCCTGCTCCCCTGCTGCTCCCCCTGCTGCTCCCCCTGCTGCTCCCCTGCTGCTTCCCTGTTGCTCCCCTGCTGCTCCCCCTGCTCCCCTGCTGCTCCCCCTGCTGCTCCCCCTGCTGCTCCCCTGCTGCTCCCTGCTCCCCTGCTGCTCCCCTGCTGCTCCTCCTGCTCCCCTGCTGCTCCCCTGCTGCTCCCCCTGCTGCTCCCCTGCTGTTCCCCTGCTGCTCCCCCTACTCCCCCTGCTGCTCCTCCTGCTCCCCTGCTGCTCCCCTGCTGCTCCCCTGCTGCTCCCCTGCTGCTCCCCCTACTCCCCCTGCTGCTCCTCCTGCTCCCCTGCTGCTCCCCTGCTGCTCCCCCTACTCCCCCTGCTGCTCCTCCTGCTCCCCTGCTGCTCCCCTGCTGCTCCCCTGCTGCTCCCCTGCTGCTCCTCCTGCTCCCCTGCTGCTCCCCTGCTGCTCCCCCTACTCCCCCTGCTGCTCCTCCTGCTCCCCTGCTGCTCCCCTGCTGCTCCTCCTGCTCCCCTGCTGCTCCCCTGCTGCTCCTCCTGCTCCCCTGCTGCTCCCCTGCTGCTCCCCTGCTGCTCCCCCTGCTGCTCCCCTGCTGCTCCCCTGCTGCTCCCCTGCTGCTCCCCCTGCTGCTCCTGGTTGCTTTTGTTGCAGTTTGTCTGGGGTCACAAGCAAAGAGAAGAGAAGTTGGAGATATCCTGACAAGGAGGACTGAACTCGCCCCAAGGAACTCAAGGCCTCTAGTCAGCAGGAAGTGGTCTAAACAGGTGCACACCTCCTTTCCCCTCTCACCTTCCTTCTCTCCTATCTGATGTTGGAAGGGATTAGCGTACAATAACTGTTTGGAAGGGAGGCAGAGAGATAAGAACCCAATAAAATAGCTAAATAATATGCCAACATTATTGTTGTTGTTGTTGTTTCTTTTTAAAATTAATATCTGTATATCTGTTTGCCTTCATATATGTCTGTGCACTATTTGTGTGCCTAGTGTCCTCAGAGGCCAGAAGAGGGTATACGGTCCCTCATAACTCAAGTTACAGAGGATTGAGAGCCACCAAGTGGAGGTGAAACAGAGTCCAGGAGCTGGATCCTCAGCAAGAGCAGCCTCTGCCCATAACTGTTGAGCCTCGTCTTCAGCCCTTTCATTTTTCCACCCAAGAAAAATGAAAAATGAAAGGCCTAGGGCAGCCACACAGTAAACCTCAGCAGAAGACCGGAGTTCAGTTCCCAGAATCTATACAGAGCCGCTCACAACCACCTCTAACTCCAGCTCCTGAGACCTAGTGCCCTCTTCTAACCTGAGGGCACCCACACATCCGTGAACACAGATAAAAAGCTTTAAAATCTTTAAGAATAAATAAATAAATAGATAGATATTTTAAAAACAAAACTCCTAATGACAGAGCTTCTTGCCTCACCTGTTTCCTCTACCCCCAGAGGCTCTGTCACCTACCTAGGCATCAACTGGGCACAGCCCAGACTTATCTGAGGACATAACATGAGGGGAATTGCCTCATTCAATTGGCCTGTGGCACATCTGTGGGAGTAGCTCAATTGGTAGGGTACTCAACATCCTGGCCATTGTCTCCAGCACCACACAGACCTGGCACAATGGAGCACATCTGCAGTCCCAGTATGGGCAGGTAGTGGCAGGTGATCAGGAGTTCAAGGTCACTCTTGGCTACGTCACGAGTACCAGACCAACATGCACTACTTCTCAAAGAATGGTAGGGTGGAGGGGCAGGAGCACTCACTGGACACTCTTGCCGAGGACCCAAGTTCAAGTATTCCTAGCATCCAGATGGTAGTTCACAAGCATTTGTGCATGGAGCCTTATCTGTGTATGTTCGTGAGTGTGTGTGTGTACCATTTCCTGCTGAGCCATGTCTCTGGCCCTGACTTCATTTCCTAGGGTAGGAAACTGAGGCTTACACGGGACCAGGAGGGGCTCACACTGACACACCTAGCCCTGGTCTTGTGGCTTCGATTGTTTCTTCTCTGGGATAGTAAACACTGCCAACTTTCCTTTCACTGGGTGCTCGGGAAGGCAAGGCAGAAGAAAACAGTGGAGTGGCCCCCAAAGTGGGACAGGCAGGGTACATTTCACAGGACATTTTCACTCTCTGGTGGGAACAGCGGGACACAGAAGAAGCCTCATGGACTCCAAGTTTCTTTTCCCACACTCGTTGGCAGCCTTGGGTTTGTTATCCTTGCGACAATGCCACTGTCCTCATGAAACCTGGTGACGTTGGCTGAGCAAATACTACCTCCGATATTGACTCAAAACGTGTACAGGGGCTCAAAGTTCAAGTTCAGTGGGGCCTGAGGCTTGGAGGAGGAGGGGAAAACACTGCCTCCTGTGATTACAACATTCTTTAGTATGAAGTAGAGTTCCCTCAAAACTAGGTCTCATAGCCAAGTCCCCAAACGTCTTAAGCACTTTGGATAGATATCTATTGAGTCCTGCCAACCGGAAAGGAGGCTAGAGAGAATGACCATGGAGCAGCCATCCTCTTGGCAAAACAGTGGGGGCTGTGAAAATTCCCTGTCACATATATTAGGTGGGATAGTTAGGGTTGGGATGTTGTTTGGCCTTCTACACATAAGACCTTGGCTTCCAGCTCTAGTACTGAAAAAAAAACCAAACCAAAACAAAACAAAACAAACAAACAAACAAACAAAAAAACGAGGGCTGTGGTAGCTCCGTGGCAGAGCACCTGACTAGCATGCATGCAACCCTACGATTAATCAGCTTATCTTATTCTTTCCATTGTCCTCAAACTTGATATGTGGCCAAGGACAATTTGAACTTCTTGCTGGGATCACAAGTGTGCATCATTATACCCTCTTTATGTGGTGTGGGGGATGGGATCTAGGACTTCATGCCTGCTAGACAAGCGCTGTAATACTGAGCCACATCCCCAGTTGTGGTTTGTTTTTTAGATTAAAAATAATGTGTATGGGAATGTATGAACATATAAATGCAGGTGCCCATGATGGCCAGAAGGGGGAGCAAGATCCCCAGGAGCTGGAGTTATAGGTGTTTGTGAACATTGAGACTTGGATGCCGGGAACCAAACTGTGGTCTTGGGCAAGAGTAGTATTCGTACTTAGTTACTGAGCAATTTCCTCCAACTCTGTTTTTGTTTTGTTTTGTTTTGTTTTGTTTTGGTTTGGTTTGGTTTGGTTTGGTTTGGTTTGGTTTGGTTTGGTTTGGTTTTTGAGACAGGCTCACGCTGTAACCCAGGCTGGTCTCCAACTCATATATGATCCTCCTGCCTCAGTCTCCCAAGTAATGAAATTACAGATGTGAGCCACCACACAGGGCAAACGTATCCATCGTGAGCAGCTGGCACAGTCTATGGGATTGAAACTGAGAAAGAATGTGAAAAATAAACAGGCGAGCTTGAGAAAGGTTATTCTAGCCTTGGTGCCAGTTCCTGGTATATTTTCAGCGCTCAGGGAGTTTAGGTTAATGCCCCAAGCTTCCCCATCCCCACCCCGAGGGGCGAGGGGGAGGTTAAGCTCTTTATTAATAGCCACTCCGGGAGCTACAGTCCTTGGGAAAAGGGCTATGGTGAGGGTAGAGGAAGGAAAATGAGGTCCCCACAGGATAAAACCAGGTGCAGGCGGCTCTGGCTCATTATGGTGCCTCCCCAAGGCACGAGGTGTCTGAGAGTTCCTTCTGATGTTGTCTCCGCCCCTGCTCCTGTCCCTCCTGGCCGGCAGGGAGGGCCTGCTGTCAAGGCCGCTGAGCCTCCTGGACAGACAGGGCACAGGGCCAATCCAGAGGGACGCAAAGCAGGACGCCAAGAAAAGAGGAAGTGTCCTTGGGGAGGGGACCGGTTAGGACTGGGGTTCTAGGGAGAGAAGGAAGGGCATTTAAGGTGAGTCCAACAGTCCAGGACTTAAAAGGAGCCTTAAGTAGGGGGCAGCAAGAGGTGACACTAGAGCCATCGAGGCCGATGAGGCCCGGGGGACAGCAGAAAGTGTTTCCAGATAGCACCTCTGCAGTGCCAGCCACATGTCACACTGGTCTCTGCTTCCACGCTCAGGAACAGGTGCTCAGATAAGGATGCTTAAGAAGATGGAAGGCGTTTGGGTGTGTCAGAACAATGAAGGCAAGTGAAAGACCCCGATTCTCTATGAGTCCCTTCACATAAACTAAAAATCTCAAAGTTACACCCAACAATCGCCTGTCCTTTTAAATAATAGAGGTGTAGGGGGAGATGAGATACAGCAACAGTTAACTACAGTTGGGGGCGGGATCAAGGGGAACTTTCATTTTCTCTATGGAACCCTTCCACGGCAAGGCAGAGAAAGATGGAGGCAAACAGGGCTCTTCCATGACCAGGCGTGCTTGACCTCAGAGCTGCGACTCTTCCTTCTTCAGCGCATTTATGGAGAGCTTGCTACACGCAGGGCCTGGAGCTGCAGCCTGGGAGGGCGCCCCATCTGGCGGGTAGAGTGCTTTGCCATGTCTGGCCCGACTTCTCTACACCCTGTTCACAACTCACCCTGCAACCTTCGTTCCCCGTGTGCTGCCAGCGATCCCCCTCCAGAAGCCACTCTGTCCGAGGTTCCAATCACTCCCCTATTGACACCTATTCGTTCTCAGCGTTCAAAGAGTACTTCGATTCCGTTGCTTTTGGGCGCAGAGACTTGAATCCAGGACCTTACACAGGCAAGGAATGCACGGCATTGTGAGCTACCCACACACCCTAATTGTTCCGCAGATGAGGGTTCCCCCGCCCCCTGACGATTTTATCCCAGGGAGACTATGAGTGTGTTGGCCTCTGGCGCCAACCTGCCCCCGGATGTCAAACATCTGTTCTCAAACTTGGAACCTGAGCTTACTTCTTCATTCTCTGATGTTAGACAAGCCGTTCTTCCCAACACCACCCCAAGCGTCCCACTCCCCTTTTTTAAAAAAAAAAATAATCAACCAAACAACCAAACAAACCAAAAGTCTGGAGCAAAATCAGCATAACTCCCGCAGGGTTGCAGAGAAGTTTACGGGCGGATTAGTGTAAACCGCGAGTGTAAGCCAAGTATGGTGCAAAGAGCTGTTTTGGACATGGCTTTAATGAGTTGGTCCCTTTTGTATATGAAGAAACTGAGGCTCTCAGGGTAAGGAATGTTGTCCTAGGTCTGCCGTTGGCAAGCTCGGGACTTAGCCTCAGTTTCCTTACTGACCTCCTCCCCGCAGCCCCGCCCCGTCCAGGCCCCGCCCCGTCCTGCCCGCGCTGCAGCCCAGCTGGGCTCAGCCAATCACCCGCGGCGCGCGTCGGTGAGCCTGGCCTCGCCCGCCCCGGCCCGGACTCCGCTCGCTCATTCCGCCGCCGCCGTCTGCAGACTCGGTAAGACACCGCGAGGGCAGCGCTGCGGCACCGCCCTGGGCTGGGCGCGCGGGTGTCATTCTTAAGAGTGTGGAGGGAGACCCAGACTGTGCCCGTAGGGTACGCGTGAGCCGCGCATTGGAGAAGCAGAGGGCACTCCCTCCCCCGCGCAGTGACGGATCTGGGGGATCCCGGGACGGGAGGAAAGATGCTTGGTCCCCAGACTGGGCAAAATGCCTCCACTCGGGACGCGTGGGACCTCGGCTCGTGGTGTCCCGCCCCACGGTGGATTCACTCACCGCGTGGGTTTGGGGTCTTCATTGCTCTGTGAAAGATGCTTATGATTAGGCGTGACTCCTTGGTCCCTGACCAGTAGGAGTGTCAACTCCCTTTCTGACCCCTGCTCACTCCCCACTCCGCGGGTGGCTTGGGGCCAGTGTGGACGCCGAGCGTTCTCCAGGCTCTTTCCACCCGCTACTCTGCAGGTGGATTGGTTCTCGGGGTCCGTGAGGGTCGGGCTCGGCAGTAGGAAGGATGCTCGCACAGGGGACTTGGCAGGTGGCCGGTGCCCTCTCTTCGTGCGGGTCCCTGCAGTATAGCCTTCGGGACACACCCTTGGCGCAGAGACTTAAGTGTTTTGCACCCCTCACCGCGGTTTTGCCCGGGGTTCAAGGGCAGGTGGGTGTCAGAGACTGCCCAAGGTCGCGCCGGGACCAGAGCCCGGGAGGGTGGGGGCGTCACGTGACCTGGCCTGAGCGAACTTGGCCTGGGACAGCCGGACAGCACGGTCTGGGCAACCAGGCTGTGCGGTAACAGCGGGTACCCTTCGTTTTTCTTCATCTTATTGTGAATCGGGTCTGGTTTTCGTTGATGTCACAGAACACAGATGAACGCTCAAGTTTTTAAGGAGTTAAAAAGTTCCTAGTGTGAACCAGGCTACATACAATCAAGCTCAGTACTCTCAGCTCTGGGCCGACTCTCGTTCCGTGCATTTAAATAGTTGTCCAAAAACAGATTTTAGTCGGAAACTGCTAACTTTGGAAGTTCGCAAATAAAATGAAAGTGAGTTTAGAAGCCTTTCGGAACGCGTATTTAGTTACAGCATTTTGTTGCACAGGCGTCTGGTTTCTGGTCATTCCTGATATTCAAGCGTGTTTATCACTGTCAAAACCACAAGCCAAATGACTAAAACACAGCTTTGGCCTTTTATTTGTGCCAGCAAGCATACATCACCACCACCCCCTTCCTAGTCGGTCGACTCAGGACTCAGTGAGGACCTAAAGCAGAGGACTGTGGTGTGGGGAGGACAGTGCTTGCTCCGGGGCAGTGCAGAGTAGTAGGTAGGTCTGGGCAGCGTCCGCATTCAGAGTCCTGGGCTAGACTGGTTTTGCTGCAGCACCCGGAGCTCTTTTGTCATGTAAATTATTGCTTTTCTTAACTAAAGCCTCGCTAGACTTAACCTTACACTTGAATTTTCTCTTTTATCTATTTATTTACTTTTAAAAAATGAGATAGGATCTCATGTAACACAGGCTGCCCTCCAGCCTGCTCTGTACCCAAGGTTGGTTTTGAACCCCCGATCTCCTTCCTGCACCCACCCATAAGTGCGGTGATTATAGGCGAGCACCACCACGCCCGGCTTTGAACTCCTTAACCGTCTTTGGAATCAAGCTCCGGTTAGGTTTTGTATCAAAAGTGGCCGAAGCGGCTTCCTGCACAAGACAAAACCTTTCGAGTTTGAGCTAGAAAGCCACCTGACTGCAGATGAGGGGTGGAACGCCTCCCTTCCGCCGCCGCTGCGCTTGGCCCTGACCCAGTGGTCACGAAACCGGCAGGCCTGATTCTCTCGGGAGTTTGGGGCGCTGGCCGGGGTTTAGCCAACCCTGATTCCTCTTGCCCATTTTGCCCATTCATAAAAGCGCTGCAATTTTTACTTTATTTTCCCCTTGGGTTTCGCAGCGAAACCCTTCGAGGCACGGTGCCGGCTGGCTGTTTTGTTGTATGCGACAGCTGTCCTCGGACAAAGCGGATCGGTGACTCCGGGATGGCAGCGGCGACGCGTCGCTCCGGAAGGCCTGCGTGGGCTCGGCCGGTGGAACAGGATCCGAGCGCCCCGGACGCGCCAGCACGGGGGCGGGGCACCCGTAACCTTTCCCCTACTTTTCTCAGCCGTCACGTGACCCGGCTGGGTAGGGGAAGGGGCGGGGCGGGAAGCCGCTGTTGTTAGTGCCCTTCCCTTCCCCAGCGCCTTGAACTTGCAGTCTGGATCTGCAGGCGGCTAGAGCCACGCGACTTTCCTGTACTTTGACCGTTTGAAGGTTTTTTTTTTTTTTTGGTTAGAAAATATGTTTAGTCACTCTTCAGTCACTCTTCATAGATATTTACCGGTAGGCCCGAGTCTTAAAGCTGGTGGAAGTCTGCATTTGAACTAGTTTAGAATAAAATGGTAGTCCAAGGTGGATAATTTTAAAGTGTGTTTAGCAGACTGGACAGTCCCCTGAAGGAGGGAGAGTCGCTCGAATCTGGGAGTTAAGGGACAGCCTGGGAATAGGCAAAGATCCATCCTCAGCTCGGGAAAGAAGAAAAAGGGAGGTGGGGTTTTAAGCCGGTGGCGGTGGCGCGCCTAGTAGGCTTAAAAAGGATTACTGCACACTTGAATTAATGCCAATTTAAGCTCTTAGTGCAAGAATTTTTGTTGTTTGGAAAATAAGCCTGCTGCCAAGCCTGACTACCCTAACTCGAAGGGTGAAAATGATCCCGACTTCTGCACACCGTGCTATAGTGTGCACTCAACCGCCACCATAAATAAATAAGATACATGGTTTTGTTTTAAGTAAAAAGCAATACAAGCATATTGTGCAAAATTAGAAAGGCAAAAATGGGGTGCGATGCAGTCACCTACTTACTCAGTAGTTACTGCAAAGGCCACCACTGTGAGCAGTTCATTCAGGACTGTGATGGTGTGTACCTGTACCATCTAGCTCTTCGGAGGTGGACAGAGGAGAGCCGGACTTAAGGCCAGCTACCACCATCCGTGAGTTGGAGTCCTGTGTGGGATACACAAGAACTTGTCTCTAAACCAAACCTAGACTGCAAAGTTTGTTTATTTTTTTAATCTCTTACCTAACACAAGGAGTGAGTTCTCCTTGTTGATTTCAAATATCTGTTGCCTTTTGTACTCTTCACCTTGAACCCCGTGCAAATATTGAGGCGGACATTGGGTCCCCACAGGCCCTGGGCTAAGGCCAGCTTTGCTCTGTTGAGGTAACGTGGCAGCCTGGTTCTGAGAAGTGCCCACCCTTTGCCCTTTTTGTGCGAGTTGTTCTGACCTTCAGGAATGTTTTTCGGAAGTTAATAGCAGCAGGCACACTGCCCGTTTCGCGCCCCGACACCTGGGTAACTGCCACTTTAGAAGGTTGGGAAATAGGATGGCTACTGACCTTGCCTCTGAGGAGTGTTGCACACCGACCATTTAGGTAGAAATGTAAGAGAAGCTTGGTGTGGTACAAAACACTTATAATCCTAGGGTTTGGGGGATGGTGCTGAGGCAGGATTCCGTGACTCCATAGTGAGACCTTGACTCAAAAAACAAAATTAACCAAACCAAACCCAGCAAAGACCGGATTAGGCTGGGTTGTCCATGCCTATAATCCCAGTCCTTAGTAGGTGGAGACAAAATTAGTAGTTCAAGATCAGCATCAGTGATGTACCTGGTTTAGGGCTAGCATGGACTACATAAGACCTGTCTCAAAAACAAGACAAAATACTGTATGCACTGGTATTAATGCACTGGTGATATATATTGGAGTTATGCACTGGTGCTGTGCACTGGTGTGAATGCACTGGTGCTGTGCACTGGTGCTGTGCACTGGTGTGAATGCACTGGTGCTGTGCACTGGTGTGAATGCACTGGTGCGAATGCACTGGTGCTGTGCACTGGAGTTGTGCACTGGTGTGAATGCACTGGTGCTGTGCACTGGTGCTGTGCACTGGTGTGAATGCACTGGTGCTGTGCACTGGAGTTGTGCACTGGTGTGAATGCACTGGTGCTGTGCACTGGTGCTGTGCACTGGTGTAAATGCACTGGTGCTGTGCACTGGTGTGAATGCACTGGTGTGAATGCACTGGTGCTGTGCACTGGTGCTGTGCACTGGTGTAAATGTACTGGTGCTGTGCACTGGTGCTGTGCACTGGTGTAAATGCACTGGTGCTGTGCACTGGTGCTGTGCACTGGTGTGAATGCACTGGTGCTGTGCACTGGTGTGAATGCACTGGTGTGAATGCACTGGTGCTGTGCACTGGTGCTGTGCACTGGTGTGAATGCACTGGTGTGAATGCACTGGTGCTGTGCACTGGTGTGAATGCACTGGTGCTGTGCACTGGTGCTGTGCACTGGTGTGAATGCACTGGTGCTGTGCACTGGTGTGAATGCACTGGTGTGAATGCACTGGTGCTGTGCACTGGTGCTGTGCACTGGTGTGAATGCACTGGTGTGAATGCACTGGTGCTGTGCACTGGTGTGAATGCACTGGTGCTGTGCACTGGAGTTGTGCACTGGCTGTGGCACTTAGGAAAACAAAGGTCATCTATACTCTTTCTGTCTCCTCCTCCTCCATGTGTGGTCCAAGGAGCTGAGTCTCACTTCTGTTTCTTAAGTCCCACTAGAATTTGTCTTCCTCAGTCTCCCTGACCCTATGCAGGCCTGCAAATCATTGCTGAAGGAAGGACAGGTTTGGGGCGCCCTTTCTCCGCTGGACTGAACCAGCCTACTGATATTAAGGGGGTGAGGGCCTTTTGGAAGTTTCACTGGCTACACCCCTAGAAATTAATGCCCGAGAGGGAGGGCTTAGAGGAAGTGGTTGGGCCCCTAGCTCAGTGTGCTTCCATGGTACGTGGCTCTGGGATGACTTGCCTGACATCTCTGTCCCCATCCAGGCCACATGCTCTCTGCAGTGACCACGTCCACACCCACCTCTCTTCTTTTAGGGTTTCCTTGGCTTTGGGTAAAGCCATGAAAAGAGAATTCAACAAGCCTCGTTATCATGGCCTGAAGGGATATTCGTATGTCTACAGGACAGGGACACTGAGTAACTCCCCACAACCCTATCCCCCTTGTAGTCCTGGCTAGCCTGAAACTCACTATGTAGACCAGGATGACTTTGAACTTGTGATCCTCTTGCTCCACTTCAGATAAAAACTTGGCCCTTTATGAAACTGGCTGGTTTATTAACATACTCACCCCTAGCTTCCAGCAGCTGCTCCTGGAAATGCTACAAGGAAGGTCCAGCCCCGGAGCCCATTGCGTCCTGCGGGCCTGTGAAGGTATTCTGAAAAGATATGAATGAGCTGCCCATGTTAGTCAGTTAGAAGATAGGCTGAGGTACCATATGCTCGCCCTGAAGCATTGAGCTGGGTGGGCCTTGGGGGATAGAGCCAGGACAGACACCCACTTTCTTGAAGGACAGGTGTTGACTGCTCAGGCTCCTGGTGGGATAACAGAGTGTGGCCTTGTATTAAAGAACACGTTCTGTGTTTGCACACTCTAGTATCCTTCGATTGATGGGAGCTGAGGCAGTCTGTTCTGCCCTGTGCTGATAAAGCATAGGAGAGAGGCTGATGTTTGTCAGTGAGCTGCAGATCTGGAAGTGAACCCAGATCTGTGTTGTAGCCACTCTCTCACCTGCTGTCATAGAGCAGGGCTCTTAGTGGCAGCCATCACCTCTATATATGCAGACTTAGACTGATATCGAAGTGCGGGCATGTCTGGGTGTTCATTTCCTTCTCTGTCAAATGGCAGCTCTGATACCTGCTCTCCTGTGTCCCTTGAGTCCCAGGAGACTCCATTAAGGAGTGAGACCTCAGTCTTAGCATTCAGGTGACAAAGATAGGCTGATCTCTAGGTTTGAGGCTGGCTTTGTCTTCCCGCAGTATGACCTATGCAAAATCGTGAACTTTATATAAAAAAAGGATTTATTTTATTCATCTTTTTTGTTTTTTGTTTTTTGTTCTTTGTTTTGTTTTAGGATCGCTATGTATATAGCCTTTACTAGCCTGGAACTTGCTACATAGACCAGGCTAGTCTTGAACTCACAGATATCTACCTGTCTCTCGCTCCAGAGTGCTGGGATTAAAGTGTACCACCACACACAGTGCTTTTTACATTTTTAACTTTTTTATTTACGAGTATGCTATGCATCTCCGTGTGCGCACCTCCGATGGCTGGGGGCATCAGCTCCCCAGGGGCTGGAGACAGGCAGTTATAAGCTGCAGAGGCACTAGGAGCTGTGCTCACTCCTCTGAAGAGCCTCAGGCACTCTTAGCCTCCCTCTAGCCTGGTCCCTGATGCCTGAAAACACCACACATCCCATGGAAAGTGAATTTAGAAGGTTGACTTTGGATCTTCTCCTGGGGCTAATGAGGTGAAGTGCCATCTTCCATGTGAGTCTGGGTGACTTCAGCATGACCCACAACTGTGAGGAGGACCAGAAGCCCTTCACAGGACATTATGTTGTTAAGGTGTGAAGGTGTGACAGACAAGCAGTAGATTGAATGGACTCCGTGCTTTTTCCTTTTTTTTTTCCCACTGCATGGAGACTGGCTATGAGGATTATTGACGAACTTGTGCAAGCAGCAGACATTCTTAAGCCCTAAGCCATGTCTCCAGCCCCACCTAACAGCATT
Organism: Mus musculus; assembly: GCF_000001635.26. NCBI lineage: Eukaryota > Metazoa > Chordata > Mammalia > Rodentia > Muridae > Mus > Mus musculus. Next base: position 3,330,035 of record NC_000085.6, read on the forward strand.
TTCTACCTGGAGGTGGCCTGTGGCATGTGACCCCTGCCCCACACATCAAAACATTTGTAGATACAGGTTCTAGACGCCAGTGTCAGGACTGCACCCGGGCGGGTTTTCTGGTGGTCAGATCTCAGGTTGCTGAGGTGACAAACATAGACAGGATGTTTAGAACAGTCCCTGAGGATTTGGGAACGTGTATAGGGACAGTGGTATGAGGAGAAGTTCAGTTTTCTTGAGCTAACAGATTCATGCCACTTCCTGGCAGTCAAGAGTTCAGGCTGGCATCCTGTTCTGGCAAGATTGGACCCATGTGCTGTTTCAGAATGGATGGGGTAGACTGTTAGCCTTGTTAAAGTGTATTTCACGTCTTATTACAAATTTTTACATGTTTTGTTGTTGTTGTTGTTGTTGTTTTGGTATTGTGAGGCAGAGGTGTGTGTGTGTGTGTGACCTGTGGGGAGGTCAGAGGACAGTTTGTGGGACTTGGTTCTCTTCCTCTCCTGTGCGGGTCTCTTGAAGATTGAACTCAGTTGACTTGGCAGCAAGAGCCTTCTCCTGCTGAATCATGTTGCTGGTCCTCTTTGTTACTTTGTTTTGCAGTTTTTGAGACAGAGTCTTAGATATGCTTGGTGAGCTTGAACTCACTATGTAGTTGAGGACAATCTGATCCTCCTGCCTCCCCCTCTTGAGTACTGGGATTACAGGTCTGTGCCACCAAGCCTGCTTTAGTGGTGTTAGAGATGCAGGGTCATTCGGACTTACCCCATGCTAGACAAGCACTCTGTCAACTAAGCCATGTCCCCAGTCGTGGCTACTTCCCTTAGAAGTGTGTCCTCTGCTGGCTTCCCCATGTGTCACATTTCTCTGATTGCCATTTCTTAATGATGTGCTGCAGTCGCCTAAATTGGATTTTGCTTTACTTTGAACTTTTCTTTACTAAGTAGCTCTAGCTGGCTTAGAACTGGAGATGTAGACCAGGCTGGCCCCAAATGTACAGCAGTCCCTCTGCCTGCTCGGATTACGGGCAAGCTCCACCACACCCGGCTTTTATTTCATTATTATTGTTATCATTTTAAATGGAGGCAGGGTCTCTGTAGCCTCAGCTGGCTTTATGGCCACAGAGCCTTTGCATTCCTGATTCTGTTGTCTTCAGCTCCCAAGTGCTGGAGCTGGAACGATTCGGCATCCTGTCTAGCATGGGTTTTTACAGTGTGTGGTAGGCGGGACTTCTCTTGTTATTTTGGGGGAATGTAGACTGAATTGAAAATAGATTAAAAAAAAAAAAGAAAATAGATGGAAATCTTACTTTTACCATCCAAAAACTAACCCTGCTTAGCTTCTTTTAAAAATCAGACCATTTAAAATGGTATGGCCAGGGCTGGAGAGATGGCTCAGCGGTTAAGAGCCGACTGCTCTTCCAAAGGTCCTGAGTTCAATTCCTAGCAACCACATGGTGGCTCACAACCACCTGTAATGGGATCCAATGCCCTCTTCTGGTGTGTCTGAAGACAGCAAACTATGTACTCACATATGTAAAATAAATAAATAAATCTTTTTTAAAAAATTAATAATAAAATAGAATGATATGGCCATAGACCAGAATTTGTTTTCTAACCTGATCTGAACTATTGTGTTCAGCCAAACAGCACAAATGGCTTATGGTGATATGCCATGATGTGGGAAAGTCACCTAGGGCTAAATTACATAATGCAAATGAAGACTGTTCAGGCATGAATTCCAAATTTAACCTTTCAGGGTGAGTTCCTGTGACCTCTCCACCTATACAGTAAGTTAACAACAACAAATTGAAATCTGGTAGCCAATGTGACAGTTTCCAAGGTGGAGTCTTTCAAGCAGGGTCTAGTGTCTTGGTCTGGATTCGTTCTTAGATTGGATTAATTCTCATAGGTACAGTGCCTTGGGCCTGCTTTCTCTCCTCCACACTCTTCCACTCTTGCCCACGCTCCAACCCCTCCAGTGCCTTCTCCCATCCCAGGACATAGCATAAGGCTCTCACCGAGAAGGAGTGATCCTGAACTCTCCAGTCTCTGGAGCTATGAGACCCATAACTCTCTTTATAAAGTACCCACCCTTGGCAACTCTGTTACAGCAACTGTAAATCTACTAAGACATTCCTTCACCTTCCTCATACCCCAAGCCAGCCCACAGAAGGCACAAGGTGCAAAGGTCTCATTTCTATTTGGGTATAGCAGTTGTACTCAGATTTTTAAGTCTCTTTTTTATTTTTGATGTGTGCGCATTTCACATGTGTATGTAGCCCAGAGGCCACAGGCAGTGTCATCTGCAGTTACTCTTCGGCTTTCTTTTTTTTTTCTTTGAAAGGAAGGTTACCCCTACCAAGTCTTTCTTGTTTATTTTAGATTTGAAGTGATTTACAGAACTTAGATATAAGGCTTTGAAACCTTTCTTTCATCCTAGAGAAGCTCACATGTATTTGTCTTTTTAAAAATATTTTTATTAGGTATTTTCCTCATTTACATTTCCAATGCTATCCCAAAAGTCCCCCATACCCTCCCCCCCCCACTCCCCTCCCCACCCACTCCCCCTTTTTGGCCCTGGCATTCCCCTGTACTGTGGCATATAAAGTTTGCAAGTCCAATGGGCCTCTCTTTCCAGTGATGGCTGACTAGGCCATCTTTTGATACATATGCAGCTAGAGACATGAGCTCTGGGGTACTGGTTAGTTCATAATGTTGTTCCACCTATAGGGTTGCAGATCACTTTAGCTCCTTGGGTACTTTGTCTAGCTCCTCCATTGGGGGTCCTGTGATCCATCCAATAGTATTTTTTTTTCTTTGAAACAGGAGTGTGTGTGTGTGTGTGTGTGTGTGTGTGTGTGTAATGGCCTTGGCTAACGTGGACTTATTTATTGACCAGGCTGGCCTCGAACTCACAGAGCTCCACCTGCCTCTGGCTCTTGAGTGGTATGCTCGACCATGCCCAGCCTCTCTAAGTTACAGCCATTTCTGTTTAGCGGAGCAGAGCGCTCCCAGAAGTTAGATCCCAGCAGCAGCATCTGTCCAGGGGCAAGGCCCAGGGTTCATCAGCCTGGTGCTGTTCCTTGTGAGGGATGCCTGCCATGTTCCTGGATGTCCTGCCTAGAATTCTGTTAAGGTGCCACTTCCTGTGGGTAACCCTTTCTCTCAGGATTTCCAGAGGTTGTTTACTGCTAGTCAAGATGGACAGCTGGTGAGGGATTAGAGCTGCAGGCAGAGCCTGTGTCTGCCTGGCAATGAATGATGTGATTCTGGTGGGCACCTAGGTCACACTGATAAGAGTCATTAGCCTTGGTCCGAGTTTGTAGTAATCAAGTTTTCCTGTTGGCTACCATCTATCATTTTGGCTACAGCAGTGACGTAAGCTGGTGTGTGTTGCAACTGCAGGAATCTTTTGCTAGCCTTTGCTGTCACAGCTGCTACTGCACTTTGGAAGGTAAGGACATGCCCACTGGAGCTGAGCCTGGACCTGATTCCTGCTTTACAGTTGGCTAGCTATGACCTTACGCAAGCGTTTGACATCTGAGTCTTGTTTTCCTCGTCAGTGAATGGGGACAACCGGGGATTCATTAATTAGAGTTGTAGTTAGAATTTAACAAGCTGATGGATGAGAAACAAATTAATAATAATAATAAAACCGGCAGGTGGCCCATGCCCTTAATTCCACTTGGTAAGCAGAAGGTGGAATCTGTGAGTCTCAGGCCAGGCAGGGCCTCCCTCATAGACCCTGTCAGAAGAAGAAGAGAAAAGGCTTGGGATGAGGATACGGTTCGGTGAGTTATGTGCTTGCCGTGCAAGCATGAGGAGCTGAGTACGGATCCCAGGGCCCACATAAGAAGCCGGGAGCAGTGGTGCATATCTGTAATGCTAACCCTGGGATTAGAGACAGAGACCGGAGGAACCCTGGGGCTCGCTGGTTAGCCAGCCTCCCCACATCGGCGGTCTCTGGGCTCCGAGGGAGACCCTTTCTCAAACAATAAGGTAAAGAGTGATGGACACCGATTTGGACACAGGCATTCATGCACAAAATAGGGAGGGCATTGTTTGGTTTGTGCCAAGCAGTTATTAGGCAAACCCCACACCTTCTTGGCCATGAAAACAAGCCTGCTAACCATCCATGCTAGTATACGGTGAGTCACCTGCTTGCCTGTTGTCTTGTCTACCGACCTATCTGGCTCCCCATCTGTGGGCTGCAGGGCTGTGTTGCAATACTCCCTGGGGCCCAGAATCCATTTGCATAATTCAGTTACTCAGAAGCCTGTCATCCCTGGGTAGGTCTTATTGTTTGATTTATATGGTGGACACGGTTTTCTCATTGCAGTTTCTCTGGCATGTGCCAGTTTCTGGCGGTGTGCTGGGCCTCTCCTGAACTTCGCCCTCCTTTCCTAGCTGACTGCCTCTCAACTCTGCAGCCCTGGGGAGCTACAGGAAGAGCAGAGAGGCTGAGAGGGCCTGGTCGTGGGGTGGCAGCTTGGTGGCATGGCCATCGTTAGGGCTCATGGGCTGACCTCAGAGGTGAAATGGTTTTGATGCAGGCGGCTTGACTGTGGAGAAAGCAAGCCCAGTAGATAAGTCCATCAGCCAAGCTCAGAGGACTGGCGCTTGACACCAAGCCATGTTATTAAAATGAAGACAGTCTCAAGTCAGCAAGAAGCCTCAGCAGATAAAGTGCTTGCTGCGCAAGCTTTGTGACCTGAGACAACTCCCTGATCCCACATACATGTAGAAGATAAGAGACTCCACAGAGCTGTCCACTGCCTCTGCACATGCTCAGTAGCGTGTGTCCCCACCCCACCCCACCCCCTCCATGCACAAACACTAGAACAATACTAAAGACAAATTAAAAAAATGAAGACAGTTGTGGCAGAGGTAATTGTGCTGCAGCCTGCAGGGTTCTCATGATTTGATCAAGAGCATTAAGCTTTGGGGTCTTTGAAAAGCTTTCAGCTTATTGGGGGGGGGGTGATTAGACACGGCTTGGAAAGGGGGAATCCTTTGCCAGAGAGCAGAGGTGAGTGCTTGAGTGCCATCTTGTGCATCTCTGTGCTTTGGGAATGTGAAGTCAGTAGCTGTCCAAAACCGGGTCCTGAGGGGGCTAACTGTGATGAAGGTAAGAACAGGTATGACCCAGTAGGGGCTAAGGAAATGGAACAGACAGTGAAGTGCTTGCCTTGCAAGCGTGGGGACCCAAGAAAGGTCAGGTGTGGCAGTGCACAGTTGCAACCCCAGCTCAGGAGAGGTGAATTCAGGAGAACCTCTGGGGCTCACCACCAGCCAAACCAGCCTCGCTGAATTAGCCAGGGAGAGAAGCTTGGCCCTTCAGGAACAACACCCAGGATTGATCTCAGGTACACACACACACACACACACACACACACACACACACACACCAAGAGCATAGTGCAGGCAGAGATACAACATAGCAAGCAGGTGCCAGTTAAGCACCAGACCTAATATGTGTCCTTAGTTTTTGGTGGAGGTCTCTTGTTCTGCATTGCAGTGAGGGGCTTAGGAGACTAAAGTAGCCCTCTTTGGGAGTTCCTCCTTGGCAAGTGAGGTTCGAGGCTGGTATGTAGGCAGGGTTGGGCCTGGAAGCATGGGGACACCTGCGACAAGGAAGTTGGCAGGTAGGATTTGGGAGTGAGCAGTCACCCACCACACTAACACTGCCACTTGGGGCAGAGCAAGAGCACAGGTCTCCACGGGAGCATCTTTGTGTTCTCTCTGACACCAGAAACCAAGCCTAGTCATACACCTAACGGAGGTTTTAACTCTAGGCTTTGTGGGTGTATTCCTGTCCGTGTCTAACTCTAGGCCTTGTGGGTGCATCCCTGGCCATGTCCTCCTGGGACCTGGGCTAGGGTAGAGGTTTCTGTCACAGAAACCACCTGCAGTTTTGCCCTGAGCCATTGTGAGGACACAGGGCAAGACACTGTGTTGTGTTAGGAACAATCCCAGAGGGGCCTTTCCTGTGTACCTGGCCAGACTTGCTTCTGGGTTGAAGCTGTCCGTGTGTTTACCCTACAGGGTGTGTCCCATGTAACCCTTTTCCTCTGGTTTTGATTTCTAATCCAAAGGCTAAAGCTAGGTGTGGTGGTTATATATACTGTAATCCCAATATGAGGGCAGCCACAAGGTCAAGGCCAGTCTGGTGTAGACACTGAGTTGTCCTTGCTGAGCAGCTTGGGAGGGACAGTGAGTGGCAGAGGGCAGGTCAAAGCCCTTCTCTCTGTGCCCATGTGTCTCCATCATGCTTCTGTCCAGTGTGTGCTCTTGTGGCCCTCTTTGAACTTGGGTCCCAGGTGCATGCCCTACAGGTATAGTCCCTGTGGTCCTGGTGCTGTGATGGCTCAGCCCCTGGGGGAATATACAAAGCAGAGCTTCATGGGGCACTTGGGACATCTTGTGAGCAGTAATAGAGGTCGGGGAGTTGGGGGGGGGCACTGAAAAGCCGAGTCTATACCCAGGCAAAGAAGGGTGCAGGTTGAGGAGGTGCTGGTGGGCTAACACACCTCCTTCCTCTGTGGGTTCTGTGCCTGGGTGAGTGAAGCAGAGGCAGGGAGATTATTTTGGGTAACTGATGGTTCCTGTGTGCCCCACTGAGGCAGGCCAAGTAGGGGAGAGGTCAGGTCGAGAGGGTGCAGCTTGAGAGATGGGCTGATGTCCAGTCTCTGTAGTTTGGGTCTTGGAAGGTGGGTTTGTAACATCTGATCACATGCACAGGTTGTAGAGGTCTGGTTAGGGACAGGGGCCCTGGCTAGCTCCTAGGGTAAAGAGAGCCAAAGAAGCTCCTATTAGTGCAGACAGAGATCGGGGCTGGAGGTCTAGCAGACAATGTGGTGGGCCTGGCCTGTGTAATCGAGGACTGGTTGTGGGAAGGCAGTGCTTTAGTGCCCCCTGCATGGAGCCACCATGGAGGTCTGCCGGGCCCTCCCTGCAACAGCCTTTGGAAGGGAGGAAGCAGCTGCCCAATGTCAGTGGTCTGTATCCAGGCACAGCTGGCTTGCCAGACAGAATGGCTGGGACAGTTGGCCCCGAGGGCCTTTCTTCCAGGACGTCAGGTTCCCAGCTTGGTAGACACAAGAATGCAGCCTTGTGCCCAGGCTGGGCAGGGTGTGATGGCAGGAAGGGAGAGTGGGAAGGGAGAGTGGGAGTCAGAGCAGTCAGGGCTCTTACTCTCCGGCCTCAGGTGCCAGCTGGGGAATGGATTGGCTTTCTATTGGCAAGGGCACACCAAAGAAGAATGGGGGATACGGCAAGATTTGTGGACCACATGCACATACATGCTTGCATGTACAAATGTGTACACTCACACAGGTAGCCCATGGCTGCTCAGAAGCCCAGGGTTCCAGGGAAGAGGTGTCTGAAATGTCTGCGTGTGTGTATCATGTGCATTGCAGTGGCCTTGGAGCCTAGAAGAAGACATTGGGCCCTCTGGAGTTGGAGTTCAGGCAGCTATTGAGCCTCATAGTGTTGGTGCTGGGAACTGAACTTGGGTCCTCTGCATGAACAGAGTGTGTTTTTAACTACCTAGCCACCTCTCCAGCCCGAGGTGTTCTTATTTATTTATTTTTACTTTTTATTGATTCTTTGTGAGTTTCACACTGTGCACCCCAGTCCCACTCATCTTCCTGTCCCCTCAGGTCAGCCCTTGTAACCCCAAAATAACACACACACAATAGAAAAAACATCTCATCACATAAGCTGTAGTGTGTTAGTGTGTCCCACAGTATATCCGTCTGTCCACACATATTCCCTTGCAACAAGGAGTCATTGGAAGTGTCTGGCTTCTGTGACACCATCAATACTGGGTCCTCACTGGGTCTCCTCCAGGTTATGCTGTTGTTACCCTGTGTCGTGGAGGTTCTGCACCTTTGGATCAGTAGTACCAGCTTTTCCATGCATCCCAGCGATTGACAGATGATACAGATTTTGGGGTGGGCCAATTCAGTGCCCTGGGTCTGGGCCTGGGCAGTAGCTGAGCTGATGGTCAGCACACTGGCTCTTCCTCACCAGCACCACTAGGGCAAGTTCTCCAGCATTGTTTCAGCTAAGCCATCCAATGCCACCATCAGCAGGAGGCAGAGCTATGCCCTCAGGCTGGTTCACCCACACCCATGCCTTCAGAGCCAGCTCCACTGTGCTGCCCAGTCAAGGTGCAGGGCCCACTTTCCCCAGGGCTGCAACCAGTAAGGGGGCAGGGCCAGTTCTCCCGCTCTCACACTCTTGGAGCTGGCTCCCCCTTGCCTTTGCCATCAGAGCCAGCTCCACTGAGTTGCCCAGGCAAGGTGCAGGGCCCACTCTTCCGAGTGCTATAGCCAGTGAGGGTGCAGAGCTAGGTCTCCCACTCTCATCCCTAGGGACCAACTAACTACCCTAACTGCTGAGATGGTAAGGGAAGGAGGGAAGGCATCACCCCCGCATCCTTGCCATCTCCCAGCAGACAAGTGGCAGAGCCTGCCTCCCCCCCTTGCTCTTGTCCTCAGGGTTGGAGCACCCACACACTCTTGACCAGGGCCAGCCCTTCTGTGTTGTCCAGGTGAGGGGCAGGACCAGCTCATCTGCTCTCACAGCCCTGTGGTCAGCTCTCCCAACTGCCACAGGTGGCAAGAGAGGAGGGAAGTGCATCACGGCCAAAACCACATCACCTCCTGGCAACGTGGGGCCAGCTCTCCCCCACCCCCACCCCCATCCCCACCCCACTCCACTCTTACCCTCAGGGGACCAGCTCACCTGTGCTCCCACCACCAGGGCCAGCTCTGCTGTGCTGTCCAGGGGAGGGGCAGGGCCTGCTCTCCCGAGGGCTGCAGCTGGTGAGGGACGGGGCTAGCTCTCGTGAGTCCACTGCCAGAGTCAACTCTCCCCACTCTCACACCATGAGGGCCAGCTCTCCAGAGTGCTGTAGCCAATGAGGGGCAGGGCCAGTTCTGCACAGCCCTTGGTCAGCCTTATGGTCCCCTATGGCTGTCCCAACTAGGAACTTGCCCATGTCCTCTAGTGGTAATATGAGTCAAGGATAGAAACACCGGCCCCTGCCACTGGGTAGCCATTGACTCAGACTTGGCCCTTAACAGCAGCAAGCTGGGACCTGTAACAAGCTCAGGTGGCAGGGCTGGCCACTCACAACAGGCGACTCCTCTCCACCCTCGAGTCTCCAGTCCCATCTCTTCATAATACTCAAGCTGCTGCGCTTCTCCCTCTCTTCCCTCTGACCACCCATTCCTGCGAATTGTGGTGGCTCCTGCTGCAGGCTGGTCATGCAGTTGGTGGCCCCTGGGTGACATCCTCAGTCTGTACAACAGAGCAGCAGCCTGTGCTGTGTGCCAGAGGGCAGTCCTGTGGGTGGCATTGTGGTCTGCAGGCCTTGTCTTCCTTCTCGTTACACTGCGTGGTGACAGGCGGGGCTCTGTGTGTCTGTGGCCTGCCTGTGCCACGGGGCAGCTCTGGCCACCAAGCCAGGCATCAAACTAGGATGAACAAATGACTGCCCTAACCCTATAAGGTTAGACTGCTATAAGGACAGCAAGGTGTCTCTTCGCCTTTGGCTGGGGGTTGGGGGGTGCTGTATTATTAATTGAAGAGGACCAGATTGCCATAGGTCTGTGTCACCAACAGGCCATTGCTGGAGCAGGTACACAGGTGAAGTTCTGTACTGACCTGTATGTGTTGTGTTTTATAACTGAGCATTTGAGGAAGTGTTCAGTTAAGGCCAAGTTCATGGAGGCTTTGGGGGAACTCTTGCAAGCTCCTTGGATTTGTGGGCATTTTGCTTCCTCCATGGGACTGTGTATACCCCAGTACCTTCTCCCCACACATCCAGCCGGCTCTGCCAGGTGCACCAGGCCTCCAATCCCACGCTTGAGGGTGAACTCGCTTTTGGTGCTTTGCAGAGAGCTACTCATTCTACCACAGTGGCTTCAAATGGTAGGTGAGGGGGACCGAGGGTGTCTGACCCGCAGCCTGTGGGGCACATGCAGCTAAGGCTATGAAAACAGCCCAGCACATGCTCCATAGCATTGAGTAGAGGTTAGAAGACAGCTTTCAGGGGTTGGTTCGCTTATCCCACCCACCCGTATATTCTGGGAATTGACTGTGAGTGGGCAGGACTTGGCAGCATGCACCTGTCCCCGGTAGCAATCTTGCTGGCCCAGGATGTTTTTCCTTTTTTCTTTTTCGTAACTTGATTGATTGTTGTAGATAAGTAATGTTCTGTTGAAAGTCAAAACGTGAGACACCCTGCCTACGGTTACTTTCCCTCGAGGGCCTCTGGGATGCTGGCTCTGAGTCAGGGATGAAGAGAGCCTTCCCCACACGGGCCTGGGATCAGGTTTACTAAGCAGAACTGTGGTGACTGGGTTGGGACTCTCTGGGACTACTGTTTCTGGGGTCACAGAGCCTCCCACAGGGACATCTGTGCCCACCTGAAAAGGAGGGAGCTGCAGGTGGCAGTTTCTGCCAGGTGTGGGGTGTGGTCTCCAGGGCAGGAAGAGAATGGCAGGACCAGCGTGCATCCCGACCAGCAGGTGTCATTGGGTCTGGTCAAAGTGGAGAGTGGCGTATGTACACACATGAACTCAATCCAGATCAGGCCACAAAAGCCCAACTGGGCAAAACAGTGATTTTTGGCGGGGAGAGGTATTTACGGGAATATAGGGGAGGGATTCCTTACTGGAGCAGAAATTACTCAAAGACAGCTGCCTTCCCAAGGCACACCCCAGCATGGGTGACAGCCCACAAAGCTGGGAACTTAGAGCACACTGCACACACTGATGGCCCCTCACACATTGGAGAGAGTTCTTTCCAGGAGCCTCGGTTAGTCTAAACCTCTATCAGTTAGCTTGGCTGGTTTCTGCTTCTTTTAGGCAGCTGGTCTCTAGAGGCTTCTTTGAAGCTTGTCTTGTCTTTGTCTTAGTAGCAGCTCTGTTGTTGGGCTAGTCTCAGAGGGACCCACCGCTTTTATTGCTTTCTCTGTCAGTGAGTGCCTAGTGGATCTGGTCAGTTTCAGGGACTTCCTGGAGGTGTTTACCCTTGTTAAGGAGCCTGCCTGCATGATGGGGTGTTTTGGAGGAAATGGATACACAAGAAGTGGGCATGGGATGGGAGTTGGGAGCTTGGGTTGCTGCAGCTGCCTTCCCCTCCCTCCTGACTCCACTTGCAGGAGTCTGCTGTGCTGTACGTGGGTGGAGCAAGTGCTTACTTCACAGCAAGCATGGGCACCCAGTTCTGCTTAGCATCCATGAGAGCTCTGGCTTACTGAACAGACAGCTGTGTGGGTACATTCAGAGCTGTGGGGAGACGATAGACTTGAACAGAGGAAGAGCTCAGAGGATGGGGCTTCCTGTGGTCACTGCCCACCTTTCCGGGCTCTCACTGAAGCTTTGCCCACTCTTCCTCACCCAAGCCCTAGGTGCCATGGAATCCATGCTGGGATTCGTGTGGGTCAGAGGTCAGCCGTGATTGTCATTCCTTGCACAGTCTGCCTTGTTTTTTTGAGGCAGGGTTGAAGCAGGCTGGCTGGTGAGCCCAAGGGATCCTCCTGTGTCTGCCTCCCAGTGTTGGGATTACATTGTGCCTGGCTTTTTTTGTAGATTGAGCTCAGATCTTCATTCCGCTCAGCAAGGGACGCGCCTAACAGTCTGAGCTGTCTGCAGATGCTTTGGTATCTGTCCTACCGCACCAGGGGATCCCTGAAAAATTACTTAGTTCTGGAGGGTGATATTTGTTCTGAATGAAGCCTTGGTGGGAACAGTGGTGGGGTGGCCTGCTAGAGCCACTCCTTCCACACTGATGGCCGCAACTGTGTGACCAGAGATGGATTTGATGCTTAAGTGTAAGTGTTAAGAAGACAACATTTGTGTTTTGTGAGAGGACATTTCCTTTTTTTCCTTTCTTTCTTCACAGTTTTTTCTTTGTGAATGTGCAGTATATTCATGTGTATGCGTGCCTTCATGTGTGTGCATGTGGAGGTCAGAGGTCAATTGTCTTAGCAGTGGTCAGTTTTCTTTCCACTTAAAAATTTTAGTTTAGCACTGGGGAGGCAGAGGCAGGAGGATTTCTGAGCTCGAGGCCAGCCTGGTCTACAGAGTGAGCTCCAGGACAGCCAGGGCTATACAGAGAAACCCTGTCTCAAAAAACAAAAAACAAACAAACAAACAAAATTTTAGTTTACTATTACTGTGTACATGATGTGTGTGAGAGAGAGTGGGGATGCATGCACCATAATGTATGGAGGGCAGAGGACAGCTCTGGAAGTCAGTCCTTTCCTTTCAAATTTTTTTCCTTTTAATTAAAAGAAATTTGGGGGGGGGGTGTGCACGCGCATGTGTGCACATGAGTGTAAGTGTCCTCAGAGAGCAGGATTAGGACCCAACTCGGGCTGTTTTCTTCAGGTGCTTCACAACTGAACCACCTCCCTGTTCTGTTTTTTGTTTCTTTGTTTGTTTATTTTTTAAAGACAGTTTCTTACTTCTGTAGGTTTCACAGCAAACCTCCTGCCTCAACCACTCAGAGTCTGGGATTGCAGATGTGAACTACCATGCCCAGCTGAGACAGGGTTGGTTTTTTTTTTCCCCTAAGTGATATGTTTAGCAGGGCGTGGTGGTGCCCACACTTTAATCCCAGTACTGGGGAGAAAGAGGCAGAGGGGTCGCTGGAAGTCCAAGACCATTCTGGTTTACAGAGTAAGTTCCAGGATAACTAGGGCTACATATAAAGACCCTGACTCAAACTACCAAGACAAAACAAAAAAGATAAGTTTATGCATCAATTTTTAAAATTTATTTTTTATTGATTGATTGATTGGTTTTTCAAGACAGGGTTTCTCTGTATAGCCCTGGCTGTCCTGGAACTCACTTTGTAGATCAGGCTGACCTCGAACTCAGAAATCCACCTGCCTCTGCCTCTTGGTGCTGGGATTAAAGGCGTGTGCCACCATGCCCGGCAAAATTTATTTATTTTTCTGTGTTTGGATAGTTTGTCTGTATGCACAGCTATGCACCATGTGAGTGGAGTGTCTGGTGGCCAGGGAGACCAGAGGAAGGCATCACATCCCCTGGGACAGGGGTCACAGATGGTTGTGAGCTACCATATGGGTGCTGGGAATCTGACCCAGGTCACTTAGAAGAGCAACCAGTGGCTGCTGAGCCATCTAGGAAGAGAAGCTCAATTTAAATTTCTCTTTATTTATTTGTGTATGTAACGCGCACGTGTGTGTGTGTGTGTGTGTGTGTGTATGTGTGTATGTGTGTGTGCCACATAAGTGCAGTGCCCATAGAGGCCAGAAGAAGGCATCAAATATCCTGGAACTATAATTACAGGTGGTTGTGAGCTGCTTGATAAGGGTTCTGGGAACTGAACTCAGATCTTCGGGAAGAGCAGTAAGCTCTCTTAATGACTGAGTCTCTGAGACTATATTTTTAAATAACAACCTCAATGAGGTGTGCCTAAGCTAGTTTTATATGAACTTGACACAGGGTATAGTCAGTCATCTGAGAGGGAGGAGGAAACCTCAGTTGAGAAAATGCCTCTATAAGACCAGGCTATAAGGGATTTTCTTAATTAGTAATTGATGGGGGAGGGCCCAGCCCCAGCCTATTGTGGGTGGTACCATCCCTGGGCTGTAAGAAAGCAGACTGAGTAAGCCATGCAGAGCAAGCCAGTAAACAACATGCACTGTGGCCTCTGCATCAGCTCCTGCCTCTAGGTTTGGAGTGAGTTCCTATCCCAACTTCCTTTGATGATGTACTGTGATACAGACGCTTGTGCCAAATAAACCTTTTCCTCCCCAGCTTGTTTTGTTCATGTGTTTCATTGAAGCAGCCGAATCCTAAGACGGTGGAGAATTCACAGAAGGAATTCACCCATCTAAAGTGTGTTTTGGTGATCTTTGATTTATTCACAGCAACGTGCCACTGTGTAGCATTGTAACCAGTTAGGGAACATTTTTATCAACCCTCCCAAATACTCCTTCTTAGCCTCATCCAGCCTCCCCTGGTGTGTCCCTGGCTGCTCTGGTCTTTCCTTCTCTGTAGGTTTGTTCTGTTCTGGACACGTCATGTAAATGGAGTGAGACATTGGCTTCCTTGGCTTCCTGCCATGCTGGTTTGGTTTGTCTTGGTTTTGTGAGACAGGGTCTCCTGTAGCTCAGGCTAACTTCTAGCTAAGGATGATTTGAACATCTGATCCTCCCACCTCCTCTCTCAAGTGCTCTGACCTCAGGAGAGTGCCACCATGCTGTGTTCATGTGTCGCTGGGATGGAACCCTGCACCATGTATGTGTAAGGTGAACCCTCTGCTGTGTCCCCAGACCCTGGTGCCATGCTATCATCTGTGTCACTGCGTGTGTTGGTGCTGCTGTCCTTCTTAGGATAGAGTCATGTTCCTGGTGTGTGGCTGCATCAGTTTACCCACGCTCTTCCTCTGTGGAAGGGGCTGGCTGTACTTTCCTCTCCTGCTGTAATTTTGTCTGTCATGAGCATTGTGAACGTGTGTGTGTGTGTGTGTGTGTGTGTGTGTGTAGGTTTTCCTGAGAACTTGTTGGGGTTAGCTTAGCCAAGGAGAGGTTGCTGGGTTCCATGGGTTTTAGTTTTGATTTGTTGTTGTTGTTGTTGTTGAGATGATGGTCATTTAGTGTAGCCCAGGCTAGCCTGGAATTAGCTTTATGCTTAGCCTTTCAGGAAAGGACAGGCTGTCTTCCAGAATGACCTGAACCTGTCACATTTCTTTGACAGTGGCGTAGGTAGGGGACAGGGTGGGGTGGGGGAGAGCTCCTGATCTCTCTCCTCCCTCTGACAGCACCTGTCACTCATTGTTTGCATTCTAGCCATTCCTGTGGGTAGTATGTGCTGTGATTTGATTGTACTTCTGGAAGCAGTCAGAGAATTTGAATTAGTCTGTGAAGCCAACATGGAGGCTGTGGCCGCCTCATTAGATCTGTAGGCCTGAGTTTCTCAGGCTCATGTTTTCTGGCACCAGTGCCTGCTTAATGACTTGAAGCAGGGAGGCTGTGAGGGCAGAGTGCATTGTTCATGCATGCCCACGGAGCAGCAGGAGTGCCTGCTATCGGGGGCCTTTATTAAGGCCTTTATTAAGTTTAGGCAGGTCTTTTTAGTCTGTTGGAGGCAGGGTTTTATGTAGACCAGGCTGGTCTTGAATTCACTGTGTAGCCAAAGATAACCTTGAAGAGCCTCTTGCTTCTACATCGATAATGTTAGGTTTATAGGCTTGTGCCGTCACACCTGGTAGGTTCGGGTGGTTCTGAACATTAGACTCAGGTCATGTGACAGGGCTATTTCACCCTGGAAAGGACACCATAAATATTCCCAGGCCCCATGATTGTCCTGAGACCAGGTTTGGTTTCCGGGCAAACATGGGGTTCATGACTTTGGATAGAATTAATTGCAACACTGTGTTTAATCCACTGCTGTTAACAACCCCCTTGTGAGCTGGGGAGATGACTCAGTGGGTAAAGTGCAGGCTGGGCTTGAGGGCCTGAGTTTGAGCCTCAGTATCCATGGAAAGTGCTGAGAACAGAAGCGCAGGTCAGTTTCCAGTGCTGGGGTTGGTGGTGGGAGCAGGAGGTTCCTCGGGTTCACGGATCACTCAGCCAGTCAGCGTGCTCCAGGTCCTGTGAGAGACCTTGCCTCCAAACAGTAAGGTTATAAGCCACAGAAGAATGCATCTCGTGTTGAACTCAGGCCTGCAGGTATGCACACCCACGAACGCATGTGCACTCACATACACATACAGAAAAGTTTGCATCGAAATAGTTCCCCGGTGTTTCAAAAGTTCATTAATGTATTTATTGAGTTCGTTTGTTTTTGTTCTTGCTACAAGATCTGTCTGTAGTCCAGCCTGGAATTCACTGTTGAGCCCACAGGCTGGCTTTGAACTTGAAACAATACTCCTGCCTCTGCCTTATAACTAGTGGGATTACAGAGTATGAGCCATTGTGCCTGGCTCACCCTTGAGGTTGTATAAAAGATTGGCCAGGTGGCCAGCCACAGAGCTCTGTTGCCAAGATTGATGCCAAATGTAGACATTCACCATGGCTAGGCCTTGTTGCCCTCTTCCTGCCTGTCACAGGATGTAGATACACAGGAACTTCCCTTGGGCTCTAAATTATCTTCAGTACCAGGCTGTCTCCACCTCAACCTTTCTGAGGTCAGAACAGCACTCAAAGGCCAGTTTCCAGGTGTGCCACCCACAGGCATTGTCCTCTTCCTCCCACATCCACCTGTCCCTAGCCGCCCCACCTAGGTGTCCTAGATGACACTGTGCCATTTCCAACACAGCAGGCCCACAGGTGCATTGTCTGATGTCTGCTCCTGCCACCCCAGGAATGGCTCCGCAGAGCACAATAGTTCAAGGCTGGAGGGTCCCTTTGATCAGCTTGTCCAGCTCACAGGTCTCAGACCTGTTCATTAGGGTGGCATCTTCATCTTCACTAGCACCACACTGGGCCAGGGCTGTCTGCTCTCCTTTTCAGAGTGGCCTGCTGAGCTGTGTGGTGTCCTGCCTGGCCCTCTTTCTCTAACTACTATGTAGGCATTGCTTGCTCTTTGCCTCTCAGCTCTGCCACAGGAGGGCAGAAGGGTCGTTTCTGCGAGGGTCTAGTTCCTCACCTCTTGAGTTCACGGGACGCAGACAGCAAGTATTTGTTGAATGGACAAGTGATTGACAGTTGATACCATCTCATTCTGCAGCTTAAGCTGGTAGATCACTCAAGCTGGCCTCAAACTTGTGGCAATCATCCTCCTGAGGTGCATGTCACCACACACAGCTAGCTTTGGTTGATATCTTTGAGTTGTATTGATGTGTGTGTGTGTGTGTGTGTGTGTGTGTGTGTGTGTGTGTGTATTATTTATTTACTTATTTATTTATAATTTCTTTTGCAGTGCTGGGGTTAAAACCCAGGCCTCACATACATTAGCAAATGATCCAACCACTGAGCTACATCCCCAATTCTGCTTGTTGATATCATGTAGCCCAGGCTGGCCTCTAACTTTCGATATAACCAAGGATAACACTGAACTCCTGATTTTCTTGCCTCCATCTCCTGAGTGCTGGAATTACAGGCATGTACTACCACACACAATAATAAGCATCACACCGAGGGCTCGTGCAAGCTAAACAGGCATTCTTCTATCTGAGCTACAGCCTAGAACCCTGACTGCTGATTTTCTAAAAAGGCACATATTTAAAGTTTTTTTTAAAATCTGAGTGTTTTGCCTACATGCATATAAATATGCAGCATATATAAGTCGTACCTAGGAAAGACAGAAGACAGTGTGTGATCCTATGGAACTGAAGATACAGATGGTTGTGAGCCACCATTTAAATGCTGGGAACTAAAGACAGGTCCTCTGTAAGACCAGTAAGTACTTTTAAAAGCTAAACCATCTCTCTAGTCCTGATACCTATTGGTTTTGACAGGTTTCTCAGACTATCTGGGCCTCAGTAGGAAAGTTACTATCTGATGAGAACATACCCATAAATTTGATTTTATTATTGTTCTGCATAGTTTTTACCTTGTATCTTTTATATATTTGTGTGTATACAAATACATATATGTATACACATTTTATATGTATATAGTATATACAAAGTGTGTGTATATATAGATACACACACACATACACACACTTTGGACACACACTTTGTAACAAACAGCTTTGGAAAACAGAGGGATTGCACACTTTCAGAAGAGGGGATACCTCAGGCAGTGCTGGGGAGTGAGGGAAGCCAGGAAGGGGTGATACGTCTGCTGTACTGAGTGTGGAGGGGGTTGGAAGCTGTTGATTCTGAAGACAACAGGAGTAAATGAAGAAGAGAGGGAAAGAATGCATTGTAGATCCCTCTTGTTCTATTTTTTACCTGTATTAGTGTACACTGTGTGTATGTGCATGTGAGTGTAGTACCCACAGAGGCCAGAAGAGGGCATCAGATCTCATGGAGCTGGAGGTATAGATGGCAGTGAGCTAGCTGCTTGTCTTGGGTTCTGGGAATTGAACTCAGGTCCTCTGCAAGAGCAGGAAACATTGTTCCCAGCCAAGCCATCTCTTCAGCTCCAGATCCTCTTATTTTGGGGGGTTGGGGATCTAACCTGGGCTTCACACATGACAGGTATTGAGATAGCACCTGTAGATTTCTAAGATTTACTGTATTGAGTTGGGCAAAGTACAGAAGAGGCCTTGTTTTGTGCAGGGATGACGAAGGCCCCATACATGGGTGCTTAAGACCAGTTTGACTTTAGGACTGGCCTCAGAGGATCAGGACCAGAGGGTGTCTGTGCAGTTTGTAGGGTGCTAGTGGAGTCTTTTTCATTTTTCTTGTTGGGTTTTGTTTTGTTTTGTTTTTTAAGTTTTTGTTGGTTTTTTTGAGTCAGGGTTTTTCTATGTAGTCCTGGCTGTCTTGGAACTTCCACTGTAAACCAGGCTGGCCTCAAACTCAGAAATCTGCCTTCTTCTGCCTCCTAAGTGCTGGGATTAAAGGCATACATCACCACAACCAGTGTTAAAAGCATTTTTATTTATTACGTGGGGGTGGGGCAGGGCATGCACACCACAGTGTTGTTGTGAAGGTCAAAGGACAACTTTGTGGAGTCGGTCCTCTCCTTCCACCTTTCCTGGATTCTGGGATGGAGCTCACATTTGTCAGTCTTTGGAGGACTGAGCTTGTCCAGCCGAGCTATCTCACCACCCCACTTGGAGTCTTTATAGCACCATCCAAAGCTGGAGGTGCAGTGGTCCTGTCTGAAGGCCAGGGTTCAGGGCCACTGGGGGCGTGTTTGTGGCTACTCCAGGTGTCTTCACAAAAACTGAAGGGGATGAGCTGCAAGAAGCTGCCATCTCTGCAGTTCAGGTCAATGCATGGCCACCAATGTCCTTTGCCATGCTGGCTGAGAATGCCAGTGGAGGTGTGGCTCTGTGGGATAGGTAGAGAGGGTTGGTGAGCCCACACCATCACCCCGGGTCTCTAAATGGAGCAGGCCTGTTGGGAGCTACACAGTGAGGTGTGTGGTGTGAGGGGCAAAACTGTATCTATTGAGCATGAGTCTGTTGGGCCACAGGGTTCACTTCGAGAGTGTCTTCTCCTGCTGCTTCCTGGTGCCAGGCTTCTCAAAGCCATCTCTTGCCCCTCCTCCAGGTCACCACTCAAGATGGCAGAGGCTCACCAAGCTGTGGCCTTCCAGTTCACAGTCACCCCTGATGGCATCGATCTCCGCCTGAGCCATGAAGCCCTCAAACAGATCTGCCTGTCAGGGCTGCACTCCTGGAAGAAGAAGTTCATCCGATTCAAGGTTAGTTGGTTGATCGTCTCTGCAGCACTTGCTTGCATGCACCTCCCTGGGTCCCGCTGAAGAAGGAATGTGTCTTAGGTGGGTCTCTGACAGAGCAGTGGTCTCAGTGCTGGCTAAGGCTTGTGGAGGACACAGATATATAAAATGGCCTCATCGCTTCATAGCTCCTTCTTATTGTTGGGTTTTGGGCTTTTTGTTTGTTTGCTTCTGTTTTTTAAGACACAGTCTCTCTGCATCCCTCACTCTCCTGGAACTCACTCAGTAGACCAGACTGGCCTTGAACTCACAGAGATCCGCTTGTTTCTGCCTCCCAAGTGCTGGGATAACAAGCCTATGCTACCATGCCCTGGAAGGCAACTGGAGCTCATCAGATTAATGTAAAACAGGCCAAGCACCTGATGCCAGAGCAGGGGGCCCACTTATGGGGAGTCAGTGTCCAAATAGGAACACAGGCCTGCCCTCTGCCCCTCAGCTGGATTCCTTGCACCTTACTGAAGAGGATTATTTTCAAACTTTAATGAATTTGTGTCTTATTTGCTTAAAGAAAAGTTCTCAGGTAGCTCAGGCTAGCCTGAAATTCTCCATGTAGCTGAGGATGGCCTTGTATATCTGGTTCTTCTGCCTCTGTCCTCCCTGGTGCTGAACCACAGACATGTCTGTTGGGTTTTATTAGGTTTCTTAGGGTTTGGTTGGCATCAGGGATGCCAGGGGTTTGCTCAGGCTAGGCAGTCATACATGTTACATGTGTCACAAAAACGAAAGGTTCTCAGAGGTCAGTGTGATGTGACCTGTCATCCCAGCACTTTAGAGGCTGAGGCAGGACTGTCTAGCTTGGACTACAATGAGACCCTATCTTAAAAATTGCTTTTAATTATGTAGATCTCTGTGTGTCTGTGTATGGGTAGGTGCCTGCAGAGGCCAGAGGCATGTGATCCCCTGAATCTGGCATTATAGGTGGTCACCAGCTACCTGACATGGGTGTTAGGAATTCAACTCGGGTCTCTACAAGAGCAAGTGCTCTTAACTACTGAGCCTTCTCTAGCCCCAAGAATGTGTGTCTTAGTTAGGTTTTTACTGCTGTGAACAGACACCATGACCAAGGCAAGTCTTATAAAAACAAAAACAAAAAACATTTAATTGGGGCTGGCTTACAGGTTCAGAAGTTCAGTCCATTATCATCAAGATGGGAACATGACAGCATCCAGGCAGGCATGGCGCAGGCAGAGTTGAGAGTTCTACGTCTTCATCCAAAGGCTGCTAGTGGAAGACTGACTTTCAGGCAACTAGGATGAGAGTCTTAAGCCCACACCCACAGTGACACACCTATTCCAACCAGGCCACACCTCCAGATGTTGCCACTCCCTGGTCCGAAAATATACAAACCATCACAATGTGTTTTTAGTTGAAAGGTTTTTCTTCTTGGTTTTGTTTGCCTGTGTTTACAGGAGTGGGGGGAGAGAGAGAGTGTGTGAGAGTGAGTGTGTGTGAGCACACGAGTGTGTTTATGCATGGAGGCCCAACCTTTACAGCAGATGTCTTCTTCTCTAGCTTCATTTATTGAGATGAGTCTCTCACAGAACCTGAGATCACTGATTCTGGCTAGTCTAGAGTCTGGCTAGTCTAGAGTCTGGCTAGTCTAGTTAGCCAGCTTGCCTCTGGAGCACTGGGGTTACATACAGGTGAAAGCCATTCCTGCCTGGCTTTTACATTGATTCTAGAGATCCAAATGCCAGGCCTTCCCCCAGCTTGTGTGCTAAGTGCTTTACCCACTGAGCCATGTCCCAGCCTAGTTTTACTTTTTTGAGACGGTGTCTGACCCTAGCCAGGCTCCTCTGTAACTAAAGGCAGTTCTCCTTTCTTAGCCTCTCAAGTGCTTGGAGGATGTGTGAGCCCCCACACCGTGCTTGGACAGTTGTTGTTATTGTTGTTAATATCAATATTATTGAGTTAGGATCTCACTGTGTACTCATGGCTGACCCGGATCTCACGGTGGAGACCAGACTGCCCTCAAACTCACAGAGCTCCATCTGCCTCTGCTTCCCAAGTGCTGAGGTGAAATGTGTGTATCCATTAAGAATTTATTATGCAGGGCTGGAGAGATGGCTTAGCGGTTAAGAGCACTGACTGCTCTTCTGAAGGTCCTGAGTTCAAATCCCAGCAACCACATGGTGGCTCACAACCATCTATAATGAGATCTGACTCCCTCTTCTGGAGTGTCAGAAGACAACTGCAGTGTTCTTACATATAATAAATAAATCTCTTTTTTAAAAGAATTTATTATGCTGGGTGTGGTGGCACACTTCTCTAATCGCAGCATTCAAAAAACAAAACCAAAAAAAACAACAAAATAGAATTAACTTTTTGTAAGACTCAAACATCCAACAAAGCAGAAAAAACAGCTCTCCCTCCCCATTACCCTCCTCCTGGTTCCCAGAGCTGGCGGAGTCTGGGCAGTGTTGAGTCACGCAAGCCTTCTCTCCCCAAACCTCAGTTCTTTAGACCAGTTTTTTAATCGGGTGGGCAAGATTGCAGCCCAGCTGATGACCTGAGTTTGACCCAAAGTTCCACAAAATAGGAGGAGAGATCTGACCTCTGACCTCCACCTTTGCGCCTTATGGTCCTTGCATGCACCTACGTACAATAAATAAATGTAACAACAAAAAATTAATGTAAACTTTATTTTGCTGGGTTATTTTGCAGCAATGGTATGGGGGCTCCTGTAAACACATCTTGACTCAGGAACAGGGCAAGGGTAGTTTGGGAGCTGGGGTTCCTGACTGGCAGATAGTGGCAGTGTAGGAATGGGACCTCACAGTGCCCAGGCTGCCAGTCACCATATGGAGACCTGTATGGTAAGTCAGGCCTGGCTGTTTTACCAACCTGGAGTCCCTTTCTTGGAGAATCTTCCAAGATGCATTTGGGCTCAGAAGTCAGGGGAGAGAATAGACTGTGTAAAGAAAGGTAAGGCAGTTGTGACTCCAGGCAGAGACACAGCTACTGGGCTTTGGTCTTTGGTGGCCTGCATATATGGCACCTTCTCCCTGCTGCCTGATGTCCCAACTGCCTGTTGCCACAGGGCTGCTGACAGGTAGTGATGGTGACCTCGGGGAGGATGCAGCTCACAGCTCACATGTCTTTCCAGAATGGCATCATCACTGGTGTGTTCCCCGCGAGTCCCTCCAGCTGGCTTATCGTGGTGGTGGGTGTGATATCATCCATGCATACCAAAGTGGACCCCTCCCTGGGCATGATTGCAAAGATCAATCGGACCCTAGACACCACGTGAGTAACCCACCTCCACCCTCTGCATCTTGAAGAAGATGGTGGTACCTCTGTTGACTGTCCTCGCTCTGAAATGTCTGAGTACAACTATGCTATCGCTGTTTTTCCGCATGCTCTTTGCCCTCCTGACCTGCTATTGAAAGTCTGCAGACACTGCCACCCTTCTTCTGAAGACTAGGCTAAGAGTGGCAGAGGCACGGGGACCTGCCTTCCAGGTGTCTGTCTCCTGAGGTCAAGATGGAGACAGTGATGACCTCAGAGGGCATCTCTGCCCCAGAAGATGGCTCCAAGTGTGGCTGTTGCCCTGGAGTTGGTCCATCCAGTGATCTGGTCCTCTGAACTTACTGCCGGTCATTGCTTAGGGACAACTCAGCCCTTGGCCCCTTCACAGTGGCTTAGATGCCTGCAGGGAAGTGCGTTACTCCTTGGCTTTGAGTTTTAGTTTATTCTGGGAACTTAAAAAAGTAGATGTCATCCTGTCTAGGGACAAATCCTGGCCATCTTCTGGTTTTTCTTTTTCTTTTCTTTTCTTTTCTTTTCTTTTCTTTTCTTTTCTCTTCTCTTCTCTTCTGTTCTCTTTCTTTCTTTCTTCCTTTCTTTCTTTCTTTCTTTCTTTCTTTCTTTCTCCCTTCCTTTCTTCCTTCCTTCCTTCCTTCCTTCCTTTTTTTTTTTTTGAGACAGGGTCTCACCGTATAGCTCCAGCTGTTCTGGCCTAGAACTCAGGGATCTTATCTCTGTCTGTCTCTGTCTGTCTGTCTGTCTCTCTCTCTCTCTCTCTCTCTCTCTCTCTCTCTCTCTCTCTCTCTCCTGGTTGTTCAGCTGTAGATACTGTATGCTAGGAAGGATTGCACAAGCAAACAGATGAGAGAGTGGCCCCAGGGAACACTCACAGCTGGAGGAGTTGGTTTCTGCTGACTCAGAGCAACTAGCAGATTTAACCCAGCAGTGTGGCATGTTTAAGACAGCTTGAATAGGTGCTCGGGAATCCTGGAGGTCAGTCTTTAATGGGTCTGCATGCCCTGCCTTCTGATTGAGACACCCAGGAGTGACTGAGAAGCCAGCCAGCTCCTCAGCCTCCAGCCCTCCTGGCAGCATTGGTCATTCCTTTGTAAGCAACTGTAGGAAACAAGATAAAAATGCCTGTCCAGGCATCCTGCCAAGGGTCCTGTCTGCCTGGGGCCTGGAACATCGAGCTGGGGCTAGGTTCTCAGAAGCAGCTGGCAGAGCTGGTCACTAAAGACTGGACCTGTGCTGTCCTGAGAGGTGAGGAAAGTCCTGTGAACGCTCACCCTGCTTCCCTGAGTGTTGAGCTGGCTGCCAGGCCCAAGGCAGCTGTGAGGCCAACAGCCAAGCTTTGCTCTTACATGGGCTGTGTGTCTCAAAGCCGGATTGCACACAGCCACGCCAGCTACTAAAACCTTGCTTAATCTCAGTCTTTATACGATTTGTTTCTTTGTCCCTTAGACTCTATTTTCGTAAACTGGGTCATGTCTGGCTCAAATTTAGAAAGGTCAGGTGAAGGCTCAGAGACTTGCAGCCTGAGGGGCTGTTCTGGAAGCATCTTTCCAGTGTGGGTGGAGTGCCTGTGTCTCCTAGGCTGCTTTGGTTTTGTTTGCTGAGATCTGAAAGGAAGGCCATAGAGGTTATCAGCACAGCTGAAAGTGAAATTACTTTTTTGTCCTTATTGGATTTTTTTTTTTTTTTTTGGTTTTTTGAGACAGGGTCTCTGTGTAGCCCTGGCTGTCCTGGAACTTGCTATGTTGCTATGTTGACCAACCTTGTCTCATGAACTCATAGAGATCTACTTGCCTCTACATGTGACACCATGCCCAGCTTGGATTTTTTCTTTAAATTTTATTCTGTGTGTATGTGTACTATACGTGTGCCTGGTGCCTTCAGAGGTCAGAAGAGGGCATCAGATCCCCTGAGACCAGAGTTTCAGATGAGTGTGAGCCACTGTGTATCTGTTCCCATCAGCTGCAGGAGGAAGCATCTTCCAATGACAGTTGTGCTAGGCACCCATCCTGTTCTTCTGGGAGGCGAGGCCTCCAGAGCATAGGTCTCTCACATGATGTTAATGTTTTCCAATATCAGAGCTCTGAAGGTTAGATATGCTACTACTTTGATCATTTGGGACCTCTTATGTTATGTTTTGCTTTTAGATTTATTTATTTTTATGTATTATGTGTTAGTCACATATTATGCATATATGTTTTTAAGAATTGTCTATTTATTTTAGTACACTATAGCTGTCCTCAGACACACCTGAAGAGAGCATCAGATTCCTTTACAGATGGTTGTGAGCCACCATGTGGTTGCTGGGAATTGAACTCAGGACCTCTGGAAGAGCAGTCAGTGCTCTTAACCTCTGAGCCATCTCTCCAGCCTCATATTATGCATATATTATGTATGTATGTGTGTATGTGTGTATGTATGTATGTATGTGCCTGCAGGCCAGAAGAGGGCACCAGATCTCATTATAGATCAGCCACCATTTGGTTGCTGGGAATTGAACTTAAGATAACTGGAAGAGCAGCCAGTGTGCTTAACCTCTGAGCCAGACTCGATCTCTTTTATTTGTTCCTTGACAATTGCATACACGTCAACAGGATACCTTGATTTAACCCATCCCAACTCTCCACTCAAACCTTTTTAAAAACCCGCTGAGTTCCCTTAGCGCCCCCTGCTGGAGGATCCCTGGTCGGCCAGCTGGCTTGGTCCACTTCTCAGTGAGTCTTGTCTGCAGCAGCCATGTTGTGTTCACATCTGGCTGCACCCTTTCCACCCCTTCTTCCATGATGTCCCCTGAGCCATGAAGGGGAAGGGCTAGTTTTTATTTTTGTCACTATTTTTCCTTTTCTAAAACAACTGAAATAACCCCTCAAATAGCAGCACTTTGTTTTGAGTTTTCTTTCATAGTCGGTGACTTTGATTTTTAACTATTTAAAAATCTTTTAAGTTTTTTAAAAGATTTATTTATTTTTATTTATGTGGGGATTTTTTGGCTTTGTTTTGTTCTGTTTTTGTGTTTGAGACAAGGTCTTATGTAGACCATGCTAGTCTTGAACTCACAGAGGTCTACCTGCCTCTGCCTCCAGCTTGCTGGGATATTTGAGTTTCTTATAAATAAAGACAGCATTTAAGGTTATATCTGAGGACTGGGGATATAACTCAGGGGTTGAGCCCCTGCCTAGAAAGCATGAAGCCCATAGTTCACCCCTGGGCACAGCAAAACCCAGCAAATGCTAGCAAAGTATGTTTGAGAGACTGGCAAAGCATTATAATCTGAAGAAAACGGGCCAGGATCCCTTTGAGCAGCAGTTGGCAGGTCCCACCCACTGGGAGCAGTTGCCATCGTGAGCAGCTCTCTGCCCCACAGGAGCCTCTCCACCATTCCTCCAGAGACTGGAAAAACTGTGTGTTGTTCAAGACTGCTCAGGTCGCTGGCCGGCCTCTTGATTCTTCCTTGGGCCTCCAGAGACA
The DNA here is from genome assembly GCF_000001635.26 of Mus musculus. Lineage (NCBI taxonomy): Eukaryota > Metazoa > Chordata > Mammalia > Rodentia > Muridae > Mus > Mus musculus. The sequence continues at coordinate 3,356,108 of NC_000085.6, forward strand.
GGCCACTCTGCTGCACCCAGCCAAGGCTGGCCCATTTTGAGAGGAATAGAGACTGCCAGGGCGCTTGGAGAACTGGGGTCCCTCAGGCTTCTTCTGCAGCCTGCTCACTCCTGTCGCTGGGAGGGTGCTTGGTCAGCCCGCTTTCTGGTAGCTGCCATTACCACCTTCCATGCTGACGTCTTAGCTCCTTGTCTGCTCCATCCTCACAGTGGCCGCATGTCAAGCCAGACGAAGAACATCGTGAGTGGCGTCCTCTTTGGCACAGGGCTCTGGGTGGCGATCATCATGACTATGCGCTACTCGCTGAAGGTGCTGCTCTCCTACCATGGCTGGATGTTTGCAGAGCACGGCAAAATGAGCCGCAGCACCAGAATCTGGATGGTAACCACCCGTCACCCACCAGGGGACCCGCTCCGAGTCAGAGCAGGACCCTTGCCTCCTTAGACCTTTCCTCCTCTGTTCCTTGGTGTGTAACCTGTCCCCAGCCTCTGGCTATGGGAGAGCTATGGCTCATGACACTTGCATGGATGGAGCCAGGGCTGCTTTTGCTAATGGTTTCTGGGAGTTCTGCCATCTCTCTGTTCACCTCTGTGTGACCTGTGGTTCAGGCTGGATATTGAGCATAAGTACCACCCAGGAGGTCTTTGTAGCCTTAGGGGCCACTTTGCAGGCAGACACCAGACGGTTTTCTGAGTTGGTCAGATCACATGATTTACCCTAATCCGTCAGTGTTCTCTATTTCTTCGTGACCTTAAGGCCAAGGCACCATGTTTAAGAGAGAGAGAGGGTTATACCATATACATGTGTGTTTGTTAAATTATAACTGGTTGTGAAGGCTTTTGTTGTTGTTTAGTTTTGGTTTTTGAGATGGGGGCTCATGTCACCCTGGCTGGCCATTTCCTGACTGTAGCCAATGATGACCTTGAGTTTCTGGTTCTCCTGCACCACCATGCCTGATGTTTATGAGATGCCAGTGACCAAACCCAGAGCTTCATGCCTGGCTTACCCAGATGAGCCGTCTGCCCAGGGAAGGACATCCAAAGCCCCAACGAGCTGCTTTTATAAGCTTAGCTCTCTGGAGTAGGGGGAGGAGGATGACGGATCACTCCTGGGACCTCCCTCTTTGGCACTCAGACCCCAGCCTTTCCTTCCCACACACACCATTGTATGGCTGTCACATATCCCCCACCCACCCACCCACATATTGTCACCCCTCTTGGCTTCTGATTTTTATAAAGAAAAGGTCATTTTCTGCACCCAAGGTTTGTAAAGGATTTCAGTGAATCTGGTTCTGGTAACATTGCCTTTCAAATGCTTGTTACTGGAGCTCCTCCTTTGTGCATGGGAGGAGTAGGTCAGCTTGGCCTTGACTTGCGGGCCAGTGTGCCCCCATGCCCGCACTTGTGAACGTCTTCAAGGTCCCTTTGCTGCCCACCACGCACTCCTGGCCTCCATCTTTCACAAACCAGCTTCCACCTTATATATTAGTTTTTTAATGTCTAGAGTAGCAAAACTTAACCAACAGGCTTAACACAGTGTCCTCTAGGATGGCCCTGTGGCTGCTGTTGAGCTGAGTCCCAGCACTTCCTGAGCATCGCAAATGAGAATCACCGACTACACCTTGAACCCTTAGAGATGCCCTAGCTCCTGCCAGCAGGAGGCAGCTGCCTTCCATAGCTGGCCTGCAAAATCTTCCTACAGGCTGTGGGGGGAGCTCACTCTCTAGGCTGCTTGACCTGATGGGCAGGGACACACTGCTGCCCCTGGGGGTGGCTTGAGGGTCAGGCACCTCAGCTGATCCTACTCCCTATGTGCAGAGCGGGCACCAGCCTCAAATCAAGGACCTTCCAGGAGGAGGCAGACAGCCCTCCTGCAGAATCGGGAAGGACAGTAGGCAGCCACACCAGAAGACTTCTCTTTTCAGCTGAGCTCTCGGTGGGACCGGAGCCTGATGGTGTAGACCAGGGATGGCTCTGTCATAAAACACTCAGAGAGTCAAACGCAGTTGAACCCTGGCTTTGGTTCTTTAACACAGCCTCATCTTTGAAAACGTAACTTGTATCTCCAGGCTATGGTCAAGGTCTTCTCGGGTCGAAAGCCCATGTTGTACAGCTTCCAGACGTCTCTGCCGCGCCTGCCTGTCCCAGCTGTCAAAGATACCGTGAGCAGGGTAGGTATTATCCACACTCCTGCTGAGATGCCAGTGTCCTTGGGATCCATGTTTCTGCCTAATTGTGACTGTAAATTAAAGTTCTTAATCTTTGTTATTGCTCTGCAGTCTCTCCTGTAGGGTTATTATAAGAATGTTCCCCTGTCTCCCACCCCACAGAGTCCTTGCACTGGCTAGACAAGTGTTCTACCAGTGAGCTACATCCACAGCCCTTTGATATATATATATATATTGGATACAGGTCTTTCTAGTTAGCACACACTGGCCTTGAATCTTTTTTTGTTTGCTTGTTTGGTTGGGGCTTTTGTTTTGTTTTGTTTTTCTCGACAGGGTTTCTCCATGTAGCCTTGACTGTCCTGGACTGACTTTGTACACTGGGCTGTCCTAGAACTCCCAGAGATCCTCCTGCCTCTGCCTCCTAAGCACTGGTATTAAAGGCATGCGCAACCACTTCTGGTGAACATTTTAAGATCTACTCACCTTTTGCTTTATATGTGGGAGTGTTTGACTTTGTGTATGTATGTACACCATATGCTCGCAGTGCCTGAGGAGGCCAGAAGAGGGTGTTGGATTCCCTGGGACTGGGGTTACAGATGACTGTGAGCCTCCAAGTGAATGTTAGCGACAGAGCCTGGGTCCTCTGCAAGAGTAGCCAGTGTTCTTCCCTACCATCCATCCCTCAGCCCCATGACCTTGAACTCCTGATCTCTTGCTGTAGCCTCCTGATGGTAGACGAGTTTCACTATCCATGGCTTGATACTGTTTTCTCTAGAGCATTATTGCATCTGCAGTGTTTAAAGTGCTGTGTCCCACCTATTGGGGCATGATCACTTTTTTGTTTGTTTGTTTGGTTGGTTGGTTTTGTTTTGTTTTTTTGAGACAGGGTTTCTCTGTATTAGCCCTGGCTGTCCTGGAACTCACTTTGTAGACCAGGCTGGCCTCAAACTCAGAAATCTGCCTGCCTCTGCCTTCCGAGTGCTGGGATTAAAGGCGTGCACCACCACCACCCGGCTGCATGATTGCTTTTTAATGGTGTTACTGAGATGCAGTTTAGGACTGTATAGTGTCCTTGATTAATGTGCAGAGTTCAGTGATTTGAGTTTGTATCCATTATTTTAAACTGGAAAATACATACAAAGACCACATTTATTATTTTTTTTAAGGCTGGGCATGGTGGCACTAGCCACCTTTTAATCTTTTAATCTTAGCACCCAAAAGGCAAAGGAAGGCAGATCTCTTGTGAGTTCAGACCAGCCAGGGCTACACAGTGAAACACTTTCCAAAAAAAAGAAAAAAACAGAAGGAAGAAAATGGTTAAGGAGATGGCTCAGTCGGTAAAACGTTTGCCTGGCAAACATGAGAGCCTGCATTCTGCATTTGATTTGTCAGCACCCATACATGATAGCGACAGATTTGCAGCATACACTGGTAATCCCAGTACTGGGGAGTGGAGGCAGGGGGATGCCTGTGGCTCACTGCCCAGTAAGCCTAGCCTGACTGGTGAACTTCAGGCGGCTTCCAGGGAGGTGGATAGCCTGTGTCAGGCTGACTCCTGAGTGCCACCACACATGGGTTCATCTTTTCGCTCTGGCTCTCGGGCACGTGTGCACATACACAGAATTGTTTTAACTGTTTCCAAGTGTACGCCCAGCAGTGCAACTCTCTGTGCTTTAGGGTGTCAAGGAGTTGTGACCACCCTGGATTGTCAGGCTTTTTTATAGCCTTGGGCAGAAGCCACAAAACTCCCTGCCACAGGCCTGCCAGCTTCTGTTCCACTTTCTGTTTCTAGTTCTGCCTCGAGAGGGAGTATGGTAGGAATGGGATTATGTAATCTGTGACTTTTGTGAGGGGTTCCCCCTACTAGCGTTTATTTTTCTTTGAGTCAGGATCTTAACCGAAGCTAGCCTCAGACTTGTAATCCTCCTGTCTCAGCTTCCCAGGCAGGATGATTTCAAGCTTCATCACTGACTTTTGTTTTTTGTTTTTTTGTTTTTTTTTTTTTGTTTTTGCTTTTGTTTTTGTTTTTCAAGACGGGTTTCTCTGTATAGCCCTGGCTTCATCCCTTTCTTAACAAAGCTATGCTTCTTCCCCTTTTGTGGCTGATAACGCTCCTCGCTCGTCGTGTGGGTAGACCAGTTATCTGTCCATCTGATGGTGTGAATGTGGGTTGTGTTGTAAGCAGGGAAGCTGGGAATATCTATGCATGTTTTTTATCTGGGTACTTGACCGCCTCTGGTTGATAGCAGAGTCCATCACATCACAGAGTAAGTAGCAGAGGCTGGCTCTGTCATGATCCTGATCTGCTGTAAAATGGCAGCACCCTAGTTCTTTCCAGCTTCCAATGCTGGAGGGCACCCATATTGTTATGACTTCTGCCCTCTTCTCAGAACTGTAAATCAAAAACACCTTGGCTTCAGGTGTTGGTTCCTGGCTTAGGGATTTAGTCCTTATTGCCCTTGGCAAGTTCCTTTCCATCTCTCATCTCCCAGATTGGGGCACAAACGAGACTCCCAGCCTTGGCTTGGGGGTGGTGCAGCCACCTACCTGCCCCACTCTTCTTCTTAAAACAGGATCTCACATTGCCCAGACTGGTTTTGAACTTCCTAGACTCCCTATATAGCTGAGAACGACCTAGAACCTCAGGTTCTTCAGTATCTGCCACCTGAGTGCTGGGTCACAGGCTGGCCTATTACACTCAGTTTTATGCAGTGCTGGGGATAGAATCCAGGGCCTTGTGTGTGCTAGGCAAGTGATCTGCCAGCTTAGCCATGGAGAGTCCAACCTTTGTTTTATCAGTTTGGAGTTAGCCAGACAGTTGCAGCTGGCTCTGACCCTTCATTGTGCAAAGCTGGCCCTATGTAGCCTCTGTTGCCCTGGAATTTTCCATGTAGACCAGGCTGGACTTGAACCCTCATTGGTTCCTGCTACTTCACTTCCTAAATGCTGGGATTATAGGTATTGTCCACCACACCCTGCTCAAACTTTGTTTCCTGACCAATCAGGCTTGGCGGCAGTTCTGCTTCCTGGAACTCACTCAGTATAGGTGGGAGCTTTCAGAATCCTCAGAAAGAGCCACACTTAGCCAAGCGTGGTGGCACATGCTGTCACCCCAACACTTGGGAGATAAAGGTAGGAGGAGGATCAGGAGTTCAAGACCAGCCTCAGTTATATTGTGAGTTTGAGTCCAAAAAAGGGGGCTGGAGAGATGGCTCAGCAGTTACTCTTCCAGAGGTCCTGAATTCAATTTCCAGCAACCACATGGTGGCTCACAACCATCTGTAATGGGATCTGATGCCCTCTTTTGGCATGCAAGTGTGCATGAAGGTAGAGCACTCATATGCATAAATCTTTAGGAAAAAAGAAGATTGCGTGTGAGATGTTCCTGTATGTTTTACCCCCAAGCCTGTTCAAGGTGTGTGTCTGCCAGTCTGTGTGAGCTGAGGATCTAGACCCTAAACATGGCCTGTGTCATGACTGCCTTGTTGAGCACCTGCCTGGCCTCACTGGGCTGTCAGGGTTCCCACCCATCTCACCACACCAACCCAGGTCATCACTGAAGCAATGGCTAGGTGTCTTGGTACCTCCATCAGGAAGCCGTGACCTTAATTATCATCCACCTGCAGCCCTGCTCAGCCCTGCAGGGGACTGTCTTGTCCGGTCTATCTGCCTATGTAAAAGCAGAGAGGACAGACTGACTTAGGGAAGCTTTTCTAACCTTTTCTACACCGTCTTACTTTTCTGAGGCATTTGAAGTGATGCACGGCTTGGAGAAGGGTGTTTAACTCTGCCCGTGTTTTCTCTCTCCAGTACCTGGAGTCTGTGAGGCCACTGATGAAGGAGGGAGACTTCCAACGCATGACAGCACTGGCCCAGGATTTTGCTGTCAACCTTGGACCCAAATTGCAGTGGTATTTGAAGCTAAAATCCTGGTGGGCCACAAATTATGTAAGTAATTCTGCATGTAGTGCTGTGAAAGTTCTTACTTGGGTACCAGGGCTCACAGAGTTCTAGCTGTGGCTGAGGGCAGCCATACTTTCCCCTGAGAGCTGTGCTCAGAGATGCTAGCATCTCTTCCCTCCTGCAAGCTCCTTAGCAGCCTTTGCACCCTGCTCAGGGCAGGGAGCTGCTTTGGACCCTCTAGTCCCGACCTGGCATACCACAGGCTGTTCTCTCCTGTGGTGGCCCAGCCACCCCACCTCCCTTTGTGGCATCTTCTCCATCCAAGAGTATCACTTCTGAGTGCTCTGGTCAGAGTTCAGATGCTGTTGACAGTGGCAGCTGTCTGCTGGGAGCCAGCTAAGCGTCTGTGTGTGGTGTTGGGGGTGGGGGTAGCAAGTGGGCACACTGCAGGATATGAAGCCAAGAGGGGGAATTCAGGTGTCATGAATAACTTGATGGAAGGGAAGGGATTGAAAATAACCTATGGGAGCCAGACACATGCCTATAGGCAAGATAGGTACATGCCTATAGTCCCAGCACTCAGAAGGCAGAGGCAGGAGAACTGTGGGCTCAAACTAACCAGGGTCACACAGGGATACCAGACCCTATCTCAAGAAAAACTCTTAAATTTAAAAAATTATTTACTTATTCATGTATATATTTGCCTAGGTGAGTTTATATGTATTACACAAATGCAGATGACATGGAAACTAGAGGGCATTGTATCTCCTAACAGTTGCAGGTGATTGTGTGCTGCCCAACACAGGTGCTGGGAGCCAAACTAGGGTCCTCTGTAAGAGCAGCACACACTGAGCCAGCTCTGTAGTCCATCAAAAAGAAGTCTCAAGAGCTGGGAATGAAGCTCAGTTGGAGTCTCTGCCTCTGGTGCACAATGCCCTGGGTTCAGTCTCCAGCACCACACCTGTTCTGTCCCACACGCATGTATCCCGAGGGCTTGAGAGATAGAGGCAGAAAGATCAAAGTTCAAGGTTGTCTGTGCTTCTATAGAGTTTAAGGTGAGCCTGAACTGCTTGAGACCCTGCTTTAAAAATAAAACCAGGAGCTGGAGAGAAGGCTCAGCAGTTAAGAGCATTTGCCATTCTTGCTGAAGACCTGGGTTTGGTTCCCAGCACTCACAAGGTGGCTCACAACTATCTATAACTCCAGGGCCAGGGGATCCAACATCCTTTTCTGACTTCTATAGGTGCCATGCACACACATGGTGCACATACTTTATATGTAGACAAAACACACACATGAAAGACATCTTAGTGCACACCTTTAGTCCCAGCACTGGGAAGGCAGAGAGAGGCAGGTGGGTCTCTGAGTTCAAAGCCAGGGCTACACAGAGAAACCCTGACCCCTGGCCCCTCAAAAAAGAAAAATTATTTTAAAAACACAAATAATAAGTAGACAAAAATCAACAGAGAAAGTAGACAAAAAGAAACAAGAGAAGAGCCAGCAGATGGTGCCAGACCCAGGCACTGTGCCCAGCAGGGCAGGAGGCCACAGCACCTGGGTCATCAGGACTGGGTCTAATCCTAAGCAGCTGGCCCGCTGTGCATTTAGACTCTCGTGCAAGCCTTTTCTCAGGTGTGCGCTCCAGCACGATGCTCAAATCATCACAGGTTGTAGATCAGCAGCCCCTGGGTGGCTAGGGCAGCTTGCTGGGTAACATTGCCATGGTCACTCTGGAGAATCGAGACAGCACATGCTGGCCTCAGGCTTAGTTCTGTGGCTGAGATGTACCAGGCATCAGGAAGATCGATCTTTGGGGAGATCTGGGTTATTTTTTTTTTCCTGCAGTGCTGGGGATGGGACTGGGACCCAAGGCCTGGTGAATATCAGACAAGCATTCGGCACAGCACTTTGGCAGTTAAGGGTTTTTGGAAATATGGCCCCCAGGCTAGCCTTAAAGTTGCTACATAGCAGTCTTGAACTTGCTATAACCTTGAATTCCTGATCCTCCTGCCCATGTGTGCACTGCTATATAGTTCTATGCCTAGTTTTATACATTCCAACAGTTGAGCTAAAACCCAGCCCGACTCTTTTTATTTATTTATTTAAACGCAATATGAAACTATGCTCTATAGTCTAGCCAGGTCTCCCTTTAAGACCAGTGTGTCTCTCAATTCCTTATGGCCTGTCTGCTTGAGACAACTTTGTTTTGGAGCCTGTCATACACTGGAATTTTCCAGAAAGATTTGCATACATCTGGGCATGACTGCTCAGCGTGCTGACTTGTCGTGTTTGTACCATAGGTGAGTGACTGGTGGGAGGAATACATCTACCTGCGGGGCCGAGGGCCGATCATGGTTAACAGCAACTACTACGCCATGGTGAGTTGGTCTTCCATTCCCACTGCAGCCAAGATGGGTTTGTCCTGCTGGGTGGCCTGGGAAAGCTCCTCTTGCTCCTGCTTCTTTTGTCCAAGTCTTCATGTTGCTGTGAAGAGCCCACCTGGGGCCCATGTGTTAGACCCCCCTGTGTCTTAACGGGCCCCTGCCCTCCACCCAACAGTGCAAATACATTTTCATTGCAAACAACACTTGCTATGTAAGTGCAGGCTGACCTTGAACCTGTGGTAGAACAACAGGAAGCTGGCGTTGTAATAGAGCAATAACAAAATTAGGGCTTGTGGTGTCTCATGCCTGCCAGGCAAGCACTGGGGAGGTGGAGACAGGGGGATTAGTTCAGGGTCATCCTTGGCTACATAGGTAGTTCAAGGCCCTCCTAGATTGTATGAGATACTCTTTCAAAAAAGTAAGTCTGAGCCAGGCGTGGGGGCGCACGCCTTTAATCCCAGCACTCGGGAGGCAGAGGCAGGCAGATTTCTGAGTTTGAGGCCAGCCTGGTCTACAGAGTGAGTTCCAGGACAGCCAGGGCTACACAGAAAAACCCTGTCTCGAAAAACCAAAAAAAAAAAAAAAGTAAGTCTGGCGCTAGAAGGATGGTTTAGCAGTTTAAGAGCCCTTACTGCTCTTCCAGAGGACCTGAGTTCGGTTTCCAGTACACACCTCAAGTGGTTCAGAACCATCTGTAACTCCAGTTGCAGGAAATCTGATGCCCTCTTCTGGCCACTCTGGGTACCTGCACACACATATACACTTAACCCCACACAATCACACACATACACATAGAGAGAAAAAACATATCCAATTTGCCAGAAAAACAAATGGACCTAAAACAGTAACAAAAGTGTCCAAAGTTGTAAAGTCAGGCATAGTGACACATAGCTTTAATCCTAGCACTCAGGGACCTGGGGTAGGAGAATTGCCTGAAAGCTACATAACCTGCTCCCAACAACAACAAAAGCCAAAAGCCCACCTAAAACAAATACAAAAGGCGGCTGTAACTTAGCACAGCTGTCAGGGAGCACCCCCCCCACACACACACACACCTTGTATACAGACCGCCGTGTCACCCCATGAGCCCTCTTTTCTGTCTCATCCTCACAGGAGATGCTCTACATCACCCCAACCCATATTCAGGCAGCGAGAGCTGGCAACACCATCCACGCCATACTGCTGTATCGTCGCACGGTAGACCGTGAGGAACTCAAACCTGTATGTCAACTTGCCTTTAAAAATATCTCTTGGGAGGCTAGAGAGGCGGCTCGATTAATAAAGTGCTTGCTTTGAGAAGAGTGTTCAGACTTGGCCCAGAGGTGCCCAGCTAGATGCAGCAGTGCACGGTTGTAATCCCGGCACTGGGGAGCCAGAGTCAGACAACGCTGGGGCTTCCCAGTCAGTGAGGCCCAGGTGCAGCGAGGGGCTTGTCGAGGCCTGGGTGTTCAATCCCGGGAATCCACATGGTGGGCTGAGAGAACCAGCTCCTGCAAGCTGTCCTCTGACCCCCACATGTACTGATACACGGGTAAACTCCTCAGGAGAACGGTTTCTTCATAACATCAGGTGGCTTAAGTGTTTATCTGGAAGGAACTTCAGTAGCCTGGCCCTGCTCGGCAAGTCCCCCAGGTGCTACCCTAGGGATGCTGAGTGATGTGGTCAGACTGGGCAGTGTGCACAGGAAACAAACCGCATTTTAATCAGTTCATTGCAAAGCTTTCCTCTGGGATTTTGCCTGTTGGTTTAAAACACATTTTTACTACAGATTCGTCTTCTGGGATCTACAATTCCCCTCTGCTCTGCTCAGTGGGAGCGACTCTTCAATACTTCCCGCATCCCTGGGGAGGAGACAGGTGGGTAGTGCTTACTGGGGTCTCCGCTGGGAGCCAGCATTTGCCATTTTGCTGCTCGGAACCAGGAATAGTTGGGGAACGTTGGGAACAGAATGGTCTACAGGGTCTGTCCCAAGAGCGTCTGACTCTGATTGTTCCTCCTCTTGGAATCGCTTTGTCTTTTGTCATTGGGGGTGGTTTGGGAATGGGATCTCACATGTTCCAGGCTGGCCTAAAATAATATGCAGCTAAGGATGACCCTTTTGCCTCCCAGTGGATTCTAGACATGTGTCATCATGCCCAGAGTATATATGTTGCTCAAATTGAAACTCTTGGCTTCATATATATTAGACAACCCAACTGAACCGAAGTTCAGCTCTGGCCTGAATTTCCTTTGTCCACTAGGCCTGTACAACAGGCCCGTTTCCAGATTTTAGTGTTTCTTCTGTTGAGAGTTTCTTTCGTTGGGCATTTTCCTCAGACCTGCTGGAATATTTTCACATGACTCCTTGGGCACCTTGTTCTGGCCCATGCAGGGTTTGCTGTAAGATACCCTTGAGAACCAATGTGCCTGAGAGGCTCGATGGAGGCCCAGCTGCTGCTGCTGGCAGCCTGGCCTGGGCTGGGCTCATCTCATCTGCTTCTAACCTAGGACATCCTTGGAAAAGGATGGAGGGAGGGAGACGGATGCCAGATGGTGCCATGCAGGCCTGCTGGGGTCAAGTGTACAGCATTGGTCACTTTTAAACTTGGTGACAAATAACGTGAGCAAAACCACTTAGGGAGGAAAGATTTATTCTACCTCCTGGAGCCAGAGCCTGGAGCCTATTGTTGCTGGGCTATGGAAGGGCAAAGCATCATGGGTACAGGACATGTGAGGGAGCAGAGCATTTACCTCTAACAGGAAGGACACAGCTCAAGAAAAGGGACTAGAGTCAAAGGTCCCCTTCAGGCTGACAGGTGACTCAGCGCCTGAATGAGCCTGTCTGTAAACCGGGTGCTTGTACTTGATGCCAGGCTCTCTTGTGGTAAAAGGAGACAACAGACTCCCAGGAGCTGTCCTCTGCCATCTACACATGTATGGGGCATGCTTGTCCTCACACATATTTGAGCTCACACAAGATAAATAAATAAATTCCATTTATTTATTTTATCCTTGAGGGAGCTGGTTTTCTTCTTGTCCAGGCCAGGCAGCAAGTGTCTTTGCCACCTGAGCCATTTCACTGGCTCCAGCATGGTCTTCAATAGTAGTGATCACAAATATTAACTAAAATCTGGGTAACACTGGGTATGGTGGCATATGCCTTTAATCCTAGCATTCAGGAGGCTGAAACAGGTAGATTTCAGTGAGTGTGAGCCCAGTCTGGTCTATACTATGTCTACATAGTGAGTTACAGGCCAGCTAAAGCTTCTTAATGAACCCTTGCCACAAAGACAAGTTATCATTTATGAAAATGTAGTATGCTCGGTGAGGTCGTACAGCGCATGCTAGCTGTCAGAGGCCTCTCCTGCTCTGTGGTGGGCTCTGATTGTTTGCGTCTTCTGAGACAGGATCTCCTGAAACCCTGGCTCTTCTGAATTCCCTAGCTAGACCAAGTTAACTCACAGAGATCCACCTGCCTCTGCCTCCTCAGTGCTGGGATTAAAGGTGTGTGCCACCACAACCGGCCTTTTGCTATCAATTCTCTTTAAGATTTTTCACTGTGTTTGTGTGTAGGAAGGACACAGCCACACTATAGCAGTCATGTGCAGGTCAGATGACAGTGCCGTGAGGCTGCAGATCAAACGAGGGCCATTGGCTTACACGGCAAGGGTTACCCACAAGTCATCTCCCAGGTCCTCTTCCCCCCCTTTGAGACAGGGTCTTATGTAGCCCAGACTAGCCTCTAATTTGTTATGTAGAAGCTGGCTTTGAGCTCCTGATCCTTCCAAGTGGTACACCATTGTGCCTGGCTAAAACATTCCTTTTTTTTTAAGATTTATTTTTGCTTTTTATTTTTATGTATGTGTTGCCTCTTTATGTGTATATGCACTGAGCATATGAAGTGCCCACAGAAGCCAGAAGAGGGCACCAGATCCCCGGAGCTGGAGATCCGGGAGGCTGTAAACCACCTGATGTGGGTACTGGGACCTGAACTCTGCCTGTGACTTATGGGAGAGATCTCATTCAATACTACGTGTGCCAACCTTGTTTCATAGATAGGAAACTGACTTAGGTTATAGGGGCTGGTTAAGCCAAAGGGAGTGACTCAGTATGGAGTCAAGGGCCACACAGCAGTATTCCCAGAACTCAGGAGGTGGAGGCAGAAGAATCGGGAGTTCAAGGTCACCCTTGGCTACATAGACAGTTTAAGACCAGCCTGGGATACATGAGATCCTCACGAAGCAAACCGGTCAGGTCAGATGAGCCCAAGGCTTTCTGACTTCTTGTCACTCCTTCGTCTCCTCACCACCTCAGACACCATCCAACACGTCAAGGACAGCAGGCACATTGTCGTGTACCACAGAGGCCGTTACTTCAAGGTCTGGCTCTACCATGACGGGAGGCTGCTGAGGCCCCGTGAGCTGGAGCAGCAGATGCAGCAGATCCTGGATGACACCTCAGAGCCGCAGCCCGGGGAAGCCAAGCTTGCCGCCCTCACTGCCGCAGACAGGTGCGTGTGTGCGTGCGTGCGTGCATGGCCTCGCACACCCTTCCCGGTGTGTTTGAGGGCCTCAGTCCAATGCCTTAATCCTGGGGTCCTCCGTTCCTCCACCTCCTATAAGCTTGGATCAAAGTCCTGTATCACGGCATTCAGTTAACTTCCTTCGTTTCTTTTTCTGAGGTAAGTGCTCCACCACTGAGCAGCCAGGGAGACTCTGTGTGTGTGTGTGTGTGTGTGTAATGTAGTGTATGTGCATGTGTGTCAATGCTGGGTGTCTTCATCTGTTCCTCTCCATCTTATATTATGCAGACAAGGTCACTCCCAAAGCCTGGAGCTCACTGACTGGCTTGTCTGGCAGACCAGTGAGTTCTAGGGATAATCTTGTCTCTGCCTTCTCAGTACTAGGATAATAGGTCAGGGCCCCAGATCCTCATGCTTATGCAGAGAGTACTTTACCCACACTCCCCAACACACACCAAAGGAGCATGCGTATCTTTAAGACCAGCATTGTGGGGTTGGACTGTGGGAAAGAGAAACTGCCCTGTGCCCTGTGCCCTGTGCCCTGTGCCCTGTGCCCTGCTTTGAACAGGGTAAGAAACAGGTAGAGTGAGTTGGTGGGGAGAGGATTTTGCTCTCTGGGGCCAAAAGTATACAGCACTTCACAAAAGACCATCTTTCACAGAACCCTGAGCTGCTCTAAGCTCTAACTCTTTAATAAAGAGTTGCTCCAGGCACTCAGGAGATAACAAGGCTGTGTGTTGTTTGGAGCCTGGGACTGAGAAGGAAAACCAGAAAGCGAGGAAGGCCATAGTCTATGCTTCATCTCCTGCCTTGAGGGCTGGGGTGCACTGGGGGCCTGCGGCATTTGTGGGTGTTGATACCAAAAGTTGTTGAGAGAGGTGGGTAGTGGATGGGAGGCAGCACAGAAGGCCTGAGGCTGAGAACTGTGGGAGGGACCCAGGATCCATAGGAGGAAGCTACTTCAGGGTAGCTCTGAAGAGAGACCAAGGTGAGCATCATGGTGGGCACATGGAGGTCATTGTGGGAGTGTCATGTGACCAGTCCTGGTCTGGGGTCAGGGGCCAGATGGTGTCGTTCCTTCCCTGCCCCAAAGTAGTTGTGGCATGATCTCTGTGCCTCAGGTTTCCTCATCTGACAAATGGGTCTGTGGTGCTGAAGACATCAGTGGACTGATTGATGCCTGAGAGAGGCTCAGGTCAGAGCCTGGCTCCAGGGCCAGGTCCTTCGGCATTTGTTATAACTTCTGCTGGGGATGTCTGGGGCAGAGAAGGGTGCTTCTCCCTGGCTGCTGCAGAGACAGGTTGGATTTCATTCTGAGCAGTGTGTGTGTGTGTGTGTGTGTGTGTGTGTGTGTGAATATGTTGTTCCTCGGGTACTAGCTGTCGACACTGATGTTGGAGACAGGGTCCCTCACTAGCCTGGAGCATATCCATTTAGGTGACCTGTCTGGCTAACAAGCCCTGGGGATCCTGATTTTGTCTCTCAGACCTGAGATTAGGAGCACATACCACCACACCTGGCTCCTCTACATGGGCTGTGGGGGTGAAATTCAGGTTCTCGGGCTGACAAGCAAGCACTATTGCCTACTGAGCCATCTCCCCACCCTGGACAACTGATTTTAGATGCGTTTACTCCTTGCCACAGAGTGCCCTGGGCGAAGTGTCGGCAGACCTATTTTGCACGAGGAAAAAATAAGCAATCTCTGGATGCGGTAGAAAAGGCAGCATTCTTCGTGACGTTGGACGAATCGGAACAGGGATATAGAGAGGAGGACCCTGAGGCATCTATTGACAGCTATGCCAAATCTCTGCTGCATGGTAGATGTTTCGACAGGTAACTCCCATTTTTAATCTCTGAGGTTGATGGGGGGTTGTGGGAGATGTTTCTGGGGGTACCTGTGAGCAGCCTCCCCAAATCTGACCCCTGCTATGGGGTTGTACTAGGAAGGAATAAGCATCCAACCAGAAAGCTCTGCTTTCTTCCCTCCACACAAACTCAGACACAGTTGTAGGCCCGGTAGTTTTGAGGTCCCCTCCTTTGCTTACCCACCACCCTTCTTAACTGTGGGTTACCTGGCTCCCAGCAGAACTGTGGGAGGGGCCCAGGATACATGGAGGAAGCACATAGGACAGTCCTGGGAACCATCACTGGCCTTGTGCAGTTGCTGTGACCCTGCCCTCCTGGATCCCCTTTCTGTAGGTGTAAAGTGAGGAGGTACCTCCCAGGCCTGGCTGGAGAGGGCATGGCCCCAGACTCCTTGTTACAGTAGTCTACACGCCTCTGGACCCAGGGCTCACACACATGCTATATTGTATCTCTGATACAAGAAGCTATGAATGGCTCTGTGTTCTCTGTGCCCCCTTGAGTCACCTTCCTAGGATGTAGAAGCCTGGAGAATTGTCAGGGTGGAGAGAAGCAACGGTCTCTGCAGAAAGAAGCACCCATGTAGCTTTTGGGTTCCCATGTCGATATAACCCTGGAAGCCCATGATCATGTTGTCTCCCTGTAGGTGGTTTGACAAGTCCATCACCTTTGTTGTCTTCAAAAACAGCAAGATAGGCATAAACGCAGAGCATTCCTGGGCGGACGCGCCCATCGTGGGCCATCTGTGGGAGGTGAGCCACACCATTGTTACCTGTCTGAATGTGGAAGGTGCTTTGGGAAAGAAACCCAACGCAGGCCCACTTGAACTCTGCAGTATTTGTCTAATTCTGTATTGGTTACATTTCTCTCTCCCTGATGAAATACCTTGGAGAGGGAGGAGTGAGTGTGTGTGAGAGTGAGTATGAGTGTGTGTGTGTGGGGGGGGTGCTAGGGATGGAACCCAGGGCCTGCCTCATACTTGCTGGGCAGCTGCTCCACACCAAGGCTGTATAACCTTAGCCTTTATTTTGGAGACAAGGTCTCACTAGATAGAAACATGCTAGACTTGAACTCACTGTGTTGCCCAGACTGGCCTCAGACCTGGAATCCTCCTGCCTCAGCGTGTTGAGTATCAGAGATTACAGGTATGTGCCACCGGGCCTGGGTTAGCATCTTGGCTTATAAAATGGCAGTGTCCTGGAGCCAGAGAGATGCTAGTAGGGTAGAGTCTGACGATCTGAGTTCAACCCCTGGCACCCATGTGACAGTAGAAGGGCAGCACCCCATGTGCACCCTCACTTCACACACCCCATGTGCACCCTCACCTCACACACCCCATGTGCACCCTCACCTCACACACCCCATGTGCATCCTCACCTCACACACCCCATGTGCACCCTCACCTCACACACCCCATATGCACCCTCACACACCCCATGTGCACCCTCACACACCTCATGTGCACCCTCACCTCACACACCCCATGTGCACCCTCACACACCTCATGTGCACCCTCACACACCCCATGTGCACCCTCACCTCACACACCCCATGTGCACCCTCACCTCACACACCCCATGTGCATCCTCACCTCACACACCCCATGTGCACCCTCACACACCCCATGTGCACCCTCACACACCTCATGTGCACCCTCACACACCCCATGTGCATCCTCACCTCACACACCCCATGTGCACCCTCACCTCACACACCCCATGTGCACCCTCACACACCTCATGTGCACCCTCACACACCCCATGTGCACCCTCACCTCACACACCCCATATGCACCCTCACACATCCCCTATGCACCCTCACACACCTCATGTGCACCCTCACCTCACACACCCCATTTGCACCCTCACACATCCCCTATGCACCCTCACACACCTCATATGCACCCTCACCTCACACACCCCATGTGCACCCTCATACATCCTAATAGTTAAATCAAAAAAAATTAAGGCAATGTATCTTACTGAAAATATTTCAGTTACTAAAATGACCAGGTTACTTAAAGACCACCAAATCTCTGTCCCCCTTTCTCCTAACCCAGCTTTCAAAAACACAGAGTTGGGTGTGGTGACACATGTCACCCTAGTACAGGAGCCTGAGGCAGGAGGATCAGGAACTTGAGGCCAGCTTGGACTATAAAACGAAGTCATTTCAAAACAGAGAGAGGCAAAGCAAAAGAAAGGGTCAGACCCAGACTGCAGATCTGGTGCCTTTGTGGACTTCTCAGTCAAATAGCTGTATTGCAGGAATCTGAAATTTATTAAATATTGACGTAACTCTCAACGAAGTTTTAAATTTTTGTAAGATTTTGGACTTCAGGCTAGGGATGCTCTCTCTCTTTCCCTCCCTTCCTCTCTCTTCCAGGGTCTCACCATTTAGCCCAAGCCAAATGGCACTGCTCTTGCCTCAGCCTCGGGAGTGCTGCTGGTTTCGGGTTGCCCGGCCACCCCCAGCTAAGACTTTGCATCTTAGTTTTTCCTTGCAGTGCTGTGCCAGCGATTTCTTTTCCTGTGGTGCAGAGTCAACTGCAGGGTGCAGATTGTGTCTGCTTGTTTGTGCGCATGCTCTGGCCTCCCTCCCTCCCTCGATCACTCACCCTCTCATCCCTTGGGTGCTCGGACCTCTGCTTGGGGTCTTGGCAGAGTCCCAGCTGCTCGGCTTCAGCCAGGGAAGAGTTCCTACACGAGACAGCCTGGGAAAGGAAGAAGCAGGCAGTCTGGATCTAAGACACCAGCGTGCTCCGCTGAGACACCAATTCCAATGGCGAAGTGCAAGGGCTCGTGTCCCTGCGAGGCAGCCCCTGAACTGATGCCAGCAGCAGCCTCAGTCCAGATGCAGATACCTCACCTCCATTAGCTCCCAGACCCTGCGGCTCACACACAGATCTCTGGGAAGCTCTGCAAAGCCCAACAGTATAGGCCCATGAGAATATCCCAGGGACTTTTCAGATAACACATGCACAGCTGCCGTTGGGTAATGAGGGTCTCTGAGGCCCAGGCAACTTGCAGCATACACAGCACCGTTCTCAAGGGCAGACATAGAGGGCACATAGTGGCACATGCCTATAATTCCAGCACTCCAGAGGCTGAGATGGGAGAATTACTGAAAAGCCTGAGGACAATCAGGGCTACATAATAAAAAACAAAACCAAACAAAAGGTTGAAAAGAGATGAAGAAGAAATTTCAGCAAGATATCCACAAGGTCTGGCTGATGTTAAGGTTTCTTGTGTGTCTACATGTATGTGCTCATGAGTGCAGTACATGCAGCAACCAAAGGGGGGCGATAGATCCCTTGGAGCTGGGGTTAAAGGTAGTTGTGAGCTGGGACCCAAACCCCAAACTTCTGCTAGAGCAGCAGGCACTTTTAACAGCTGAGTTGGCTCTCCAGCCCTCGGGCTAATATTTTAAAGTAACTGATCAAGATAAGGCTAAGGAGGCCAAGATCAAGATAAGGCTAAGGCCAAGGCCACAAGTAGAATCAGTATTTAGTTTCCTGTCTGCCTGGTGGAATGAGGAGGACTCTTGAATGGAGCCTAGGTTCCCAGGATAGTGCTGGGCACCCAGCTCTCATCTTGGAGGGACAGTGCCCCAGTAACAATGGGCTGATTCTGAGATGTGAAACCAGGTGGGGACAACTTCGTAGTAGCATCCTGTGTGCTGTGGGTCCAGCATCCTGAGAACTGAGGATCCTCCCATCAGCCCTGATTCAAGGTTTCTCCGCTTACCTTCTCTTGACAGATTCATCTCCTAGAGCAGCTCTGGCTCGGGGAGACGCCTATGCTTCTCTCTTATTACAAAGGGCGCAGAAGGCTGTGGCAGGTGGGCTCCAGAGATGCAGAGGTTCAGAGCCACGGTGTTACCCTCCCTGGTTTCTAGAAACCACCCATCAGTTAGCTTTCTGGGGCCTTCCTGCTCTTTGCCCTCTGGTGTGTGTGTGTGTGTGTGTGTGTGTGTGTGTGTGTGAGAGAGAGAGAGAGAGAGAGAGAGAGAGAGAGTGTGACAGAGACTGGAGAAGGTGCTTGGTGTGTGGAGATTCCGCCCTTACTCCCAGGATTGGTCCCAGGAGTGTGGAGTGTCTGTCCTGAGCGCAGTAGGAAGGAAACACTGCTCACTCGTGGCTTCTACTCCATCTCTGCTTCTTTGTCTCAGTATGTCATGGCCACCGACGTCTTCCAGCTGGGCTACTCAGAGGATGGACACTGTAAAGGAGACAAGAACCCCAACATCCCCAAACCCACCAGGCTACAGTGGGACATTCCAGGAGAAGTAAGTCTGGTGTCCCAGAGACCATCACTCACCTGGGTGGCAATCTTGTTCCTGAGCTCTGGTGATAGGCAAGCTCTCTACCAAACAGAAAGCTGTTTGCCCAGAGTTGGGGAAGGGGCCTGGGATGCTGAGAGAAATGGGACTTCCGTTCTCAGTTGAGATTTCAGCTGAAAAGTAGCTGGGCTTCTGTAAATTCCCTGTAAACAGGGATAAAAACTTAAATCCTAGTCAGGCAATGGTGGTACACTCCCGTAATCCCAGCACTCAGGAGGCAGTAGCAGGCAGATCTTTTTGAGTTCCAGGCCAGCCTGGTCTACAAAGCTAGTTCCAGGACAATAAGGACTACATAGAAAAACCTAGTCTTAGAGATTTTGGGGCTGTGTAAAGATGGCCTGTTTCTGTCATCCCAACCCCTGTGGCTGAGGCCAGAGAATTCTGTGACCGTGTCTCAACAACCAACAACAGATTCTGAGATTCAGTCCACTCAAGTAGGAGCCCTGAGAAGAGATGTTAGGGTTGGAACCATAACTCCAGCCTGTCTGATCCAAGTGTGAGTTTCTGGGGCCTGAGAAGTACTTTTTCGTGTGGTAAAGTCCAGCACTCTGAGGACCCAGGACAGTGTGTGATCCATAGAGGAACAATACCTCTGTGGAGGCCTGACCTTGGGGCCGGGCTGACTGGACCACCAGGGCTCACTGGCTCTCTTCAACACACCTGTAATAGAGCCATGCTGGGTTCATGGCAGAATTTTGAGAAAGATGCAGGTATTTCCTGGAAACCCACGGTCTGCCCCCTCAGCATCCTCACTAGTGGTCTGTCAGGCCTCCTGGCACATCCCAGGTTTACACAGCGTCGCCTGGATGGGATTGGGTGTGTAGTGTCACGTGACTAGTGCCCAGAGTCAGATGGCAGTGACATTGCTATAAACACCATGGCCTCCGCCTCTCATCCAGCTCCTTCCTGGCCCCTGGCCACCGTGGATCCCTGTGTTTGTCCTTTAAAAAACAATATTATTTGTGCTTCTAGAATTGAACACATGTAAACAATGTGTCTTGATTATATCCATGGCTTCCTCCTCCAGCCAGCTCCCCTAAGGCCCTAGACTAGAGACTGAAGTGCAGACTTCCAGACTGTTCCGCCCTGCTTCCTTCTCCTCCTGCTGTGCTTCCCCACTAAGCAGAGCTGCCTTCTTCCTCTGCAGTGCCAGGAGGTCATAGAGACATCCCTAAGCAGTGCCAGTTTTTTGGCAAATGATGTGGACCTGCATTCCTTCCCATTTGACACCTTTGGCAAAGGCTTGATCAAGAAGTGCCGGACGAGTCCCGATGCCTTCATCCAGCTGGCACTGCAGCTCGCACATTACAAGGTAAGAAGGGCACTCACTGTGGGCACTCTGGAGCTGTTTCCCTAGTGGGCAGAGGCTATAAAGCCCAGCATGGAGGGCAGCTGACACCAAACACCAGCCCTGGGGCTACCTGCGGTACCAAGGTGTGAAATGCTAGACTGCAGAGCAGATCACCCTTGGTTTTGTGACATCCCTCTCAGGCTCCTATCACAGATGAGAGCTTGGGACATAAGCAAATGAACAGTGTAACCTGGACTGGAGAGATGGCCTGGCGGTTCAGACCACGTGCTACCTCTGCAGAGGACCCCATTCGGCTCTTGGCACCTTCACATAGCGGCTCACAGCCACCTGTAACTGCAGTTCCATGGGATCTGGTGCCACTCTTCTGCCTTCTGTGAACTACACATAGTTACACATATGCACAAAGGCAAGCACACACATAAAATGTTAAAATATAAATCTTGTAAAACAACCCCATAATAAGCTCTGACTCTTACAGTATTGTTAAGAAATACTTAGGACAAATTGCTTAATGTGTCTGACTTTTGACAGGCCTTTCCTTAAAGCAGAAGTTATGAGCTCCTCATTGCTCTAGGCTGAGTCAGATTTCTGTATCCACCCAGGACTGTGTGCCAATTCTATCGTTTCCCTGAGCAGTGCTAAAGGGTGGCAGAAGCAATCTGTACCTGTGTGAGGATGTGGAAGGAACTTTAGTTCTTGGTAGAGGTCAGCCTACTCCAGACAGAAGCATTCAGTTGCTGGCAATGCAGAAGTCATTGTGGCACCAGATCTAGAAGTGCACAGTGGGAGGGTGGACATCCCAGGGGCTCAGCTTCAGGTGCCACCAGCTGTGTCCACCACCCTTGCCTCCCCAGGAGCTCTTCCTGCCCCACCCCTACCCTGTTTCTCTTCTTGTTCTCTCTGGCACAACTCCCAAGGCCTCTGTAATCACTTCTAACCCCAGCTTCCTCGACTCTCTCCCTAGCCACGCCCCCTGACCACTCCCCTGCTGCCTTTTCCCCAGCCCTAGCCACACTCTCCTCCAGCCAGGAGCCTCTCATCTCTTCCTGAAGCTCATCGCCAGCTTCTACTCTGCTTCCAGAAAGGCAGCCTTACCTGCAGACACCTTTGCTTCAAGCTAAGGAGTGCTGGCTGCAGTAGCCTTCCACCTGTGATACCTCCCATCCTGCCTTCCACAGGTGGCCCTTCTGTCCCATCCAGACAATAGGCTTTTCCCATCTGCATCTGCTCGCTCCTCCTGGCTACTGTCTTGTCCATGGCCATAGTGACTGAACTCCTCCTCATTCCCTAGTCCTGCCCTCTTGCCTGTCCCTCCCCTGTGTCTCTCAGACCTCAGACCTTGCTGTGTGCCTTGTCCTTTCTCCTAAAAATTCACATCAGCTGGAGGGCTTTCTGGAGGACATTGTGGCCTTAGTCATGTCTTGGACCAGAAACCATGCAAAGACAAACTCCAGGAGGCTGGAGAGACGGCTCAGCAGTTAAGAGCACCGTCTGCACTTCCAGGGGATTTGAGTTCAATTTCTAGCACTCACATGGCAGCTCACAGTCATCTGTAACTCCAGTCCTCAGGGATCCAGTGCCCTCTTCTGGCCTCTGGACACCAGGTTTATCCTTGTTGGTCAGATGTATGTGCCGGCAACACACACACACACACACACACACACACACACAGTGGGGGAAGCAGACTGCCACCTCCTCTCAGATCCATTCCAGGTCCCTTCTCCCTTAGACTTAGATGGCCACTCCCACCTGTTAGCCTGTTAGCCCTAAGCTAGTTTTCCTTCCTTCCCAGGACATGGGCAAGTTCTGCCTCACGTATGAGGCTTCCATGACTCGGCTCTTCCGAGAGGGGAGGACAGAGACTGTACGCTCCTGCACTACGGAGTCCTGCAACTTTGTGCTGGCCATGATGGACCCCACAACAACGGTAAGACCATGGTGGCAGAACATGGCATGGTGCATGGTTTCTGGACGACACTAGAACAGTGGTTCTCAACTTGTGGGTCGTGACCCCATTGGGGTCACATATCAGATATCCTACACATCAGATACTTACACTGTAATTCATAAAGTAGCAAAATTACAGTTATGAAGTAGCAATGAAATAATTGTATTCATTATGAGGAACCATGTTACACAACATGAGGAACTGTGTTAAAGGGAGACAGCAAGAGGAAGGTTGAAAGTCACTGCCCTGGAAGCTGACCATGAAGCTCCATAGCCCCTCCAGCTCCACCCTTCCTCCCTCAACCCCTCCTCCCCCTGCTCCTCCACCCTTACCCTACTTCTGCATCCCCTCCCCCAGCTCCTTATGCATAGGAACAGAAAGCATTTAAGAGGACATACAGAAGAGAGTATTGCTCGCTGAGCTTTGGGAATGAGATTATATGTATCGAGACCCTTCACATGCGACTGGACATGGCACAGACACAGGAAACCGGACACCCATCCCTGGGGTCAGAGCCTGTCTGACCAATCTACCAGATACTACAGAGTACTACAGTATGTTCTGCCTCTTAGGAGCCCTGCAGTGGCCTTGGGAAAATGAACTCAGATGAATCCAATGCATTGCTGGTCCCAGCTGGCACATGGCCACATTCAGAGCTATGCCTAGGTTCCCCAAGCCCTGAGACAGGCGTTTACCACCAACAGACAACAGACTGCATTTTTTCTTTTTTTTTTTTTTTACTCTAGAGAGAGGAAAAAAAAAAAAGCAAGCGGCTACTTCTGTCACTAGAACTTCCAGGAGGCTCCTATGAGGCTGGGTCTGTCATAGGAAGGCCAGTGCCTTGACATACCTCCATGTAGAGGCCACGTGTCTCAGGTGGTGTTGTAATGTCCAGAAGATTCCAAAGCAGCCTATATGTCTGTGTTTGTTATGTGTGAACACATGTGTATGTATGTACTTGTGTTATGTTGTACATGTGTATACACATGTGTAGTGAGGCCGGAAATGTGCGCTGTTGTCTTCATCCATTACGCTCCACCCTGTACTTTGAGCCAGGGTCTCTCCCCGAATGTAGAGCTGCTACTTAGGCTAGACTGGCTGCTCAGCAAGCCTCCCCCTTGGGTCATAAGGAAGCCCTCACATTTTAGCAGAGTAGCCAAGGAGGGTTAGCGTTCATCCCTGTGACAAAATAAACTTGGGGTCAGAGCTGGGATAGAGCTCCAGGTTTGGCAAGAACTCTTAACAGCTTGAGTGGTCCACATTTGGCTCTCTGTGTACATAGCACACACACCGTCACAGGGTGCCTCTCCATCAACCTACCTACTGCCCAGCAGCCCTTCTGAGGCAAGAATCTGGAAAGGGATCGTGGGCTGGTGGGGCTCTGTCAAGTATATTGGTCACAGCACCCTGCCTTTTACAGACCACTGAAGAGAAAGTGGCCCGACGCACAACCTGAACCATGCAAAGCATGTCCTTCTCCTGTTGACCCTTAGGCAGAGCAGAGGTTCAAGCTGTTCAAGATAGCTTGTGAAAAGCACCAGCACCTGTACCGCCTCGCCATGACGGGCGCTGGCATCGACCGCCACCTCTTCTGCCTCTATGTGGTGTCCAAGTATCTGGCAGTCGACTCACCTTTCCTGAAGGAGGTAAGTGCTTGGACTGTGTGTGTCCAGCCTGGCTTTTCTGTGTTGAGACAGGATCTTACTCTGTAGCCTAGGCTAGCCTTAAATAGCAATCCTCCTGCTTCAGCCTCCTGAATGCTGGGACTACAGGCATGCATCAGCATACTGGCTTTTAACAGTGGCTGCATAGAATGAGCTAGAAAAGCCCTTGAGAACCTAGAGGTGGGTTTGTAGAGGCTACCTTAGACCCCACGGGCTGTCCTCTGCCTTCCCTGTGAGAGGCAGTTTGGTCAAGGGGAGGGGCTCAGATACTTTAACCTTAGTGTGGCCCTGAGGGGCTTGGAGAAATAGTCTCTGACCACGCAGTTTTTCCTTGCCTCCCTCTTAGGGGATCCTCAGACAAAAAGGAGGTATTCTGCATTGCTCTCTGCATTGCTCTCTGCATTGCTCTCTGCATTGCTCTCTGCATTGCTCTCTGCATTGCTCTCTGCATTGCTCTCTGCATTGCTCTCTGCATTGCTCTCTGCATTGCTCTCTGCATTGCTCTCTGCTGCTGTATAAAGCACTCTGACCACTTGCCCCTTGGAAGTCAGGGCAGGAACTTAAGCAGGAACAGAGTCAGAAGCTGTGGAGGAAGGCTTCTTGCCGGCCTGTGCACGGGCTCACATTTGGTTAACTTTCTTTACAAATATAATTTTACATGTGTGCTTTGCCTTCATGTGTAGGTGTATGTTTGGTGTGTGTGCAGTGCCTAGAGGGATGTCTAGGAACTAGAGTTACAGGTCCACTATGTGGGTGCTAGCAATCAAAGCTGGGTGCTCTTAGCCACTGAGCCCTCTCTCTAGTCCTCTCCAGCTAGATGGACACCTGTCCAGGGACAGAACCCACCTACCCTGAGCTGGACCTTCCTGCAGCAAGACAATTTCCCACAGACATGTCTGTCTTAATGAGTGTTTTGGGCAGAAAGTGTTTATTCAGCTTACATGTCCATATCATAGTCCATTACTGAAGGAAGTCAGGATAGAAACCCAAGCAGAGGTGGACCTGTGAGGTGGGACCTGGCGCATAGGCCATGGAGGGGTGCTGCTTGCTGGCTTGCTGCCCCTGGTTCACTCAGCCTTTCCTATAGAACTCAGCATCACCAGCCCAGGGATGATCCCATCCAGAATGGGCTGGGCCTCCCTAAATTGATGGATAATTGAGAAAATGCCTTACATCTGGATCTCACTGAGGCAGTTCCTCAACTGAAGTTCCTTCCTCTATGATGACTCTAGCTTGTGTCAACCTGACACATAAAACAAGCCAGGACAGTGTCCACAAATCAGTGTGATGGCAGATAGTCACTCAGTTGAGAATGTCTTGTGGTTCCTCCCAGGTGATTGTCAGCAGTGTCAGGTTGACAGTCGGTGCTCACTAGGAGAAGCGAGTAGGGAAGTCATGTGGACATTTTTTGCTTTGTCGCAGGTACTGTCTGAGCCATGGAGGTTGTCCACGAGCCAGACTCCTCAGCAGCAGGTGGAACTGTTTGACTTTGAGAAATACCCTGACTATGTGTCCTGTGGCGGGGGCTTTGGGCCGGTAAGTGCAGCCAGGCCCACCCACTAACTTCAAGCCCATCCCATTGTCCCCAGGCTGGCCTCAAACTCACTCACTGTAAAGTCCAGGCTGGCCATCACCATCCTCCTGCCTCAGCCTCTTCAGTGCCCAGACTTACATTGAGAACAGGAAGTCGCCGTCCACGTTATCTCATTTCCTAGTGATAAAACTGCCCTTTCTCTCTCTGCAGGTTGCTGATGACGGCTATGGTGTTTCCTACATTATTGTGGGAGAGAATTTCATCCACTTCCATATTTCTTCCAAGTTCTCTAGCCCTGAGACAGTGAGTATATTGGGCACTACTTTTTCTAGACATGAGGTAAATTTCTTTTTGGAGGGAGCACATCTTTAACCAAAACATTCATTTCAGGTGTCATCCTTTTTTTAGCTTAGTTTCACATCGATGAATTTCACCCATTTGAAAGACATATATTTATTTCATTTACCTGCCTTTGATGGTAGCAGTGGTCTTAAGTCTCAATGTGTCTGTGTTTCTGTCATTCTTTCTACTCTAAACAACTCCGTGAGCAGGTTCTGGCCTTCCGTAGGGAGTAAGTCTCTGAGGGAGCCTCTTGGGAACCTCTAATGGTGGCCCTCCGCAGTATCAGCCTAGCCAGTGCTACAAAATCTTCCAGGCTGCCCACTCCCACCCACAGACCCCGAGTCCTCAGGAAGCTAGGCATGAGTTACACACCTCTAATCCTAGCATTATTTAGGAAGCTGAGGCAGGAACTGAGAGTTCAGGGATAGCCTGGGGTGTAGTACAGAGTGACAGGGAGGCCTCAGATCTGACCCATCCATGCATATATCAAGCCACCTATGGCTGTCCCCCACTGAGTGCTCAGGGTGCTTTTATTGCTCCTCCACTAATTCCCTCAGAGCTTGGAGAGTGGGAAGACAGGAGGTTGGCCTAACCCAGGGACAGATGATAATGGGCAATTCCAAAAGTGAGACTTGCTGCGTGCCAGAGCTTTTCCTTCTCTGTGTCTCTGTCTCTGTCTCTCTCTGTCTCTCTCTCTCTCTCTCTCCCTCTCTCTCTCTCTCTCTCTCTCTCTCTCTCTCTCTCTGTGTGTGTGTGTGTGTGTGTGTGTGTGTGTGTGTGTGCTTGCACAAGCACTTTATCCACTGAGCCATCTCCCCAACTCCTCTCATTTGGTTCTTTTTTTTTTTTTTCCATTTTTTATTAGGTATTTAGCTCATTTGGTTCTTTTTTTTCCATTTTTTATTAGGTATTTAGCTCATTTACATTTCCAATGCTATACCAAAAGTCCCCCATACCCACCCACCCCCACTCCCCTACCCACCCACTCCCCCTTTTTGGCCCTGGCGTTCCCCTGTACTGGGGCATATAAAGTTTGCGTGTCCTATGGGCCTCTCTTTCCAGTGATGGCCGACTAGGCCATCTTTTGATACATATGCAGCTAGAGTCAAGAGCTCCGGGGTACTGGTTAGTTCATAATGTTGTTCCACCTATAGGGTTGCAGATCCCTTTAGCTCCTTGGCTACTTTCTCTAGCTCCTCCATTGGGAGCCCTATGATCCATCCATTAGCTGACTGTGAGCATCCACTTCTGTGTTTGCTAGGCCCCGGCATAGTCTCACAAGAGACAGCTACATCTGGATCCTTTCGATAATATCTTGCTAGTGTATGCAATGGTGTCAGCGTTTGGATGCTGATTATGGGGTGGATCCCTGGATATGGGTCTCTACATGGTCCATCCTTTCATCTCAGCTCCAAACTTTGTCTCTGTAACTCCTTCCCTGGGTGTTTTGTTCCCAATTCTAAGGAGGGGCATAGTGTCCACACTTCAGTCTTCATTCTTCTTGAGTTTCATGTGTTTAGCAAATTGTATCTTATATCTTGGGTATTCTCATTTGGTTCTTGAAGACAGAGTCTTGCTATATAGCCCAGGCTGGGTTTGAACTTGCTGCAGTTGATGCTCCTGCCTCAGTTTTCAGGCGCTGGGATTTATTTGCCCGGCTGCTGATGTGCTGTTCGGCTTCTTTCTTTTAGGACTCACACCGCTTTGGGAAGCACTTGAGACAAGCCATGATGGACATTATCACCTTGTTTGGCCTCACCGCCAATTCCAAAAAGTAACTGTCGGAGCCGCACGGAAGGAAAATGGACTCTAGTGATACAAACCAAATGAATAGGTGTTGCTCCTGACCATAGGACAGGCAGAAAATTGTTCTTATAAAACTCAGTTTTCCTTCCAGAAGGTTTACCGTCGGTCTCCCTAGAACAACCGTAGGCTCCACCGTTTGACTTGTGACCCTACTACATCCAGAGATGCCTTGGCTCCAGGAATATTGGGCACAGTCCCCCGAAGTCTTTTGAATCGGCTCCTAATGGATAAAGGGATTTAAATGCTGGTGAATCCCTGGATTTTGGGGGTTGTATCAATATGTGTTGGAGGTGACAGACTTCCTCAGTGGTGACCCTGTGGATACTTGGGACTTGACTTCACCCAGGCAGTGAGAGCATCACCTTGTGGAAAGAGAAAGTGGCTTCAGAGCCAGTGGAGGTAACAGCTCTAGCTAACACACCTGTAACACACTAATGGAATGGTTAGGCCTGGGGATTAAGGTTCTGCTATGAATGACAGCCACCATCGCTTTGGGAGTCCACATTTGACTCCACATTTCCTGGAAGCAGGATACCACCTCCTCAGTGCCACCTTCGAAACCCAGTGCCTTAACGATGGGAGCCCATTGGCAAGTGGGGCCATAGAGAAGGCTTAGCATGTGAAGCCTTTGGGTGGATATGTGAGGGTGCTGCTTCCCCTCACAAGTTCCTGCATAGAGATGTCCCTAAGTAAGCACTTCCCCCACCCTAGAAGATGAGGTCCCTGGTGGAGGGAGCGATGCAGAATCTCATTGGCCACCAGTTCCATTAAGCAACAAAATAACAGATGTGTCCACAGAGGGAAGTGAGGGGCTTGGTAGTCAAAGGCTACCAAGTTGGACACCAGCTGGAGAGTGTGGCAGCCATTGGCAAGGAGAGTGAGACCCTGGTCACTGAGTCAGGCATACTGACACAGGCAGCCAAAGCCTTGTCATGGCAGCCAGGAGATAGAGATCCTGGCAGATACACCAACGGGCTCATCTTCTAATCCCACCCAGTCAGATTCCAACCAGAGCAAATTCGATAGAAGGCTAGGTCATTTTGGTGACAGACTCGGGGGTCTCAAGTAATGGGTGCTTTGTACCCAAATACCATCCCTCTGTGAGAGTGCCTTTCTTGACAACATCCAATAGACTGTAAAGCAACTCCGTTTGGTATTCCATGTAAACATAGCATAATGGAGTGGCCTCCCCTACCTGTTACCATCCTGTCCTGACAAGTTTAGCTCTTCGTGTTTTAAATCATGTATTTATTTTCCAGTGCCCCTTTGGCCTTGCTTGATTCCTACTCGTGTGCTAGCTGTAACAGAAGTGAGGGTGGGGTGGCCAGAAGTACAGAGAGGTGCTGGCTGAACAGCTCATGCGTGTTTTATAAGTATCCATGAATACAAAAAAAAGAATCACACCTACAAGGGCCAAAGTTTTTTTCCTACTAAAAACAAGAAAACAAAAGGCAACATAAATATATAGCAGAGACAACTGTAAGTCAAAGCCGCCTGACCGCGCTCTTAGGACTACTTGCTAACCTCTGTTACTCGGAGTATTCCTGCTAGTACCCAAGTGTGACATTCCTCTCTCAGGTCTCCAGTGTCCTTCCTTGCTGCTCCTGAGCAGTTACCAATGCAATTTTTTACTCCTTCCAAGGCAGAAGAGTGGGCTTTCACTGTAAGTGTTCAAAGGAGGAGGTAAGACTACTATGTATTTAATGTGGAACAAAACATAGTCTTACCGCAGCCAAGGTTCGAATTTGGTTTTCTAATCTGTCCATTGCATGTAAATACCATATGCTGTTTGGATATAAATCTTAGAAATGCATGTGTGAACGAATATAGCTGACCATTAATAAAACATTAATCCCGCCTACTACATCATCTGTCCCTGTCTCCCTTGTCATACTAATCAGGGTTATACTATCAGGTACTGGCTGTGAGCCTGCAGTGTGCAGGGCACCACTGTCATGTACTTGACCAAGGAGCAGCACACAGTGGAGCTATCCTCCATTCCTGTGTGGGTGCCTGGCACCACAGAGGTGCTATAGTGCATGTTCAGTGAATGATAACACTTCCTTTTTAGAAACATGTAATGTGTGTGCCTGTGTGGCATATGCACATTGGCATACGGCTGCAGGTACATGAAGAGGCCAGAGGAGTTGTCCGGCATTCTTCACCCCCTTTCTTTGAGACAGGGTCTGTATCTAAACCTGGAGCTTATATTTTTTTGGCAATGCCAGTGGCCAGCAAGCCCCAGGAGTGCTGACTCGGTCCCACTTCAGTGATGGGTTTTAGGCATGTGTACAAGCACACCTACCATGTTAAGGGATGAACTCTGGTATCTGAACTCTGGTCCTCATGTCATCTGTGTCTTAACTGCTGAGCCATCTCTCCAGACCAGCACTGAGTTTCTTCATCAGGCTCTTCCAAGCATCTGCTCTAGGCACGGAGAATAAAGAACTAGCTCCCTGCCTCTAGTTCTGGATGTTAGCTCCAGTTCCAAGACAGCCAACTGAAGGAAGGATCCTAAGTATTGCAACTCGAGTGAGGTCTGGGCACGATGTCATGGACCTCGAATCCCAGTACTAGGAAGGTGAAGGTAGGAAGATCATGACTATGAGGCCAACCTAGGCTACATAGAGAGTTCCAGACTAACCTGATCTATATAGTGAAACCCTGTCTCATAGAATGAAACAACATGAAACTGGACATAGCAATTAAGAACACTTGTTGCTCTTCCAGAGGACCTGGGGTCAATGCCCAGCACTCATGGTAACTTGCAACCACCTGTAACTCCAGTTCAGAGCATCTGACACCCTCTTCTGACCTCCAACACAGGCATGCACATGGTGCACATACAGACAGACAAAACATCCATTCACATAAAATTTTTTTTTTTTTTTGGTTTTTCGAGACAGGGTTTCTCTGTATAGTCCTGGCTGTCCTGGAACTCACTCTGTAGACCAAGCTGGCCTCTAATTCAGAAATCTGCCTGCTTCTGCCTCCCGAGTGCTGGGATTAAAGGGGTGCGCCACCACCACCTGGCAAAAATAAATCTTTAAAAAATGTAAAAATAAACAAGAGCCCCAAGAGCCAGATGTAGGAAGTGGAAGCTGGCACAAGGAAGTGCCCAGCTGGGCATGGGTTAGAACTGTGACCAACAAGAATAACAAGACAGAGGCAGCTTTAGCCAACCTACTGGGACAGCAGCAGTCATGGAGGTGCCAGGCTTCATTCTGACCAGCTTGGTGACATACCAGTGTCTGTGTTTATCTGGTGGATAGGTGTCTGAGACTCCTTACCATTCTTTCTTGGCAATTTTTGATTGAATGCACTAGGATTCTCAGGCTAGCCCTTAATGCAGTGTGCTTATTACAGCTGTGGAACATGTGTGCACAGACCCAGGAGAGCATAGGGAGATACGAGCCATTGTGACAGTCTGGTGCACGACAAGATGTCAGCCTCACCTTCCATTTAAACAGTTGGTGAGAGACTTTCATAGTATGTAACTGAGTCGGGGCTCGCCTCATTTTAACTGGAAGAAGCCGCCAGAGCACTGTATAGAATCCTTCTCAACGATATGGGAATGCAAGGTGCAAAGGAATTCTTGCTGCCGACTGTGGGATGTGGATTAGCTTACAGAGTGCTTGCCTGGCATGCAAGAAGCCCTGGGTTTAATTCCCATACTAAATAAGCTGATGATAGTGGTGCATACCTATTATCCTAGCACTCAGTAGGCAGAGGCAGGAAAATGAGAAGTTCAA
This sequence comes from Mus musculus, assembly GCF_000001635.26. Lineage (NCBI taxonomy): Eukaryota > Metazoa > Chordata > Mammalia > Rodentia > Muridae > Mus > Mus musculus. The sequence goes on from NC_000085.6 coordinate 3,387,622, forward strand.
GATTGCCTTTGATTACATAGTAAATTCAAGGAAGTCTGGGCCACATGAGACCTTACCTTTAAAAGATATAAGTAAAACATGAGTTGGAAGCCAACCTGGACTAAATAGTGATCACCAGGTCAACTAGAGTCACGCAACAAGACCCTGTCTCAAACAGACTAACAAGAAACTAAAATGGCTGATGAGGTAGCTTAGTGGGTAAAGGTGTGTGCTGCCAAGTCTGACAACCTGAGTTTGATCCCAGAAGCCGCACAGGGAAGGAGAGACAACTCTCGACTCTGGAACGTTTTCCTTTCCTTCAGATTAATGCCATGGTGTGTCCACAAATGTATATGCAAATACGCATTAAGTGTAAATAAACAAAACCCTGAAAGCAAAACCTGATGGCACAGGATTTTAATTGCAACTACTGAGACTGAGACAAGGTAACACGTTCAAGGGCAGAGTTCCCAGCATGTAGGAGGCCCTAGATTCAATCTCCAGTACTGCCTGAGCAATAATAGATAAATGTACTGGAAGTGACTCACAGGTTAATAGCACTTTTTTTCGCTGAGGACCCAAACTCACTTCCCAGCACCTATTAACTCAGTTTCGTAATGCCCCCCCCCCCCCCAGGTTGGACCGTTAGGGAAGGGGGCGGGGCCATCTCTGCCTGGACAGGGCGGGCCTTAACAGGGGTGGGTGGGGCCTCCCACCTAGCACTGCTTCAAATTTCCTGGAGTATTAGTCATGTTTTTAACCCCAATTTTTGGGAGGCAGAGGCAGGTGGAGCTCTGTGAGTTCCAGGCCAGCTTGGTCTACGTAAAGAGTTCTAAGCCAGCCAAGTCTACCTACTAAGATTCTGACTTAAAAACAAAAACAGATGAAAAGGAGGGGTGAAAATGATGTAAATACAGTACTCACCAATGAAATTTTCAAAGTTTAAAAAAAGAGAGAAAGAACCACCACCTGGGAGCCTCAGTTTCCCCCACTAGGTGCAGGAGAGGTTGGCTGATACCCAGTCCCTCCAGCCTCCATCCAAGCATACCGAAAGGCTGCCTTGTGGGCCAACCACAGCCCAGGTCCCATCCATCATGCTCAGGCCCCGCCCACCAAGAGCCAAAGCCCAACCTCCATGGCAAGGCCCCGCCCACCATAGACACCCACCTACCACAACCCAGGCTCCTGTCATCTTGGCAGAGGCCCCACCCACCGCAGCCCAGGCTCCGCCCCGTTCAGTCAGAGACGGGCCCCGCCCCTTTCCCTAACGGTCAACGGTCGTCCAGCCTCTCAGAAGCAAGGCGAGCTGGACGGCCGCGTCGTGTCGCTGTTCTCGGGTCCCAGTGGCCATGGAGGACGCGCTGCTCGGCGCCATGACTGGCCCCGAAGACGAGCTGGGCGCCGAGCTGTTCGGGTCAGAGCGTGTGTTCGCGGACGGGCTGGCGCTGAGCCCCGCAGGCGGTGCGGCCGATCGGGATGAGTTGCCGGTTCTGGCCGACGCCTACCTGGGCGCCACCGAGCCAGGGGAGCCGCTGCTGCGTGCGCTCAGCCCCCCGCCGGGCGCTGAGGTACCGGCCGCCCTGCTCGGCGACTTCCCGGGGCTGCCCGAGCTCCGCAGCCCAGACGACGCCGCTCCGCCTCCCGCCTACAGCGTGCACGTGTTATCGTCGTTACTTCCCGGTGCTCGCGGGCCCGCGCTGTTGCCGCTAAGCGCAGGAGTGCGCGTGATCCCAGTAAGCGCCAGCAGGGGCCACCGTCGCGCCGCCTCTCCGCGTGCCTATCCTGTGGGCTGGCCCCGGGCAGCAGGCTCAGGCACCACAAGGGATACAAGGGAGGTGGCACCTCCCTGCCCAGCCTTTTCCCCTGCAGATGACTGTGCCACACTAGAAGAGCTTATAACTGTTGCCATCACAGTGTGTGTTCCTGGCCTGTTGGACTTGTGTCTCCACCCACCTCCGCCCCAGCAGGGCTAGGGATAGAACCCAGGGCCTTTTGCGTGTTCTGCAGATAGTTTTCAGCCTGGTAGTTTGGGATTGGCTGGGAGATTTTTTTTTCTTCACACCAAAGACTTCCATTATTGAGGATTTTTTCAGTTGATGATCTCCCCCTCTGTAAGATAAGGGACAGTTCTTTAAACCTATGTAGAGTTTTGATGAATTCTGCTTCTCAACCATATTGCTAAGCTATATAGCAATTCCTTGAAATTGCTATATAACTTAGGAGAACCTCTGATTCTCCTGCCTCTACATCCTGAGTGCTAGGTGTACAGGTGAGCCCCACCACACCCGGCTGATACAATGCTGGGACCACACCCTGCCTTATGCTAGTCCACTAACCCAACTAACCCACATCCCCAACACCTCACTGTTGCCAATAGAAAGGAATCAACCTTTTAAAGGAAACCAGGCACAGGTCAGCCCCCAAAGAACCCTGCTTGGGAAACTGGGCTCCTCATCCAGTCAAGTGTGTCAGGTCTAGAGTAAGCCTTCATAGAATTTTTGTTGTTTTAAATCTCTGTGGAGATGACAGGAGCCTGGCTTTGTACACCAATAAGTCACAGCTAGTAGAGCTCAGAACCCAGAAATCCTGTTCCCTGCTCAATTTACAGAGAAGGTGGGACTCTAGCCTTCCCACAGGAACCTTCTAACTCAGCCTCATTCCCAGGCAGAGGCCTCCTCCTGGTTTCCAGTGCTTCCAAATGCCAGCAGTTTGATTTACCTTAAACAGGAGCTGGCTCAGCACCTTCTGCCTCCTAGCTCTCCTCTCCCCTCTATGAGAAGAACAGGAAAGGGAATAAGCCAGTGTGGAAGAGAGGTTTAATTATTGGGTGACAAAACTTTGTGTGTGTGTGTGTGTGTGTGTGTGTGTGTGTGTGTGTGTGAGGGGGATGGTTTCGAGACAGGGTTTCTCTGAAGCACTGGCTGTCCTGGAACTCACTCTGTAGACCAGGCCGCCCTCGAACTCAGAAATCCGCCTGCCTCTGCCTCCCAAGTGCTGGGATTAAAGGTGTGCGCCACCACACCCGGCATGACAAAACTTTAAAACACTTTTTAAAGGTTTTTTTAATGTGTGAATTTGTTTACATGCCTTGTAAGCATGCAGTACTCAAGGAGGCCAGAAGAGGGTGGCAGATCCCCCAAAACAAATCACCCACCAGTTGTGAGCCACCATGTGGGTGCTGGGAACTGAACCCAGGTCCTTTTGTAGACCTTTTTGTTTTTGTGAGGCAGTCTCATGTAGCCTAGGCTGGTCCTGAACTCTGTACCTGCACATGATCTTCATGCCTGCTCCTCCTTTCCCACAAAAGGGTTAGGATCCCAGGCTCAGGCCAGCACTCCTGGCTCTTTCTGAAGGAACCCTCCTCACACATTTTCATGCAGTTAGGTTCAGTCTAGAAAAGTACTACTGCTGTAGTATAAATAGCTCTGATATTTGCTGCTGCTGCTGAAGTCAGCAATTGTGTGTTTGTGGGTAGGGGGAAATCATTTTGGTGAGACTCCAATGAACTACTGCCAGGTTCCCAAGGCAGCAAGCAAGAAAAAGTGTAAGTTTCCTGCATTTCTGTAAAATCTGAATTCTGCATAAGGCTGCTCCTCAAAACCTAACTGTACTTTCTTGTCTTCTAAGGTTTGGATCACACAAGTCTGATGTAAATTTTGTAACCACTGGGACCTTTCCACTTTTAAATCCCATTGCTTCTTAGTAAATGCAATTTTGTCTCATTTATCTATTTTATAATTGGATTTATTTATCTGTGTGTGGGTGCATGTTCCACAGTGCACATGGAGAGGTCAGAGGACAACCTACAACAGTTGACTCTCTCTACCATGTGTGTTCTTGAGTTCAAACTTGGCTCGTCAGGCTTGGTAGCAAGTGCCCTTACCTACTGAGCTATCTTGCTGGTCCTCTTTCTTTCTTTCTTTCTTCCTTTCTTTCTTTCTTTCTTTCTTTCTTTCTTTCTTTCTTTCTCTTTCTTTCTTTCTTCCCTTCCCTTCCTTCCTTCCTTCCTTCCTTCCTTCCTTCCTTCCTTCCTCTCTCTCTTTTTTTCTTTCTTTCTTTCTTTCTAAAAGATTTATTATATGTAAGTATACTGTAGCTGTCTTCAGATGCTCCAGAAGAGGGTGTCAGATCTCATTACAGATGGTTGTGAGCCACCATGTGGTTGCTGGGACTTGAACTCAGGACCTTCAGAAGAGCAGCCAGTGCTCTTAACCGCTGAGCCACCTCTCCAGCCCTATTTATTTCTTTTTGATGCAGGCTCTCAGTATGTTCCCAACTCTTGTCCTCTTCACATTCTGGACCTGATGGCGTCCTCAGAGTTCTCCATCCTGAGGCTGCTCAGATGACTAGATTGCTTTATTTCTCAAAGGAGAAAATGGTTCCTGACTGAGGGCCAGGGCAATCCTTGCTCCGCTGCTGACCCCAGACTTAGACGTCAGTCTTCCACGTGCTATCACTTCACTCCATGTCTGTATCCTCTAATGTGACCACTGCTTTTCCAGGTTGAAATCAAAGAAGCAGGTGGTAGTGTGCCAGGCGGCAGCCCTGAAGACGCAGCTTTCCAGGCCCCTCTGGCTCAGGAATCCTGTTGCAAGTTCCCATCATCCCAGGAGGCAGAGGAGGCCTCCAGCTGCCCTCGGAAGAAAGACTCCAGCCCCATGGTAACTATGTTAAAAAAAAAAAAAAAAAAAAGGCATCACTCAGCCAGTCCAAGATCCCCGCCTGCCCCTGCTGTTCACCATAAATAATGCTGTCTGCTATCTGTGTAGAGTGTTAGGAACTGAGGTGGGGACAGTCCACCCTAGAGTTTGGACTGATGGTTTCTCCAAGGCTGTGTTTCTATAGCTTCAGGGCATAGGCCCAACCTTCTGCCAGCTTTCAGGTTGCAAAGGTGTAATGGCCACCTCTAGGGACTGTTCTTGTGTGATGTCTTTTCCTTATCTCAACCCCTCAGGCAGTCTAGTCTGTTTTGGATTACAGCTGCCTCAGGGCTGTCTCAGCCCTAGGTGTGGTGTGGTGTGTGCTTCTGGAAGTGCTCTGCAGACAATCATTAGCACTTCAGCCCAGCTTGGGCTCCACAAGCAGCACAGCCGCAGAGCCTTCAGCCACTCCAGATAAGGCTGCCCCAGAAACTCTTGAAATAATGTCCTTGTGAAATCTGTCTTTTGGGTGCAAACACTACTACCCATCTGTGTCTGAGACTTATTTGGACTCACAGGTTTTGATGGCAGAGCTTCCCAGGACCTTTGAGAAGCCATAGGAAAAGGACTGTGACTCCTTCCACACTGTAGGGTGACACCTCCCATCTCTTCCTTGGCTGTGGAGCCCAAAGCCTGGGCATCACTTTAGGCTGTTCCCATTTTAGTGTATGCCTCACGTGGCTACATGGTCCTCTGAATATAGCTGTGCAGGCCACCGGTCTCTTCCAGTGATCGTTTGCCCTGGAACCTACTTTTCTTCTTCCAGCAGGTTCATGGTGCTATTCAGATGACTTCTGTCCTTTTGTCTAGTTGAGCTCTCCGGACAGTCTCCACAGCACACACCCTGGAACTGCTGGGTGTGCAGGGCACTCCCTCCATCAGTGATGGACTGTTGGCTCTGATGGGCTTGCTAAGGCTGAGTGCTCAAACCCACATGGGGTCTGGCAGTGTTAGTCAGGCCCCATGAGTTCAACATAGTTTCTTAGGAGTTTCTTTTTTTTTTGTTTTGTTTTGTTTTGTTTTTTCGAGACAGGGTTTCTCTGTGTAGCCCTGGCTGTCCTAGAACTCACTCTGTAGACCAGGCTGGCCTCGAACTCAGAAATCCGCCTGCCTCTGCCTCCCAAGTGCTGGGATTAAAGGCGTGCGCCACCACGCTCGGCTGAGTTTCTAGTCATCCTTCTTAACTGTATTTATAGGAAATAAAACAACAGGCATAAAAAATCCACAAGATCACCTGTTAGATAATAACCTGACTCTGCAGCAGGGAAGAACACACAGCAAATTAAGGTTAATTCTACAAATGTGCTTAGCCCCCAGAGGTCTCAGAGGTAGGAAATTGAGGTTTAGGGGGCAGGCAGATCCCTGTCCACTAGGTTGTGGACATCAGGAAGAAATCTCAGTTCATAGCCAAGTCCTTCAGAGGATGCAGGAGCAACCTATGAATATGTGGATACATCCCAGGAATACATGGGGTTGGGGCTAGGGAGCAGCAGTTAGTGTAGAGGAAGACATGGAGAACATACCCACCTTCTTCCCCCAATTTAGACCCCAGGGAACATCTCAGATTTCAGTCTGTTCCTGCTCTAAGCTGGAGTCATCTGCCCTCTTCACCATGTCATTTCAGGTGATTTGTCAGCTGAAAGGAGGCGCCCAGATGCTCTGCATAGACAACTGTGGCGCGAGGGAGCTCAAAGCGCTCCATCTGCTTCCTCAGTACGATGACCAGAGCAGTTTCCCTCAGTCAGGTACCACAGTGCAAAGGCTGTTCTGGGCCAGTCATACTGGAGGTGGTGAGGAATGGGGCAGCAAATGAGCCTGTTAGGCTCATGTCCAAGGACAGGAGGAGGGAGGAGGAAGCTCTGTCAGTAGCTGGCCAGCCAGCCCAGGCTACTTGGTGAGTTCAGACCAATGAGAGACCCTGCCTAGAAAAAAAGAGAAAAGGTAGCTGGCAATTGAAGAACATCACAAAAGATTCTCTACATGCAAACACATACACAGACATACACACAGACATCCCCCCTACACACACACTAACAGTAAAACAGGTCAATGAGCGCTTGAGCAAACCTGCACAATAGCGGTCAGAGTGGAATGAAACAGCTGACTACAGTCTAATCTTTCCACATGTGTCAAGCGACTCTCTCTTGTCTGGCTTCTTCCACTGGCTTGCCTTCTAGTAAAGTGACATTTCTCATCAGTCTGGCTCTGCTTCATCCCTCTAGGCAGGGGCAGATGTGGCTTGCCTGAAACATTATCAAATGTGTTCTAAATTATTGGCATTTTAATAGAAACAGTTTGTGTGATCAATAGGGTAGTCCCTCTGCTTTACCCTCAGGAGTTCCAAGCTGGCTCTCCAGTGACTATTTGACAGTCACTTACCCAACTGCTCACACTGACACAATAATTGAGAAATGACCCCAAAGGGCCTGATCTACACTTCAAAGCTGATGAATGCTTAGTGAGAGATTAATGTGCTTGTGGAGGAATTGAGACTCTTTCCCAGTTGTTGCTTCCTGCTACTTGTAGCACATCTATGGTCTCCAGTCTTTCTCTTACTGAAGGATACAGAGGACCAGAGCAGGAAATAGGTGCATACCAGAAGAGGAGGATATACCAGGTCTCTAGGGAAGTTACTTGATGGAGCCTTTGGGCTAAAGGACAAGTGGCTTCCTCTAGAGAGTTTAGAAAGCATTGATATCCTAACAATTTAGGGCAATGCAAGAAAAGCAGATGTATAGATTAAAAGTCCTAGATGTGGTATCCAACAGTTGTTAGGCTTTCATTGAAAATGTAAAATGCCTCAAGGTATTCAGGAAATTTGCTGGGTCATGTACGAGTACCTTGACCCATAGTTTTAGAAGCCAGGTACTAACATTTTCAGTATTGTAGACCTCTGTAATGCTCAGGCCAAGCAGCTTTATGATGAAAAAATAGCAAAATAAGATAAGATAAAATAAAATAAAATAAAATAAAATAAAATAAAAAGTTTAAAAGTACACTGGCCCAGCCGGGTGTGGTGATGCACGCCTTTAATCCCAACACTTGGGAGGCAGAAGCAGGCAGATTTCTAAATTCAAGGCCAGCCTGGTCTACAGAGTGAGTTCCAAGATAGCCAGGTGATACAGAGAAACCCTGTCTCGAAAAAAAAAAAAAAAAACAAACCAAAACCAAAAAACAAAACAAAACAAAAAGTACACTGGCCCAAAAGGAACTATAGAAAAATCACAAAACCAAGAGGGGCAGTACCTCCCTGTGCCACTCAAGGCCTACATACACAGTGAGGTAAGCTCCCGACTTTATGAGACCCTGTCTAAAAACAAGGGGCTAGAAAAATGGCTTAACAATCAAGAGCGCTTGCTGTTCATCTGGTGGCCCCAGCTCCCAACATCCACTTCACGTGGCTCACAAACTGCCTATAACCCCTGATCCAAGGGATCAGACACCTTCTGGCCTCTGGGTATCTGCACACACATGACATATACCCACACATGTGTACATATGTATAAAGAAAATTAAAAACAAAAAGACTAAGATCAGGGTAAGTTTAAATAGCCTTGCCCATGGCAGACCTACACCTTTCAGTGTCTGCTGTCAGTTAATGTCAAGTGTTTTCCTACAGAGCTCCCTAAGCCAATGACAACTTTAGTGGGAAGACTTCTGCCAGTACCAGCGAAGTTAAATCTCATCACACAGGTGAGTATTCAGTACAAAAGCACACTTGATCTCACCTTATGGCATGCCAGTCACTGCACTTATGTCTCCTCAGGTTATGTAGTTAGCAGTGAGAGGCAGACACGTCTGTAATCTCACCAGTTGGAAAGTGGAGGTGGGAGGCTCAGGAGTTCAAGGTCATCCTCATCTGCGTAGCAAGCTTAAGATCAGCCCCGGTCACATAGAACCTGTCTTAGCTTTATGAAAATCAATAGTGAAATGTTTACTGAGTACTTGTCCTTTCACACCTGTGTCAGACCCTGGATGGAAGACCATAAATAGGGACATGAGGCTGTGGGAAAGACAACAGTCCAAGCATTAGCCAGGAGTCCCTTATGTCACCATTGCTGGCTCTCTGCCTGAACAAATTCTAAGTCAGATGTGATAGCAATGGTGTGGAGAAGGAATACCTCTATTCCCTCCTGAGTGTTGCAGCAGGGATTTTTTGGGGAGGGGGTCAGGGTAGACAAGATGTGGGTAGAAAGATAGAGTCCAGCTGGAAAGTCTGAAAAAGAAAAAAACAAAACCAAACAGCAATATTTGCCAGTGAGACTTCAGATGCCCGGTCTCTTTTGAGAACATAATAGTTCAGGAATGGACATTTGTAACTGATTGTATTTTCAACTCCTGGTTTAGAGACACAAAGTATTCCATGACAGTGTCTCCCTAAGTGACACTAAGTGCACTGCTCCCTAGCTTGTCCTTGCTGGCTCTAGACCCTACCCCACCCTGACTGTTCTCTCCATCCCCATGGTTAGAGACTCTGTACCCTTGGGGCCCTTGGCCCCACACATGGGAATAGCTATAAGATGGTCTCAGTCTATAGGTTCAGTATCAGTGGACTGCAGAGGTCATGAGGCCTGGCCATGTGATTGTGACACCAACATGTAGGGGCTGCTGCTGGCACTTCACACACACTCTGAAGAAACCATTCTTGTTTGCCTCCATCAGGTTGATAATGGAGCTCTCCCATCAGCTGTCAATGGGGCTGCCTTTCCCTCTGGACCTGCTCTGCAAGGGCCACCCAAAATAACTCTGTCTGGGTAAGGATTAAAGTCAGAAGCCACTGCCTGTGATGCAAGCATCTAAGATGCTGTGTAAGCTGCTCTTCTTGCTGCACTGTAAAATGAACTCTGCTGGAACATCAGTAGTCATCCTGTCCCTGCCCCCAGAGCAAGATCACTAACCTTCCTGTGGGTATATTAGTGGTAGGCCCTGGCTTCCCCTCCACTCTCTGCTACCCCATGTGTGTTCCATGATCCACAGTTGTAGCTCTGTCTTGGTGTGCACTCAGGTGGGTAGTGCCACACTGTCTCCTCTTTCAGTGCAGGTCACATAGTGGCAGCTGCTTATGTGGCTAGTGAGGGGTTGCAGCGCTGCCTCTGTGTCCCTGGCACACACTTTGTGGCACATGTCCATAGTCTCAGGTGGGCATGAGGTGCACTTACCCAGGTCCACTCTGTCCACTTTAATGCCGTGTGTATGCTGCAGCTGATTAAACTGGGCACCCTGGTAAGAACTGTTAGGTCACCGTGTGTTAGCTGTGCTCTCTGAGCCTGTGCTGTATTGGCAAGTGTGAGACAAGGGTCTGGAGACAGACAAACAGAAGTCAGATGGCCTCCGGATACAGACAGTATTAATGTGTTAGGCTCAAGTCAGTGCCACCTGAGGCTTTGGTTGTAGCACATTTGGGGCAATGCTATGCATAGTTAGCTGATGATTTCCCTCAAATGTTCAAATGTTCTAGAATGAGACAGGATGGGTTCTTGCTTTCCTCTGTGAGCATAGTGTACCTGGATTTGTGGCATTCTCATTGATCATCCTTTGGCAGCTGTTTATACTGGAAGAAGAAACAAGATGGCTTCTGCAGCTTGCAGCTGCTGCTGATAGCATCAAGGCTGTGCAGGGGGCCTGGGGCTATTACAGGCCGTGTGAAAGGCTCACCACACCTTTGTTGTGATCAGGAGACAGCACCCCATGCTCTGTCATGTCCAGAATAGTAGCAGATGCTGGCCCACAGTCACAGCTCTGTGGAGTTCCACTGCAGCAGCTTTCCAAAGGAGCAATGTGTCTGCAGTGTAGTTTGTCCTTCTCTCGTGATCATCACTCTCTCACACATACTGTCTGAATTTTTTAAAATAAAATTCTACAGAGCCCAAAAGCTTTTTCTTTCATAGAGAATGCACCAAGAAACACCTGAGCTTTGAGCTTATTGTTCTGCTGTGGTAATGACCAGACCATTGTCTGAACCAGCCCTGCAGGTGTCCTGACTGGAGGGTGGGTACAGTGTGAAGATCTGGGCCTGGTAGCTTCAATATGGGAATTTCCAGTCTGAACTAACCCACCATCCTCTCCTCTTCACATGCTCCTCAGCCCTCTTGACTTCATAGTCAACCAGATCTGAGAGATTAAAAGGAAACTGTCACCCATAACTGTTCCTGTTAGAGGACAGAGAAGCAGCTCCCGGGGCCTGAAGGATAAATATGTGGTTTGGTCCAGTCCTAGAGCCTGGTGCTGATTGGCTAACTTTATCCACCTTTTGTTACTATATTCTAGAACTCCGAGATAACACTTGATTGGCTTTAGCACTCAGATCACCTTGCCAGGTCATGGATGTGAATCTTGCCCCATGGGTGATGTTATCACTTGTGTAACATAACCAATTGTTATGATGAGATTAGCGGGTAGTTGGCATCTCCAAAGGTGTGACTCATTTGTGGTACCCTGCAGAGGCGAGGTTATCCAGATCTTGACAGGCCTTTTGGCCCCACTAGGACAATAGTCAGACACTGCCAAAGCCACAGAAGCCTTTCCCAGTAATTTCAAGCCCAGGAAACAGTTTGTTTCTCCTATGCTCCATTTATTCCTAGTGGCCTGTCTTTGCTCACAGTGTGCATCAAGACATTCTTTCAACCATAGGACACCCACTGCCAGGGCTGGGGAAAAGGCTGTTGTCAGTCTTGTGCAAGCATAAAGATCTGAGTTCCATTCCTGGACCCCACATAACATGCCAGGGCATGGTGGTGTCCACTGAGGGTGAGAACAGAAGTATCTCTGGGTCTTTCTGACCAGCCAGTTTTCCTGATTGACAAGCTCTAGAGCAATAGGAGACTCTGTCTCAAAATAATAATAAATAATAACAATAATAAATAATGTAAAGACTGGAGTGATGGCTCAGTGGTTAAGTTAAGAACATGTGCAGTTCTTGTATATGGATCTGGCTTCTGTTCCCAGGACCCACAGCAGGCAGATGACAACTGCTGTAAGTCTAGCTCCAGAGGATTTGGTGCTGTCTTCCGGCCTCCATGGGTGTTCCATGCACATGACACAAGTAATCTGCACTGAGATCCACATCAAATACTTTAAACAAACCAGGTGGAACACAGCAAAGGAAGACACACAGACTAGCTGCTCAATGTGGTCAGTGAAGCCAGGAGTTCACTCGTCCCCAGCCCTGTCCCTGTGCTAGGTTACAGGAGTGTAGCAGCACACCCAGCTTTTTGTGTGGGTTGGAACTCAAGTCCACATGCTTGGAAGACAAGCACTTTAACTACTGAGCCATCTCTCCAGCTCCTGTCTGTAGCTCTGTGATGCCCACTTTGTAGTGTTCAGATTTGGTGGGATTTCCCACTTAGAGGAACAGAGGCCTAAGCTCAGAGGTGGAACCATGGGAAGACTGCAAAACAGTAGGTGGCTATGGGAACCACCCTCGCTGGACCTGACAGCCTCCCTCCCCGCCCCATCTTACACTGGATGTGTTTAGAGGCACTTATTAGTGGCTGCTGCCTGTCCAGCTTTTAGAGCTCATTCTCCTTTTATTGTATTTTTAGTTTTATTTTTAGCTAGCATACAGACTAGTGGGCTTTTCTGTGTCATTTTCACACACATAACACTGTATTCTTACTCTTTACCACTGCTCTCCTCTGTCCTCCCACTTCCCTTTTGGTGGTTCCTTTCTGCTTCCATGTGTCTTTCCCCTCTCATGGTCACCATCTACTATGTACACATGTAAACATTCAAGATTCTTTTTCCAGACCAGCCATCTGAAGACATTTTCCTTTTCAATCTTTGTAGAGTAACTCTGAGCTCATGGGACACAAAGTCTAAAGAGCCACGTACCTGCACCAAATCCCTGACCTGAAATTAAATGCTTTCCTTCCAAGATGAGGGTCCTAAGGCTGGGTGGTCAGTGCAGTGTAGGCCAGCTGCAGCCCCAGCTAGCACTCCATAGTCATGGTCTGATACTTTCCCCAGAGCAGCAGGCAAGGTCATGCTAGGTGACTGGCCGGGTGACTTCAGGCGTGACACCAAGTATCCAGTCTTCAGTGCCATGGTTTGGTCGGTGTCCTCTGCCTCTTCTGTGATGTGGCACCCTCACTGTCTCTGAAGGCCTGGTGATTGACATGATCCATATTGAAATTTTCTCTAAATTCTGTCCCCAGGATGCGGAGCCTCCCTCGCAGAAGTCTCGGGTCAGGGAAAGGGGTGGGGAATCAGGGCAAGCTGTACAGTGACCATGGGCTGACGTTGTTGGCTGCACCTTCATGATCTTTTCACTGCAGAGCTCCTGCTGACGGAGGTCCACCATGGGGTAGGGACAGCAGTGGTTTCTATACTTTTACCCAGAGCAAAACTGAAAACACCGCTGGAGGCTGGGAGTGGGGCTTACAGGCAGAGCCCCGTCCTTGGGAGACTGAGACAGAATTGACACGGTTTTGAGGATATCTTGGGCTGCAGAGTGGGTATGAGGCTAGCACAGGTTATGAGTGAGGTACTTCTTTTACAAAATAATACTGAAGGCTGGTGTTGCCTGCAAACATTGGATTGAGTCTGGCTTGATGCAGCCCTCTCTGGGCTGGAACCCTAAAAGTGAGGGTGAGGACAGAAGCCAGGTGGGCACAGCTTCAGATAGGATGTGAGGTGGGGGTCAAGGAGTGGACTGTAATGGAGGTCTGAGTTCCTTATAAATATGCTGGAGCCGTGCTTTACTTCATAATGTACCCAGGGCTGCCTCCTCGTGTGAGGCTCACTTCTGTGGCAGCAGTTTGGATGAGCAGCCATGCCAACCTCAATAATCTTTACCCTATCACTTCACAGAACAAGAAGGGGCCTCTCACTGGGCTGAGGGTATCTTCCTTGATGGGGCACACTCCAAAATTGAAGTCAGTTTGCACAATGACTGTAAATAGTTTGCAGAGCAGGTTTTTTGGGTTTGGTGGTTTGGTTTTGGAGAATTTGAAACAGGATATCCCTGTAGCCCTGTCTGTTCTGGCACTCACAATTTAGACTATGCCAGCCTAGAGCTCACAGAGATCCACCTGCCTCTGTCTCCAAGTACTGGGAGTGTCTGGCCTGGCAGTGTTTTGAGACAGGGTCTCATGCAGCTCAAGCTGGCCTTGAACTTCTGATCCTCCTACCTTGCTCCCCTGAGAGTTGGGGTGATAGGCCTGTACTCCTTCCTGCTCATGTTAGCAGACTGGGTCATTTGGACTCTGGAGCTCACAGCACTGACATACAAGGCTCCAGCTTGTCTGAATCTCTGTTGCTTTCTGGAGTTCCTGCTCACCTGCTCACTTTGTGTCCTGTGGCTGCATTTTCCTGTGAAGTTTACCAGTGAGGAGTTAGGTGAAGGAATTATTTGTGGCTTGGCACTTTGGGGAGTGTCTTCACTTCCCCTGGGGCTGTGGTTCCCAAGTTGGGCAACAAAAAGTTTCAACCATTAAGGTCTGCTGCTTCTAAAGGAAACGTGGCACAGGGCGTCACAGGCAGGTCCTCGAACACCGTTTTTACCTCTCCATAATAACTGGGGCAGGATGACCCAGAAAGCATTGCCATCAGCCACCCTGGAGTAATGTAGACCTAGAGGTGGCAGCTGTCGCACAGCATTCGGCGTTCACTGATACTTCACTGACAAAGGGAACACAACATTCAAGTGGTAGTGGCTGTCCATGAGGTTTCCCAGCCAACAGTGGGAGTAGACTGATGGCAGAGGATGCCTGTACCTTGTACCATAATCCCTAAATGCTTATGGTGCAGAGCCTGAGAGCAGCGGGAGTGCCATGCTCAGTTTCCTCCTGCTGCCACTGATGTTGCTATGCCAACGTGACTTGACGGGTCAGGACTATTGGTCGAGGGGAGAAGTGCTGCCCAGAAGAAGCTGTGGTGACAGCTTGCTGGAAATAGCCCGGGATCTACTCACTGCTGTGCCAGAGAGAGTAGAGGAGAGCAGAGAGCCGTGGAGCGACAGTGGGCAGCATGTCTTCCAGGAACTGGTACTGCTTCAAAGTGCCTTAGAAAGCTGGTGGCTGTACTGGTTTGTCTGTCTTCTGTGTTAGAAGACATCACACCCCTGCTTCCAATTCTAATGTTCATTTAAAAAGTCCAAAGGAAACCCCTAAACTAAATCACCTGTCCTTGTATGCATACTCTCACCTCAGGATGCCTGTGCACAACTCAGTGAGTTCTCCCTCACAGGTACTGTGACTGCTTCTCCAGCGGGGACTTCTGCAACAGCTGCAGCTGCAACAACCTGCGCCATGAGCTCGAGCGCTTCAAAGCCATAAAGGTAATGCACTTGGCAGAGCATTGCCAGTGTTATCTGTGAATGCTCTCCAGAGCCCAATTCAGGCAGAAGTAGACAGGCACAGCGACCAAGACTGTAGTGATACAGCAGACTTGTGCACTTCAGCCCTGCAGCAGAGTCTGGGAAGCTCTGACTGAAGAGCATAGTCTGTCTCACCTCTAGGTTCGTAACTGTGGTTGGACTGTGCCCTGTGGGGAGGCACACTGTATCACCTGAGGATGGGAAGCACTTGGTTAGACCTCACAGTCTCTAAACTTCCATTCGTTTAGTTTCAGGTACAAGAGCTAAGCTTTCTCATGTCAGCTGCCGGCTGTATCTATGCCTTCCTGGGCGCAAGGACCAGGGGATGGGAGGGATAGCTAGACTGGGCCTGACAACTTCTCCAGAGACACTTCCAGGGCCCTCAAGAGCATCAGCTAAGGCTGGAGGGTATCCTGTTCAGTGGACCAGAAATGACCCCGAGCCTTGGTCAGTCTGCCTTTTATCTCCCTCTCTAGAACAGTTTATTTCCTCCTCTTGAGTTGCAGATATATCACTTAGCAGTATCTTACCAATTCAGATCTGGCCAGACCCAGAGGACAAGAGAGAAGGCCATGGCCCTGAGCTTCACAGCACTTGGTTGTTCTTTTTATGTAGCAGTGAGTGCAATGGTCTGTGTGAGATCAGGATTCTCATGTGGCAGGGATGGGAACATGGCTTGATAAAGCACTACTCTGAGAAATGATTAGGAGACACTCTGACAGCTAAATGTTTGCCTAGATGTCACCCAACTTGCTCCTCCCTAACACATAGCCAATGGAAGCTGGAGGAAATCCTCCCGGAGACTTGCCAAGCAAGTTCCCGGCAGCTTGGCTCATAACAGACAAAACCTGCCACAAGCCGACAGCTCATCAGTGGTGGAGTGGCGCATCTGCCAGCTAGGTGAATACAGATGCCACACACCATAGGGAGAGACTAGTGGTCCCTTCCAGTAGAAGGAGTCATGCTGGCCTTGCCCTTGTTCTGGGCCATGAACACACTGTCTACCAGACACCCCTACAGTTCTAAGCTCCCAAGTTTGCCAACAGGATGAAATGAAAGACAGTATGCATCAGAGAGAAAGATGGCTAGGTGCTGGTGTGAGCAGTTTGCTATGCCATGGCCTCACCTGCCTCAGGCAAAAGTGCAAGGCAAGTGGAAGGCACCCTGGCTTTCTTTACATCCTTACTATGTACTATTCCCTACAGTACATATGGTGAGCTATCAAATGCAGAGAAGGGGCTCAGTGCTTCTAGAACCCAGCCACCAACACAGTTCTCTATGAGGTGAGGCATAGCTGCACAGAAGCCTCAAGGCCTCTGTCATGTCCTGAGGCCCTAGCTCCCTCAGTGGCTTCCCCTGCATGGTCTTCCCTTGCACAGAGCCTTGCTTCTGACTCCCATGCATCTCCTGATGGTTTTCATGTTCTCTCTTAGGCGTGTCTTGATAGAAATCCTGAAGCTTTCCAACCAAAAATGGGGAAAGGCCGTCTGGGAGCTGCTAAACTTCGACACAGCAAAGGGTGCAACTGTAAGCGCTCAGGCTGCCTGAAGAACTACTGTGAGTGCTATGAGGCAAGTGCCAGCTTCCTGGAATAAGCAGAGACATCCAAGTAGCTTTGTGGTTAGAAGATGATTGCTGTAATGTAAAAAGGGACGTGCAATCCCTGTCCGTCCTTCCCCATGTGATGATAGGGTGCTGTCAACTTGGCAGGGTGTAGAGTCACCTGGGAAACAGTCCTCCGGATGTGTGTGCTATGGGGATTATCTTGAGGTGGAAGAAAGACCTGCCCACTAGGGGCAGCACCATTCCCTAGCTTCATTCCTGGGCTGTGTGCATGGAGAGAGGGAGCGCAGCAGCAGCAGCAGCAGCAGCATTCATCACTCCTTGCTTCCTGATTGTGAATCCCAGCTGCTTCGAGTGCCTATCTTCTTGACTTCCTCTCCATGCTGGATTGTAGCCTTGATCTGTGTGCTGAAGTGAGCCATTTCTCCTCTGAGTTGCTTTTGTTCAAGGTATTTTACCACAGCATCAAGAAACAACACTAAGACACGATTTTGTTTTTATAGTCAGGTCTCATGTCGTTCAGGCTGGCCTAGAACATGATCCCTAGCCAAGGATGCTGACCTTGAATCTATGTCTGCTGCCTCCACCTCTAGAGCACTTGGATCATGGCCATTCACTAATGCTGCCATGCCTGCCTCCTTCCCTGGTGAACAGGCTCTAGTGTTAATCTGAACTAATCTCATCAAGCAGATGTGAGTGCTGGGTGGCTTGTGTGGAAACCCTGACTTCATCAAAGCATTTTTTTTATCATCAGGCCAAAATCATGTGTTCTTCCATTTGCAAATGCATTGCTTGCAAAAACTATGAAGAAAGTCCAGAACGAAAAATGCTGATGAGCACACCCCACTACATGGAGCCTGGGGACTTTGAGAGCAGCCATTATTTGTCCCCAGCCAAGTTCTCAGGACCTCCAAAACTGAGAAAAAATAGGTGAGTGCTCTGAACAGTTAGGTGGGGTGGTTCTAAGGGAGGCTTAGAAACCACTTCTGCACTGGCTGGACTCTGCAGGGCTACAGGGCACAGGAGGGACAGGAAGGTGGAAACCCGGTGTGCAAGGTGGCTACTGTGGTTAAATCATGAGGACAGGAGTTCAAATCTTAGCTCCCATATAAAAAGTCAGGCTTGAGGGCCTATGCCAGTGATCCCAGTACTGGGAATGGAGACAGGATCCCTGGGGCCCAATGGCTAGCCAGGTCAATGAATGACTCTATCGTACAGAGGACCATCTGGGGAAGCCACTCAATGGTAAAGCCTTGCTTTGCAAGCCTGAGAGTGAAGCATGGGTGGGTGGGCAGGTACCTGTAATCCCAAAGACTCAATTATATATATTTATCTCAAAATATAAGCTAGAAGAGCCATCAAGGAAGACACCTAGTGTCAACCACTAGCCTTCACACACTTGCATGCAATTACACACATCCATACACAGCTATCATACACCACACATGTGCACAAAAGCACACACACACCCAAAACCTAACCAACCAAAGGAAGAAGATTCCTTTAAGTGCTGAGCTGTTAGTCATTGGAATGTCACAAATGAGCCAACTTCATTTTGCAAAGCCAAACCCAGGCTTATTCAGTTAGAGAGGAGAGAAATGCTCCCACCAAGCCTGCATCCTCCATGATGCTCTCCCCATCCTGGGCTAGCCTTCTCCAAGGTTGTTTGAATGTGAGCCCTGCTCATAGCTGGCTGGGTAAGCATCCTTGCTCCAGAGCTCAGAGAAGAAATGCCAAGTCCTAAAAATCCCAGCCCAGGCCAGACTTTTTGGGGGTTCCCAGGGTGAGATGTCCTCATGATATGCCCACAGGTATAACAGGAGGATCTCAGAGCCATATGGTACTTTGCAGTTCCTGGTATCCTGCAAATAGGACAAGCAGACCCCTGCTCTGGCTGTCACACTGCCAGCTCTCGTCTCCTGACTTATGCAGGGAACTGAGGGCATCTGAACACTGTCTGGGAGTCAGTCCTACATTGCCAAGCCTTATGTAACATGTGGGTTTGCCACCAAAGCACATGAGCCTCTGGGTCTAGCAATAGCCTTACACTGAGACATTTAGACTCTGCCAGGTGATGGATGCTGCTCCCCAAAGCACAGCCTCATGCCTTTCTTCTATTTATTTATTTATTTATTTATTTATTTATTTATTTATTTATTTACTTCTGATGTGCTGCCAGCATCTATCTCTCCCTCTAGCCCAAACTGGGTCACAGGCATGGGCCAGTGGGCTCTGTTCAAATAAAACCTATTTTATTACCAGAAAGGGACATACATAGCTCCTTTCCCCCACCCCCAGCAATTTCATGTGCATATACTATATGTTGTGATCATAGTCCCCCTCTTGCTAGCTCTTCCCCAACTCTATTCCTCTGATCCCTCTCCCAAACTCACCCTCCCCCTCCTCTCTGGTTTTTCCTTTCTCCTCCTTTGTTGTTTGTGTGTGTGTGCATGTGACTTTTTCTGTTTACTTAGGGCTTCTCATCTGTGCATGGGGTAGTTATTTACTAGGGCATGGGCAGTTTACCCCAGCAGCCATTAGCTACCAAGCTTTCCTGAGAGAGGGCTGGGGCCTCATGAGCCCCTCCCCCATCCATTCTAGAGTATGGAAAGATCCAGTCCTGTAGAGGTCTTCTGAGATGTTTCCTGGGCCTTGAGGGGGAGGTGATGTAGGTAACCTCTCTATAGAGCCGACAACTAGAGTGATTGGGTGCCCCTGAGTAGCTGTGTCTCTCCCCAGGCAGGCCTTCTCCTGTATCTCCTGGGAAGTAGTGGAGGCCACATGTGCCTGCCTGCTGGCCCAGGGTGAGGAAGCAGAGCAGGAGCACTGTTCCCCAAGCTTGGCTGAGCAGATGATCCTGGAGGAGTTTGGAAGGTGCCTGTCGCAGATTCTCCACATCGAGTTCAAGTCCAAGGGGCTGAAAATTGAGTAGCGTGCAAGCTGGTAAAGGGGAATGCCTGTGGCAAGCCTCAGCCCTGGGAATCTGCACCGAGGAAGCTGGTGCCCAGGGAGGAGCAGAGGCCGCGCATCATGGCCAGGTCAGCTGTGAGGTCTGAGTGATCTGCATGGTACTGGCCAGCCTACTCAAGGTATCCTAAAGTGCAAGCAGGCAGAGCCACCCTGGGGATGGACACTGGCCCTCCTGTCCCTGGGGAGGCCCTCTGGGGACTCCCTGCCCTGCATAAAAAGAGGGTGATTTTCTACTTGTTGTTATGTGTTTGCTTTCAAATTGCTTAGTAGTACCTCCATTCAAGTTATTATGAGCCAGCCTCAAGTTAGAGAGCTAGGCTCTTCTTCAGGTGGACTCTGCCCAAATCACATACAAGTCAGGTGGCCATCAGGGGTCTTCCAGGCCAGGCCTGTGACAGGAGATATGGGAGGGGGGTCGGGTTAGAGCTGGGTTTGTTTGGATTTTTTGCGTTTTTTTCTTCCTGTATTTCTGCTTGAAGTGAGAAAACTTGTCTCCTGTCCAACCCTCTTCTCCATAATTACTGCTGCACGGTCGCCTGCTGACCAGTCACAGTGACCTCAGACACCAGAAGGTGAGGTGGCTTATTATGCCCACACTTTGTGTTTTGTTGTGAGAATAAACCTTTCCAGACTCCCAGTTGGTTAGTAGCTGAAAATATATTTGTCTCAGTACCCATTCTGGACTCCACAGAGACTCTGTCCTTTCTTGAGTCTATAGGAAAGGTTCATGAGTCTAACAGCACTGCCACCTCATCACTTGGAGAGTTAGGAAACTGACCCTGGCTGAAGGCTGGCTGTGAGAAGCCAGCAGCTCACTGACAAGAAGGAAAGGACTGGAGATGGTGCTGCAGTAAAGTGCTTGCAGAACAAGCCTGAGGATCAGTGTTACCCAGAATCTGTGTTAAAGATGAACACCCTACCCCCACCCACCCCCAGCCACAAACACAAAAGCAAAAGGAACAGACACTGACGTTTGTAGCCCCAGTACCGGGGAAGCAGAGGCAGGAGGCTCCAGGGACTCACTGCACAGCCTCAGTGGCAAATCACAGGTGGAAGAGAGCCTGGCTCCTAAGACAAGGTGGGCAGCTCCTGTACACACACGCCTCCTGTACACACATGCCTTTGCACTGACACACGTACACAAACACAGCATGAAGCACAGATTCAGAGAAGTTGGAAGATGGTAAGGAGTGACTGGACAGCTGTGCACTGCTGACCCAGAGGCTGGGATGCCATGGCAACGTCTGCAGGAACTCATAGAGCCCTAATACCAACAGCCTTGCAGGAGCCTAGAACTCAGGAGACTCTGATGAGGTGGTTAGCTCCCCAGAACTAAAGTGACAGCTTTCTATTAGGGTTCCCCACCACTGAAGCCAGGGAAAAGGAAGGCTGCCACTTAACAAAGTGGTCCTGACAGATCCCTGGATCGTGTGCCAGACATTGGGAGGGACAGGTGGGAGGGCTGAGATGAGACAAGGCTGGCCTAGTTGCTAGCTTGGAGAATTGGGGATGGGGACACATGATGCTTATGCCCTAGACAAGAGGAAGCAAGGCTAGAAGGATGCTGTATAGAGTAGGCTTCAGGCTGGAGGGCTGATTCTAACAGCCCAGGGTCATCCTTCTGGGGACTCTTTTTGAAGCACAATATGGCCTCCAGACCCACCTTGACACTCAGCAGGGTCCAGTATTCTGTTCTCTGTAAGCCTTGGGGTCCAGAGTCAAAGTTAAGTGCTCAAGTCAGAGTTAAGTATGGGAGGAAGAGTAAGGGGGACTGGAGGAATGACTGGATAAGAACTCTTGCTTCTCTTCCAGAGGACATGAGGTTGTTTCCTATCACCCATGTGGAGTGACTCCCGACCACCTGTAGATCCAGCTCAGGGGCTCCTGAAGCTGCACACATAAGCACATGGCTCCCACCTTCAGAGTTTTTTAAAAAGAAGAGTAAAGAGACTACGTAGGAAGGGGACCAGGTGGTTCAGTCCGGGCAGACAGTCTTCATGCGTGTAGCACCTGGCCTGGGGGTAGGAACTGGATCTGAATCACAGAAGTATATGAGAGAGAGGGAATGAGCCTGGGAACACCGTGCTGGCATCAGCTACTGTCTCTTGAAGGGACAGGGAAGTAGGGCTGCATTCACTATGAGGTTGGATTCACCATTGGTGTGGAGCCTCTACGGACTCCTTTAACCTCCCCTGTTCTGCAGAGGGACCCATATAGGCAGCCAGGTGAGGCCAGGGCTGGCAGCCTGTCCTCCAGCCAGGGAGACATAGGAGGTAAGGCTCAGCTCCATCTAGCACGTGGGTACCTGGGTCTCCTGTCACCTGGTTTCTTCTCTGATCAGGTATTACCTGCTTTCTGCTCAGCGCCAGTTCATCCTGTCTCCATAGCCACTGCTGCAGGTGGGCTTGTACCCATTTATGCCTTTGTTCACCTCAGCAGCACACTAGACAGCTGCATGAGACTGCGCTGAGCAGCAGACAACTGTTCCTGGGCCCAGCAAGAGCTGACAGGTGCCCTGCAGTTCTTGTGGAATTCGGGTTTAAACCTTACCTAATGCATGGGTGGATGACTACTATGACCTTTTAAAGCATACTATGGGGAGCCAGAGAGATGGCTCAGCAGGTAAAAGCACCTGCCACTCCTGTGATCTGAGTTCAGTACACAAGGTGCATTCGTGCATGTGCACATTCATGTGCAAAATACAATAAACAACCACACTGGAGGTGAAAGCGATACGCTGCAGCATAGAAGAACCAAACAGTCCCAGATACTTGCTAGTTTTTATTATGTCACACAATATAATTACTCCAATCAAAACATCTTAATCATAACACAGCTTCAAAGCAGAGAACAGACGATTGGCTTGAGGAGTTGGCAGAAGATTCTTCTTAGCCTAGAATGACTTTAAATTACAGCACAGGACACACGTGCACAGTGGACATGGTCTCAGGACTTCTCTAGGTCTTCTGAGGAGGTGGCCAAGGGGATGCCAGGCAGGCTGTCGAGGGCCCCGGCCTCTAAAGAATAGCAGTCAGGTAGTTAGTGTGAGAGAGAATGGAATTGGAATACCTATGGAGAGGGGCGAGTTCTCACTGTGGGGACCCTGATTTGGGGACAGCATCTGAAGGACTGTCCACTCTTCAAAGAAGGCAGGCCATTGGAAGTGTGAAGCTGGTATCCAAGAACACTTTCTCATGAGATCAAAACTAAATGGAAGCTCAGAACCCCCAGCAGTGCTGTGGTGCCCATTGCAAGAACAGCCATGCAGAGGTTTCTGGAAAGCCCTAGAGGCTTTTTAGAGGCCTGGGGGCTAACTGGGGGTGAAGACTCTTAACACCATCTCCCTGCCCTGATGGATGGTTTCACTTTATAAAGATTTCATTTCATTTATATGTTGTGTGTGTCCTCAAAGCAGGAAGGGGGTACCAGATCTTCTGAAGCTGAAGTTACAGGAGGTTGTGAGCCAGCTGACATAGATGCTGGGAACTGAACTCAGGTCCTTTGGAAGAGCAGCAAATGCTCTCGAGTACTGGGCCATCCCTCCACCTTGCACACACACACACACACACACACACACACACACACACACACTGGGTTTTAATCTCCTGCTCCTCAGCTCCTCTTGAAAGGGCAGAAACTGAGCGAGACAGAAACAGCATCCTTCCAGAGTTGACCTGCCAGGCATTATGCTAACACAATATGGCTTCTCACGACCCCACAGAACCTGGCTTGAGGCATACTATACCCTAAAAAAGACTATGCCAAAAATAGGAGCCAGGAGAGTGACCTGTTCAAAGCTTCACTCTCTTCCCACATCAGCCTGGTGACACTCAGCTCCAGCACAGGATGTTCGAGTGTGACTAGCCTCAGTCCTAACAGTGCATAGGGTAATGGATGGTTCCCCCTTCACTTTTTTTCCTGCCAGTACTAGGGAGAGCTGCAGCCCAAGACACCATTTTAGATAGAAATCATTCCCATACCTTTAAGGTGCAAGAAACTGAGAAACTCCATTATAGTGCGGACAATGTTGCTCTCAGGCAGGGGCACATCAACACTTCCTAGACAATGGAAAAGAACGGTGTTCACAGCCTGCTTCCTCACCACCCTCCTCAAAGGCCAGGGAGGCTGCCCGGGGGCCTGGAGACATCCTAAGCCATCCAGGGCCTTTCTAGAGAAGTGGGGGTGTTGGGGGTCCTGGGCCAGCTCTCCCAGGGGCCTCTGTGGCCAGGCCCCTTGTTGTAGGTGCATGCCCCAAAACTTTGCTCCCCAGTCCTGGCAGTTGAAAGGTGTGGCTAGGGCAGCCTTAGGCTATGACTGAAGCAGAAGGGTGGTGGGTGTCACACCATATGGCCACATGCACCTGGGAGTCCCAGGAATGATGGCATTTACATTTGGGACTCAGGCCTTACCTGGTCTCCTTTCCTCCACCTCCAGTTGTAACTCCCTCTTGCCTGTGAGGCCATGCTTGTCGCTAAATGATCTGTGGTTGTCAATGGCATCTGTTTGCAGACCAGAGAGAAAGCCATCTGTCACTGTTGTGCATCCCATTTCCAACCCCAGGGGAAGACCCCACACAGCTGGGCCACCAGCATAAAGCCAAAAGTGTGGAAGCCCCAGCAGAGGATAGTAGTATCTCCAGGGGGCACTGCACAGGGCGATAGGCAGGTTTTGTTTCTCAAAGGATGACCACACACATCTGCAGCACGAACACATGGCTTTATGCAGACTCTGGGGCTGGGAAGCCCCTCTCCATGGTCCCCTCCGTGCTGGTGGACTGGGGACAGGAGCTGGATGGATGTGTCTGGGGACCATGAGTGAGTACTTAAGGCAGACAGGCATCTCAGATCCAGCTGTGCATATAAATTTAAAAGCAGAGACTAACTAGGCTGCTCTCAGGAGGGAGCCACTATCTTCCCACCCAGTCACCTCCTTTGGGATAGTTCACATCTGAAGGCATTAATGCAAGTCACAAACATCCAGGACACTAACTAGGGGGCAGGGCAGGCAGGGAGCATATGTGGTGGTGGTGGTGGTCTTCGAGCATGGCCTTTCCCCTCTCGCTGCAGAGCTGTACCCTGCCTCACCCCACCCCCATGATTCCACAGCCCCAAACGAAATCTCCATCTCTATATGTGAGAAAGCATTCACACTACACAGAAACAGCATCAAAGTCAACATCAAACTGTGGGAGTTTCCATCTCCCACAGTGTGGTAGCATAGCGTTGGGATGCAGAAAGAGAGGCCATGGGGGCACAGTGGGTTCTCTGCTCCACCCTACGCCATGAGTGGCCAGGAGCTGGCAAAGTCCTCAGATTCTAACCCTCCCCAGCTCTGAATGCAGAGAAAGAACAAATAACATAGGTGAGAGCAGGACCTGTGCCACAGGACAAGACTAGTGTTAGTGTAAGGCGCTGAGGTGACAGCAGGGCTGAGACTGGGGAGCAGGTTTGAGCAAGAAAGTAACCAGCTCAAGTGGGTCTCAAGGTAGGGTGTCTGGCTACCTTCAGTTTGTCAGAGTTCCCTACCAGAGCTCAGAGGACTACTCCAGGATACCATGAAGTGTGAGAGAGTTTTTAGGGAGACCTGGGGACTCAGAGAGTCTAAGCAGAACTCCAAGGAGGCCTAAAAGACTCCTCTAGAAAATGTGAATGGTGGTATGAGGTCAGGAAATCAGTAAAAGAAACGTCTAGAAGGAGCAGGTGCTAAGGTTAAAGGTGCAGATCAGTGATGGGAGGCCCCTGGTGAGTCCTGGGGATGTGGGATGCTGAGAGTCAGGGCAGGTTTCAAAAGTGGGAAGGAAAAGAAGTTCAGAGCAGAGCAAGCTCTTAGAGGCGCTGTCTAGACAGCAGGAGGATGGGTGCTGGGGTTCCAGGAGGCTATTGTGGGTGATGGCAGGAGAGCCCAGGATGGACTCATTGGCTATGAATAAGAAGAGTGGAGGCCTTTTGGGAGTGAGAAAGCACCCCACCACCACCCACAATGCAGCAAGTAGTTAGGCTAATGGAAACCCACAGTCCCCAAAACCACATAGGAATGTCCCCTGCTTCTTTGCATCTGAGAGTAAATGGGCTTTGAGAACAGTGCCTGGCTCCCATAGTCACATCTGGACACCATCCAGCCTCAGCATCCAGCCCTGCATCACTCACGTGGGCCCAGAAGGTAGCCAGCGCTGTTCAGGGTCCAACCTCTCTTCTCCTTTGCCTAAAACAGGATTACACAGGGTTAGACAGCCTAGGACCCGGGGATGAGGAGCAGAATAGCCTGTGCTTGGCTCCCCAACACAACACAGCAGAAACCCGAGCATCTAGGCTGCCTGGATTGGCTGGCTGCATTTGACCTGAACACACTACTGGGTCCGCTAATGCTCAAGTCAGACCAGGGCTCAGCAGCTGATAACCCCCAGTGTTGTCTTCAGAGCCAAGTGACAGGCTTACTTCCGAGCAACCCCAGGGCTGAGAGTTGAGCCATCAGCCCTCCCAGGCTTCAGGGGAGGTTTGTCTATCACAGGCATTGGTCAACAAATGGGAGGCCTTTCCTTGCTGTTCTGTTGAGATAGCACTTTATATAGCCCATGCTGGCCTAAAATTCTATATGTAGGGGAGGTTGGCCTTAAAATTTTGGTCCTCCTGCCTCCACCTCCCTCCTGAGTGCTGGGATTACAAACCTGGGCCCCCTACACCTGGCCATGAATGGAACCACTTTGAACCTGTGTCCAGGTGGTCCTCAGCCCTTCTCCTGGAACCCTCCCTACCTTCAGCAGCTTCAGGGACATGCCCCCACCCCCACCCCTTGCACTCCTGCCGCAGGGACAATGAACCATCCTTTGTTTCAGGCAGATCCTCAGGTCTGACACCCTTAGTCTTCTTTTCCGATCAGTACTTACAGGCATCCCAAGTCCCAGAGTGGCTGACAGGGTCACAACCAACAGGAGCCAGCCTAGCAGGATAACGCTGCCTCTGGCCATCTGGAAGGAAAAGTGGATGAGTTGACACCACCTCAACACGCACACGTCTGGGGGCACTTGGCCTGCAGACTGCGATGGTATCAGTGTGGGAGTGGGAGGAAGGGTGAAAGGAACAGAGCTGTGAGGGGTGCAGGGGCAACGATGGGGAGGCAACCGCAGGAGGACTAGAGCCTGACAAGTCTCGGTGAGACACAGGTACCTTGAGCAGCGGTGAGAACCGGGCGTGGCTGGTCAGTGCAGGATCAAGGCTCTCTCGGTCCGGGTCGGGCGTGGTGAAGAGTGGCGGGCTGGATGGTCGCTTACTGCACGGCGCAGCTCAGCGGCATGGGGAAGCGCACGAGGATCCCTCGACGTGTCCGTGGCAGGAGCCGCGCTGCTGCCGCTATTTATGCCCAGTGGGAGCTGCCGCGTCACCGGCTCAGCGCCGCCTCCTGCGAGTCCCAAGGGCCGCTGTGACCGGAACCGCTCTCGCTCCCGAGGCTCGGGAGAGGATCACCCACAGTCTCAGACCCAGCCAACCCTGCATCACAGAGTCACTCACCGCTGCTCCGCCCGGTACTCACACAAGAGTGAGTCCCTACACCTCCGGTCCTGAGACCTACAGGAGGTCTTGCTTTCCTTCCCAGGGCTGGGCTGGTATGGACCACCCCAGAGCCCAAGCAAGGCCAGTCACAGACACCTAAGAAACTCCCAGGTCCCGCTTTGCACCTGGATGTGACTGCAGCTTCCCTACCAGGGTCCTCCACTCCTGGTTTGCTAGGGAAAAGGGGGGTGGGGTGGGGGCGGGGTGTGTTTCAGCTATTCAGGGCTGAGGGCAGGGTGGAGGGTGGCTGGTCCGTTTTCCCCTGAAGCTCCCTCTCCTCAGTGGACTCTGTCATAGCTGTGGTGCAGAGATCCAGACCAGGTTCTTGCCAAGGAGTAGAGCTGTCTACGCCCTGGGAGTTTAGCCACCTGTCAAGGACAGCACGCAGGCAAACACACACCCTGAAATCACACCTCAAGAAAGACACAGGGGTAGCAACTCCGGACTCCCAATGTGTGAGATATTTCAACCAGGTACAGCCTTCGAGGCTCATAGGAGTGCTCTGTCACCTGACTCAGAAGTGGACCTCACTAGCATTGTCAGCCAGGTCCTGAGAAGCCTGTACATGAAAGAGAAGAGAGTTTCTGCTCTTGGCTTAACATGGCTCCTTTGCTGGACCAAGCAGCCTCGCCATCACATGAGACATCGTCACTTGGGTTAACCTCAGTGTCCTGATGAACACTGGCCTGACCCTGTGCTGAGGTGTCCCCTCTTCCCCTAAGACCTGTCTGGGACCTGAGGTGAGCAGAATACAAGGCAAATGGTGAATGTTAATGTCACATTCCAAGTGTCCCCACACTAGACTTAGGAGGCTGTGCAGACTCAGGCCACTCCTGGAGGGATCGGCTGACCCACAGGGACAGGAAGGCCACAGAATGCTGGAAGACTCTGGGTTATCATGCCTGTGTGTGTGTCACGGCTCACATGTAGAAGTCAAGAGACAACTTTGTAAAGTTAGTTCTCTCCTTTCATGTCTATATGGAGCTGGGGATTTGAACTTGGGTCTCTAGACTTGTACTGAGTGTCTTTACCCGCTAAGCCATCTTGCAGGCCCTCCTTTTAACAAAATGATACTTTACCTCTGAGTCACCCCTTTTCTTGCAAATGTTCAAAACCAATAGGTGGAGAACACCCCACTGCCCACGTCTTCCAATGTCTCCAGGGAAACCCAACCTCAGGCAGGCTAGGGCCTCAAGCCCTGCTGAAGTCTCAGTGGAGAGGACCGTGCCTCTTACCTTGGCCACTGGCTGAGACCTCTGCCAGCTGACCAGAAGACAGAGCCCCAGAGTAGCCCCCCCTGCTCAGAAGGGTAGGGGGCCCAAGCAGAACAAGCAAGTCTGCCCATAACCAATAAGAATGTCTTGAAAGAGTGGAAGCCAGACACAGCAGCAAGGGCCTGCAGCTCAGCTGCCCCAGCTAAGGCAGGATGGTGTTGAGCCTAGGACTTCAAGGCCAGCCTGGGCAATGTGACCAGACACCAGACCATCTCACCATCTCAAAAAGTAAATAAAATAGAATTAAAAAAAAAAAAGTCGGGGGGGGGGGAGCCAGACCAAGGCTGGCCACCACTCTTACCTGCCTCACAGGGAAATCAGACATGTCTGTAAGCATATACTGAGTGTTATGAATTCATTTAAGCTGGGTGTAGTGGTCTGCACTGTAACCTCACTACCCAGAAGGCAGAGCAGCAGGAGCTGTAAGTTCACTCTTGGCTACATAGTGCCAGGCCAGCTTGGAATAGATGAGGCTCTGTTAAAGGGGATGGGGACTCAAGCCAGACTGAAGCCCATGCTTCAGTGCCACTCCCTTCGGGGTATTTCCAGCACGTCCGGGGGCCACTGATGTCATGCTCCCCACTGTGCTTGGGTGAGGGGGTTTCTCTCTAGTTCTTAGAGTGTGGCTGGATCCCCCCTGCCCGGGAAACACTGGCAGGAGGGCAGGCAGGAACAGGAGGGGCTGTGGCTCCCCATATCACTGACAGATTCGCTCCTACAAATGAGGACAGGGTGCAGGGTCGCAGGTCTCTGCTTCCTGGTACACTCTGTGCTGGAGCCCACAGCCTGATTCTAATGGACTCCTCACTCAGCAATGACCCAATAGAGACACCGTCAACTTGTCATCTTCAAGGCAGCCCAGCGTGGAGCTAGCAAAATGGGTCACCATTAGAGTAATGGACACAGCACACAAAGCTGTCATTTCCTACCTGTAAGTCTAGACTTCCTCAGAAGCCCTGCTTGCTGCTGCCTGTCACCAAGGAAAAATGCCCAAATCTGAATACCAAAGAGAGCTGGAGCTGGAGGACAGCTGGAGTGAGTCTCAGCAGTGCTGAGATCATCAACAGAGGGGCCTGCCCCTCAGGGATTCCATTCTGGTGCAGACCGAAATATACAGCAATTTCCCAATGAACTATTCAGCTATCACGGGAAGGGCTGTGGATTCAGGGAGCCAGACCTAACAGTCAGGTACATCTGTCTGGGTGATCCAGGGCTCTGCACTGGGGAAGACAGCTCTATGCCTCTTCTCGGTTTTCCGTCTTCCTTCTGCCTGGAATTTGAAGGTAGGAGCTGGAGGAGAACAACCATCTTGGAGCCCAAGGTGATGGCAATGGATGACAGCCAGGCTAACGGAGCTGTGC
This sequence comes from Mus musculus, assembly GCF_000001635.26. Classification (NCBI taxonomy): domain Eukaryota; kingdom Metazoa; phylum Chordata; class Mammalia; order Rodentia; family Muridae; genus Mus; species Mus musculus. The sequence continues at coordinate 3,417,331 of NC_000085.6, forward strand.
TTGTGGGTACCTGCGCTGCCAGCTGCTAGGCTTGTTTTAGAACAGAGGGAAACTCTCCTTTTTGTTCAAGGCCTTGTTACTTTGGAGTTTTACAGTGGATGCAATTGGACCTACTATGATCAACACCTCCCAGGAAACACTCAGCCGATGTCTGATGGAGAAATGAGCACATACAAGCAAATGGAAGAACATGTCATCCATTGTCAGTGGGGCTGATGCTGGGAAGATGGACTCATGAAAGGAGCAGCTGGGGAGAGCATCAGACAGATAAGCGCCCCTGCACCTCACTGTGACCTCATTTTGACTGAAAAAGCAACCAAGGAAGTGGCCGGGCGATATAAACCTGGCTAACCTTCACTCTGGATATGCCTGTGCGCTTGATCCCCTCTTCCCTCGGTTTCTAGCTGGTTCCTTCCATCTGACCCTAGTAACGCGGAGGCCATTGGAAAAAAGTCTCCAGGCTTAATTCTCTCCAAGGAAAACAGTACCTGGGGCTAGGGTTTGTGGTACAGAAGTAGACCACTTTAGAATGTCCCACCCAGGGGCTGGGAGTGTGGCTCAGTGGTACAATGCTGTCAGGCACTCACAAGCCTTATAAACAAAACATTACAATGAAACAAAATATCACCTTGGAAAAATGTTAGCTAAAGCAACTGTCAGCAAATAGAACTGAGCCATCCTGTGAGTGTTTGAGTACCTGTATTCAGTTGTCCAGTGTAACTCCGTTTCATAGCTTCAAAACACACAAAAAGCTGGCCCACTTTCCTTCATATAAATAGCAGGGGTTTCCCATGGGGCTGTGGCGGCAGGCCTTGAGGGATGATGTGTAGGCTGAGGAGGAAAACCTGAGGTCACTTACTAATGTTCAGTTAAAAGAGTTTTACATTTGTATTTATATTTGTATGTGCATAAGGGTTTGTATGTGTGCCAAGTGCGTGCAGTACCTAATGGGACCAGATGGTGGAGTCAAATCCCCTGGAATGGGGGTTACAAGGGTTTGTGAGTAGACATGGGGATGCTGGGAATCGAACCTGGGTCCTCTGGAAGAACAGCTACTTCTCTTAGCTGCTGAGTGTCTCTCCAGCCCCATGCTGTTTTTCTATGTTAATCCTGTAGTGTCTGTTTAATTTAATTTATTGTTCGTGGTGTGTGTGTGTGGGTTTGCTTATGTGTATAGGCATGTCCAGGTGAGAATGCATGTGGAGGCCTGTGGTACCCCCAGGACCTGCCCCCTTGCTTTTTCCTTAATTTGTGTATATGAGTACACTGTTGCTGTCTTCAGACATACCAGAAAAGGGCAACAGATCTCATTACAGATGGTAGCTGGGAATTGAACTCAGGACCTCTGGAAGAGCAGTCAGTGCTCTTAACTACTGAGCCATCTCTCCAGTCCTGCTTTGTTTTTGTCTTGAGGCTTGGTCTCTTAGTGGGATCTGGTTCTTGCAAATTAGGCTCTGCTGACTAGACCCTGGGCCCCGAGGCTCTGCCTGCCTGTCTCCCAGCAGTGGGATTACAAGTATGCACCATTTATGCCCAGGGTTTTTATATATCTGTTGGGGATAGAATACAATCCCTTGATCACGCGGCAGCCAATTTATAGACCGCTCCTAGCCCCTATTAGCATACATTAATTATGCATAATAATGGGCTTCATTATGACATGTCTGTACATGGGTATAATGTATTTTGGTTATATCTGCCTCCCATTAGAGAATTCTGTCCTTAGGAAGCTTTCGAAGATGGTTCCCTACTCCTACCCAATATTAAAGGCCTAGGGGCACCCAGCCACGGCAGGGCTTTGTGGTGCGGTCCTTCGTGTGGCTTTGGATAGGCACCATGGCTCTGAGGCTGGAAGAAGAGAAACAGGGGACATGGGAGGACCTGTGACCTGCTTCGGGTGGGGCTTTAAGTGTTTCCTAGGCCAGGGCAGCACTCCTTTCTGTGAACCCCCTCCCTGCAACTTGCCCACAGGCCTTCCCATCAGGAAGGAGCTTTGAGGGCTGAGCCTTTCCTGGGAACTCTAGAGATGATGAGGTACTCGCCCCCTCCTGGTAGTCTGGGATTCCACCGGCACCCTGGGGTGACTCACCCAGCTCAGCCTGGAGCAGAGAACTGCTGATGAGCAGCCCACAGTGGGGGCTGAGGCAGCAGGTGACTCAGCCCAGCCCTGGCCAACTGCACCTGCTTCCTGGCCCTGAGTCAGACAGACCCGTAGCATTGTCCAGGGCAGACGGGGCCCATCTGGCTTTCGGGATGTAAAGTCTCTGAAGAGGACAGGCCACCTCTGCCTGAGCTGTGCAGCAGTCATCCACAGCCTTGTCTCTGTCTCCTTCTAAGGGACCCATCACACTTCAGGGAACTTTACCTCTGTGTCACCAGCCCTCATTCAGAGTGACATCCATTCCCTTAAGTACCAATGTCCCTTCTGCCACTGCCCCTCAGATGGACCAGCTGTCGGACTTCAAGGGCTGCTTCTGAGCCTTCCCAGGGGCTGCTTTTCCTCTTGACACCTACTTCACTTTCTTCTGATGGCTTCTTGGGTTTGCATCTTCATGTCCCTGCATGTTCAGAACCTCAAGGGTTGAGCCGCAGCTTCCCACAGGGACAACGCCACTGACCAGCGTCCTCCCAGCTGGGCTTCATGAGCAGACATTTCCACTAGAGTCACAGGAGCCACTGTGGATCTGTGTGACTGGGCTGAGAAGCCCTACCAGGTACAGTGAAGCAGCCCCCATGTTCATGCACCCACTCCTCCTCAGGGGCCCCCACCTGCTCACAGACACCCTCACAGCTCTAGGCTTTTCCCTGTCCCATCTAGAATCCTCCCTGCTGTGTATGCAACCAACCAATTTCCTAGGGTGGAGGGGTTTCTGGGACATGGAGTTTTCCATGTCAAATCCAAAGCAATGTGGGACACTGGTTGGTGGGTTGCCTCCCCCCGCCCCCATGTCTGGTGGGTTGCCTCCCCACCCCACCCCCATGTCTGGTGGGTTGCCTCCCCCCACCCCCTTGTCTGGTGGGTTGCTTCCCCCTGCCCCCATGTCTGGTGGGTTGCCTCCATCCCCCCACCCCCATGTCTGGTGGGTTGCCTCCCCCCACCCCCTTGTCTGGTGGGTTGCCTCCCCCTGCCCCCATGTCTGGTGGGTTGCCTCCCCCCACCCCCTTGTCTGGTGGGTTGCTTCCCCCTGCCTCCATGTCTGGTGGGTTGCCTCCATCCCCCCACCCCCATGTCTGGTGGGTTGCCTCCCCCCACCCCCTTGTCTGGTGGGTTGCCTCCCCCTGCCCCCATGTCTGGTGGGTTGCCTCCCCCTGCCCCCATGTCTGGTGGGTTGCCTCCCCCTGCCCCCATGTCTGGTGGGTTGCCTTCCCCCGCCCCCATGTCTGCCTTGCCAAAGTCTCCTCTTCCATAGGATGCCCCGGTGTCCTCATTCTCTCCTCTCCACTCCACTGATCCTGACCTGAGCACCTTGAGACCCCCCTTTCTCTGAGTGTTTCCTGTAACATAGCACCCTGTTCACCCCCACCGCTCCCCAAATGGTTCAGGCATGGTTAGGCACATACAAACAGAAAATGTGAGCTAAACTGGAAATTAAGATAGACAATTTTAGATTTTTCTTGTATTTTTAAAAGATTTATTTATTTTCATTTTATGTTCCCATGTTCTGAGTGTATATGTGTGTGTGTGTGTGTGTGTGTGTGTGTGTGTGTGTGTGTATACACCACATGTTTGCAGTGCCCATGCAGGCCAGAAAAGGGCATGGAGTCAGAAACAGTTGTGAACCACCATCCTAAGTGAGCTGTCCAGGTCCGCTGGAGGAGCAGCTATCTGTCCAGCCCCTAAAAATGTCCTTATGCTTATGTAAGTTCACAGAACATCCCTGAGAAAGACAGAGGACAGTTATCAAGAGTCAGTTCTCTCCTACCCAGGAACTGAACTCAGGTCACCAAGCTTAGCAGCAAGTGCCTTTCCTAGCTGAGCCATCTCACCAGCCCAACAAATGAGTATTTTTGAATATATGCTTCATGCAATACTCAGGATATATAATCCAAAAGATTACATATCTGGGCCACCATACATGGCTTGAGGGTCTTTTGTTTTTAATTAATTTATTTATTTATTAACATGCATCAGTTTATGTCTGCCTGTACATCTGTTCACCATGTGCACACAGTGGTCACAGAGGCCAGAAGAGACTTCTGATGATCTTGAAGTCTAAACGTAACTGGATGTCCCGCATTTTTGCCTCCCCCCAGGTCCCCAGAGTGGGAACCGAGTCCTCAAAAGCTGAACTCTAAGGGTGGAGAGATGGTTCAGTGGTTAAGAGCACTGGCTCCTTAGCACCTACATGGCTACTAATAACTTTATGTAACTCCAGCTACAAGGGATTTCATGTTCTCTTCTGTCCTCTGTGACCCTGCATGTGCGTGGTCCACAGATGTACATGCAGACAAACAAATAAATTATTTAATAATTAAAAAAATAAACTTGCACTCTCTGGCCAGGTGTGATGTCCCAGGAATGGTGACACACACCTGTGATGCTTTAAAAGAGGCAGGCAACACTGAGTTCCAAGCCAGTCTGATCTACACGGCAAGTTTGAGGCTTGCCTAAGATGCTTAATGCTATTCTCAGGAAAGCACACTGACCAACTAATGCACATCACCAACTAAGCCACTGGCTAGTGGAACCACAGAAAATGACAAAATGACAAGTCTTGATGGGGTCTGTGGTGGTTTGAATATGCTTGGCCCATAGGGAGTGGTACTTTTAGGAGGCATAGCCTTGTTGGAAGAAGTGTGTCACTTTAGGGGTCAGTTTTGAGGTCTAATATACTCTCAAGTCTGGCCAGAGTCAGTTTTCTCCTGACTGGCTTCGGATCAAGATGTAGAACTCTCAGCTCCTTCTCTAGCACCATGTCTGCCTGGATGCTGCCATGCTTCCCGCTATGATGATAACGGACTGAACCTCTGAACCTGTAAGCCAGCTCCAATTAAATGTTTTCCCTTATAAGTGTTGTCTTGGTCATGGTATCTCTTCACAGCAATGGAAACCCTAACTAAAACAGATCTTTCTTTCTTTTTTTAAACATAAATCTGCTAGAAAAAAAAATGGGCATAAGAATTAATTAAGAGGAAATCCAGTTAATGGGCCCTTAGTGCCTACGGACATCTTCCCCCACTGTGGTACACAATAACATCATGCGTTGTGACCTTGGTGGGGGAATTAAATTCCCAAACCCTGTTATTCTATTTGACGAGTCATGCTGAACTCAACAAGGAAAGGACATGGTCAATTACTGTCTCCAGGGACAGCTTTTTCCGGGGAGTGCAGCTGTCCTGCAAGCTGCCCTGAAAGCTGCCCGGATGGCAGCCCCTGCCTGACAGCTGGTCTGGGCCGGCACCATGGCCAGGGAAACTCACTCTGGATGTGAGCAACAGTGTGTGGAGAGGGTTGTGGGAATTTTCTCAGGAAATGACCCTCAGGAACAGCTGTCAGGCCTGTCTCTGACTCCCCTCCACTGTCCTGCTCCCTGCTCTGCCACCATGAAGGTACCAGGCAGACAGAGTTCTCCTTCCCAGACCTCCACTGCTTTGAGTAACAGATTTCTCCTAAGCGGTGTGGTAAGTGCTAAGAAAGCCCAGTTTTCCCACCCAGTGCAACATCACCGTGGGTCCCTTTAGCTTTTGACTCAAATAGTTTATGTGAATTGGTGTGGCTGAAGGCCTGGAGCACCCCAGGGGACAGTGGTAGCCTCTCCAGGGACAGCTCTTTTATTTCCCTGCTTGTGGTCACTTTAGCTTCTCACAGTACGGCAGCTAAGTGTCAAACAAGAGGAAGCAAGAGGCAGCCTTCCACCAGCCAGGCCTGATTACCACATCACTTCTCTTATGTTGTATTTGGCAAAGCAGCCACAGCTCAACCCGGATGTAGGGCGTGTGGCAGTGAGGAGCAGCCCCCCTCTCATAGCAGCACTCCAGGACCCCTTTAAGTTTCTGAAACCCCACCTCTTCTTTGTCTGGAGACTTGGGAGCTGTCATTCACTGATCAAGTTCAAATGTTTTTCCCGAATTCCAGGCTCTCCAGGTCTGACTTGAATCCATCTTCCAGCGAAGACAGTGAGTGGCCTTCTCACTCCTCACCCGGAGTCTACACTTGGTCTGCACCCCTGAGTTTCCAGTGATACGCTTGCTCTTGTTCTAGAAACACCTGTCTGTCTTGCCCGACACTGGGAATTTGTTAATGACATCAAATTGACTTGAATCACCTTTCTTTAAACCAGTCACGTGGCCCTAAGATGATAGATACTGACCAGCTTAGGCCCAACACTGGGGTGGAGTCAGTCCCTCCCATGCCACAGGGGATACTTCCAGGGGGAAGCTGCTCGCCCCAGCCCTCAGGTGTCTAGGAGGAAATGGAGGTGGGTGGAGAAATGACCCAGGGGACAGAGCCTGTGGCTCCCTATTCTGTGACTCCATGGATAGCAAGAGAGGCCCATGGATGTGGTGGTGCATACCTGGATCCCCGATGGTCTTCAGAGACAGGCCGGCTGGTGTCTCAGGGGACAGAGTCCTGCATTACCGGTCCCAGTGCGTACATGAAAGGAAAGCAACAGCCAGTCCAGCTCAGAGAGCTGGGATGTATGTCAGGGCCAGGCAGTCATTGCAGGGCAGGGGCCTCAGTGATGTCCTGAGCCCTAATGAGGTGTTTCTCCAAAGATGAAAGGCTGCCCCGGCTGTCTGGCTTACCAGACTACATCTTTCATGTCTCGCTCTCTAATCTGGGGAGCTGCTCACGATGGCCTTAAGTGATGGGGCTGGCTCTGTCTCTACCAGGCTCAGTCTACAGAGCCCTGGCAGTCTCTGGCTGTCCTGCATAGCCTCTGTCCCTTCCAACCCCCTTCTGAGGTGTTCGCAGATGGCTCCCACTCCTCCCTGGGTGACTCTAATACCTTTCCTCACCACTTGCTCCCTGAGACTTTGGACCCTTTAAGATCAGGCAACCACCTTTACCTGGCCTCAGGAGGAAGGATCATGCAGTCAGTCAGACACTCCCCTGTAACACACAATAGAGGCCAGCCGACCTGCCCTTCTCCTCACCCTAGCTTCAGACTAGAAAGTAAGGCCTAGAGAGGTACCAGCTATCTCAAAGTCACACCCCAAACAGGGAGGAGGCTTGGCCTTACTGGGGGAAGGTTCAACTTGAGACCCAGGGGCAGGAAGAAGTCCTGGGCTAAGCTGAGATCCTTCCTTGACCCCTCCTGGCCTCTAGTGTGGGTCAAAGGGAAGCTGTAGAAGGAGATGGGCAGACTTGGGGGGTTGATTAATATTTCAGAAGGGACAACAAGCTTCCTAGATTTCTACATAGAAGACAGGCTTGGTCCCGGGGTGGGGTGGGGGTGGGGAACCAGATCCCCTGGAACTGGAGTTAAGTGGTTGGGAGCCGCCATGTTGGTGCTGCGAACTGCACCTGGGTCCTCTGCAAAAGCAACCAGTGTTCTTTACCACTGCCCTCCAAAACAGCGTGTTCTGTTCTTTGAGCTCACTGTCTTTCAAACAAGCTCAATGCCCCTTGGATCTGGGGAAGTTTCTGTCAACCAATGAGTGGTCCCACATCGTCTCACGGGGAGGAGAAAGCCAGCACAAGACGACCCGCAGATAACAGGCTCTCCCCTCTCACCTAAGCTCTCCCCTGTGACAAGGAAGAGAATGAAATAGCATTTAGCACCCTTCTCCGCTAAGAGTTCAGCCGTGAAGAGAGCTCTTGGCATTTTTGTCTATTAACCAAGAAGAGATTTCAAATTACCATCAGATATCCCCTTTCCCATGACACTGTCTTCTTTAAATCAGGGTGGTCTGCCCCAGCACAGCAGAGAAAAGAGAGTCAGGTGCCAGCCGTGGGGACCCTGGGGCTGCAGTCCTACAGGCGGAGGTCCCACAGGCTCAGGCCACCGTGGCCACTGATGAAAAGCAGGTTGTCAAATCACACAACGTGGCCCACCTACTCCTAGTAGAATCCCCAAGAAGAACATGGGAGGTCAAATTCATAGAGTCCCAGCGAGGGCGGGCCTTGCCAAAACAGGGGCTTGCAAGAGTTACTCACAGATCCGAAACTAAGTAAGCAGGGCCCGGTGGGCAGCGTTGACCCCCAGGCCCATGGGTCTGCTCACGCTGTGTCTCTGAGAAGGGAAAGTTGAGTCTTCTAAGGAAGGGTATATGCAAAGCTTCCAGAACAAAAGAGATGGCTCAGGGCAAAGATGCCTGATACCAAGGCAAACGACCTGAGTTCTATTGGTCAGGACCACATGGTGAAAGAAGAAAATCAGTTCTACACATGTTCCATGACAGGTGTGCACACATACACAGTACACACATATGTCTACCATTGCTCATACACTCGTGATATGTGTCTATGCACACAATACCAGCAGAGACACACCTTGCATGTGTATCCTGTTCTATGCGTACACACATCACAAGCACTTGCATTTGGTCATTTGGCCCAGTTACGTGGGGATTGCTAGTTAAGAAAGTCCAGTTCCATAGGGATGTAGTGTGCCATGCTGCGTGCCCACCGAACCCTCTCTGGGTGTCAGGGCACTGAGGGGCCAGCTTCTCAGTAAACATCTGCTGATGCCCGTCTGCAACAGGACCTGCCTCTTACCGTGCTCACCTTCCTGGGTCCAGCTGCTCACGTAAGCACTACCCTAACTGGACCTCCAATTACAGGCAACTCTGATGAGGAGCCGCAGGCTGGAGGATGCTACCGAACTGAGCGCCAAGGGGTTCCCTGGACAGAGGGGCAGGTTCATCTTTCTCTGGTCTCTGGTTTTGCCACTAAAAATGGGGGTGAGAATTAGGGCAACTGCAGTGGTGTGACTGGCTCAGCATCCCAGGCTCACCTGCCTCAGCTGGGGCGATTTGGGAACAGCTCATGCTCTCCTCACACTAGCAGGTGAGCTGGTGCTCTCTCTCTCTCTCTCTCTCTCTCTCTCTCCCCTCTAACATTTTTTGATTATTTTTTTAATTTTTAAAATTATGTTCATTTACTTATTTTGAAGATCATTTAACTTTTAATTTGTTTTAGATTTATTTACTTTATGCATACGTATATCTGTGCACTGCATTCAAGGCCCTCAGAGGTCAGAAGAGGGTGTCAGAGCCCCTGGAACAGAGTTACAGACAGTTGTGAGCTGCCATGCCAGGGTGCTGGGAATTGAACCCTGATTTGGCAGAACAGCCAGTGTGCTCTTAATCGAGCAGCCACCTCTCTGGACTGTTTCTCTCTCTGTGCTTGCATGTGCTACCATGAAGCCACAACTGTGGGAGCCAGCGCTCCTTACACCGTTGGTTCTGAGGGTCAAACTCAGGTCTTCACACTTGGTGCAGATGTTCTTACCCACTGAGGATCTCCTCAGTCTACTTTTTTCCTAGACATGGTCTCTTGGGGCCCAGGCTGACCTCAGACTTAGGTAGATAAGAATGTTTTTCAAGCCAGGCGGTATTGGCGCACGCTTAATCCCAGCACTCGGGAGGCAGAGGCAGGTGGATTTCTGAGTTCGAGGCCAGCCTGGTCTACAAAGTGAGTTCCAGGACAGCCAGGGCTACACAGAGAAACCCTGTCTCGAAAAACAAAAACAAAAACAAAAGTTTTTCAGTTCCTCTTTCAACCTGCCTCTGCCTCCCGAGTGCTGGGATTCCAAGTCTGTCACCACAGGTGCAGTTGCAACATTTCAGTTTCTTTAGAGCAAAGGATCTGCTTGCCATGGCCTCCTGGATGGTTCTGGAAAAGGAACTGGGCTGTGGCAGGAGGCTTAGAATGTCACAAGTGACAATCTTCTCTGGGAGTGAAGGTCTGGGGTTTCATTTAGCTTCCGTGTCCCAGCAATGTGTGGGAGCCAGGCCTCAGTTTCCCTGTATGGTTGCAACAGCCTTTCTTGGCTCGTCACCCTGCTCAGGTCTAAAGGTTGAGAAGGGTGTGGTATAGGAGCCACTGAAACAGGGAACATCTGGTGGGAAGAGGCCAAGCCATTCCCAAGGGAGCCCACAAGGCTGAGCTACTGACTTCAGGGAAAATGATACTGGTCACATCACAAGACAACATTGCTTCCGGTGACCCTGAGGCCACTCCCCTCTTCTCTTCTTTGTCCCCTCCCCTATGGCTCCATCCATCTTGTTTCATCTACCTGGAGGACAAAGCGGACATCCCCACAGCGGGCTTTCCTTCTTCAGACACCTTCCATGAATCCCAGAGCACTCTCTGTTTTCCAGCTGAACTCGATCTTGGTGGGGTGGGTGGATTTTTGTTTGCTTGTTTTGTTTGTTTGTTTGTTTGTTTGTTTGTTTGTTTGTTTTGAGACAAGGTTTTCCTATGTAGCCATGACCGTCCTGAAACTTGTTCTTTGGACCAGGCTGGCTTGGAACTCACAGAGATCCGCCTGCCTCTGCCCCCCACCCTGAGTGTGCACCACCTCCCCCTCCAACCCCAAGTCCAAGTCAGATGCCTAGCCTGATCCCATTACCTGTGTGACAGAGGTCTGGAAGTATAGAGAGCTTTGTGACAGGAAATGGCTTCTGGGTACTAGTCCATACACAAGAGGCCAGTGACTGTGGAAATCACTGTGAGCTAAGAATAGTGCACACAAGCTCACCAGGACTTGAACCTGGGTCTGAATAACCCCCAACCCCTGGGATTTTAACTCTTGCATCAGTGCCAAAGTAGCTACGCTGTTAACCTGATGCACAGTGTCGAGGGACGCAGGAACCTCACCTGGGGAATTGCCTCCATCAGATTGGCCTGTGTGTGAATCCTCTTGATGGTTGGGTAGCTGTGGGTGGTGCCATCCCAGGAGATGGGATGGCTGTGAGCCTGACAGACCATGGTAAGCAGGAAATGGTAGCATTTGTGTCTCCTGTCTGAGCCCTGCCTGAGTCCTGCCCTGACTTCTTCTCCTCAGAGATTGAATGTGACTGGGACTTGGGAGCCAAGTCAACCCTTTCCTCTCCAAGTTGCTTTTGGTCAGGGTTTTGGCATAGAAGCTAAGTAGAACAGCCCCTAACTCAGCAAGATCTTTAAGGGGAGGGACATTTGAGAAAAGTACACAGAGGGAATCTCAGGATGTATGGAAAAATAGAACGATCCTGCATCGTGGCTCTGCGGGCACCCAGGACAGCCCATAGCAGATGGCAGAGAGAGACCGAGCAGCCCCACACCCAGGCTCCGTGGGCAACCAGGCAGCCTGTCCTGTGGCTGACAGGATCTGAGCTGGCAGCAGCAGCCTCAATCCTCACTCTGAACCGCAGTGATCATCACAGTGACCTAGAGCTCGCCAGGACTCTGAGGAGCTACAGAACGCGTCAGAAGGGTCGCAGTGTTCTCCTGGCTGTCCTGACAGCCATGGGCTTATGTAACCATCAAAGCCCATTTTTCATATTAAGTGACGCAGATGCCCTGCCAGGTCGTAAATGACTCTGCCGATCTCCCAGCCTCACCAGCTTGTCAATGTTACAGATTTGGGAAACTGAATTTTGTAAAAAAAAAAAAAAAAAAAATCAAATTACTTTTGGAAGGATTTATAAAGAGTCAGTATTTTGAAGATAATATTCCCTCTAGTTCCCCCCCCCCAAGAGGGGGTTTTCTATAGCTCAGGCTGGCCTCCAAATTGCTCCGTAGCTAAGGATGGCCCTTACAGCCAAGGGACTTGTTTTGGAAATACTTAATAACAATAACTTTCTAATCACAGATCTCTCTCTTTCCCTAACAAATTTGGTTTCCCCAACAAAGCAAGCCTTTTTTCTTGCTGCCCTTCATGGCATTTTCTTTAAAACAAAACTAAGACCTCACCAACCAAGCCCCATGCCTGATGACCAGAGTCCGATCCCCAGAGAATCCATGAGGCAGAAGGGGAGAAGCAGCTGTGTGCTTGTGTTCCTGCCAAACAATTCAGTAAAAAAGCACTAACAGTTTTACTGAAAAGACAGAAAGGAAGAAAAAAGCAGCAGGCAGGGACTGCCACTCAGTGGAGAGAATGTTTACCTGGCACACAGACCCCAGGTTCCTTCTCAGAATGAAGGAAAGAACAATGGAAATCAAATTGTAAAGAAAGCCCCACACCATGCCTAACAGGGCTTTGTCTCTCACAGAGGTGAGCGGGACTCCTTGCCCTGAGGCTGCAGAGATGGCTCAGAGGCTAAGAGCTTAGTTTCCAACACCAGTGTGGCAGCTCACTGTCACACTCCAGTCCCAGGGCAACTAGGACCCTCGTCTGATCTCTGAGAAAATCCAAACACACATGCAAGGCCACAGATGGCGATGACAAAATTGACTGAGGCACAGTGCATGCTGGGTAGGGGCGGGGTGCTCAGCCTCCCAGCAGGACCAGAGCTGAGGGCTGTGGTCTCACTGACTGACTGTTCTGGAAACCCGTTTTGCTCTTCGAAGGAAGCTTGGTTCAGCTGTGTGGCATTTGAGACTCTGTCTTGGACTGTTTTTTTAAAGATTTATTTATTTTATTTTATGTGTCTTGTCGTTCTCCCTGCCTGTATGTATGTATATCATGTGGATGGCTGGTGTCTTGAGAAGCCAGAAGGACAACAGATCCCCAAGGATTGGAGTTACAGATAGTTGTAAGCTGCCATCTGGATGCTGGGAATCGAACCCAGGTCCTCTGAAGAGTAGCCAGCACTCTTACCCATTGAGCCATCACCTCCATCTCAAAACCTAATTAAGCAAAATAAAAATAATGAGTTAAGTGTGGTAGGGCATTCCTATAATCCTAACACTCAGGAGGTCAGCCTGAGCTACATATGGAGACCCTGTGTCAAAAAGAGGAGTTGGTAAAGAAGTGGCTCGGTGGGTGAAAGGGTTCATTGTGGCATCGTGGGCATTAGAGCATATGGACTTGGCTCTGTGCCAAAGCACCTGTCCTGTCAGCCTGTGGTGGCGCACGCCTTTAATCCCAGCACTCAGGAGGCAGAGGCAGACAGGTTCAAGACCAGCCTGGTCTACAGAGTGAGTGCTAGGACAGAAAGGGCTACATAGGAAAACCAAACTGAACCATCCAAACCAAACCAAACCCAACCCAAACAAGAGCATGTGTTCTTGCAGTAGACCTGAGTTCAGTTCCCAACACTCACAGCCATCTCTAGCTCCAGGTCCAGTTCCAAGGGCTCAGATGGCCTCTTCTGACCTCCAGGGGCACCAGGCATGTATGTGCACATACATACATTCATACACGGAGGCAAACATCTGTGCACATTAAAACCAGCAAGCAGGGCAGGGCTACATACAGGCCTCTAACCCCACTGCTAGGGCCTGGAGGCAGGAGGATTGTGGCTGCCAGCGTAGGTCCAGGTTCCGTGAGAGGTGTTGACTCAAAGGACAGAGCCGGATGTAAGACGTCCTCTGTGCAGGTACCACACACTCTTGTGCACACATTTGCACATGCATGCACACACATGTGCAGGTAACACACACACACACACACACACACACACACACACACACAGCTGGGCTGGCTTACTCTGGTGTTCTTAGCAGTGAGGAAGCGGTGGCAGAAGAGCCGGGGTTTCACACCAGCCTCAGCTGCACAGTGAGTCCCCGGCATGGGTACCTGAGACCTTGTCTTAAAATATAAAACTAAGGGGAAGTAAGGCTTAATGAGCCCACAGGGGCAAGCTGTACTGTTCAGCACGACCTTCCCCTGCACACTGCACACTCGATGATGGGCTGTGTTTGGTCTTAGCTGATGCGTGTATCTCAGTGGGTACAGTTCTGTGTGTGAGATAGTGGCCGGTGGGGATGCTTGTGTACCTGTAAAGTGTTGTAACATCACTGTGCGCAGTTGTGAGTGTGGGCTTGCTACCTGTGTGCCCCCTACCTTGTGCCTCTAGTAACCTCCACTCATCTCACCCCTCCCCCGCCAGGCCATCAAAGGCGAGGATGCCACCAAGGAAGGATAGAGCCCTGGGGGAGGCAGGGCCTCAGGCTTGTCACACAGGTGGGGAGTGGCTCTCTTCTCTGTTTCTCTGAGTGGTGGCACTCAACTCACTGTCCCAGCTGTGGCCCGTCCTAGTGCACTTGCCACCTTAGACGATGTGCTGGCCTTTCACTGAGACAGGCCACACCCTGTCCTCCTCTCCCGTCTCAGCCACGCAGACAGCCCCGTGACCCCAGCCACTGCCTGCAAATCAGATTTGATTTATTAAGTTATTTCTGCCCTTTACAGAGCAGCGTCACGAAGCCTGGCAGCCTTCTAGATTGAATGACACCTCTCCCCCCAAAATGAACTTTTCTTAAAATAAAAGTCCTCCAGCCCCCAGGGAGGTGACAGTGTGGAGTCTGGAGCGTGTGCCCTGCTTCCGCTCACCAGAGAACGCTGCTCCACCTGCAGCCAAGTCCAAAGGCTGGGCTGCTTTCCTTGGGGCAGGCCTGGGCTCAGGACATAGCACAAAGAGTCAAGACCTCTATGGAGGTGGCTCCGTGATCCTGGCTCCTCTGGGAAGTTCCCAATTCCTCTTTCAGAGCCCCGAGGAGCTGAGCCTGCCAGTTTCCATGATCAGTTGCCTAGAGGGAGAGGGGGAGTCCTAACAGATAGGGACACTGAGGCTATGACCAGCCTGCAGGGCTGGTACGCAGAGGAGGGCTACTCCAGTGTTTGGGGGCCCTGGGCTCTGAGATGACCTTGGCCATGGCTTGAAGAGCCTTATCCCATCAACCCGGCAGAAGAAAGGGCTTGTGGTGGCTTGGATGAGAATGGTTTTTGTCTTTATCACTGTTCTATTGTTGTGAAGAGACACATGTGACCATAGCAAATCTTATCTATTTTTTTTTAAACACATCTAGCTGGGGGCTGGCTTACAGTTTTGAAAGGTTACTGCATTATCATCATGGCAGAGAGCATGTGGCAGGGAGGCCAGCCTGGTGCTAGAGAGATAGATGAGAGTTACATTTTTTTTTTTTTTTTTTTTTTGGTTTTTCGAGACAGGGTTTCTCTGTGTAGCCCTGGCTGTCCTAGAACTCACTCTAGACCAGGCTGGCCTCGAACTCAGAAATCCGCCTGCCTCTGCCTCCCAAGTGCTGGGACTAAAGGTGTGCGCCACCACGCCCGGCTGAGAGTTACATCTTGATCTGCAAGCAGAGAGAGAGAGAGAGAGAGAGAGAGAGAGAGAGAGAGAGAGAGAGAGAGAGAGAGAGCCTGGCCTCACATGGGCGTTTGAAACCTCAAGGCCCATCCCTAGTGTCACACTTTCTCTCACAAGGCCACACCTTTAATCCTTCTAATCCTTTCAGACAGTTCCACTCCCTGGTGACTATTCAAATATATGCGCCTATGGAAACCATTTTTATTAAAACCACCATACCCCCCCACAATAGGATCATATGTTTGAATACCTGGTCCCCAGTCAGTAGAACTTTGGGAGCCGATTAGGGTGTGTGGCCTTGTTGGAGTAGATGTGTCACTGAGAGCTGACTGTGAAGATTCAAGACTCACACTGTTCCCACAAGGACTCGGCCTCCCACTGTGGATCAAGATGTGAGTTCTCAGTTGCTCCCCCACCTCACCTTTGCTCTGCCATCATGGACTCTAAGCTCTGAGACCATAAGCCCAGCTGAGTGCTATCTTTTGAAAGTTGCTTTGTCACGGCATTAGAGACATAAGTAGGACAGAAGTTGGTACAGGGAGTGGGCTTGCTGTGACAGGCCCGACCAGGATCTTGTGGGGAGTGATGTGTTTATAAAAACATAAAGGGGGTGCTATGATCTATGGAGGTATGGTGAGGTACTGGCCCATGCTGAGGCATTCCCCTCCCCCTGAGGGACCAGCCACACAATGGTATGGTATAGAATAGAGTTTATTCAGGGCATGGGGAGGGGAGACAGAGAAAGACAGAAAGAGAGAGAGAGAGCAGAGGAGAAGAGGCTGGCCATGAGCACGGGGAGGGAGAGGGGGGAAGGGAAGCAGGGAAAGAGCAAGGGAGGAGCAAGAGGCCAAGAGGGAGAGAGAGAGAGAGAGAGAGAGGGAGAGGGAGAGAGAGAGAGAGAGAGAGAGGGGAGGGGCATGTTGATCCTTTCGTAGTAGGTCAGGCCTACCTTGCCAGGTAGCTGTGGGGTGGAGCTTAGACAGAATGCTGACAGGGAGGGTGTGGGAGACCTGAGATGAGGAGCTAGGGAAGTGACTGAATGCTGTAAGGGACTCGGTGGCCATCCTAGTGGGATCTCGGAAGACAGCAGCTCTGAGAGCAATGTGAACTATGAAGGCTCAGCTAAAGTGGTGTCAGAGGGGAGCAGTGTTAGCCACTGAGCTAGAGGCCATTCTTGTGATATTTTGGCAAAGAATGTGTCTGCCTTATGCCCCTGTCCTAAGAATCTTCCTGAGGCTAAATTGAAGAAAAATTGGACTAATTTCCTTGTCAGAAGAGATCTCAAGGCAGCCTGATAGTGACTCTGCCGTGTGGTTCTGAGTGGGGCATGCTGACGTTGGTCCTCAGTGAGAAAGAGCTGGGGGCGGGGGCGGGGCAGATAGATGGGCAGGCTGTCCAGTTAGGAGAGAAAAGGGGCACCAGAGAGCACAAGGCTGGAGCCAAGGCTGGAGAGGAGGAGGGGACTGGTCTGCCTTGGAATAGAGAGAGTGGGGCTCAAGGCAGCCACCCCCCCAGCTAATCCTGTTACTTATGGAAGAAAAAACCAAACAAGGAGTTTTCTGCTCTTAAAAAGCGACAAAGAGAAGCTGTTGCAAGGGTGACATTTTAGTCCCAACCCAGGCTGGCCGGAACAGCACTGTGCCATCCACGCAGATCTTCCAAGTTTCACTACCAATTTGGGTGAACCCCAACCTTGAAAAACCGGAAGCAGATCCCAGAAGACCACAGGCAGGCTTCCTGCTCACCCTAGTAGAAGCCCCACACAGATACAGCAGCTGCAGACCTGCAGCCATGCAGCAGAGCCATTGCTTGTCACAGCTGGGACAAGCATCACTGGAAGAAGCAGGCAGCTTGCAGTGCAGGCGGAGATTGCTGACCCCACCAACACCCAGTTGCACATGTCAATCACACAGTGGCCAGGAGCCTCGGGCAGGGGCCTCAGAGCACGCTGGATCTAGAAAGGTGGTGTCTGAGCCTCCATTACAGTCTTTGATGCTTACACCTCATCTCTGTGTTTTTCTTCTAAAAACCATGACTCCCTACAGCCAAGGGTGAAAGGAAACCTGAGCCCTCTGCTGCAACCTTCAGGACTCCTCTGAGATCCCAGGAAGGTGCCCTTCTGATCCTACCCTAAACCTCTGAGCCTTCTGTCTCTTCTCTGTGGCCCCAGTATGTTAGTTCAGCCTATAACAAAATTCCAGAAACCAAACAACTTAAGCAACAGAAATGTCTTTCTCCTGGAGCCTGGCTTTGTTCTTCCCCTGGCTTGCGGGTGGTACCTCTCTGCTAGCTCCCTGATCTGGCCTGGTCTTTGTGAGAGTTGAGAAGCAGGGGGAGGGAGAGACAAAGAGAGGTGACAGGGAAACCTATCAGAACGGCGCTCATCTCATTACCCAGGGCCCCACCCAAGGCCTCACCTCGAAAGTCAGCATAAAGGCTCTGAGCTATGCATTCTGGACTTGCCCCTGCTCTGATCTCCCCAACCCCTGTGTCCCAGCCTGAGTTCAGTGAATTTTATGTGATCCACAGTGGGCTCTATGCTTGATGTCAGTCTCCTGAAATCATTCTGGGGCCACATGTGAGCCTGCTGGGGGCAGGTCACAGCTCATGGCTTCAACAGAAGTCTGGCAGATCCATTTGACAGCCTCAGATCTTCCAGGAAAAGGGTGAAGGGACATCAGAAACGCCCCCACTCCACGCCTCTTCTGTCTGCAGAGAACAGACTCACCTCTCACTCTTCAACAAAGGACAGACGCGATCTCGCAGTAGCGAGTAATGGTCTGATTTTTGTGCTGAAATTATCGGTAATTTGGACCATTGAGACTGAGTGGTGACAGGTTTTCTGAACACAGGATGAAGGCTGTGTCCTGCCAGGCGCTGTCCTGCTGGGCACTGCGCTGTCCTGTGGCTGCATTCACATCTGGGTTTTTGCTTTTGTTCCTTTTTGTACAATGTGGCTGAGGCATGAGCCTCTTCCTCCGCCATAGCCCAGGCTCTTCTTTTGACTCTGGAAACTCCAGGGCGGGGCTGATGGCCATGATGAAGGGCGAGACCCTCACATTGGCCTGGATGAGACCCCAGTGCCTGGCAGAGGCTCTGCTCATTTACATTTTTATGTCTTTATTTGCCTCTCCATGGATAATTTTAATAACTGAAAGTGTTCCAGGCAAGTGGAGATTTATATTTAAACTCACATTGGCATCACCTAACAAGATTTGAGTCTCCCTTGAAACTATTAGAAATACATTTCAAGACCATTTGCCAGAATTATGAACTTGAGCTGAGAAAATTCCAGAGAAATTAGCCCTCCCGGGAGAGCCAGACTGCCGTGGGAGTGGAGGACACACCAAGGGTTCAGGATGCAGTGGGACCTCAGGCCACTGGGGCACAGCCACCTCCTGTCCCTGGTTCTTGTCAAGTCTGAGGGTTGGCAGAGTGGGAAGCAACCATGCTTCTAACTCTGAGGCCAGAAAATGTTTTCTGCCAAGGACAACCGGCTAAGTAGTCATTGTCACAGTTCAGCCACAGGCAACACAGGCCTGAACAAACAAGGCTGTGTGCCAATAAAACTTTATTGGTGAAAGCAACCTATGGTCAGGGTTGGCTCATAATGAACGGAGAGTTCCTGTCCTTCAGGGTTTCCCCTGCCTCTTCACTTCTAGAAAGCCTCAGTCTTCTTCCAGCCTCCCCTTGGTTTCTCCTTGTGCAACACCCCGTTTTGTTTTCCCTGCTTTGGTGGCTCTTCCCTCTCCACCCCTGTCTCCCCAACCCCCTCCCCTGTCCTAATCCTCACCTGCACATTCATGCCCTCTTGCCCCTGAATTTTCTACTTCCAGCCTCTAGCATCCAGATTGTATATAAAGACCTGATTCTTGTGGCCAGACCATAATATGTTCCCAAGTGCACAAGTGCCTCCCGACAAGTGGCTTGGGTCCACCTCTACCTGGCAGCCAATGGGAGCCACTAACTGTCTTGGAGTGTGGTGAGGTCTGGCTATGAGCCCGCCCCATACCTGGATCTGAAAGCCCTCTGCTGTTAACGTCCTACCTGGACACAGCAGCCACATCCAGTGCTTGCTCAGCCAGCCCTGGTGCTGGTAGGGGTAATCAGCTCTTATTCCAAAGTCACACATCCCAGACCCAGGAGGGTCTCCTGGCCCACTCCTGGGATTCAGCCTTCCTCTGGGGAGAGTTTTCATAGTAACATTCCTTGTTCCTGCCATGGGGAGTTGGGATGAGTCTTCTGGTGGGGTCTAGAGGATTCAGATGTTCAGCCTGTTAAGACAGCCTTTTTAGGAGTCCTAGTGAATGGTTTCTGGGTCCAGACTGTATGTGGCTGAGTGTGGCCAGGATGCCCTCCCTCCTGCAGCCTAACCCAATCTATTAACGTGCTCTAGGTCCTGCCAACCTCTGCGCTAAGCCACTGTGAATCCTGAGGAACAGGGTAGGGGACCTGGGTGAGAGAGGAGGTCCTATAATGAGCCCACAAACTGGGCAGTCTAAGTGGGGGAGCTGGAGGTGTGCTCACATTATGTGTGAACAGAGCAGAGCTTAGCTGTTCCATGTGACCGGGTGCAGGTGGCAGCTCACTTGAGCAATAGCGCCCCCACCGGCCACAATGGGGACTACAACCTTTGCTGGGTCTGGCTAGGTAGCTGGGGTGCTCTGGGTTTGTAGGTTCATCTCCCGTGGCTACTGTGGCAGTATCACGGCCCGTGTTATATATAGGAACAAACACTGGCTCTCTCAGAAACTCCAAATGCCCCGGTGTCAGGTGTGGCTGCCTCTGAAGCTGGTCCTGCCTCTCCTCCCAGCTTCTCCGGTGACGGCTGGCTCATGGCCACCTTCTGATCCCTGCCTATCCTCCCTGTGGTCGGCACTGTGGACGCACAGTTGCTCTGCTGAACCTGGGGTGTGAGGGACTGTGCTCCTCGGGGAGGCTGAGTCGGCTCCATGCATATCCAGCAATCTGCTGGACTCAGTTTCATGGCATGGTCGTCCTTGAACCTGTCTTTGGGAGAAGGAACTGCCACTGTGCTTCCAACCATGGGGACTGGTATAAGTTCGAGGTATAGCTTCTGGGTGTGGTTTCCAGATGGCTGTCCCCAAGTAGAAAGGACCCTGTCCAGAGCACCACACCCACAGCCTGGCTTGTCACAAGACAGAAGCTGCATGTGACATGATTGCCTGTAGCCCCCAGCAGAAATACGATATGGAGTATGTATGGGTATGGAAATATGATATGGAGTACGATATGGAGCTGGAAGCTATGGGAGGGGGGCTGTCTCCTGAGATCAGCTGATGAAGGGTTGTGTGTGCCTCAGCCCAGAATCAGAAAATCACCCCTCCTTGCTGGCTGTTTTTTGTTATTGTTGATGGCGGTAGTAGTGGTGGTTGTGGTGGTATATGTGTGGTATACCTGTTGCTATGGGTGTGCATGAGCATGCAAGTGCGTATGATGTGCGTGAGTTGTCGGTGGGTGTCCGCTGTTTTCCTGGAGAGTTCCATCTTTATATTTTTCAGACAGGGCCTCTCACTGGACCCGAATGCACCCGAAGCTTAGCAAATCTCCCTAGACTGCCAGCCCAGAGCTCCAGGGATCCTCCTGCCTTCTCACCCTGCCCATGCTGGGATTACAGGTCCAGCTTCCCTGACAGGTTCTGGGTATTTGTGCTTGTTCTGCAGGCACCTTACCAACCACGCCATCTGCTGGTCCTACCCACTTTGTGGGTCTAGGGGTTGAACCTGGGATTTCACACCAGCTAAGTAAATACTTTGCTATGGAGCTATGTCTCCAGCCGCTCAGAATCAGAAATTCTTCCCTTCCAGGTTCCTGTTCACCAACACGGCACCTGCCCTGCCAAGCCCACTGCTCTTTTTTCTGGTAGGGATTAAATGAGATGCCACATTGTGCGCAGAGTCAGCCCCTCAGCTGCTGTACATTCAGTGAGCCCTCATGGAAGGAAAGCAGGGACGTTTTCCCTAAAACTCCCCTCAGCGTCATCAGCCCTGGGAGTCTTGGGGGTCATCCAGCTTTATTGGTGGTATGAGAGGGAGGCTGTGGCATCTTCTATTCTGACTAAAGAATGAGAGTCCTGTGCTGGCCGTCCCAGGAGAGGTGGACAGGGAACATTGTGGGAAGCTGGGTGAGGACTGTGCAGAGTGCCTGGTGCAGCCTCACACTGTCTGCACTCGGTGCACTGGAGTCTCTGGCCCTTGCCCACCCTGCCACTGGAAGCTGAATTTCAGGGCTGACATTTGGAACTGGTCACTCAGTAGCATGCCGTGCCCTCAACACTAAACACCCCAAAATGTTGCCAGGCAAATTGCTGCACGGCCTGCCCCAGAGCAGAATCTTACTCTAGAGGAATGAGGACACGGCTGTGAACAAGTGACATGGAGCTAAGGGTATCCCTGACAAAGGTGACCCTGACATAGTCCTACCTCAACCTCTCCTGTCACCCAAGACTATGATGTCTTAGAGGGGATAGGTGGCTCCTCTTGCTGTCCCTGGCTCACAGCCACCATCACGTCTCCAGGCGTCTCTTGCTGTTTGGAGGGAGCAGAGGGGCTGGGTGCCCTCCAAGCCTGGAGCTGCCTTGCTCTGCTTTGGGGGAAATGCATCTAAGATCAGGTTGAAGGGCACAGATGAGAGGGGACCCAGACTCCTGGGAGTGTCCTTGGCTGTTTCCCCCAGCTATTGGGACACTGGTCCAGCAGAGCATGTCACCTGGGGGACCAGCCAGCCCCTCCCCCTGGATTTGGAGCTGTCTGTTTTTGTAACAGCTTCCTCAAAACCTGTCTACCAGCCGCCAATGCCACAAGAACAAAGCGAGTTGTCTGGGGACTCTTTGTCCCCAGAAGGAATGACGATAGGACTGTGAGACACTAGCCTGATAAAATGTGTCTGCGCCTTAATGCCACTGCAAGGTGACTGCAGGAAAAGCCCATTTGTCCCCAGAACTTCCTTCCCTACCAGCAGTTCAGTCAGGCCCTGATGTGACTTTAGACCTTGGCCTGGTAGGCCAGGAGGACCCAGGCTGGCAGAGGTGGCATACAGCTGGTGTAGTATGGGCAGGGGTTTCTCAAAGATGCAAGGTCTCTCCTTGTGAACCTCTGTTCCCAGCTCCCAAACTGAAGTCAAATTGCTCTTTGTCCCCGTGGGCTCTGGAGCTGTCTTCAGCAGCAAAGACTCCTCAGAATTTCTTGGAGCAGAATTTGTCAGATCAGGACCCCAGATTGCCTACCTCATAGGGCAGCTGAGCTGGGGTCCCTATCATCAGGCCAGGCTTCTGAGCCTTCAGACCACTCTCTTGGACAGCCTTCTGCTCTTCTGGAGTTCTGGGAGCAGGAGAGGATGGTGGGGTGAAAGCCCGAGTCCCTAGCCCCTGCTGTTAGGCTGCTGTGCTTGGCAATCACTTAAAAGTCCATTTGAAGCCTGGCAGTGCAAGCCTTTAACCCAGCACTTGAGAGGAAGAGGCAGCTGGATCTCTGTGAGTTCGAGGCCAGCCTGGTCTACAGAGTGAGTTCCAGGACAGCCAGGGCTACAGAGAAACCCTGTCTCAAAACCAACCCAAAAAGTCTATTTGATGAAAATACATATTTCTTTTTTTTTTTTTTTTTTACATATTTCATTTCAACTCCATGGATACATCACAACGGGAAGATAAGCTGTGTCTGTCTGTCTGTCTAATGGAATATGACAGACAGAGAAAGCAGTGCTGTCACCTGCAATCCCAGGTCACCTCCCCAACTCTCTCTGTAGCAGGCAATGACTGGTCCTTCTGCTTGCATCTGAGAGCTTGGTTTGCAGGCTCACAGCACCACGCCTGGTTTCTAAGGAGCTGAGGGCTGAACTCAGGGCTTGGTGTGTGCAGGGCAGGTGCTCTAGCAGCCTGTTGTTTGTGGCAGAGTTTCTATAGTAAACTGGTCTTAAACTCACTAGGCAGCCAAGGCTGGCCTTGTACTCACAGTCCCCCTGCCTCCACTTCCCAAGTGCTGGGATCGCAGGTGTGTGCCTCCACCTCCACCTCCACAGCATCTGTCTTCGTGGCATGGTCACTACTAAGGTCCTCACACCTAGGGAAAGGATTCAGCTTGAAAGGGTGCACAGTTAGGGCGCACACATCAAGCTTGTCCTGGTGTGTGCAGTGAGGCTACTCCCCAAGAAGAGAGGTGCCAGCAAAAAGTGACTCTCTGACAAGGTGAGGATCCAGGTCTTCTAGGACCCCATGGGGGCTATAGTGGGTTGGAGGTATCACTGGGCTGAACTGGGCATTAAGAGGTGTGGAGCTTTGCAACAAGAGCCAGGATGTCAGAGGGGGCCCACAGTGCAGTATGCAGCTGTTCCACAAGGACCCAGGCTGCAGGGGATTGCAGGGTCTCAGGAGAGAGCCTTGGTTGGAGCTTGGAGGGCATGAGACTGTCAGTCGGGGCTGGGCTGTTGCTGGAGGCTGCCCCCTCCCTGGAGCAATATGAAGAAAAACCGCAAATGTATCTGTGTGGTCCTCGTAATGGGCTTAATGCGGCTGGGGCTGTTAGACCAGTCATTTTGCTTCCCACGCAGAGCTTTGAGGAAGAAGAAGAGAGAAAAGGACGAACAATGGCTCTCATCCTCTTCAGCAGAGGAAATAAAACAGTAGAAAAATAACAGAAATTATTGTGCAACTTTGCTCACCTTTATTTTTTCATCCGCCCGCTTTCATGGCTCCCAACAATGCGCCAGGGTCCTGATTAATTTCCGGATGGCGGAACCTTTCTGTGCCCGCTCTAACAAGCTGCTGAGTAATTAGCGTAATGCCATCCTCTGCTCAAATTGCTCTGCTAATGAGCCTGACTGACAACAGCAGCATTAGCCGTTAGTCACGGGCCTCTGACGGCCCCCAGGCTCTGTGGTTTCCTGGGGGGACAGAAACACATCTGTTTGCCTCTGTGGTTGCTGGCCCTCAGGTGAGGGAACCCAGAGCTATGCTCTGAGACTCAGTAGTCAGTGTCTCTTCACAGAGGTGACAATGGAGACCACACCCTGTGTGCCCTGTGTGCCTTCTGTAGCTGTGATAAAACTCTGGCCAAAAGCAACTTGGGGAGGAAAGGGGTTATCTGACGACTTACTGATCCACCATCCTGGTTTATTTGACTTACTGATCCACCATTGGGTTTATTTGACTTACTGATCCACCATTGGGTTTATTTGACTTACTGATCCACCATCGGGTTTATTTGACTTTACTGATCCACCATCCTGGTTTATTTGACTTTACTGATCCACCATCGGGTTTATTTGACTTACTGATCCACCATCCTGGTTTATTTGACTTTACTGATCCACCATTGGGTTTATTTGACTTACTGATCCACCATCCTGGTTTATTTGACTTTACTGATCCACCATCGGGTTTATTTGACTTACTGATCCACCATCCTGGTTTATTTGACTTTACTGATCCACCATTGGGTTTATTTGACTTACTGATCCACCATCCTGGTTTATTTGACTTTACTGATCCACCATCGGGTTTATTTGACTTTACTGATCCACCATTGGGTTTATTTGACTTACTGATCCACCATCCTGGTTTATTTGACTTTACTGATCCACCATCGGGTTTATTTGACTTTACTGATCCACCATTGGGTTTATTTGACTTACCGATCCACCATCCGGGATCCAGGGAAGCCAAGGCAGAGACCTGAAGACAGCGACTGAAGCAGACACAATGGAGAGATGCTGCTCGCTGACTCCTAGACATCCAGCTACATGTTTGTCCGCCTGTTTGTCTGCCTGTGTTTTGAGATACAGGGTCTCGCTGTGCAGCTCTGGTCTAGAACTCGCAGGAATCATTCTGCCTTCTCTGCTGGATTAAGGATGTATGCCACCGTGTCCTGTTCAGCTACGCTTCTTATACAGTGGAGGCCCGCTTGCTTAGGCATGGTACCACCCACAGTGGGCTGGGCCTTCTACATAAGTTAGTAATTGATTAGCCCCATAGAGATGCCCATAGGTTGGTGTGATGGAGGCAGCTTTGAAGTTAAGGGTCTCTCTTCCCCATGTCTCTAATTGTGACAATAAAGCAAACTGGTTCACTGTGGGAAACGACTGTTGGCTCCAGTGCCATTAACACAGTCAAGACTTGTCATCTCTCAATCCAGAGAAGCCCTGACCCCATCAGGGGAAGGATTTTGTACCATCCTGGTACAGAAAGAGTGGTCAAATCACCCGCTCACCAATTCACCAGTGTGCTTTACTCTGACCCTGGAGATGAAACCTAGGGCCTTAGACATGGAGGTGAGCATCGGAACCCTGAGCTAGACTTCCCTCCACGCTTTTGTTGAGCAGGGTCTATCTATGGACCAGGCTAGCCCTGACTCATGATCCTCTGGCCTCAGCCCCCTGAGTGCTGGGATCACAGTTGTGTGTCCCTACGCCTGACTCACTATATATTTCGAACAGAATCAGGATGTCTGATTAAACATCTACATATTTCACGTTTGTGAAAATAGGAAGCGGCGCCTGTGGCTCAGTGTGTAGAGCCTGCCCAGCATGAGAGGAGCCCTGGCTTCCATCCCAGCTCCCCACAACCTGGATGTGGCACACTCAAGAGAAAGGGCAGGAGAATCAGAATTCCAGGTCATCCTCTGCTGCGCGGTGAGCCTGAGGCTAGTGTGGGCTATTCTATCTGAATAGAATGCATCAATTCTATCTCAAAAACAAAGCAAACCTTTGAAGACGTGATTGTGACTTTCTCTATAGGGGAGGGGGCTTTTCCTTCATACCTCTCCTCACCTGTGAGCAGAGGACTCTGGGGACAGCAGCAGGTTCTGAGTGGCCCATAGAAAGTCAAAGCTGGGTGATCGATGTCCTTTTCCGTCGGCATGAGCTCCTTTAGGCAGGAGGCCAGGTCCTGACTGTTTTGGGGGGTAGTCCCAGAAGCCCAGAGATTTGCAGATAGCTGGAAGTTCCCAGAGCAAGAACCAACTACCCATTAAGGGTTTTTGTTTTGTTTTGTTTTGTTTTGTTTTGTTTTGTTTTGTTTTGTTTTGTTTTAAAATAGTGTCTCATTTAGCCCAGGCTGATCTCCAACTTGCTATGTAGCCAAGGCTTGCCTCTGCCTCTCAAGAAGTGGGGTCACGGGCTTGCACCACCACTCAGGGCTGCTTCCTTCTGAGTGAAAACAGGAAGGAGAACAGGACAGGCTTTGGGGAGCAGTGGAGTTCCTGCGGGACCTGGTCTCACCTGTCCTGGGCAGAATGAAGCTACGATTTCTAGCCACTGTGATGGCTCTTGTCTCCTTACCCAGCCTCCTTCACAAGCCTGGAAGCTATGAACAGTGGCTGCTGAGCCCATCACTGCCCCTCTGAGGAGCCACCAGGCATGGCCAAGAAGGCATCAGTGAGTCCTTTGCCAGACCCTTTGCTGGGAAAGATGCTAAGGAAGCAGGGGGGCTGGGAAATGACCCCACACAAATCTGCAGTGACACATGGGGAATTCAGAGATAGCAGCAGATACCTAGAGCATGTCTGTCTGTCTGTCTGTCTGTCGACAGGATCTCATGCCCAGGCTGGTCTTAAACTCTGGATGAAGCTGAAGGTGGCTTTGGTTCTTAGGTGTTTGCATGGTTTAAGTGCTGCTGAGAGTCAAAACCATAGCTTTGTGCACCCTCTGCTCTGCAAGCATTCTACAAACTGATCTACAGTTTCGGCCTGAACGTGTACCAAGCTGGCCCCACACGTGTGCCCCTCTCGCCCTTGCCTCTTCAGCATTTTCCTGCCAGCATGTGCCTTCCCGACTGGCTTGTTTTGTTTTTTGACACAAGATCTAGATTTTCCAGAGTGGCCTGGAATTCTGAATCCTCTTGCCTCTGCCTCCCGAGTGCTGGGACTTCAGATGCATGCCCACCCATGGGGGTTTGTGTCTTCCAGATTGGCACTTTGTGTACACCCTGAGGAGCTGGAGAATGTTCTAGATGCAATCAGCAAGCCTGGGACATGATGGTGCTGGTTATGACCTGGCCTCAGCTGCTCTGTAGATGTGAACAGAGCCAAGGTCATTTTGGGTATTATCCCTATCGCAGATTCCACCGCCTCCTTGCCATTCTGTCCAGCATCAAACATCCAGTTGCTGCACTTGGCTCTGCAGTGATGCCCCTCCTGCCGTCTCTCACAGGTTCTGGTTGCTCAAGGCTGTTCTTCCCACGGAGCTCAGAGTAACATCCCCTACCCCAGCGTCTGTACTGCAGACAGTGTCTAATGGGCTGAGTTTATCTTGTCTGTTGAGGTGGTGGCCACGTGTGACTGTCCCACAAGGCAGACACTCAAATTATTCTCTTTAAAAGCTGCATAAAACTCAATGGCACCCAGCGCTCCCACAATGATGGCATTTATTTCATGCTTGGATCCACAAGGAGCAGAGCTGCTGTGCAATCAGCTCTCAAGGCCCAGGCCTTCAGAGCTCGGCCACTTACACAGTCAATCTGTCACCAAGGAACCATGGGTTCCCTTCGAGGGTCCTTACTTTCATAGATAAAAATGTGAAACAAACTTAGAGGTGAGGGGGACTCGGGGACCCTTTTAGGAGCATTCGAGAGGGCAAGCAGGAAGGCGCCGCAGCTGTGCGCTGGAGGGAGAAGGAGAGGAAGAGGGAAAGCCAGGCTTTATGAATTAGAAGACAGTCAGCAGGTCCAGCTCTGGAAATTAGAACTGTGCTTGGGACAGGGGCAGGGTGGGGGATGGGGAGAGAGGGGAGGAAGAGAGAAGCAGCCTGGCTAAGCCCCCAAGATCTTTGTATAAGCAGCCGCGTTGAGGGAGGGAGGGGTTCCCTTTTGGCAAATGAGCGACTATCCTGGAAGTAAGCTTCAGGTTGCCCCAGATAGCATATTCCAACATGGCTCTAGTTGTGATAGCCACGAAGAAAGTCATAGATAACACACTTGGGCAGGGATTGGGATCAAGTGGGTGGATTCTATGGAAGCAGGAGTGGATTGCTGCCATGGGCCTAAGACACTGCTGCCATCTTAGCCTGTGGCTTTGCAGAAGCCAGGGAACAACAAGAGGACTTAGCTGCTTGTCACAGGTGTTTGTTAGGTCATGCAAAGATGGCTATAGAGGGTGCAGTGGTGAGTTCTCACTGTCAACTTGTTACAATCTGAAGTCACATGGGAATAGAGTTTCAGTGAGGGACCGTCTAGACCAGGTTGGCCTGTGGCTATGTCTGTGGGAGGTAGTCTGTATTCACTGATTGATGTAGGATGACCTGACCACTTTGGGTGACTCCATCCCCTAGATAGGGAATCCTGGCCTGTTTAAGTGTAGAGAGAGACTGAGCACTGGCTTGCATGTGTTTTTCTCTCTATTCTTTTTTTAATAAATAAATTTTAAAAAAGATTTATTTATTATATGTAAGTACACTGTAGCTGTCTTCAGACACACCAGAAGAGGGTATCAGATCTCATTACAGATGGTTGTGAGCAGCCATGTGGTTTGATGGGATTTGAACTCAGGACCTCTGGAAGAGCAGTCAGTGCTCTTAACCGCTGAGCCATCTCTCCGGCCTGTCTCTCTCCTTTTTTGGGGGGGTGGGGTTCGAGACAGGGTTTCTCTTTATAGTCCTGGCTGTCCTGGAACTCACTCTGTAGACCAGGCTGGCCTCGAACTCAGAAATCCGCCTGCCTCTGCCTCCTGAGTGCTGGGATTAAAGGTTTACGCCACCACGCCCAGCTTCTCTCTATTCTTGATGGTGGACATGACCAGCTGCCTCAAGGTTCAGGCCTCCTTGACTTCCCCGACATTACGGACTGTATAGCCCAGGATTGCAGAGCTGAGAAAACCCTACTTGTCTCTTAAAGTTGTTTTTTGTCAGAATATTTTGTCATGGCATCAGGGAACACATTTAGGACAGAGCCTAAGATAGCCCAAGATTATGTGTCTCTGACTTGCAACATTCTAACCCTCCATAATCACAGAAGCACTTTTAAATTGTATTTTTAAGAAGTTTAATGGACTTTAATTTTAGAAAACCTACATGACATTTCTGTCGTAAATCAGTGCCTCCATTCCAAGTAAGCCGCAGTCATAATAAAAGAACTCAAGGTGACCCAGTCCCCTTTGTCTGAAGTCCTTCTGTGTGGCTAGCAAGTTGCATCCAGGTGACTGGAGAGAGACTCAAAGTAACTGGCTCATTTGCTACACCGAAGACTGGGGATTCCCACATGGCATGGGGGCACACACCTTTAACCCCAGCACTCCAAAGGCAGAGGCAGAGGCAGAGGCAGAGGCAGAGGCAGAGGCAGAGGCAGAGGCAGAGGCAGAGGCAGAGGCAGAGGCAGAGGCAGAGGCAGAGGCAGAGGCAGGTGGATATCTGGGTTCCAGGACAGCCTGGTCTACAGAGCAAGTTCTAGGACAACTAAGGCTACACAGAGAAACCCAGTCTTGAAAGGTAAAACCAAACCAAACCACCACCATCACCACCACCAAAAGACTGAAGATTCCATGAAATGCTTCCCAACTTGAGCAGGTGGTTTCCTGCCATACAAATGTCCTCCCTGGTTCAATCTGGACCACTAAAGGGACAGAAAGTACAGAGGGTATTTTCTTCTGCTTCTTAGTGTTGATTTGACTTCTATTTCTGTGTCTCTGTGCATGCCTGCCCATTGGAGTGTGCACCATAAGCATGGACTATAGAGGGTAGCAGAACTCTGGTGTTCTGCTGGTGTTAGGCAGCAACTGTGAACCACCCAGCTGGGTGCTGGGAACATAAATCAGGTCAACTGCAGGAGCAACAAGTGCCCTTAACCCTCACGCAATCTCTCCAGCTCCAGTCACAGACGTCATGAGCAGTTGATGAGCTCTGTGGCACCTTAAGCAGAGGAGTGGCCTTTTGTTCTCCCTGAAAACTTCAGTTCACATTTTCATCCTCTTTGATGGGTCTTCAGGAAGATTGTGGATCATGGTTTGGAAGTTTCTGGAACTGATGGCTTCCTGAGGGCATCCAGGTAACAGACAGGTGTGTGTGTGTGTGAGTGTCCCAGTGCATGCAGGTATCTGAGGAGGCCAGAAGAGGGCGCTGATGATGGCTTCCTGAGGGCATCCAGGTAACAGACGTGTGTGTGTGTGTGTGTGTGTGTGTGTGTGTGTGTGTGTGTGTGTGTGTGTGTGTCCCAGTGCATGCAGGTATCTGAGGAGGCCAGAAGAGGGCGCTGAGTCCCCTGAAGCTTGAGCACTAGGTATAATGAGCTTCCTGACTGGGTGGTAGGAATTGAATTCATGTCCTTTGCAGCATTTATCTCTTAGCTGCTGAGCCATCCTTCTAGCTCCTGCAACAACTCTTTCTTTCTTTCTTTCTTTTTTAAAAGATTTATTTATTTTTATTTATATGAGTACACTGTAGCTGTCTTCAGACACACCAGAAGAGTGCATCGGATCCCATTACAGATGGTTGTGAGCCACCATATGGTTTCTGGGAATTGAACTCAGGACCTCTGTAAGAGCAGTCAGTGCTCTTAACCAACTGAGCCATCGCTCTAGCCCCCTGCATCAACTCTTAAGAGTACATTGTCCTGATTATTTTATTTTATTTTTTTGTCAGCTTGACCCAAACTTGTGACACCTGTGAAGAGAAGACCTCACCTAAGAAACAGTTTCCATCAAAAATGGCCTGTGATCCTGTCTGTAGGCATTTTTCAATTGTTGATTGATGGGGAAGGGCTTAGCTCTACCCACAATGGTATAAGGAAGCAAGTCGTGGAGAGCAAGCCAGTAAGTTGTGTTTCTCCATGACTTCTGCTGTGGTTTCTGTGTTGATATCCTGCCCTGACTCCCTTCAACGATAGACCATTTTCCAGAAGTGTAAAATGAAACAAAGCCTTTCTTCCATGAGTTGCCTGGGTCAGTGCTTCATCACAGAAGAGAGGCCATGCATTAGGTCAATTTAGGGGCAGCTTAGAATGCTTTTTCTACCCAAAGTCAGAGGTTGGACTCAAATATCATTACTTTGACCAAAAATCTACAGACTAAAAAGAATTAAAGAAAAATAAGGGACTGGGGAAATGCCTCAGTTGCTTAAATACCTATCTCAGCATAAAGATCTGACTCTAATCCCAGCCCCCACATAAGAGCCTGCTGTGGCTGCACATGGCTGTCCAGCCAGTGCAGGAGAGGGGCCTGCAAAAAAAAAAAAAAAAAGAAAGAAAGAAAGAAAGAAAGAAAGAAAGAAAAGAAGAAAAAAAAGAAAAAAGGAGGACCTCCAGCTCACTACCCAGTCAGACAAACCAGCAAGGGCTAGGCTCAAAGGCTCCATCTCAAAAATACAATGGAAAATGATAAAGATACCCAGTATCGCTTCTGGCCTCAAAATGCACATGTGGGCACGTATGCATATACACTACACACTGAAAAGAGTTTTAAAAAGAAAATTAAAAAATATAGGGGCTGTCAAGATGGCTCAGTGGTTAAGAGCTGCTCATACAAAGAACCTGGGTGTTTGATTCCCAGCACATACATTGGATGACTCACAAGTCCAGCTTCAGGGGGGCCACCACCTTCTTCTGGCCTCTGTAGATACTTAGGCACATAATTTAAAACTATAATAAAATATTTTTACAGAATTGAAATGTTTGATCTTAAGAATCTAAGGAAACAGACTAATATTTCACTGGAACACCATCTAACTTCAGTACAAGCCTGGTCTTAAGAATCTAAGAAAACAAACTAATATTTCACTGGAACACTATCTGACTTCAGTACAAGCCAGAGAAATATGGCCAAGGCACGAGAGCATAAACTGGATCACAATCCCTCACTTGTACCTGTTTTGTGAGAATCAAGGTACACGCCCTAAGTCCTTATGCACAGGCCTTGGTGGCTCCCTGCCAGGAAAAAGAGGTGAACATAAACAAAGAGATAACCGAAAAAAACAAAACAAAACAAAAAGGAAACCAGCCCTAAGCAGCATAGGAGAGGCAGGAATCTATCAGCTTGGCGCTATGCCTCTGGCACACCTCTAAAGGAAGTGCCTGGGTGCATGGCCACAGCTGAAGTCCATGCCTCCTCAGCCAGGAAGCTCCAGCAAGACCAGGAAGTGCTAGGAAGCATGACCAAGGTTCTCCAGTGTACCAGCTACTCTCAGCCCTATCCTTGTGCTCTTCTGGGCCTATCTCACTTTCTACACCCTGGTGTGCAGGGCAGTGGGGTGCAGAGAATCTGAGAAGATGCTACAGGCATGGACACGAGCTATCCTTAGTGTCCTATTGACTGCCTGCCCAGCACACTGGTTCACTCAGGCCCAAAGCCCACTGCTTGGGGTTAGAACAAGGTCCACAGACACAGGATGAGAGAAAGCCTCGCTGCAGGGAGAAAGGATGGGGCAGAAAAGCTTCTTACCTTGTCAAAAGATCACTCAAGGAGGCTAAGATGCCTGCATATTTCTCCACAAGCTGAATGAGGCTTTTGAAAACCACTAATCTGGATCCTTCACTTCCCTTCTACCAAGGTACAAGAAATAGTGCAAGGTGCTTTTAACATAGCCTTGCTCCTGGGCCAGCATTTCCTAGCTAGCCAGCCCCTGACATCTGTAAAGGCTTCAGATTGCAGACCCAGCCACTGGACACTGAGAAAGGACAGGGAGCACAGTTCAGTGGTGGAGCACTTAACGTACATCGCCCTGGGCTTGATTCCCAGTTACAGACAAGTTCTCCTCCCCCGCCTCCCTCCCTCCCTCTCTCTCTCCCTCCATGAGAGTTTTGCCTGCATGCATGATTGTGAACCATGTGCATGTCTTGCGTTTGTAGAGGTCAGGAGAACAGTGCTGAGTCCCCTGGCACTGGAGTTAGGGAGGGTTGTGAGCTGGGTACTAGGAATTGAAGCTGGGTCCCCCTCAAGAGCAAGTGCCCTTAACCACTGAGCCACCTCTCTATCCCCACTTGTGTGTGTGTTGTCTTTCGTACCCTGATGCTCTGCTGAGTTTACCTACTACTTCTAGAAGCTTTGTATGGGTGTTAGGGTTTTCTGTATACAAACCATAACATCTGCAAACAGGTGATTTAATAGGCTGTCTTAACAGGACTCCCCAGCTACTGTCTCCTCAAGTTTTTTTTTTTTTGTTTTGTTTTGTTCTGTTTTTTTCTGAGACAGGGTTTCTCTTGTGTAGCCCTGGCTGTCCTGGAACTCACTCTGTAGACCAGGCTGGCCTCGAACTCAGAAATCCCCCTGCCTCTGCCTCCCACCACCGCCCGGCCTCCTACAAGTTTTGAGCACCTGATCTGATGATCTTTTATTTTCTCTTTATTCCCTTACCTTGGCTTGCTGTATACTTACTAAAAATTAATCAAAACCAAAACTAGTTGTTCTCCAGCATGTGTTTGCATGCGTACTCAGGAGGTCTGAGGTTGATGTCAAGGGTCTTGTTCACTCTTGCATCTTACCCATTAGGAAGGGTCTCAGTTAAATCCAGGGTTCACTGATCTGACCCTTCTAGCTAGTCAGCTTGGAGAGTCCACCTCTGACCTACAAGGCACGCTGTCACACCTGTCTGGCATCTGTATGACTTCCGAGGATCTGAACACTGGCTTTCTTGCTTGTATGGCAAGTGCTTTACCCACTGAGGTCTCCTGCTCCCCATTCTTCCTTTGATGCTTGATGCCTTTGGTTTTTCTTGTCCAATTGCTCTGATGAGAATGTTCAATACTGTGTGTAATAGAAGTACTAGCTGTGTTTCTGACACGGCAAACTTAAGAGGTTTTCACCACTGAGTACAATGTGGGTTGAACTCTCACTATGTACACAGGCCAGCCTTGAACTGGAGAGCTTCCTGACTATGGCTCTTCTGTTTGCTCGGAAACTACAGGTGTCTGGGGAGATGCTCCAAAGTGCTCCAGCAGCTTTTTATATGGTTAGCATTTGACAACAAAGAACAGGCGCAGACAGAACACCAGTGTATGGCGCCCTCTAGTGTTACAGTTCTTGTGCAGGTCCAGGGGGATTCATTGATTCTCCGTATTTGGTACAAACCTAGACACTGGAATTGCTCAGCCCTTGCTTGACAGCGGCTTGTTGGTTCTAAAGGCTTGACAACTTTTCCATATTCCTCCAGCAACTAGGGCCTGCAGTTCTCCTTCTGTGGCTTTCCCAGCTTCCTATCTTTCAGCCTGGACTATTCAGCTTTTCTCTACTTTTTCTCTCTTTTCTTGTTCTTGTCCTGGAGACTCATTTGATCACTGGTTCCTCAGCAGTTAAGCAAGTGGCCTCCTTGCTACCCTTTAGCTTTGGCCTGTCAACTCAACTGCTGTGGCTGTCACTGCTCTGTTGTGCTGGCAGTCAAGCCCTTCCTTCCCACGAGCAGGAGATGAGATCTCGAGAGAGCCGGTGTTGGGCAGGTGTTTCCAGCTCACCAAGGGAGTCAAGCACCTGCTACACAGCACAGCACCTGCTACACAGCGGCCATCTGTTGCAACCACAGCTTTGTCTCTTTAACAGCAGTTCTCTGGCTAGACCCCAGAGGAAGTGTAGATTCTGCCTCAGATGGAAATGATCACAGGACCATTTAGAGATCGCCAACGATTGTATTGACACAAAGTTCAGCATAGGTAAGAGTGGCAAATGTTATCAGCTCCAACGCCCGTTACTGCCAAGCCTCCTGCTGTGGTTGAGCCAGGTGTGTCCTCTAAAAGTCATTTTTGAGTTGAATCCCCACTGAGGGGGAAGTGGAGGGGCTTGATTTGACTTTAGTGTCTAAGGATGAAGCCTGGTGTGTGTGTGTGTGTGTGTGTGTGTGAGTGAGAGAGAGAGAGAGAGAGAGAGAGAGAGAGAGAGAGAGAGAGAGAGAGATTAAGATCTGATGATGTGACAAGGGTGCAGCCCCATTAGCTGAGGAGGCCAGAAAAGGACACATACACGTGTTCTTTCCCCCCCCCCCCCCACGGGATGCCTGGGGCTGTTAGGACTCTTGCAGTCATAACCTTGGACCAGAATCACAGCCAAGATAAACCTCAGTAGAACTTACGGTCTGCAGCATTGCTAATGGCAGCAGAAAATGAAAGAACACCTCCTTGCGAGTTCTTATTTATAGTACCATAAAATGGTCTGCCCCATTGCTTTGCAGAAAGGTAGACCTGCACATGCTAGGTCTCCATTTACACTACACTTTGAGGTTCAGGCATACTACCCATCACAGTTCATTCCTGGGGGTTCGGGGGGGGGGGGAAGAACTCCAGTATGTGACTGCACTGTCATTTGCCTGTTTTCTTGTCACTGGATAGTTATCTCAGTAAAGTTACAATAAATTTCTCTGGACAAATATTTTGTGGGCATGTTGTCATGTGAGCATCTAAGCTGTGGAATTATAAGGCAGTTTGCTGGCATAATTAAGAAATCACCTCCACAACAGCCAGAACAAATGCTCAGCAACTTTCCAAATGGGTGCATCATTTGCAGTAGTGACAGCAGAGGTCCCAATGCTTCATGCTGTCACCAGCACCTGAATTTCTCTGTATAGCCCTGGCTGTCCTGGAACTCACTTTGTAGACCAGGCTGGCCTCAAACTCAGAGGTCTCCCTGCTTCTGCCTCCCAAGTGCGGGGAATAAAGGCGTGTGTTACCACACAATTCCTGTTTGCCCTCATGTGTTCCCGTGTGTGCCTGAGCTGCTTCTTGACAGGTAATTCTATGTGCATCAGTGCGTTGCCCATGTGCCTACAGTGCCCACAGAGATGAGGGTGCTGGACAGTCTCTGGAACCTGAGTTACACATAGATGGTTGTGAGTGGCCTGAAGAGGTTGGAATTGAATCTGGGTCCTCATCAAGAGCAGTCTTGTCCAGTTTTACTTGCCTGTTCAAGTGGTGTACCAAGCCTGGCACATGGGCTGTAGTAGACCCCAACACAGGACAATTAAACCATCCTACTTTACAAATATGGACCAGCAGGATGAGTAAATGCAGCAAAAGGCCAATAGGAAGCAGGAGCACAGCTCTGGTAGTGCCTTCCCCATTATCAGGAACCACCCGCCTTTTGGTGCCGAGGAGCAAAAAGACAAGCAGAGAACCATCCTGCCCAAAGTGAGCTGGGATTCTCAGAAGCCCATGATCTTGCTCATGGTGAACCATGGGAGATGCCTGTGGGAGACACCTGCAGAATCCAGGAGAAACATGAAGTCATGTGTGTGACGGGCAGAGTACAGGCCTTGCTAGGGCAGCAACAAGGGGGGGGGGGGACGACGACGACACACATTCTCAATGCAAATAGAGATGACATGCCACAATTTCTACTGCTGCTTTTGAGGTGGTCTCCCGGCCAGCAAGAAGGCTCAGCAGGTGATGGGGCTTGCCCATCAACTTGAATCCAATACCTTAGACCAATGGTTCTCAATCAGTGGGTCATGACCTCTTTGGGGTTGAGCAACCCTTTCACGGGGGTTATATATCAGCTATCCTGCTTATCAGATTACAACTGCAATTTGTAACAGTAGCAAAATTAGTTATGAATTAGCAACAAAAATAACTTTATGGCTAGGGGGTCACCACAACATGAAGAACTGTATTAAAAGTTCGCAGCATTAGGAAGAGAACCAATTCCCCCAAGCTGTGAGTTCTACAACATGCATGGTGGCACGTGAGCAACCTCACACACAAAAATGGCAGTTTAGACAAGCCTCAGTGGCTCTGAAATGACAATCCTTCTGCCTCAGCCTCATAGGTGCTGGGATTATAGGCAAGCTTCAGTCCAGTCAGGTTTTGTTTTTTCTGAGACAGGGTTTCTCTGTGGAACAGAGCATTGGCTGTCCTGGACCTGTTTCCTAGACCAGGCTGGATTCAAACTCACAGAGATCCTCCTACCCCCATGTGCTGGATTAAAGGCATGTGCCACCACAGCCAGCCCAGCTTAGTAAAAATACCACCATGTATTTTATATGTGAGTTGACTGGCACACAGTGCCATGCTGTGCATGTGACGTTTTAAGCTATTTCTCACTTTAGCCAGGTGCACTGGCAGACACCATTAATCCCATAAGACTAAAGGCAGAGCCAGAAGGATCTCTGTGAGTTCGAGGGCTTCAAGTTTCAGGATAGTCAGGATTATATAGTCTCAAAAAACAGAGCAAAAGTTGTCTCTCTTCCTGCACCATGTGTTTAGCAGGGAGTACGCTTTAATGACAGCAATGGGAATCTGTAGAACTGTCACTAATGCTGTTTGCTGGCAATAACAGCAGGCAGGGCCGGGAACGACACATATGGCAAGCTAAGCTGGAGGACCAGGCAGACCATCTCAAGACGGCAAGTGGTGGTGGTTCACTCTCAGCAACAAGGTGCCAAGCAAACGTGTTAGGCACTGGAGGCTCAAGGCGTGTGGGGGTCACAACACTGTTTCTTCAGTAGCTGGCATGCCCAAGAGTAAGGACAGGTGAAAGCTAAAGAGGACTTTTTGGCAGAGGCTCACTATGTGGCTATTAGAACCCCAAAAAGGCTCACGAGGAAGTTTATAGAAACAAAGCATCAGGCTTTATTTTGTTATTACTTGTGATACAGGTACTGTACTGTAGACGTCTGTTAGTCTTGCAATTCATTCGGCCAATACACAGAAATGAAAAGGAGCAGGAACTCATCACAAGCCCTGGCTGGCACCCTCCAACCCAACACACCTTGTCCCCTTTCACCCTCACAGCCTCTCCTTATGACAAGCAAGCCTAAGTCCTTTCCCAAGAACAGTACCCAAGCGTTCCTTTCCCAGTGGACAGTGGGACAGAAAAGCCAGCCCAGTCCACAGCAAGGAGGCAGTGTGGGCTGACTAGGAGGAGCCAAGTCCTGGCTGGGGTCAGCAAGGCTTGTCAACCAGGTGAGACAGGAGAATGCCATCCGCCAGCAATGTGAGGTCCTGGGCCACGCAGGTCAACCATCCCTGAGACGAGCAGAAGGAGCCCTGTCCTCTGGTGGCACCAGGTTCCAGAGAACGCAGTCTCTTCTGAAGGAGCTGTGACTGAAGGGTCCTGAGCGGGCAAGCACAGGCCACCGAGCCCCTCGCCACCAGTCCCAGGGCTTCCTGCTGCCCACTGAGCCTGGTGACCAGGCCTGCCTCGGCCACCTGAGGTGGTCCCTTGCACTGTGTACAGTGAGAAGCGAGTAAGGAGTAAGGCATTGGACACTCGACTCTATCTCCATACGCGATGTCATGTAGGCACACTGCTTGGGATGCTGGTTCTAAAAAACTTGTTGGCCATTTTTTCAGAATATCCTTTTGGTTTTAAATACTGGTCAGGAAAAAACAAATGATGTAAAAATATGTGAATATTTTCTATTATAGAATGAAAAACTGATCTGCATCTAAAAGTGCAAGAGGCGAGGTGACTGAGCTCTTCACCCGATGCCGCGGCAGTGCACAGGCCATTGCTTCAGCTGTTGGAGGAGGCTAGGATGTGTTTACGCTGACATAGAAAATTATAAATTACACTGAATTAGTATCCATAATCACTATATACACACAAACCAGTTCTAAAATCCACTGGTTTACAAGTGAAAACCTCACAAGGTACAGTAAAACAAGAAACATGCTTGGATGCCAGGTTGTGATTCTGTTACAGCCAGCCCGCGTGATGGGCACACTCTACCCTGTCACCACATGAGCATTCCAGACTCACCTCTGTGACACAGAGCAGTGTGGGTGCAGACCACTCTGAAATAGCCATCAGTGATACTTGCTGACAAGGGACATTTTGGTGAATGGGTTAAAAGGCGGATGAACTACCAAAACAAAACAAAAAACAAACACCCCCCAACCCCCCTAAAATTCTAACCACAGCCATGTACACTCCAATATTCTAGTGTTTCACCTGCAGAAAGAAACGCTCTGAGCAAACCAGACCTTAACAGAACATATGGCTTTACAAGAACAGCAATTCATCAACTAAGTTGTAGCAATAAATACTTAATCTCCACCAAGACTCAAGCATTTGATCCGCCTGAAACAATACAGAAAACAGTTACCAATTGAAAGTGGGTTATAAAAAAACACCAAGTATTTCTTATTCAAAATCACTTTGTAAGTCAGAACAACCAAAATATAACACGCAGAGGGCTTTTCCATCGACAGCTCCGTGCCAACCTGGAAGAAAAATGAATTCAGAATTTTGTACAAGGTGGAAAATGTATGAAAACTGCCTAATACTTTGGTCACACTAATAATTGTCAAATAGTTATGTTTCGAATACAATAGATCTGTGTAGTCACTTTATAAAACTATTCTTACAACCATCTGAACTATGTATCATTACTATTATTACATGGGCGGCAAGATCTGGTGTCACAGGCTACCCAGTATTTAGATCAATACAATATAAACATACGCAAAAAAATTCTTGGTATTTGTCAATGTGCAGTGTTTTACATGTCTGAGTCTCTCTGTACAGCATCTTAGAATCTAGAAACAGAAAGGCTGCTGGTTCTGATCTCTTGCAGAGTGCAGTAGTGGTGGCTCAGTAGCTCTGGGTGAGCCCTCCAGAGCCCCTGGGTGGTGGTGGCCTGCAGTCCTCAGTCAGCAGCAGTGGACGTCACTCATCATACAGGGCCATTAACTGATGGGTCGCTTGGCATGCTTGGCTGGTCGGTCCTGCAGAGGAGGAGACGGACATCTGAGGCACTGGAAGCTGAGCAGGGCCAAGTTAGCTTTGCCCGCCCTCCACATGGGCACATGGCTGCCAGTGGTGATAGACGCTCCCACCTCAGCCTCTCAGAACTGCATGTTCAATTCACACAACACTTTAGTGTTCACACTGCTGGTCCCAGCTGCGTGCTTTGGAAACTGTTGTCCTATGTGGGTGCAAACTGACTTTCACCTGGAATGCTAGGAAATGGGAAGGAAGAAGGCGTGTGCAGAGGGTAACTACTGAGAACAAAGGGGCACAGCCAGATGCTGGCCCCCACAGAGCAGCAGCAGCTGGAGAGAGAGGGAGAGAGCAGAAATGGGTCTTCTGCCAAATCCACAACCTAAGGCATCTGAAGAAACCTAGCTAGGCTGTGGCCAGGAGGACACAAATCCTTCCTAACTGGACTGCCTTCCCTGCCAGTCCTAACAGGAACCAGGAGTGCCCCCAATACTATACTCTAATTACACATGACGGTGCCTCACTGTATGAGGCAGAGGGACTGAGGATTCTAGAACCAGACAGAGCTGGGTATGGGTGCACCTGCAGTTCACAAGCTGTATACTTTAAACATGTTTCTTAACCTCTCAGTCCTGTTTTTTCCTCAGCAGAAAGGGGACAATAGTGCCCATCCAGAGCTTTGTAAGTATGATGTGTGCAAAACACTAACAGAACAACTGTGCAGCCAGATATGGTGGCAATGCAAAGTCCTCAGAGTGAAGTAAAGAATGGTCCTGGCAAGGCCCAGCCCCAGAGCAGTGAGCCTGGCAAAGGCTGCTGTCTGCACTCTCTCCCACGCGCGTGGCTGTTTCCAACAGGAGTGCTGGCAGCACACTGAGCTCCTCCAGAACCAGCTCAATGCTGCTCTTTAGGGGCCAAGCCTTGACCCCCAACTTTCTGCACACAGCCCTACAGTTTCTTCTTGAGCTACAGTCACCTGCCTACAGTGGCCTCACCAGTGACTCCTGTTCTGGCCAGGCCTGGGTGAGGACGGGCAGGGCCTTTCATGCCAGCTTCAAAGGAACCTAAATGGGTATCCTTTGGCAAGGAAGTCTTCACTATATAAGCAAAAAAGCAATCCAGGGCCACTTGTATGACTCTTACATATTAAGAACAAACTCTCCAATCTATGCTCCAGGGGCTGATGTAACCATGTGAAGATTCCCAATAGCTAGAACCCTAGCCAGTGCCTTGTCTCCCCAAGCCTTCCTAAGAGCAACCTGCTCACACAGTACTTATAATTGATTCTGTAGGCAAAAAGACTTTTTTCTAAATCATAAATCCATCCTTCATTTTGACTAGAATTTCTGAATATGAACAGGGCAGAAGGCTGTCATGAACAGGGGCTTCTAAACCAGGAATAATAAGTATGCCCACTGGTTCCTGCCCACTGAGTCTGCAGAGCACAGTCCACTGGGGTGGCTAAAGGACAAAGTCCAATGCCCGTGCAACTGCTTTTAAGGTCACGTTATTCCTTCCAGAAGGAACATACATCTTACATATTTTTTATCAGAGAAGTGAGCTCTGAGAGGAGCTGAACAAAGTCCCTTGCTGTCCAGGGCATATGCTCATCCATCTTCTGTTGTAGGCTCCTCTGACTCCTTGGCGACCTGGCTCTACCTTCCAGGCTGAGTGTATGAGTGTAGGCCCTCTGCAGCTAAGGCCTTGGCTTGCCCTATCTTTTCTGACCATTGGCTCAATCTAAGCAAAAGGTGACTAGAAAGAAAACACCACATCCAAATCACATGGCTTTGGCAGTGAGGCTGTCGTCACGAAGACACGCCTACTCACAAGTATCAGCCCTCTAGGGATTGATCCCATGGGGGCACTCCTTCTAGGGCTGAAGTCTTTTGCAGTACATGGCAAAGGGCCTCAGAGAAGTCAAGCCCTCAAGTGTCACAAGTGTGATGAGGAAATGAGACAGTTCACAGGACCACAGAGGACTCCAATCCTGGAGGGGTTAACACCATTCAAATAATGGCCTCATCAACTTGAGTTTCTCCAGAACCTTCCTGCAGAGCCAGTGCTCTCGATCATCCAAGCTTGAGCCGGGGACTCATGCTGCAAAGCTAAGTGCTGTTCTTAGAGCTCGGCTTGGGCATCTGACTACTTGAGACCTGAGAAATGTCACTGTGCCCTAGCACACTGCTAAAGGCTGGGGCACAGCTGCAAAGACCTTTTGGGCCCCCAACCCTAACAGCTGATTCCCTTCTACATTCCAGGTATGAAGCAGAGGCAGGGTAGAGCCTTCAGAGGGTGAAGGCAGGGTGGTTACCTTTGCTCGGGACTACTGCTGGGAGTCAGGGGAGCTGTGCACTTGGCCTCTGCTGGCTCTGGGGTCTCTTCTGCATCTTTGCAAGCAGCATCTTGAGAGGTAGACAGTTTTTCTTCCTCACTACAGGAGAGAGGAAGTTAGGTGCATTACATACTAGGCACCACGACCAGGGCCAGAGGATGAGCTCACATGCAAATGGCTCTGAAGTCATGACTGCCACGGTGGCAAGCCCTGGGGCTGAGCATGCTCAGGGTGGAAGGATCACAGAAATGCAGACAGTGACTGGGGAACCACGAGAGGAAAGGGCCACACGCAGGTAGGAACTGAGAGGGACAATGTAATGTGGCTGGTGTCTGAGAAAGAGCGGCCCGTGTCACCGTACATACCGGTAGGACTTCAACACTCTGAGGCCAAGTGTGCAAAACAGAAAAAGAAACGTACAAGAGTTTCAGAACACTCCTAGAAATGAGGAATTGGGGAAACATGTCCACGACTGCACATGGCACCCCGCAGAGTCGGTGGAGGTGTGAAGAGAACCTGTTTGAAGGAACAGGAGCCTTTAGTTCTACCGTGCGCTTAAGGCCAAGCCCACCACTCGCACGTGCTCCTGGCAAGAGATACCCACTGCTAAGCCAGGTGAAAGCCTTCTGCTGCTCTCTAGCAGCACATGACAAGAACAGGCACTAGGAAGGGTCAAGGAGCCAAGAGCAGGAGCAGCAGAGAATGGGAACCAGAGTTGCCTGTGGGCAGCTCTTGGTGGAGACACAGCAGGCACATTCCTGACTCTTAGAGCTGGAAGCTTAGCTGTGTTCTGCTCTACCTGATTCAAATAGATTGCAAAAGGAAGGCATGTCTCCTCAGATCCAAGCCTTGGCCTGGACTTGCACATGAATTTCCCGACTTTAGGGCAGCTTACCAGGCTAATCACAACTTACAGGGCTGGCACAGGTCTGACAGCCAGGCTTTCTACAGTGCTGGTGGAGGAGCCAGAGCATCAGCATGCTAAACGCGTACTGTTCTACCAGGCTACACTCACCCCCAAGACTTCTTTGTCAACTCCCTTTCTCACCCCTCTTCTACTCCTTATCCTCCAGGGCAACTACTCTGATGCACGTACCCATAACTTACCTATAACTACGTGTTTACTCTAAGCCACGAGCCTGGACCTGAATCCAAGGTCTATTTGTTTGAATACTGCACATCTGAAGTGCTGCACGCTCCTGAGTGAAAGCACTATGCCCACAGTGAACATGCACCTCTCTGTGTTCACGAGAGACACAAAGGCTGCCAGGAACATTAGCCATTTCTCAGGGTGGTACACCCAGGTCAAAAAACAAAACAAAACAAAAACTGTAGGCCATCTTTTTTATCAGCAAAAATCCCTCACTTTCAAGCATACTTTCCCACTATCAAGGCCTGGTCCCAAACCTACGTCCCTTTCCACTCTCCTCAAGTGGTGTCTGCTCTCATTTCTAGTTACTTAGAATGTGTCTTCACTTTCAGTCTAAACTAAAAAGTGTACTTTAGGTAACTAAAAAGTAACCTGCCAAAACACTGCTATTGTTTGCTCACATGCTAACTAAGTTTCCTCCACCCAGCCCATCTACTTCCTTCTCTTTCTGAGACAGGTTTCACTGGGTAGCCCGGACTAGTCTCACGATTACTAGTTAGGCTAGAGTCTCATTTGGATGCATGCCTGTCTAGCTTGCACAGAGCCCTAGGTTACCTCCTCAGGATTTGAGAGGTGGAGTCAGAAAGATCACAAATTCAAGATTATCTTCACAGTGAGTTGAGGCCAGCCTCGGTTGTACGATAGTCTGCCTTAAACCCACTATTTTTCCTAGGGAGCCCAGGTAGGCCCAGGAGCGTCAGAGTCCTTGATAGGCACTGGTGACCATTGAGATCAACCCTATCAGTGTTTGCATTAGCACACAGGGAGTCTTTGGATATTAAATTCCAGTCTCTAAATGTTTCTTTCCCAACCTGCTCTTTGCTTCTTAATCATTGATTAGAAATTTTTAACAACAATGTGACCATCTCAATTACTTGTGCATTAAAGTTTCTGATTTTTATTATTCTTACCTCATATGCATTGAGTATTTTGCATGCATGTAAATTTGTGCACTGTGTGTATGTCTGGTGCAGAAGCCAGAAGGTGTCAAATTACCTGGAACTGGAGTTGTTGGGTGCTGGGAATCAAACCCTTTGGAAAAGTAGCCAGTGGTCTGAACCTCTGAACTTGTCTCTAAAGCCCCCCCCTCCCCCCGCTTTGTTCTTCCTTCTTTTTTGTCTCCCTCCCCCTCTTGCAGGGTTTCTCTGTATAGCCCTGGCTGTGTGCACATGAGTGCATCAGCTCACTGGAGCTGGAGCCACAGACAGCAAATATGCTGCCTGACAAGGATGCTAGGAACTGAACCTGGGTCACCTGGAAGAGCAGAAAGTATCCTTAACCACAGAGCTGTCTCCCTTACTTGTTTTGAAAAGAAATGTTTTTCTGTCCATAGGTCAGAGGTATGTTACACCTTTTCTTCTGCTGACTCCCATGAGACTCTGGGTACACTATTTGGCTCTAGTGCCAGGCTCCTCACCTGTAAAGCATGACAAGACTCAGAGCTGTGCCTCACAGGGTTCCTTAGAGGACAGAGCTGCTTGAAGCACAACACAGGCAGAGTGCTTAGAGAATGAGCACTGGCACTCAAGTGTGTATGCATTCTCTTACG
The DNA here is from genome assembly GCF_000001635.26 of Mus musculus. Taxonomy (NCBI): domain Eukaryota; kingdom Metazoa; phylum Chordata; class Mammalia; order Rodentia; family Muridae; genus Mus; species Mus musculus. The sequence continues at coordinate 3,462,081 of NC_000085.6, forward strand.
AATGTGCTTTAGACAATATTCAGCAAGACAAGGAACAGTGACTTTCTGGCCTGACTTTCCCTACAGCTGAGATGACAGGCACAAGCCCCTATGCATAGCTGGTATCTCTCTTATGTGGGTGTGACATATGACTGTGTACTTGCCCATCTATGCACTGGTGAAGATCAAAAGGTTGATGTTGCATTGTCTTCTTCAACTGTTTCTCACATTATTTGGGCCACCCTGAAGCTCACTATTTAAGCTAAGCTGCACAGCCAGGAGGTTTCCAGGATCTGCCTGTCCTTTGGGATTACAGCTGCATACAGCTGTGCTAACCTTTTACATGGATGTTGGGGATCTAAAGTCCTCATACTTATGCAGTAAGCACTTTACCTGTGGAATTGTGGACCACCTCCGCCCCCAATTGTATTTGTATTCTTCTCATAATCCTCCTCCAGTTGCTTTAAAAGGTGCTTAGGGGGACTGGATTTTTCCTTACATTTTAAAACAGTGCTGAGGATGAACACGGCCATGCTAGGCAAAGGCTCAAACACCAAGTAGTCCTACCTTCTTTACCTCCATCATTGTGGCCCACTATTCAAGTGCAGTAACATCACAGCTTCAATGCCCATGTGTTTGTAGATGACTGCACAGGCGGCAGGCAGGTCTTGTGCCTTTTTATCACCTAGGCAAACTAGAAATCTTGAATTTCCATCTATACTGTAAGAGTATTTGGAAAAAAAGTCCTTCTAAGAACTCTTACTGAACCTAAAGGTTAATCTGACCAGACATACGTCTCCACAGTACTGAGCTGTCTGCTAACGTACGCAATGTTTGCACTTGCTTCGGTAATCTTCAAACTTCTCTTCAGAAATCTTCATTATAATAAATGAAAATGAAATTCATGTTTTTATGTATGTGTATAACTTTTGTTTAAGTTTTTTGTCTCCCCCCCTCGACAGGCAGACAGGGTTTCTCTGTATAGCCTTGGCTGTCCTGGAACTCATTCTGTAGACCATGCTGGCCTTGAACTCAGAAATCCACCTGCCTCTGCCTCCCAAGTGCTGGGATTAAAGGCGTGCGCCCCCACGCCCGCTTTGTTTAAGTTTTGATTTAGTATTTTTTGTCTTACTCTTTTTGTTTGGGGGCTAGACAGGGTTCAGTGGTTAAGAGAACTGACCACTCTTCCAGAGGACTTACGCTCAATTTCCAGCACTCATAAGTGGCTTACAACCATCTACAGCTCCAGTCTCAGGGGACATTTTCTGCTCTCTGAACACATGTGATGAAGACATAATAGGCAGGCAAAACATCCATTCACATAAACTAAAATGGGAAAAACAAGTTGGCTGGGTTTTGCTAGCCAATCTTTTTTAAAAAAAATACTTTATTTAGTGTTCTATGTGTATGTGTGGGGTATACTTGTGTGTCTTAGAGGACAACTTTCAGGATTCTATTCTCTCCTTCTTCCATGGGCTCCAGGGACTAAAATCTAGTCATCAAGCTTGCATGGTAAATTCTTCTACCTGCTGAGCCGTTTGACTTGTATGTATTCAAGTGTGTATCTGTTTGTGTATGTACACTCATGTGAGTGTGCATGCATATGGAGGCCAGAGTTGAACTTTAGGTTTTTAAGGAGCCAATCACCTTGTTCTTTTAGTTCCTCACACTAGGACTTGGGGTCCAACAAGTACTTTAGGCTGGCTTGGCCACTGAGACATAGGGCTCCTCCTGTTTCTGCCTCCCCAAGTCCATGCCATCATACCCAGCTTATATGTAAGGACTCAGGATCACACTCAGGTCCTCATTCTTGCAAGCCCTTCACCAACCAAGCTGCCTCTCCAGCCCCTAGTCTGTAAGTTTTAAATAGAAGAGTGTTGGTCACATTTGCCATATACATCATTATACTATGATCTGTTTCTCTAGTTCATGGTTTTGTCTTATGGTGCCCTCATTAGGCAGTGAAAGAGGACTTCTGTGATCAGGCCCAAATCTTGATGGAAGTGTTTCTGTTACCCTCTACAGTTTCCAGATTTAAATTTTCATTCTGATTGTTTTTCTATCCCATGAGTTGGAGAGCTGAGCCTGCTATTTTCAAATCAAGTCTGGTGTTAGCAGTATTCCACTGCTGCTGAATTCCAATGACTGCATTACAGTTACAGAATTCAGTCTGTCTGTACGCCACCACGCCTTGGGTAGACAGGTAGCATCTGCAGCCTCTGTTCATGTCAGGCTCTAGCATGAGCAAAGCTGTGTCAAATACCTGAACACTGACAATCTGCTAGACTCTGAAGACAACACACATAAGGAAAAATGCACTTTAGGGGTCCAAACTCTCCATCTCTCGGTTAACATTAATGGAGATATTAGAAAGATAACAAGTTAGCCTATGAGTACTCAGTTGAATCTAAACATGTTCATGTTGGGTTTCTTCCCCATTTCCTCCCGACAAGCTGTCACTGTAGGAGTCCCAGGCTCTGGTTACCTTTTGAAGACTGCAGTCTCTGTCTTGGCGTCTACAGTGAGGCTGAGTGTTTCCTTCATGCCGCCATTCATCACGGTCTCAGTTACCTTGTCTGTACTCTCAGCATCCTCTTCCCCATCTGAGCTGGCTTCCATGGCCATACTGCCTGGTGCTGAAAGTGCACACAGTGGATGACAGTCACATTTACCACACTTACCCTGGAGCTCAGTCTCTTTTCTACTCAGACCCCCATGCCGTAGTCCTGCGTACACTTCAAGATGTTAAGAGTAGCAGCTCTGCCTGGCTACATTATTAATGGGCACCTGGCTCTTATAAATGCCCACCAGGGTGGCTCCCTCATAGGTTTTCCTCAATGGAGAGCTGTAAGTTCCAAAGACCCTTCCTAGCGCTGTGTCCATATGGTCCCAGCTTTCTCCCACTGCTCCTACACCCACTCTACAACACAGGAGAATGAGCCCCGGGATCTTTCCTTTAATCTACAATAAAAGCCACATGGTATGCTCAATGGTTATGAGCTTGGACTTGTCAGATTTCTAGATCTGAACCCAGTATCCCCATCCCAACTTCCAAATCTGTATAATCCCAGGGAAAGGAGACCACTCTGTGCCTCTAGCTCCTTAGCCATCAAAACAGCTACAAAGGCATTTTAAATGCTACAGTTTAGAGTCTCAGCTGAATAAAACTCTATCAGGTGTTTGGGGGGGACGAGGGGGACTATATGGATGTTAACTGATGGAGGATCTAGCCAACTGTGGGGCAGGCTCTCTGCTGTGCACTAGAGAGGAAAGTTGGCTGAGCAGACAGCAGCCAGCAAGGTGGTGCATGTGCTCTCTCTGCTCTTGACTGTGGAGGCAGTGGCCAGCGGGCTGAGTTCCTGCTCTGCTCCCTAAGATGATGAACTGAATAACCTGCAGCTGGAGGTCAAGTGAAGCTGTTTGTTGTTGTTGTTTTTTCAAGACAGGGTTTCTCTGTGTAGCCCTGGCTGTGCTGGAACTCACTCTGTAGACCAGGCTGGCCTCGAACTCAGAAATCCACCTGCTTCTGCCTCCCGAGTGCTGGGATTAAAGGCGTGTGCCACCACGCCCGGCTAAGTGAAGCCTTTTCTTTTCTATGTTGCTTCTTGTCTTATCACAGCAACAAACTCAAACTGGAATACAAGGCAACAATGTTTGGAGTGATGATGTCCCCATCACTTTTCTGGTTATGTCCTGAGGCCTCTGCTCACTTCCTCTTTCTTTTCCCAGAAACTTGCTGCTTTGCTCTTTCCTGAAGCTCTTGCCTCCACACACATCCCATCCCTACCATACTCTGCGAATATCACACTCTCCCAAAAGGCTCTTCTGCAGTCTGCAAATGGCTCAAGGTCAGTCCAAGGAGCACAAGGTAAATATTCTGAACATGATACAGTCCCCTAGGATTGAGACACCTGTGACCACTTCATATAGGGAGGAAAACCCAGGCCCACAACCTAGACCAGGTTCCCACCCCCATGTGCCTCAGTAGAACTCCAGGGGATATTCTAGCACAGGTGTGGGCTTTGAGACCCTCATCCTAGCTGCCTGGAAGTCAGTCTTCTGCTAGCAGTCTTCAGGTGAAGATGTAGAACTCTCAGCTCCTCCTGCACCATGCCTGCCTGGCCTCTGAACCTGTAAGTCAGCCCCAATTAAATGTTGTCCTTAGAAGAGTTGACTTGGTCATGGTGTCTGTTCACAGCAGTAAAACCCTAAGACATCTACCTATCCTCAGCACTGACAGGACTCACACTTGGTACCCAACTCCTTCTGGAACCCCTGTTTTGTGGTTGTCAAGATAGTTTCTTCTCCCTTCTCCTGTGATGACCAACGGACATCAGAGCCACTTTCTTATTTTCCTGCCTCCTTTTGGTCTGAGCCTAAGCCTGGTCTAGCCTTTCCTACCTGCTGTGAACACATTAGCACACTGCACTCACCCTCTGGCTGAGTGGCCAAGGCAGCTGCACCAGGTGTCAAGGGGTCCACGGATTCAGTGCTGGTTTCCATTTCCACAGGCGAATTACTCCTTAAAGACTCCTTTGTGCTTTCAGAAAAGAGAAAAATCAGATGTCAGCAGTGTGAACATACCTGGTTTATACAAAGTGAAACATGAAATCCTCACTTAGTATTCAAATGCTGACAAAGCTATTCAGGAAAATTCTGAAATAAGGTCTCTGTGACTGAGTAAAACAAACACCAGGACCGGCAACGACAGTGATCTGTTGGCACTCTATAGCACTAGATGGTGGCAAGTGAAATACAAGCTCACATCCACAGCAAAGTCAGACTCGGCCTTATAGCTGTGCCCTCCCACAAGGGCTGGTCAGGCACCCACTCTTACTCCCCTCAATCCACCCGTGGAGCATTTGAAGCTCCACAGCTCTCCAGGTATCATCTTCCCTTCTCTCCTGCTTAAGCACCCTGGAGCCATCTTCCCAGGGCAGCTTCCGGTTTTGCTGTGGCGCTCAGCTGGGTCAGTGTGGCCCAACCCTCTGCTCAGTCTCAGTCGTTCCTCAGAGCTGAGCCAAGGCACATGCACTTCCTGCCTCCCTCTGCAGACATTAAGAAAACACACAACTGCTCACCTCAGGGAGGATGTGAACTCTGAAAAGGAAGCCCAGCCTGTCTCTTTAGTTGGCATTGGCTCCTCTGTGCTCCAGACATCGGATCCCACGGAGTCTAAGGGAGCACCATGGGTGGTTTCCATTGGGACGTCAAAGTTGGCTGACCAGGTGGGTGCTGAAATGAGGGGAGCATTTATCATTTGGAGCCTTTAGCCCTTGAGTTTAACAAGTGACTCTTTCTGAGGCTGAGTGTGGTGGGGTGTTCCTGTCATTCTAGACACTTGAGAAACTTGGGGCTGGGAGATCTGAGCTGAGGCAGACCTCATGTACCCTCAAAAAGGAAATTATTTCTCAAAATCAGATTAGTAGATGAGAAGGAAGTAGTTGCCATGGGAGAAAAATTAACATGGTGGCACAAGGGGTGGGGCTGGCACAATCACTGGAGTGGAAGGAGCACTTGTGGCTTTTCATCTAGAAACTAAATTCCTAGGAATATCTCCCAATAGAAATATTATTCAAAGTACATACAAAAATTCTAACCAACGGTTATTTTTCCTGCTTACCATATGCAAAGTTCTTGGACCAGTCTGTTGTGTGAGAGCGTTACTGCAGAGTTCAGTCTGTTGTGTGAGAGCGTTACTGCACAGTTCAGTCTGTTGTGTGAGAGCGTTACTGCACACTTCAGTCTGCAGAGAAGGAACTCTGTACTCTAGGGATGCGTGACAGTACTTTCCAGAGTTAACGAGCCAGGTCTAGCAGCAGAAATTGCTCAAAACTCTACAAAGAACCTAGGAGAACTTCAGGGATGGAGGTGGAGTGTGTGCTCATGTGCATGCACATGCATGTGACACGTGTTAGGGTGCAGCCCCTCAGAGCTGCTGACCTGTGGTGCTGAAGTAAACACAAATATCACCCAGACATTCCCCTCAGCATACAGCAGAGACATTTAAACCTGTCATTACCAGCTCATTTCCTTCAGGATCCATCTGTCCATCCCTCTCCCACCCCACCCTTTAACACAGCTTTTTCTTTTCCTAGTTTCTCTTTGGCTTTCTGAGACAAGATCTACAGCTTAGGCTGGCCTCAAATTTGCTGGGCAGGCGAGAGTGACCCTAAACTCCTGATTCCCTTGCACTTCCCAAGTGCTGAGATTATAGTCATGTGTCACGGTGCCCAGAAATTCTGGAAATTCTTTAGCTTTTAAAGAAAAAAATCCTGTGGGGCTGCCCTCCTCAACTTCTCCAGGCTTTCCCTAATTCAACCACAGGGGGTCCCTGCTTTCAGTTCATTGGTTGGGTGTAAGTATCTGCTTCTGTCTCAGTCAGCTCATTGTTGGGCCTCTCAGGACAGCCATGCTAGGCTCCTGTCTGTAAGCACCTCATAAATCAGTAATAGTGCCAGACCTTGGAGCCTCCACTGAGATGGATCCTAAGTTGGGCAGGTCACTGGACCTCCTTTCCCTCAGTCTCCTCTCCATTTCTGTCCCTGAAGTTCTTTTAGACAGAACAATTCTGGGTCAGTGTTTTTGACTGTAGGTTGGCAACCCCATCCCTCCACTTATGTCTTCTCTTCTGGAGGTGAACTCTACTAGTTTCTTCTCCCCACTGTTGGACATTTCATGCAAAGTCCCTCCCTTTGAGTCCTGTTGAGTCTCTCACCTACCAGGTCTCTAGTACATTCTAGAGGGTCCCCCACCTTCTGAGGTTGCATATTTACATTCATTCTGCTGGCCCTCGGGGCTTGACTTCTGTCCCCCCACCCCATCTGATCATGTTCCCCTTCTCCCCTCCCCTTCCCATCTCCTACCCAGATCTCCTACTCCCTTGGGTGGGTGGGGGGGTGAGGTGGGGGCATAAGCAAGAGGGCACAAATGTGGACCAGCTGAACAAGCCTAAGGTTTGGAGTTTCACAAGTAGACTGTAAAGAAATGTTTAAAATTGCCTGAGCCTAATTTGATTCTCCTAGTGAATTCCAATCAGGACTCCATTATACACAATTATTTCCTCATTTCTGTGGCCTGTGTTCTCTCTTTTTTAAAATATATACTTTTTAATTATGTATATGCATGTGTCTTTGTATGCAGGTGCCTATGGCAGTCAGAAGAGGGCATCAGATCCCACAGAGCTGGAGACAGTTAGTTGTGAATGACCTGCCTGAACTCAGGACTTTGGGGATGGCAGTGTTATCATCACTGACCACTCCTTCTGCTCCATTCTGTGGCTTTTCCACTGTTACAGCGTCAGCTCCTGGAACTAGATGGAAGTGTGGGCACCCCATGCTCCCAGCTAGACTCGTAAAGACAATGATCATGCCGATCATCCAAGTATATTCAATTTGTCCCTCCATACATGATATTCTGGAATTGCAAACCTACAAGGAAGTCACATGGTGTGGCAACAGTGCTTTTAGGTCAACTGTGCCTCAGAGGCCATCTCAGATGCCACAGGCCACTCTGTTTACAAGTTTCAGGAACAGGCAATTTCAAGCACTAGAACTAACTCATAAGGACAGGGTGACTCACGCTCATTCAGATCCACCTCCATTTTGTCCTCTGTGTTTGCACTGCTGGACTCAAACAGGTCTTGTTTGGCCCCATCTTCTTCTTCAGAGTCTGTACTTTCTTCACTGTCCGTACTGCCAGAGCTATAAAACAACACTGCAATTTTTAAGGCTGTTTCATCAGAGACCAGCCGTGTCCAGAAAACTTTAAAGATCACCTACAGTGTAAAAGCACACTGCTCTTCAATTGGACCATGTTCGCCTATGACTGCTTCATAGAGGAAGGTTTGATATGTGCCAAAGGTGCTAAGAATCTTTCTAGACCTTTCTTTTGTTCTTTTTTTTCCCCCCAAGACAGGACTTCTCCATGTAGTCTTGGCTGTCTTTGAATCCAAGAGATCTGCCCACCTGGGATTAAAGGTATGCTCAACTACTGCCTGGCCCAAATCCTTCCTTCTCATCATCCTGTACACACCAGAGCTTAGGATGTTGACTTCCACTGTCTATGTACAAACTCCTGATATGGCTTCTGGTTTGAAAAAAAGTTTTTCTGAACTAGGAGGATGTTGCTGACGAGACACTTTTTGCAGGACAGAGATGGTTCTGTGAGTAAAAGTGCTTCCTGTCAAGCCTGACAAGCTAAATTTGACCCCCCAGGATCGGTAACCAAAAACAAACAACAAACAAACAAACACTGATCACTCCAAGATGCAAGCACAAACATGTCTACCCTAAATAAACAAACAAACAAACAAACAAATAAATAAAATTTCATTAAGTTACTTGCAAAGGAAAACCAAGTTAAAAGAAAAGAAGAAAAAAAGAACATGGGATCAACTTCCATGGCTCTTGTGTAAAGAGTCATGCTGCTAAAGGCAGAGTGGACCAGAACATCTTCCCTTTTATTATTTTTTGCTTGTTTATTTAATGTATGTGGGTGTTTTGCTTGCACCATTTCTGTGCCTGGTACCAATAAAGGCCAGAAGAGGGCACTGGATCCCTCAGAACTGAAGTTGCTATGGCTACAAGCTGTCCTGTGGTACTGGGAATCTAACTCAGGTCTTCAGAATAAACAGCAAGTGTTCGTAAGCACTGGCTCATCTCTCTAGTCCTCCATCCATCCATTTTTTTTTCCTTTTGATTTTTTTGAGATGGGGTTTCTCTGTGTAGCCCTGGCTGTCCTGGAACTCATTCTGTAGACCAGGCTGTCCTCTAACTCCGAAATCTGCCTGCCTCTGCCTCCATTTATTTTTTTAAATACTTAATTATTTTGTCCTGCAAGTTCAGCTTACATTGGTGGTGCCATGTGCAAGTCTCATGAAAATCACTTGGCATGGCAAGCCGTGGCTCACCTGGACCTCCTCTGGGATTCGGGAGTAAATGCAATGTGCTTCTCCTCCCAGATATCCTCTTCATCAGAGCCGCCATCATCAAATTGTTGTATCCGTTCTTTACAACATGCTTCAAACAGGGCAATATTTCCCTACAGAAAAAAAGTAAAGAAAAGAGAAAAATACAACTGAAGTCAGAACTGTTTTCTCTCCCAAATTACCAGGGAAAATTGTGTTTTTATATTTGCTTTTCAAAAAATGGTACCTATTACATATGCCCAAATCAAGCATAAACATAAAAATAAAATGTTAGCTTCTGTGTAAGTAACAAAAAATTCCTGAGAAAGATTGGATTTAGCATGAAAAAGGCCTGAATATGAGCTCACTTGTTCCTCACAGGACTGCCCATTTCATTCTGAGCTTCCTCTTTGATCAAAGATAAGTCTTCAATATGACCAACAAGGAAATGACATGGGTCCTTCCTGTTACCAGCCCAGGAAGTCATAAAGAGCTGCTATAACCTGACGAGTTATTCTACCTCACCAACAGCAAGTAAAAGTAGATTCTCATGATATTCAACCTAAAATCAGAACGGCCCCATTAAAATGCCACAAATGTCTTGTTTGTAAGAGAAGCCTGGCAGAGAGCTTGATATTGACCCAAGTTATGTTCTTTTCATGCAACAGAGATGAGAAACCAAGGCCAAATGTCTGTGGTACAATCACAGTGGCAGGGTCCTATTAGCCAAGGTTGCAAACTCCTACTTGCAGGTCCAGGCAGACATAATGTGATGATACTCATTAGGATAACTGGGATGTGGGATCCCATAGGGCAAAAGAGCCTACAGCTCGGGACAACCATCTGCAGCCTCCGGCAACACTCAGCACAATTCTCCACTTCTCCAGAGGCACAGCACGACAGAAAGCGTTTATACTCACACTTTCACAACACAACACAACACACAACACAACACAACACAATTCTCCACTTCTCCAGTGGCAGAGCACAACAGAAAGCGTTTATACTTACACTTTCATTTGTATTGAGAGTAAAGTTGATATCTGACACCCGATCAAAAGAAACACTATAAAGAAAACATAAGAAGAATTGTTGTCATCCATAGGTGGCTATAAACAGTGCTCTGAAATCCTCAAAATTTCAAGTATTTCTATTATCAATGCACTCTCGGTGAGTAATGCACAAACCCTCCGTGCTGTATTCAATGGTGCCCTCCCTGGTACTAAAGAGTGGATACAGGGAAGAGTTGAGATGGGAGCAGTGGAGATGATGCTTTGAGGCCGTGACAGCCTTTCAACAACACATTTCTAACTTCTGTGCTAATTATGGTTGCAAGGATCACATCAACAAAACCAAGAAAAAAGCTTCCAAACAATCAAGTCCAAACATGAAAAAGCACAAAAGCATTGTTAGGTACTAGGACCGATTCGTACATGAAACACACAGGCAATCCTGCCATCCTGCCTCCTTGAAAGCATGACAGGGATGGGTAAAAGCAGCCATGATGAGCTACATGATTATAAATGGTGGGACAATGTTATTAATCATCAAAGCTCCATTCTAACCAGTTATCAGGCTAAGCATTTGTTCTAAAAGAGAATGTCAATTCTGAACTAGTAAAACTAGAGTCCAGATGGGAAAAATCCAAGATGTCAAGAGGAGATGGGGTAGGGATGAGGGTCTGTGTGTGTGTCTGTGTGTGTGTGTATTCTGATCCTATGTAGATTGTTCACATAGCAAACAGATAAATGCCTTGTATAGTGTTTTTCTTTCTGGATAGAAATAAGCCAATGAGGGAGGTCGCTGGGTGTCTTAGTGCATGCTGTTCACAGTAGAGCCTCTGCTCCAGACTGCCTGTAGAGCATGTTCATGCAGTGCACTGTGAAAAGATTTTAGCTTCCCAGAGTCCAAACTCAATGTGTAATAAAACACTCTACACTAGCTCAAGTCCAATACCTGCTGCAAACTACTGCTACGGTGCCTCAGTGGACAGTCACTACCTGAGATATCACAGTGGCTTAAAATTTCCCTTCACCTCTGCTCTCAATAACCAACGATCTTCATATTGGGTGGTTGTTCTCATTCCCAGGCAGGATGCAAGATGCTGGTCCTCCATTCTGCCAGTCATCTGTACATCTCCTTTCTCTGCTCTGCCAGTTTCTAATTCCCTCTCTGCCTCTGACCCCGACTGCAGGGCAATGGTTAAAGTACTTGGCTTTTGTAAAATAACCCAAACCTCCTTCCTTATAGGGACTTCCCCAGAGCAGAGAACACATACAAGCAAGGCTGGTTGGTCCTGCTGCCCTGATCATCTGCAAGAATGCAGTACTAAACAATGTGCTGGACAGTCAGTGACACCTTGACCAGGAGGCAAACATGGGAAGGAATTACAGAATCACTTATAGTAATGGTATACTGAGAAGAGCAGAATGGTAGCTGGGGTCTTTGTAAAAAAGTTAAGTTGGAAGCAATGGCAGGCATCTATCCTACCATATACTAACTTAGCAAGCTAAGACAGGAGGATGCTTGAGCTCACAGATCCAACATCAGTAGGGGATAACACAGTGAGACTAATCTCAAAAACAAAGATCACTTAATAAACACAAGTCCCTAGGAAAGGGTCCAGTGCCCTGTCCAATACCCAGGGTCCCTTGGCTCTTAGTTTTGTATCAATCACCAAGAAAATGACAGTGGGACCTACAATTCAGAGAAGCTACAAAATACATGCTGACAGGAGAACCACAAATATAATTACAAAGTGTGTGGGGGAAGTCATTAAGGAAATATTAAAATATACTCACTTGCCAATGTCGTCTTGGTCTGCAAACTTCTCATCGTTGAAGCCAAACTGGTCAATAAAATTGGACGTCATTTGTTGCATCTGATAATCAGAAAAGGCCTGGCAACCCCAGGACCAGTGACAGTGACATCATGATTCTAATGACATTCTATACACTATTTGCCCATTTGTGTTCCAGAAAACCACTTTAACTCACACAGCCATGGAACTTTAAAGGTTGGTGTGTTTTTCTTTAGAAAAAGAAAAATCAAATAATTTCAGACATTTTACCCCAAAGGGGGGGATTTTTGAAATATGACACACAAACTGCTCCACTATACATTGTTAAGAAATATTCAAGAGATCATACTGTAAAAAGTGCCGACTACTATAGTCTTTGGACAGAGAACTGAGTTAGCCTTAGTGTGAAGAGGTAAGAGACATGTAAGTCTGAAATTATCAGAAGTCTCATCATCTCCAGACACAACCAACAGTATCCTAAAATATAATGTGCTAACCACCCCCAACTTCCCACCCTCCCCCTAGCCCCCACCATTTCCCCATGCCCATCCACCATAGCAAAAGTAGCATCAGAGAAAGAAAGACTGATGGACATCATCATGATCCTGCAAATGAAATGCTGGCCTAAGTCTTGGAGGCTGAGAACCGTCTGAGAGACTTCTGCACAACCTACCTGAGAGATAGAGCAGGAAGCTTTAACCTCCTCAGAAATCACTCAGAAAAACCCGGGACACTGGAAGGTCTACAGAGAGGCCAATTCTATTTCCATCAGTCTTGGGTGAGTCTTCCCAGTTGGAAAATACAGGAATGTTATATGGGACCTACTGAACTGCTGCCAGTCTACTTACGGCATCAGGAAACATGCCCTCGCTACAAAGACATCAAGTGCCACCTCACGTCCTCACTCTCACCGAGACAATGAATATAGAGCACAGGACCACGCTGTGAATATTACATGTGGCCAAGGACAGAGACAGCAGTGGGACCCTAGGAACAGCACTTACTAATGGGGGCTTTTGAGGCCACTGTCTGCAAAGGAGGAGGATGTAATGGAGTCAGGAGACTTCTTGGTCCCCACCTCCTCAAAGCCTACAGCCCCAGCCCTGCACTGCAGGAATACCTCTGTCATGCACCTTCACCACACTAACTCTCATAGCAGGGAATTATGGCATGGATAATCCAAACTGTGTGAATTTAAAAATAAACTTCATGTTTGGCTTTGGAAATTACATTTGCTTAGGCGTGAAAACAAAACAAAAACAGGGAAAAGCCAACCAACCCTGACTAGAGTGGCTTTGTACAGAACTCACTGCTCTCAAGCAAGACATCACTTCCTACTAGGCTCAATCACAAAGATGGCCTGACATGAGTTCATGGATGTGTGAGGACAGTGAGTGTGGGTAGGGTCTGGAGCACAACCGAAGCAGGCATGGGAGGTTGGTTAGAGCAGAAGGGAAGACAAAAGTTGTAGGTGACAGAGCACTCTGGGTGAATAGATGGGACTCAGGCAGGCAGCCTTCACAGCCACATCATCAAAAACCTGAAATCAGCTCCTCTGACCCTGATATAGCTTACTATCAGGGTGTGTAAAAGACCTGTGGGGCCATTCTGCTGAGCAATCAACGCAAGACAGACTGTAGATTTATCTAGACTAGACATCTCACAGAACAAGGTGAAATTCCCTCCCAGAAGCTCTGTTTTATAGACACAGGCTTTCCTCAAACTTTTCATTCTGTTTATAATACAATTCTTTGGATATGAAAAGAAAGAAACATTGTCTGAAGTTCACAACCAGCAAATATAATGCAAATGTATACATACATACATACATACATACATACATACATACATACATACAGATATGTTCATGTGTATACACATGTACTTTTATTTATCAACCCTATACATCTAGACAAAGCTACAGCAACTGACAGAAACTGGGATCAGAGAGCCCTCATCAGTTCTCAGTCTGGCATAGTGCCTGGGAAGATAAAAGTAGCAATGAATTTCCTGCTTGTATCTGCTTTCTATTAATGTATGGAAGCCAGTATGCCCAAAATGAAGAGCTGTCATACTCTATAAGCAAAGTGTTGCCAAAATCATATGTCTCAACCTAGAAAGCAACACACATGGCTGTAGTAATATTAAGGGGCACTCTGTTCAGTACTGCCATCTTGGCTTGGGTGAGCAGCAAGCTCTAACATCGCCATCCTCTTAGCACAGAAACGGTTCTAAATTCAATCTGACCCACTGGCATGTCCCAAGCCTGCGTGTGATGTGAGATGCTAGAGGTGTCATCTTACTCTGACACCCATCCACTCAATAGAGGGAACAGCTTATTCCTTCCACAGTCTAGGAGATGCTAGGAAAGCAGAAAGTACTAGAGCAGAACATAATGGCCAGAGGCACATCTGTCACAAGGCACTGGCTCACTGCTCAGGCCACATCCCCGGCAGGGTTACCATGTTACTAACTCTCCTCACTCTGCACACTTGGGCTCTGAGTAGGAAGCCTAACTTCAAACAGGAATGAGAGCTTTAACCCGTTACAAGTTACAAACTGACACTGGGCTAACAGTGGAGACCAGGATGAAACTGTTAGGATAACCTTGACCCTCTTTCTCCAGGAAAATGTTTTGGATCAGATTCATTTTAAAACATAATTAGTTCACAGTGTAACTATGTAAAATAGAGCTACTGTAAGCCTGTCAGTCAGAAAAGAGTGACTAGTAATTACTCCATACATATGGAGGTCACATGTGATGGATGAAGCCCCTAAGCCTGGGCTGTCTCAGGATGACAGCTTTGTAGACTGGATTGAATAAGAGAGAAAACACCCCAGACATGACTCTAGAACCAGGACTAAGCAAGGCAATGCACTTTCTAGATGCCTAAAAATAACTTCTAGATTACATCAGTAGCTGTAAGTTTAGGCATCTACAAAGTCTTCAGTTTGATTTACAGGGGTGGGAAGAAGGCATGTGTGACAGCTTACCAACATGGTCAGGAAGATGTTAAAAGCATCCTTCCTATCTAACCATCCATCTATCCATCTATCTATCTATCTATCTATCTATCTATCTAAATTACATTCATTTTGTGTATGTGTGCAAGTCAGTTTAATTCTCTCTTTCTACTATGTGTGGGTTCTAGGCTCAAAGTCAGACCCGTGGGTTCAGCAGCATCTCAATGGCCAAGCCACTTCATTGGTCCAGGCATCTTTTTTCTTAGTACTATTTTAATACTATATTTTAACTGGTACAAACCACCTTGACAGTTCACATTTGATTCACTAAGCTTTGTTCTAGGGCTACAGCAATGCACTTGAGCTCACGCCTGGTCAAGCTGACTGAATATTCTACGGTGTAAAAGTGACAGTGCAGAATATTGCCAACACACACAGGGCTGCTTGCAGCAGTTTGCTGTGTTGGATTGCGTGGGAAGCTGGTGCTTCTTGAAAGCAAGATGTGTTCTGTTTAAGGCACTGATTTTCCACAGTGCTCCCTAACTCTAAATTTAGGAGAATGGCTGCCAAAAGAAGCTAGTGTCAAAAAGAAAAACAAAACAAACCAAAAACCAAAAACCAAACCCAGAAGGAAACCAGGAAGTACTATAAACTTTTACTTCAAATCCATCTGAGAAAGGCTAAAGGTCTCAGCATCAAGAGCAAGCAACTGTCTAGAAGTAATGATGGGCATGCAACTTGCAAGCAAAAAACAACCACACAAGAAAATCAGAAGCTTCACAATGACCCCACTGCGACTGAGAGTCAGAAAGAAGCCAAGCACCATCAGTATATAGTGTAGCAATGTTTCCTTAATCCCACTGTCACACCAATGCTGGACCAGACAGCTAAGGACAGCTTTCCCTCATGAACAGGAGACATCTGCTTCTATTCTGAACTCTCAAACTCAACCTCCAGTAGAAATATAAATTCAACCATCAGTTTTCCAAGAATGACTAAAGAATGATAAATCAGTATGTATTGATACTGATCTTTTTTTTTTTTGCTGTTGTTAAAAGGATAAAAATGCAGTCAATACATGGAGTTGATCAATTTGGGGGCAGGAATGGCAAGAATGCTTTCAGCTAAAACTTCATTTAGATGCCATGTAACACAGTTAAAGAGCACCAAGGAAGGATTATCTAGATCACCACGTGGTCCAGATTACTGCACAAAATCCACTCCAATGCTCTCATTCTTATTTCTGTCCCTCTTAACCAAGGTCTGTGCCGGGAATCTAAGTAAGGATGCACTACCATTAAGGCCTGCCCAGTCAGCATGTGAGGTGACATGTAGTGCTCACTAATGTCATCATTCCTCACTGTTTCCCAGAACACAACAGTATCAGCCTACCTGGCAAGGTCCCAGACCTCTCTGTTCCAATCATTTTGCCTAATTGGTAGCAAACCCAAACCACATTCTAATAGTGACAGATGCTGATCCCAAGGGGCAGCTAAACTAAGCATTTAAGATAAAAACAAATAGCAAAGCTTTAGGTGTGACTCACTTGCTGTAAAGAGGAATCCTGTGAGAAACCCGTGTCTTTAAAGTCAATTTCATCATCACTGGATGAATGAATATGGCAGGTTGTAACCTATATGCATAAAAATGTAAAAAACTATTTAACATTGAAAAGTGTTGGACATTTGCATTAGCATTTTTAATGGAATAAATTATCACATTCAGCTTTTGTTTCAATATACTAAAAACAAACAAAAAAACCAAAATAAAACAAACAAACCAAAAAAACCCAAAACCAAAATACAAACAAACAAACAAAAAAACTAACAACAAACCCAGAAATAACAGTTAAGTGGTCAAGCACACCCAGTCAATCTAGAGTCCACTCTGGCTACCCACCCAGCTGGCTGGTGTTTTCGCTCCTCAGGAATAGCATCTCCAGGAATTGCAGAGGAAGAAGGAAGGTTCCTCCATTGAAGGGGGAAGGCAGAAGTAACAGTGAAGTGCAGATGAAACAAAAACAGCAGGTATGCATCAGGCCTTGTGGGCAAAACACTGCTCTAAGGATCACTCATGAGCCACAAGGAAGGTCAACCGTACAGGTAAGCATTTTATTTCCTTCTTAACTTTCCTGCCTATACCAAGAAAGGCACTGGCCTGGCCACAAATGCTCATTCAACAGTTTTCTGATCAATAAAAGACCCTCTGAAAATCTGCCCTCCCTGCCCCACAGAGAATAAGTAGTCTACTCTCTATAACTTAAAAAACAAACAACAAAAAAAAAAACCCCACCCCCCCATACACACACACAAAAAACCTACCAACATGAACTGCTCACCATTCATGGCCAACTGATATAAGCACCGACCAAGCCCAGCACTGATAATAGTTCTTACTGCTAGCACATATAACAATGAACGATCAGTAAAATTCTAGAAGGAAATGTTCTATTTCTGAAAGTCACTTCTACTGAAGTCTCTTAAGAGTTCTCTATACTGGCTTACCAAGTAGCCTAGGCTTGCCTCAGGCTTGATCTACCTGCTTCACTCACCTTCCCAAGAGCTGGGATTATAGTCATGTGTCCCATGATGTCTGCTCTTTTGTTCTGGGTAAATGTGTACTAAACATAAGTAAAACAAGTGTCCTCTGCCAACCCTGAGGCTGTGCTTCATAGTCTGACATCAGCCAGCCAGTATGTACCATGCTAAGCCGATATATACCTGGGTACAACCAGAGCACAGGACACAGAATCAGGACAATTTAAACAAGCTAGCAGTCCCGAATGAGCTCCAGCAGAGACCTGGCTGCTCCCAGGAGTCCTCCTGTCTAACTGCAGCTATGCTGCAAAGAATCCATCAGAATGGTTCTCAGTCCGTGCCTCTCAACCCCGTTGGGGATCCAATAGCAGGTGTCCCGCATATCGGGTATTTACAGTATGGTTCATAACAGCAGCACAATTACAGTTATGGAGTAGCAACGAAATAATTGTATGGAGGTCACTACAGCATGAGGAACTATATTAAAGGGCTGCAGCGTTATGAAGGCTGAAAACCACTGCCATAGGCTTTCTTCCCTATAAAAAAACAAGAGTTAATCATGTCATTAAATAGAGGAAACTTCTGTGGAACAATGAGGCAGGGCCAGACACATGATTCCTTTACAGGGGTTGCTTAACTGTTGCCCTCACCGTTGGAGTTACTTACGCTAGGTAGGCCTTAAACTAAGGATCCTTTTGCTTCAACTAACATCACTGGGTACACACACACTTACTTTACAATGTATTCTCTAAAAATAGTTTTAGCCAATTATGATTCCTAACAGCACAATGTAGGCAGCCCTTCAGCTGTGTTAATGGAGGGTGTGACTCTGAGGACACCCACACAATAAGAACCTGAAAGAATCAGTGAATTAAAGAGAGGATTTCATTGCCTCGTGGGGTATCAGAATCCCAACCCATTCATCACCAACTCGGTGCAGCCCAAGTGCTTGATCAACAGCACACACAGCCTTTCTGAGGCACCAGAAGCTCAAAGGTGCCAGCTCCATGCTCCTTAGCTAAAACCTCGGCTGCTTTTTTATCTTGTTCTTAGCTGCTCAGCCACCCTCACACTGCAACTGCCCTACCATGGCTCACGACGGCACCATCAGCTGGCGAGTGAGTTAACGTCAGCGAGGCAGCTTTCCCTATGTTGGCCCAGAAGCCACAGAATCTTCCCACATGTACATGGAATTATGTCACTTTTTATATCTAAACCTAGTGGTTTCTTATCTAAATGCAAAGCTAAAGTCCCACTGTCTACGTCTGTCCTCACTTCCACTCTTATTTGGGCTAACACAGCAGCCAGAGATTCTGCATCTACCTACTGCAAACACTTGCAGTCCCTCCTCTGGAGTCTTTGTACTTTGTTTCCCTCTGCGGACTACACCACCTGCAATAAAGTTGTCCTTGACCAGGGTTTAAAGTTTATTATTAGTCTGTCTCTGTCTGTAATGTGGTGTGTGTGTGTCTAAAAGTATTGTTAAAAAATACACATGTAGAGGCTAGAGGACAACTGTTTAGTCAGTTCTTGACTTCCATATTTACATGGATTCTAGAGATGGAATTCAGATCTTCAGGTGTGCTTACCTGCTGGGCCATTTCACTAGTCCATTGACAACCTATATCTGGAACTTCCCAATTCAATTTGCTCCCTGGTATTCGATCCTCAGCACTGTGACCTACAACAGGCTATTCAACAAAGCGCTGCTTCCCGAGCGTCTATGGCTCCCTTGCACTGCAGGCACTTGACTAGCAGGGCATGCAAGCAAGCGCGCTCTTCCATGACAGCACTCCAGTACTGCTAATGTGTTAGATCAGGGACAACTGAGTCACTGCTTTACCAAGGCTCCAAGAGAACACGCTAAGCATGTGGAGACTGCTGAGACTCATTAGCAATGCTACCATAACCTCCTTACTGGAACTCTCCTAAGTTTCTGCCACCTTCAGGGCTGGGGACAGACAATCTTGCTCATATCTTAGCTGGCTACATCGGCAGGAAATTCACACAAGCACATGCCTATCACTGCTATATCTGTCAATGCTTCTAAAATACTCTCTTCACAGGGGAGATAAGTAAAGCCTGAGACAAATTCAATTTTTCAAGGTAGTACAAAACATTTTCCTTTTTTATTTAAGTCCATTTTTAGTTTAGAGGTTTAGGCAAAATTTAGGTGAAAATAAAACACCAAATCTTAAAGTTGGGTGTGGTGGTGCATGCTTGTAATCCAAACATTTGAGAGGCCGAGGCAGAAGATCAGGGTTTAAATCCAGCCTGGGCTACAAACTGAAATACTACAAAAACAAAGCCCAACAACCCAGGCTAAAGCATACAATTTTAACATTCTAGCTCCCTCACAGTGGCTGCACAGGAACCTTCTGCACACATATTTAGCTGAATTAGATAGAATGCTGCAGTGGGAGCCACAGGAGCTAGGGTCAGCACAGCTTATGATGACATGTGGTGAAGGTTGGGGGGAATAGAAACTATCTTTTTTTTTTTTTTTTTTTTTTTTTTTTTTTTTTTTTGGTTTTTTTTGAGACAGGGTTTCTCTGTATAGCCCTGGCTGTCCTGGAACTCACTCTGTAGCCCTGGCTGTCCTCGAACTCAGAAATCCACCTGTCTCTGCCTCCCAAGTGCTGGGATTAAAGGCGTGCGCCACTACGCCCGGCTGAAACTATCTTTTTATGAACATTAAAATACAAATGGCCAAAAGCAACATACCAATGTAGTAACTCAGGTTATGAACACTCCACAACACTGCGAAGAGGCATCTGAGCCATCTTAAAAGCAACCCCGGAAGGCAGCAGATCCAGAAATCTATTTGGCATATTCAATTCATTACTCAACTGGTAATTTCACTGGGGAATGTGCTTTTACTAAGACCATAAACTGCATTCGTAGGCACTGTCACCTTGAAAACAAGGATAAACAAGGCCCACGGTATAATAGTCTATTGCCCTCCTAGAATATGTGCCTAAACCTACCAAGATAAAGTGAATATATTCTGGAGAGGGAAATAACCTGAAGGAAAAAGCTAAACCCTTCTTTGGTAGCTAGACTATCCTTAAATATTTAAGAAAGATCTGTAGTTCTGAAAATTCCCTACCTGAAGGGCTTATAGCTAAATGCAGAAATATGGAGAAAGTCTCTGGGGCCAAAGAACTGAAAAGGCCTTAAGCAAACCCAACAATGTCAACACAACACAATCTTGGGAGAGAAGGCAACCTAATAGGATGTCAGCACGATTTGAAGAACTTTTAATTGACTGACTGATTGATTAAATCTGGTTGTTTGGGAGGGGTTCACACATTCCATGGCACACAAACTTGTAGAAAGTTTGGTACCTGCTCCAACTATGTGAGTTTCGGGGATCAACCCCAGATTAAACATGGCGGCAGGAGCTTTTTATCCACAGCACCATCTAACTATCCTGCTTGCAGGTCGCTCTACATCCAATACCTTGCTATGCAGGCTGGCTTCTCTCAAGCCTAGTGCGAGTATCTCCTACTGAGAGTATCTGTGGTCCAAGAACAATGACATCTCAGGGAGAAAGGAACTCTACTTTGGTGAAAGATGGTGTTTATCCCAGCTTCCCTTCAATGCAGCACAGGTGGAAAAGCCTGCCAAGACGAATGGAGCAGGCCTGCTTGCTCTGCGATGCTCTCACTCATGCGCTCACTAGGTAGAACCTCTCTGACTGCATGCTCTATGCTATATGCAAAGCAGCTGAGAACTGGCTGTGTGGGCAGCCACGGCAGCCTCCTTTACTACAGACTGCTCTCAAAGACATCTGCAGCAAGCAAATCTACCTAAGCTTTTTTTGGGTGCCGGGAGGGGAGCAGGGTAGGAGGGGAGCTTTTCATGTAGTTCAGGCCTCAAACCTGCAAAGTAGTTAAGGCCACCCTGAAAGCCTTGGGTTTCCCCCACCTGTGTGTTTCTGTACGTGCAGTGCACGTGTGGGTGCCTATGGAGGGTGGTGTATGAACTGGAGCTCATCACTTTCACGAGGCTGGGATCACCCTGACTCCCCTAATGCTGGCTTACAAGCATGCACTTCTATGCCCAGCTCTTATATAGGCCCTATGTTCCCACACCAAGTGCTTTATGTAACAAGTCATCTTTTAGCCCTAGACTCAAACTTCTGATCCTCCTGTGGATTATAGGCATATACTAGTATGTCCCACAAGAAAACTGTTTTTTAAAAGCTTGGAAACAAGTTTTAAGTGGACATTTTCGATTTTTTTTTTTTTTTTTTTAAATAACAGGCCAGGCAGATCATGAGATTGTATCTCAAAAAAGGGAACAAAATCAATCACAGGAGGATAATTTTAAAAGTGTCCCAAATAAAATACTTCTTAAAATACAAAAAATGAAGGATACCATGCAGGTATCCCTAGAGTAGAATTTATGTAGGAGTTTAACCAGCAACAAAATGTCTCAAAACAGGACAGTAGTGCTCTTCAGAGCTAGCCACTCAGTGCTAGCTGGGGTGGTTTCAAACCCAGTCTCAATTATTATAACCAACTGACCAGTACAGGAAAGCCCAAAGCATACAGCTATGTAACATTTATAAAAAGTGCCCTTCCTTGCTGGCCAGCTCTGTTGACAGGAATGTGGGTTGGTCAGACAGGCAATGGCACATACTGGAGCCATCAGACCTACTGTAACCACATGGCCACACAAAGCTCCCTTCTATAGTCATTTTTTTTTTCTTGCCGTACTTCCTAATCATGTATCAAAACCACCTTTAGAAAGCCATTATTCTACTACTCAAGTCAATTGGGAGACAAGGGCCTGTGCAGTGTGACATAGATAACCTACTGACTTTGCAGCTCTTATTTGCTACATAATTTAGTAATGACTGAGGTGTTCTTAAAAGAAACCACAGTGACTTGTGCTGAACAGCACATCTGAGTTGGGCCCTCATCCTAATCACCAGCAACCAATGCTAACAAAGATGCATTCTCAAATGTGAAAGCTAAAATAAAGCAATACTCATCTTAAAATTTAATGTGTTTGAAAACAAAAACACATTCCAAAGTCCAATTTTGAAAAATTATCAATGCCATTATTCCCTAGCTGAAAGTATCAATTCAATTCAACATTCTAAAGCTGCAAGTTTCAGAGTCATCTATAACTCTCTTCTCCAAAAAGTGTTCTAAAATGTGAATAAGCTGAACTCTATAATACTAGAAACATCCATGGGAATATTTGGGGTTGTAAGAACTCAGAGTGACATGAAGCCCAAAGCACAAAGCCACAGAACAAGAGGAAGGCAGAGGTGCAAAGGGAGCAGGACCCAGGCAGACACGGCACTGATGTGGACTGCAGTGGACATGGGTGGCTTTTTAGTACCTTTTCGCCATGTAAGGTAGGTCACAAGCAGGTGAATGAACAAATCAAGAATGCTGTGAATACTATCCTCTTCCTGCAAAGAGTCACAAGCTTTTCTTCAGCCCATATTCACTGGGCCTAATGGATAGTCTTTAACCTTTTTCAAGTCAATAGGCAATGGCCGAGAGCACCAAAAACCCCAGAAATGGAACCTGTGAAACCTACTAGATCTACCGTGTTCCTCTTGTTCGTCTCTCCTAAGGAGTTCGTGCAGAACGTCTCCCACCGCTCCCTGACTTCATCGGGAAGATCTTTAGAGTGAAAAAGGAAAAAAGGATTAAACACAGTGGGGGAAGGGTGCACAGTCTCAGAGTAGCTACAGGAATAGTACTTGGGGGACTCCAATGAGCTGAATGGAGTCTTGGCTATGGCCTGCCCAGTGGTCCAAGAGAACGAGTCCAAAAAGGCCCAGTCAACAGACTTTTGAGCCCCAACCAACAGCCCCACCCCACCAACACTGTTGGCTTGATCTGGCCAAGAGTCACAATGTAGCAATTACTAACAACTGCTCTGCTGAAAGGAAACATGGACTTTTTGTCTCCACTCTGCAGAAAGAGGTCTGTGTGGACAAGTTTAAGAAACCTTACAAATACTAGCTTCTGTACTTTTCTGGGATCCTATACCAGACACTGGACCGATGAATGGTCCACAGAACCCAGTTGACTGCTTTGATTGAACTTGTATGTCTCCTACATAGTTGCCTCATAAATAAAACATGAAGAAATGTTCTACAGCAAAATTCAACTTTCTAGAGAAACTTTAATGGTTTTTCTCAGAAATGAAACCCTCCCTACCTATAAACCTCAGAAGCCTATCTACATACAGAGAGGTCATCTGACAACTGTGGTTTAAGCATCCATACACAGGTACAAACTCACACAGGAACTTCCACGAAGGAGCAAGCCTAACCATACATGGCCCTCTCTCCTTGATAAGGATACGAACCACGAGGAGTGGCTTCAAGAAGAGGCTTGTATTTCTCAAGAAGCAAAATTACAGATGGACCAGCCTCAGTTATTCAGTCACTGGGTGAGAATTAGGCTTTCAGCGCACTCGACAGAGCACCAATCCTTGAACAAAGATTATTAGTTTCTTACATTCAAAGATGTCTCAGAACTAGTTAGTCCCACTGGGTCAGATCCTGCAGGTCAGAGCATTTGGTATTCTCATTCTGACAAAATGGACTTGTGGTCTAAGGCTTGTGTAGAAGGCCAAGTCACCCTGGGCTGATTAAATTTAAATGCTAGTAGAAAAAGAATCCTTTAGGATCAAGTCTTTCATTTTAGTAACATTGACAATGTGTTAATGTCTCGGATAAGGAGTGTGATCCACAGGAGGGAGGACAGGCAGACTCCAGCTGCTAGAGAGATGGGTCAGTGCTTAAGAGCATTTGGTACTTTTCCAGGAGACCGGGGTTCTGTTCCCAGCACCCATATGGTGGCTCACAACTATCCATAAAAAAGTTGCAGGGGATCCAATGCTCTCTTCTGACTAAGTACACATGGTATACATACATGCATATAGAAAAACACAAATATTCATTTTTAAAAAGGAAGGAGGCTTCAGAAGAAAAAGCAAGAACTACCATAAAGCTATGGCTCCACTGAAACACAGAACACAGAATCAGGTGAGGGGGTAGAGAGATGGCTTAGGGATTAAGAGCACTGGCTATTATTCTAGAGGACCGGGGTTTGATCCCCAGCACCTATATAGCAACATGCAACCATCTATTAAGTCCAGTTCCAGAGGGACCTAACATCCTTTTCTGACCTCCATGGGACCTGAATGTACATGGTGTATAGACACACACACTAGTAATACACCTACCTATATACATAAAATAAATAAAGACACCACCCCCACCACCCCAAGACAGGGTCTCACTATGTAGCTCTGGCTGTTTGAGAACTCACTACATAGACCAGGCTGGCCTCAAACTCACAGAGATCTGTCTACCTCTGCCTTCCAAGGGCTGGGATTAAAGGCATGCACTGCTATGTCTGGTGAACACAGAAATCTTTAAAAATAAAAACAGAACAAAAAGCATACCATCAACAGTGTTCTGTAACAGAAAGTGACTCTAGCATGCCACTTGATTTCAAATGAACAGCAAAAATCTAAGCAGAAGTACAGCTGAGGACCACATGGTTCAAACATAGTCTCAAGAGCTACAATGAGATTTCCAAACAAAAAAATGTCTCTAAAATGAAAACAAACCCCATCTATAGCTTGCAACCTGTTCCCAACACTTTAACCCCTGACCTGTTCTCTGGTCCTACACACATGTAATTAGGTTGTTAACTAACTTACCTTTGATGAGCTGCTGTACTAACGCACTGTTCGGACCCTTGTCAGTGCTGTGCACAATACAGTTAGCTATCCTCGTAAGGTGTCCCATGTAACCATGCCGTCGTCCTCCTTCAGCCCTGACAAGAGAAACAATAAATATTCACACTAAGAAGATATACACTGCCGGTCGTGGGTGGCACACGCCTTTAATCCCAGCACTCGGGAGGCAGAGGCAGGCAGATTTCTGAGTTTGAGGCCAGCCTGGTCTACAGAGTGAGTTCCAGGACAGCCAGGGCTATACAGAGAAACCCTGTCTGGAAAAACCAATAAGAGGATATACACCTAAGTGTATATTCTCAAATGGAGAGCACATAAACTTAGCAGGAAGCATAGCAGCATAGCAACAGAACAATTACTCCCAAGTCAGGAACAATCACTACCTCAGATACTATCTAAAGCAAACATTTATTAATGCCCCAGGGCACTGGAGTTTGCCTTTACATTTAAAAAAAAAAAAAAAAAAAAAAAAACTCTGAATTTCAGACTTATTATAAAAAACTGAGGTTAGAATTTTGTTGGCCCTTTCCTCGAAAGATATCAAGTTTTACTTGTGCTAATGGATAGACACAAATAACTAATGACATTTCTCAACAGTGGCTTATCTGAAAACCTGTTTAGGTGAGAAAGGCAGCACCCGTGCACTCTCTGGAGACCCCTCAGTGACCAGTAAGCTCAGCCTCAGAGCTTTGGTCTACTTTCTCCCAATACTCTCATCTTTATATAAGACTACATTTTTAATGTCAATGGTTTATAAAGTAACGATGATGATGATGATGATGATGATGATGATGATGATGATGATGATGATGGAACCAACAGGGCAGAGACTCAAGAGATATTTGTTTAAAGGGAGAAATCCCTTTCAGGAGCCACTAAAAGAGAACAACAAAACTCCTTCTGGAAAATGTAATACCTGCTGGGTAATCTCTAGAATGTGTGGGAAATTTGAGGCTCACAATGAACTGTAAAGGCTGCCTTTGGTTTCATATTAAGACCCAGAGACTCACTGTCCCCAAAGGCAACTTCTTAGCCCTCCCTCCCATACTTATTTACGGCGACAGGTAAAAAAACAAAAGCCTGTGCAAGGCTTCTGATGATTGAAGCATTAGAGAAAACTTTCAGGATCCCCTAAACTCACGGGACCATTTATTCACCAGGCCTTCAGAGGATAGACCCACAGGAAGAGAATAGTATCCAGGATACTTATGTGTTGGCCTGATGAGGCAGGAAGAGAAAGAGTGGTAGATGGGAGGTCACAGATAGCTAACAGGTCAGATACAGAACTAGAGATGTCTCACAGTCCTGGTAAAGGACATCCGTTTGGAACAATGTACCTGCTAATCAAACCCTTTGCCACAGCCACACAAATGGTACCAGTTTTCCATACTGGCCACATCAAACCCCATCTGTGTTCACCGGTGTTTATTAAGTGCACCAGCACCACCACCCAGAACAACAAAGACAAGTTGATTCCTGCCCTGAATCACTTAGCTTCTTCGGGGTAAGAAAGATCTGAACAGAGATGGATCTGGACAATGTAAGTTAATGAGGAGCTCAGTTGGTAGAATGTAGCCTTGCTTACACTAAAAGCACTGGGCTTAATCACTTGCACCTCATAAAGCAAGACATGGGCACGTGGTTGTAATCCCAGAACTGAAGACCAGAAGTTCAAGGTCACCCTGAGCCTCAGTCAATCTGATGCCAAACCACTGGAAGCACTCTATGTTCTGACTATAGTGGTAACTATGTAAGGGTTCTACACAGCCGTTACACTTCCTGAAATTGGCCATCTAGAAGACATGTATCATGATGACTGAGAAACAGATTTAACCGTGACTCAGAAGGAAGCAGTCATGTTAGTAAATAGTGCTAATCAAGCTAGACATTCCCATGCAGAACTGTGAAACTGGATGGCCATCTTTTCCCACATTCCAAACTAACACAAAAGGAATACTCAACTGAAAATTGGACACTATGACACTACTAGAGCAAAAGACAAACATGACACTGGTCTGAGCAGAGATGTTTTGGAGAATACCCCAAAACCATTGATAATGAAAGCAACAAAAAGCAAATGGAATCACCTCAAACTCTGAGAGACTGTGGGAGATGGGAGACATTACAAAATGCACATCCCACATAGGAGATTGGTGAGAATCTTAATACTGCCTCACAACCAGGAGATGTAAAAGCCACCAGTAAATACCCTCCCGATTCTACCTAAACAATGTTTATGATCTAAATAGCCATTTCTCAAGATAAGACACAAAAAGATGCAGAGTGTTACTAAATAACAGGGACATGCAAATCAAAACGAGGCCCATGAGAAGATTTTTTCATAAAGTGGTATTTGTTTTTAAAAAATGGGGTAGGCCGAGTGGTGGTGTACATGCCTTTAGTGTGAGCGTTTGGGAGGCAGAGGCAGGCAGAGCTGAGTTTGAAGCCAGCCTAGTCTACAGAGCAAGTTCCAGGACAGGCTACTCAGAGAAACTCTTGATAAAAACAAACAAACAAACAAAAACAAAAGGAGGAGGGATATATTAGACATAAAGAACAAAATCCTACCATTTGTAGCACCATCTATAGAACTG
Source organism: Mus musculus (assembly GCF_000001635.26). Lineage (NCBI taxonomy): Eukaryota > Metazoa > Chordata > Mammalia > Rodentia > Muridae > Mus > Mus musculus. Next base: position 3,489,606 of record NC_000085.6, read on the forward strand.
AAGAATAAGTACTATCAGGAGCAGTAAGAGCTATGAGAAGACAATATGTTCTTGCTTACATAGAAACTAAGAAAGCGGACTTCACAGTGGTGACTCAAAGCCAGAAGGGGAGAGGAGGAAGGCTGAGTGTAAACTGAGTTCCAACCTCTCCCCTTCTGCAGCATGCAGGAGCAGGGTTTACCTACATTCCTCAGAGTATCAAGAAGAGATGGGTATGCTAATGATCAGACTAGGACTCCTTCTTCTCACCGGGCACTCCATAAACCACCACCCAACAAAGTCCCCATAAGCTAGGTCTCACTTATACAAACATGCACAGCCTCACACAGCAACCCACCCTACACTGCCTGCTTCAGAATCTGAGCAGGATGTAAAACTTCCCAGGGTACTGACAAGAGTCCTGCCAGCCCCTGCCACCGTCACAACACCACCTTATGTGAGAAAATAGTGGGGATGACTCACTAAAGCTTTATAAAAGCTTGTCTATGAGGAAAATATAGGTGCATGCATGGGTGGTGATGCTTCACTCTAAGCGCATGCTCATAGACAGCTCTGCCCTGAGAGTCACAGACAGAGAGAGGTCAGTAGAAAGGTATCTGTTAGGACGTAGCTGTTTTTACTTTCTCTGAGGAGCAAAGGGGAGATGGTAAGATTTTCTGTGAATTATAAATCAAATTGTACTGCTTGTACAAACAAGTTAGTTGTGTTCACTTCAGCAGCACATATACTAAAACTGGAACGATACAGAAAAGATTAGCAGGGTCCCTTTGCAAGGATGACACAAATTCACAAAGCATCCTGTATTTTTACAAGCCTCCTCCCTGTGAACCCCAAAAGAAACACTCCAGATGGGAAGCCATTGAGTAGAACTCTAGAAATCGTGATAGGGTTTGCTGAAGTGTACTCTTCACAGTTGGTGACTTCTGGGTGGTGTGAGGAAAGTATCAGCTTTCTTTAACGGACTGGCCACTGCGACTAGTTCCACCATATTCCAGTGGCTATGGGCAACACAAAAAGGACTTTTTCCTTCTTTTTGTTGGGATGTCACAAGGATCTGGGTACCCCGGGGAGGACTAGAAAGTGAGCATGATTGGGCTGTATTATATGAAATTCCCAAATAATCAATAAAAATACTGTATTGAAAAAGAAAAAAGAACATGTTACTTACTGTTTCTTCTCATTTGTGTCCCAGGCTTCAAGTATTCGCTCTATTAACTGACACTTTTGAAAAAGCTAATAAGAAAGAACACTCCAATTAGTCCAATTATTAACCTAATGGTCAAAGCATTAAAACACTAAAGCAAACCCAGCATGGTGGCCCAGCCTTCAACCTTAGCATTCTGGAGGGAGAGGTAGGCAGATCTTTGTGAGCTCAAGGCCATTCTGGTCTACAAAGAGAAACCCTGTCTTTAAAAACTAAAAAAAAAAAAAAACTTTATATAAAACAAAACCACATGTGGTTTTTAGTCACTGGCCCACCCAAGGGCAGCATGGTGCTGCTTACTCTAGATCCCCAGTGAGCAGTCCCATCAGGACCCAGGCCACAGAGAACACTTACTAGGCAACTAACTGCTAAGGATACTGCCACCGTGAGCAGCAAAGCTCTACTTTTCTGCTGTTTGCTTTATTTTACTAGGGGCTTTGGGGTGGGGACGGTAATCCCTCTTGGACAGGGTCTCACCTAGGTCAAGCTGGTCTTGAACTCACTGATTCTCCTGCGTCTACGTCCCCCAAATGCTATTTTACAAGCATGTACAACAATACCTAGCCTGCTTCACTTTTACATGTGGGCAACAGGACCTTGAACAATCCTAACAATCATGTAATACTGGCACCTGTGTATTCTACCTGAACTCTAGCAATTCAAAAAGAAGCCACTGTGGGCTGCAAACTTGAGCAATGGCACTTTTCTTCTCTAGTCACTTGGCTGTTCCTGGCTAGCCGTTTTGCCTTCTAGGTCTGGGAATAAACCACATGGGAACTACAGGATTAGATAAAAGCATTAAAGTGCAGACCTCTGAAAACTGATCCAAAGGGAAAAAAAAATCACATCATATTTTACAGGAAAGAGACCCCCAAGCCAGGTTCAGTGTAAATGCTTTTAACTCTAGCTCCAAGAGAGTTTCTGAGTCCAGGACCACTCTGGTCTACACAGCAAGACCCCCCCCCTCTCCCTGCCCCTAGCCTATAAAACACAAGAAAGACCCTGAAAGGATGACCATAAAAAGAATGATCATTCGGGCTGGTGAGATGGCTCAGTGGGTAAGAGCACCCGACTGCTCTTCCAAAGGTCCGGAGTTCAAATCCCAGCAACCACATGGTGGCTCACAACCATCCATAACAAGATCTGACTCCCTCTTCTGGAGTGTCTGAAGACAGCTACAGTGTACTTACATATAATAAATAAATAAATAAATCTTTAAAAAAAAAAAAAGAATGATCATTCAACATTGACTAAAGCTCATTTCTTCACATGTTCAGGTACCTACTCAGCACTGGAATACAGTAGAAGTATTTTCAGTAATAATTATCTATGGTTCATTTATCTCCCACAAAGTATGTTCAAACTTCTGAAATGTACAAGGAAGTGGGCTGACAGTTCATTGAGAGGTGTTATGTCCATGTGATTAACAGAATCACTAGTCAAAGTGAAATAAGCATGTGATAGCTTAACCTTTCAACTTGGACATTACTCAGTCTGTCCTTCAACTGTAATTCACTTCACACTCGGAGAACACAATAAGAGGAAATAATACTTACATGCTTCAATAACAAATTGTCACCAGTGGAGTCTTGATCAGTAATTGTGCCATTCTCTGCATTCTCAAAAGGACTGGCCAGAATGAGAGCAATGCAAATTTCCACTTGCGTGTGTAGAAAGTTATTCCATGTGTACTTGAAGAACATATCCTACAAAAGAAAAGTGCAGTCTCTTCAGTTAGCTCAATGCTGAAGCCATCACTTTAAACATTCACAAAGTAGCAACTGAAGAACATGTTTTCAGGGTAGAGAGACATTCCATAGTAAAGCACTTGCTGATAAGTGGAAGATGTGACTCCAGATCCCCAGTACCTACTGAAAAGCTGGGCATAGTGGCTTATGTCTGTAATCCAGTGCTGGGGAAGTGAAGACGGGTAGAGCTTACTGACCAACCACTCTAGCCTAACTGAAGAGTTTCAGAGTCAATGAGACTCTGTCTCAAAAAAAAAAAAAGGTAGAAGGCTAGCAAACAGGTTCAGTAGGTAAAAGTGCTTGCTACCAAGACTGATCACCTTAGTGTGCATCTGAGAACCCACACAGTGAAAGAAGAGAAATGACTTCTAAAGGATGTAGTTTGACCTCAACATGGGAGCCATGATGCTTACACATGCATGTGTGCACACAGATACACACATGCCCATATTAAAAGGAACAAAACTTTATTTAATGGGTGGTTTGAAACACCACTTCATAGTCCATGTAACTGTCTATTCATTCAATATGTTTGAATTTGCCTAGAATATATTAGAAAGTAGAAGAAAGTTCCAGAAACATAAAGACAAAATGAGCATAGCCTTCTCAAAGAAAAGGTTTTGAAAGTGATGCAAATATCCAGCTCCGTCCATTTCCGGGCTGTTCGCCCTATGTCTGCAGGGAGAGAGAATTAGCACTGCTTCTCCAGACCACCAAGCATGCAGTCGTCTCTGCTTAGAACTTTAATAAACTCCACAATTGAGGCTCATTTTTAAATGAGGAAATGTGATACAGAGAATTATTTTTATTAGAGAAAGAGGGTCAAGGTTATCCTACAGTTTCATCCTGGTCTCCACTGTTAGCCCAGTGTCAGTTTGTAACTTGTAACGAGTTAAAGCTCTCATTCCTGTTTGAAGTTAGGCTTCCTACTCAGAGCCCAAGTGTGCAGAGTGAGGAGAGTTAGTAACATGGTAACCCTGCCGGGGATGTGGCCTGAGCAGTGAGCCAGTGCCTTGTGACAGATGTGCCTCTGGCCATTATGTTCTGCTCTCGTACTTTCTGCTTTCCTAGCATCTCCTAGACTGTGGAAGGAATAAGCTGTTCCCTCTACTGAGTGGATGGGTGTCAGAGTAAGATGACACCTCTAGCACCTCACATCACATGCAGGCTTGGGACGAGTCAGACTGAGTTCAGAGCAGTTTTTACTGCTCAGGGTGACAGTTAAAGAGATCTGTCCCCAGATCATACCCCTGTTAACTTTGAAGACTGTGCTATAATCCTAGAAACTATCAAGGGTGACTTCAAACGTCTATGAGGCAGAATCTCACCAATATGACGCCAATGCTGTTCAGTTCCATCAGGTCTCCATTTATGCTGCTGGTATTGGTTTGGAGCAGGCTGGATATCAACCTAATGACATTTAATCGAGTATTCCCCACAGGTGGGTCCAATATACCCCATGTAGTCTTCATCACACTTTTCTGTGGAAAAAAAAGCTTTCAAATTAAATTTAGCTGAGTGAATAAACAAAAAGTTCATGTGCCAACACAGCAGGCCAGCTAATACCATACAATTTAAGCCCTGAGAGAAATCTAACCTTGTAGCCAGAATCTTTACAAGAAGGCAGAAACTAGTATATATACAGTAAAAAGGCGAGTGTTTGTTCTGAGAAACGTGATAGATGTGGCCTGTTCTTGTCTACAAAGGGAGTTTCAATAATCCATATTCACAAGACAGAAACAGATACTGTAGCATTTTAGACATTCTGACACAAAAGAATGACAGATTAAAATGTATCCCTAAGCTGCCCTCCCTGAAGCAGGTCTACCCACAAGCCTCTTCCTCTCACTATCTCCAGAGCACACATAGTAAGAGTGGAAGGAGATAACAGGTTCCCAAAAGGTGTTCTCTGACCCCCTACAAACAAACTTTAAACAATCAATCAAACAAACAAACAAAAAACATAGTATGTAATGCTAATTAGTCACCAGTGTCTTACTTCCAAGGTTCGCAGACTCCCCAGCAACTGCCAAGCCCTCATACTTGCCCGCTCTCCTCTTCTGGACCAAGCCTTACCGTTCCACTCCAAGAAACTCTAAGACTTTGTATAAAGCTTCATGGTACCTGCTTAGCATGTATCAGACTATATTCAATCCCTAGTACAAGTTTATTAATTTATTCATTAAGCTTTTAAAAATACTCCCTGAATCTACTTATCATAGAGTGAGGCCAGGTGTGTCACTCAATGCAAGGGTGAAAGAGAAGTCTCAACAAGAGACTTGGTTATACACTGGGGCCATGAATCAGGTGCCTCTTTGTGTGCATAGAAAAGAAGCTGAACGAACTGCTGAGCTCTCATACACTACCTCTATCCTCTTGACTCCATGTTTCATTGGTGATGCTCTAGTCTTCTCTTAGATTCCTTTTCTGATTCTTATTCCTAGGACTGGCAAGCAGGATGCCAAAGGCTATTTATTTAGCTGTTAAATACTAAAGAGTTTCCTAGGGTGAATGAGTTGAGTTGAATGAAGGTGCAGAGCCCTGGATAGAACGCCCCTTGGACCTACTAGGCACTCACAACAGCAACAAGTATCACAACAAGTATCACTGAGAATATGAACAACAATTTGGAAGTTAACTAGAACCTTGGGGTACGGACTTAAAAGTATTCTGCTGATCCTCCTCTAAAACATTAAATAGAAAAGATTGTGGTGGTCTGAGTAAGAATGGTCCCCATAGGCTCACATATTTGAATGCTTGGTCACCAGGAGTGGTCACTGGGACTAGCAGATATGGCCTTGCTGGGGTAGGTGTGGTCTTGTTGAAAGAGGTATGCCAATGGAGGTGGGCTTAGAGGTTTCAAAAGACTAAGCCAGGGCTAGTCTCTCCGGAGCTCTCTGCCTGCAGATCAGGATGTAGTTCTCACCTACTGCTAGCCCTCCCCTCATGATAACGGACTAAGCCTCTGAGACTGTAAAGAGGACCCAAGAAAAGGTCATGGTGTCTTTTCATAGCAACCAAAGAGTGACTAAGTAACAAGATCTCCTACAGAAGTGGCAAACTCACATACTAAATCTTAACAATGTAGAGGTAACACTACATACAGATGACTCTGGATCCAAGACCCTGCACAACTGCACCAGAGCAGTTGTGGCTCCCAGGGTGCCTTTTTGGCAGGTCTCCTGAGGTCTCACTGTGTTCAGCTTTGCATACAGTTGTGCTCCTTGGAAAAGCAACACCCTGTGTAAGGTCCTTTCCAAGCTGTACACTAAGATCTCAATAGACTATATTTCAGTTAAAATATCGTCTGTCTATACTGTCTATATTGTCCCCAAGCTCATATGAAGATGCAATTTCAAAAATCAGATCACAAAAGATAAACTTTACTTCAAAGGCCTAAAAGGAAACTGTTACAAACAGAAAAATGTTTATTTTACTGATACATAGGTACTCAAGGATTTACAAAACAAGAATCTGAGTTTATTAAGTAGATATTTTTAATTCTAATATCCCTCATTTACTAGACAAGGCATATGGATAAAGGCCATATGAGAGGCACAGTGGTAAATAATAATCTTATTACTCATAAGGCTCAGGCAGGAGGAGGCCAGCCTAGAAGATATAGCAAGACCCTGCCTTAAAACCAAAACCAACCAAGCAACAATAAACTACCTCAGAGGCAGAAAAACCTGGTATTGTAGCTTATATTATGTAGGCTGAGGCTATGGCTCAAGAGGCAAAGCATTTTCCGCCAAGCTTCTGAGTTCTATCTCCAGAACCATATAGTTGAATGGAAGGATGTAACCAACCCAGGTGCACACATATGCACACACTACTTAAAAACATAATATGTAATGCTAATTATAATTATGATCATCTTCCTGTGTGTAAGGTTCTCAGACCTCCCAGTGACAGCCAACACCACACTGCTGGCTGCCAGTAACAGTGAAGACAGCAACCCTACCTTGGGTGGCTCGAGTAGGAGTTCATGGAAAGATCCAAGTCTTCCTCGGATGGCTTCAAGAACACTCTTGTTAACTGAACAAGCTGAATGACTCATGCCCGGGGGGCAGATTTCTATATGGCCTTCAAACCTGGAAAACAAATCAAGGTAACTACTTTAATTTCATAATACTACATTCAAGCTCTCCATATCAACCCTGCAGGCACAAGTTATGAGTCTGTGTGACAATGTTATGGTGATGTCAAAGAGTTGGCCAAGAAACATAGTAGTAGTAAGACTCATGGGATTGGTCACCATGCCCTGAGAACCTAAAGGGGTTATGATACCAGGTGAGATATTATGTCACATCTCCAACTGAACCCTCCAACTCCTGTCAGTATATCTCTAATTGATCAGAAAACCCACATTTCAAATAGAAAACTGACATAAGTCACAGGACACACAGAAATACCAGCCATTGGGAATGCTAACAACAATCAGGTTCCCACTTATCCCTGAGATTATTTTTGGGTAAACAACACTGATTTGTATTAAAGGATTTAATTTATTCTTCTACATAAAATTCAGTCCTCAATCATTACAAGTCATTCCTTAAAAACAAAGAACAAGAGAAAACAAAAACAAAGGAGTATAGATAGAGTGAGAATCCCAATGCCAGCTGGTACTGTAACTACAAAGGCACAGTAGTTCTCAAGTGGAGAAAGGATAAACCCAAGAAAAGAGGACTACCTACATCAGTGTGAAAATGGGGTTATGAAGTTCAAATTAAAAATGCTATGGAGGGCTGGAGAGATGGCTCAGAGGTTAAGAACACTGGCTGCTCTTCCAGAGAGCCACAAGTTCAACGCCCAACAACCAATATGATGGCTCATAACTACCTATAATGAGATCTGGTGCCCTCTTCTGGCCCGCAGGCTTATGTGCAGACAGAACACTGTATACATAATGAATAAATGAGTAAATAAAAAAATAAATAAATCTTAAACAAAACAAAACAACCACAGTGGCGACTACTGCAGTGAGACTATTATCAGTTACTTACTGATCATTAATAAAAGAGCCACTTGAGGATGTCCCTCCTTGGATAACAGTGAGGAGTTTGTCAACAAATCAAGGGCTACATGTGACCTGGGACACCTAGAAACAAGTGCATACTGCTGGTAGTGGCTGCTAAAAACACATCACTTGTGGGTGACACCATGCTCTGAAAGCTGCACTCAGAGACATAATTCCTGAATAAAAGGGAAGGGCAATACTTCTGGCCAAATGTTAGCACCTCCAGACAAATGTTAACTTAATGCTCACAGCCTGTGGATGCCACTTGGTTTGGAGAAAAGACCCCTAAAGGCAAAACTAAGTACTCTGAGATGAAAAATTAACTTGGATTGTGAGGTGGGCCACAGTGCCATCACAAGGGTCCCTAGAGAATAGAAGGGAAAGAGACACACAGAGGGCAAGATGAAAACATGGAACAGTGGCCACAGGCTATGGAGTTATCAAAAGTCAAGAGAAACTGGAGACAGGGAACCATCACTTCCGTGCTTCTTTGGGACTGTAGTAGCACCAATGCCTGAGAGAAATCTTCAAAGTCTGGCATTTAGAACTGTTGCTCTCATACCCAGATCCTGAACTGTGGGCTGCAACCCAATATAGAGAATATAGAGTAATGGAACTGACTAGGGAGGGAGAAGGAATCAAAAACACTTGGAAATAATAAAAGACTTCTGAATATACACAACAGGAAAAACTAATTCAAAATCAAACATATTATGGATCTGAGGTGTTTCTTACAGGTTTCACTGTGTTGTGTCATTTGACTTCCCTGCCATCTGGATTCTGAACACTATATGCATTACACATGTCATCACACCACATAATAAAGACCACTGAAACATCTTGCCTCAATTTGAGACTATGGCTGCTCCACTGTTTTACTGCACAGTTGTGTGCTCTTAGACAAATGAGGCAAGTGAATTATAACAATGTCAACATGAAAGCATCAAATTAGTGAACCATCAGATTGAACTGTGTTAGAATGTTTGATCTTAACATTGTTACTGGAGTCACTGACAAGGTTCATTAAATACAAAGAAACAATCAACCATTAAAACACTTATGTGGAATAGAGAAAAATTTTTCAATATGGTCCTAACTATATTCCTGCCACTTTGCACGCCATAGTTAAAGTGGCCTTCTCAGCACTGGTGATTATAAAGTTGAACATGCTCTATAGCCTGCAATGTTAACGACTCAGCCATGATTTACGTAGTGAACAAGCATATCCACTTCAGTATGAAAATCTGCTTTCACCTTTAAAAGTAAATTTGCATGTATAGTAAAGATTATTTTAATAGAAACATAAGTCTTATTATCATTAATAAATGTTTGATTTGCTTATCTATTTATATACTTATGAAGTACTGAGCAAAAATGTCTTTGGTCAAAATGGAGTATGAGTCTCAAAAGTTGAAATTGCAAGAAATCTGACTGTCACCAATTTTTGGCTTTGTTTTCAGACACAGAAAACAAACACGGAACTTTCAAAAATCTGTAGTAGTGGGACATATTTTTATGACTTGGTAAGTAGTGTCTGCCTAGCATGGAAAAAGCCCTGGGTTCAATCCCCAGCACCACTGACACAGGTATCTTGGTACAAGTCCGTAATCCACTGTGGATTAGTGATCAGTGGAGGAGGGCCCAGCCCTTTGTGGTGGCACTGGGTAGTCTGAGGAGCAAGCCTGTAAGCAGCACTCTTCTGTGGCCTCTGCATCAGCTCCTGCCTCCAGGTTCTGGATCAGTCTGAGTTCCTTCAAATGGACTATGGTTCAGGCTATATGAGCTAAGTAAAGCTTTTCTTCCCTCCATTGCTTTTGGTCATGGTGCTTCATCACAGCAAAAATCACCCTAAGACATTCTCCCATGTTGTATTGGTTCTGGAGACATGAATGGGTCATGGAGAACAGCTGAGGCTTGTTACAATGTAAAGGGTTAGATAGAGACCTTGAACACACCAGTACTATGGGCCATCCACTAAGGACAGTGGACAGTCATTAAGTCTCTGGAGCTGTCTTATCCTATCAAACAAACAGTGTGTGCTACAAATAGCAGAGAAGCAGCAGCAGGGATAACCATGAGTGAATCCCAGAAGTTGGACACTGAACTGTTTCCACTACTGGATTTGAGTTTTGCTGTGTTCTGCTCATGACTATACTCTGGGTCTCTCCTTAAGAATAAAGAAAAAAATAGAATAAAAAATAGAATGGAGTAAGAATAGAATAAGAAAAACATGTAATTTATTTGGGGTTTTAAAGGAGCTTCTAAAAGTTGGACTGTGTTTTTATACTGTGATACTCATATTAACACAAGCTCTTGAGGGACAAAGAAAGGTCAGGTTGACAAGCAGTGATTAGTGGTGGCTAATCACAGTTGTCACCAGGGAAGACAGAACCAAACCTTAACTGAAGAACCAGCCCTGTCCAACTGGCTTATAGGCATGTGTCCCTGCATTTTCTTGATTGTTGCCTGCAAACGGTCTAAACCTCTGCAGGACATTAACATTCTTGGGCTAATGGACCTAGACTTTAGAAGAAAGTTAGCTGAAAGAGAGTCTGGAAGCAGCTCAGTGAGCAGAATTCCCCTGTAGTTTCTGCTTCAAGCTCCAGCCTGAGCTCCTGCCTTGGCATTTCTCAATAATAAAACTATAACCTGCAAAATGAAATAAACTGTTTCTTCCCCCGAGTTGTCTGGTCATGGAACTTGTTACAGCAACAGGATTCAAACCACAACACAAGGACTATGATTTGGTGACATGTCTAGAAAACTGTCCAAGTCAAATGTTTTCTTTTGGAACTTCCATGGTTTTAGGATTAATGTCTACTTCTTTGTTTTGTTTCGAGACAGGGTTTCTCTGTATAGCCCTGGCTGTCCTGGAACTCACTTTGTAGACCAGGCTAGCCTCGAACTCAGAAATCCGCCTGCCTCTGCCTCCCCAGTGCTGGGATTAAAGGCGTGCACCACCAAGCCCAGCTTTAATGGCTACTTCTATGATACATTTTGAGTAAGTTCTTCTGCAATATATGAGTCAAAACTTCTTGGTATAATTAGGTCAAATACACTGCCCCATAAGCACTATCAGAAACTTTACCCTTTCCATGTGCACAGCTTCCACATCCTTACAGAACCTGGTGTGTGTACACCTTTGTTCCAGGGATCTAGCGCCTACTAGTTTTCCACTGTCCTGTTGGCTGTGGCTTTGTAGCAAGTCCTGAAATCACAGTATGAGCTGTTTAACTTCGTTTTTCTTTCATGTGATTGTTTTAGCTACTGTCTTTGCTTTGGGGTTTCCACACAGTCTGGGATTAGATTATAACTTTTGTTTAGATACTGATGATATTGCCCTAAAAATACAAGTCAGTTTGGGGAACACTGAAAATACTAAAGTATTTACATTGATCAAGGTCAATAAACCTTACATTTTGTTAAGATTTATACATAAGGGGCTGGAGAGATGGCTCAGTGGGTAAAAGCACCGACTGCTCTTCTGAAGGACCTGAGTTCAAATCCCAGCAACCACATGGTGGCTCACAACCATCTATGATGAGATCTGACGCCCTCCTCTGGTGTGTAGGTATACATGTAAGCAGAACAATACATACATAGTGAATAAATAAATCTTTAAAAAAAAGATTTATACATAAATAATTCCTTTTCTATAAAGAATACATTCTAATTTCAAATTCCAATTGCTCATTGTGAATACATATAAATGCAATTCAATTTTGAGTATTGTATTGGCTTTGTATCCTGGACTTGTACTCTATTTATTAGTTAAAACAAGTTTTGTTCTGTATTATAACAAAAACACCAGCAGCAGCAGCAGCAGCAGCATCTCTCTACATAACTGTGACTGGCTATGTCCAGTACTTGGCATATTTTTTAAGATTTGCTCAAATGCAATCCTGTGTGATGTATGGCCAGGCACCTTTGTATTATCCTTTCTATTCAGATGCCATTTTCCTCTTCTGCCTTACTATACTGGCTATAATCCTTGCAAAAAAGTTTGCTGGTGTAAAAGACCAGATAGGAAGATAGGAAGGCTTTCTCTGTTTATATGATGATTTGTGAGACAGCAATAGGCCTTGTAGTCATGTCATACTTTTAGTATACGTTATTTGATTGCTACATATTTTGCTTTAGGGGCATGTACAAGCACATTCATGGAGGAAAAAAGGATGTCTGGTGTCTTTATCACTCTTCACATTTCCTTGGGACAGGGTCTCTCACCGAATCTTGAGCTATACTGGGAAGCAGCAAGAAGCCCAAGTGAGCCTCCTGTCTCTGTGTACCCTAAAACTGGGGTTAAAGGACACTCACTGAGTCACCTCGAGGTCTAACTGATGTATTTATTTGGTCTGCTACTATTTTTTTTAAGGAGTTTTCATCTAGTTCCTGTGTATCTTGTTAATGTGGTATCTTATTCTCATCTACTTCAGTTAGTTTCAAGATAATGCTGGCTTTTTACCAGGGGTTTGCAATGTATTCCTCTGTCTATTGATACATGTTTACTTAGAATGCATCTGCTATACTTTATAGGCAAGATATACTCTGTTGAGGGGTTTAACATGAACTTGGTTCCTCAATGGCTATAAAATGGAGCTATCTAATTCTTAAGTAATCTGCAGGGTTTTCCCATTAGGAAATTTAAATTACTTCCTTCAACTCTTGAATATGTTTAGTGAGCTGTCTGTGGCATTCCTATGTTCTTTTAATGTCTATAAACTACAGTAATAGTTTCTTTTCATTCCTTCCTCACACACAGGGAGGAAGATACCAATAGGAACTCAACCACAGCTCCCTGTAGAGGGTGAGGGTGTGTGTGTGTGTGTGTGTGTGTGTGTGTGTGTGTGTAAGTCAAGGGACAACGGTAGGAGATGCCTGAAGTAGACCCTGAATAAGCCCTATGTTTATGCACCTCCCCAATTTGCTTTTTGGTCATAGTGTTTTGTTGCAGCAAGAAACCCTAGCCAAGACAAGTTGGTACCAGGAGTGGGGAACTTGGCCATGTTTTGAAGATGATTGTTTTAAGACTTTGGAACTTAGAACTAGAAAAGCTACTGAGCTTTGAGACCTCAGTGAAATGTTCTGTAGGAGCTTGGAAGATAATAATGTTGAAGACAATGCAGAAAATGGAGGCCTTGCTTGTGAAAGTTTCAAAGGGAAGTTTAAAGACTCTTATCAAAGTTGTTTGCTATTATAAATTTAAGATTCTGTCATTCTAGCCAGCTGGATCTGAAGAGTCAGCTGTGATTAACAAAAGTGAAACCTTTATATTATGGGGACAATTGATGCTAAGAAATTAACAGTGATTGAATGCATCTATGAGGTGAAATCTTCTGGGAAGTGTTTCCTGAGAATACATATAAGTTATGTTTCTGGGGCTTTGTAATGTGTAAGAGTTATCCAGATGATACTGGTTTTGAAGGCAAGAAGGGGTCATGGAGAGCAGGTGAGGCTTGAACTTTGGAAGGCCAGGAGAGGTCACTGGTGAATGTGTAGACTTGGTGGCAGTTGAAGACCCAGGATAGAAGGGATTTTAATTTCAGAAATTGAGGCTTGGCACCCTAAAGAGGCTATTGGTGAAAGTGCAGCCCAGTTACAGCAAGGGACCCCAGAAGTTTTGGAGATGCCAGTACCATGGGATGACCACCAAGAAGAGCAGCAGCAGTGGAGTGGAGCCAGCTGGAGTCTAGAAGACAAGCTGTTTGTGTCGCAGAGGGCAGAGCCAGAGAAGCCCTTTGGAGGAGTCATAAGATTGTGAATGAATATCAGATAATTGACATTTGCTTATTTATAAGTTGGAGTTTGGTTTTGCTTGGTTCAAATTGTGACTATGCCCTGATTCTTACCTCTTGAAGACAACATTTAATTTTGATTTTTACAGGAGCCCACAGCTGAAGGGCTTTGAAATTTTAAAAAAGATTTTAGGTTTTTAGAGAGATGGGATATTTTAAGAGACTGATTTTGTTGTTGTTTTTTGTTTTTCGAGACAGGGTTCCTCTGTGTAACCAGGATTCTCCTGCCTCTGCCTCCCAAGCACTGGGATTAAAGGTAAGTGCCACCACACCTGGCAAGAGACCAAATTTTGAATTTGTAAAGACTGTGGAACTTTTAAAGCTATCTTATGTTTCTAATGTAAGACCTCAGGATGATAAGAAAGGAAAGATATGGCTTAATAGTGATGCATTTGTGTGTCAAGTTGACAAGGGATCATTTGTGTTGGCTACTCTTAACATACAACTTGACACACAAACTAGAGTTATCTGAAAGGAGGAAACCTTAATTAAGAAAAATCCTCCATATGATCCAGTTGTAATGCATTTTGTCAATTAGTAATAATGGGGGAGGGCTCGTCCAATTTGAGTGGTTCCATGCCTGAGCTGGTGGTCTTGAGTTCTATAAGAAAACAAGCTGAGCAAGCCAGGAGAAGCAGAATAAACCCTTTCCTCCCCAACCTGCTTTTGTTGCTGCTATAGAAACCCTAACTCAGATACCTCCCTCCTTCAGACCTCCTTCCCTTGACTACTTTCTCAGTGCCTCCTTACTTTGTGGGACTTTCAGTTGCTGTCTGTTGACTGGACCAGCCCTTTTTTCAAGGGAGCTTTGGATCATTTTATTGGAAAACAGGGTCAGAAATTTAGGCACACAGATTTGTTGTTCTTGGTGCCCTGTCAGTTATGGCTGGGTTCTCAGCAAGCAGGCAATGTTTATGTTTAACTATTCCCATTTCATCATCGGTCATTTCTGGTTTCCTATGCGGGTTCTCTCAAATGTTGGTGTCGATGGTAATTGCTAAGGGCTCTTCAGTTCTATTTTCATCTCTTCCATCTTCATACAGTCTCCCATTCCTTTACTGAGGCTCTGTTTATATACTGTCCACTTTTCCACCGTTCTAAGATGATAATTGTATTATAATAAATTTTCTTTTTCTGACAGTGGTAAAGTTTTGGAGTTCCTTCTTGTTACTGTCCTTTCTCTTCTAAGTTTGTTGGGGCTCTTTTCCTCACATTTCTTGGTGGATAAATTCATCTTGTGTGGGAGTAGGATTTATGGAGTAGTAGATGTATGTCTTTTTCCCCAGCCCTTAATGTTGAACTTGACTCAATCTGGTCAACAGCTGAATCTGCACTCCAGTCTTTAGTTACTTTCAATGTATGGTTGATGCTTGCATGCTAAACTTTTCTATCTGCTATGCCCATTGCTTAGACCTTCCCTGTAAGCCTGCTCCTTCCACACACTGGCCTTGCCGACCTTCTGGCAGCATTCTACTGTTACTTGTTAACTGGCACCTGGTCATTTGGGAGAGGGACAGGATGAAGAGAAATGCCTTGGCCTTAGCACTCCTAACCCTAAGAGTAGGGCTTTCTTGGTGATCCTTCCCCTGCATCATGGTAGAAAAAAACAAAACAAAACAAAATACCAGTTATCTCAAGTGTTCCTGTCTTTCCCATTGAACAAGAAGAACTTTTTTCCTGGTCATTTCCTCTTGATACAATGTTCTTCACCGTATCCATAGTGTTTAAGGGGTAGCTTCTTTTACATGGGAAACTTAAGATTTTGTTTAGGGGAAAGGACAGAGAAGGTGCTCCACTGCAAAGGCCTGCAACCACAGTGGGAGGTGCCTATCCTACCTTGCTTGCATTGGTACTTCTCTCCTGAAAGACTTTTAGGCATGTACAAAACACCGTTTGAGGTCTGTAGTACTCAGGGTTTCTTGCTCTCTTTACCCTCTCAGGTGCTTTGAAAATTATGTAACCTGCTGCTATTCTAATACATATAAGCCTGGTTCAGGGCTACAGAGAGGCTTAGCAGTTAAGAGTGTGTCCTGCTCCAAGCACCCATGATGAGCAGCTCACAGCCTCCTGAAACCTAAGCTCTATGCAATTCAACACTCTCAACTGGCCTCTGTAGGCACTGCATTCACACACACTTGCACACATAATTTAAAAGACAAAAATGGAGGATGGAGAAATGGCTTGGCAGTTAAGAGCACTGGTTTGCTCTTTCAGAGAGTCTGGGTCTGATTCGTGCTCATTGCATGACAGTTCACAGTCATCTGTAACTACAGTTCCAGGCTCTCTGACAGCCTCCTCAGGCACTGCATCAACATGGTACACAGACATGAATGCAGGCAAAACACCCGTAAGTACGTACACACACACACACACACACAAATCAGGGCTTAAAGAAATGGCTCAACAGTTAGGAGTGCTTAATGCTTAGCCAAGGACAGGAGTTCAGATTACAGTATCCATGAGGAAGAAATGAGGATGACACTCATTTCTTGTCTTGTGAACTAACATGTAACTCCAGCTTGTAGGGATCTAACATCTCTGTCTGGTCTTCATAAGTACATACAGGTATCTACATACACACACCAAAAATCTTGAAAAATCAAAACAAAAACTTAACTGAATTACTGTGTCATTCACATGAGGGAACATGGGGCAGCTGTTCCTAAGATGCACAGGTCAGGAGCTGTAGTGTTCGTTCACACCTTATTTTTTGAGCTCTGTTAAAACCACCTGAAATCTATCGCAGGCTTTGGCATATGAACTCACAGCACTACCTTTCTCAGCTGTAACACAGCAGCACGTTTCTCACCATGAGTCTTCACTTGTACGTCTTTGGCCCTGGTGACAGGACAGCACAGGCGGGCCACAATTCTTCCTCTTCGCTTACCCCTATAAGCCTCTTAGCTCAGACTCTGCCTTTACAAATGAACTGCCTGGCAACCTGCTACTCTTCACAAGTAACACTTTCTTCTTAGCCCTTTCCCTGGGACTCAGAAATCTTACCAGGATAAGGTAAGAATCCAAGATCTAATTACACCTTAAAGGTTCCATCTTACTCAATGTCCAAAAACACAAGCTCCTCCCTCCATCCACCAACAGCTTTGTGTGCTTCTCCTTTACTGCCACCATGGATCACACCTTTAAAACGGTGCTGTGGGGTTTTTCCCCTTACATCTGCTGCCTTCACTATCACCCCCAGAAACCTACATTTCATCACTGAGAGGAAAAAGAGAAGCCTTGGCTGGCTGAAGACTTCACTTGCCAGCCGGGGATGCCACTCATTTCTCCATGTCACTTGCCTCACTGGAAGGATCCAGGCAAAACAACACAATCTCTACAATATTCCTACACTGGATACAAACTGTAAAAGACAACATATAAAATCCAGTGGCTTACTGAAAAGCATACCGTACTATGATTATGAAACAGAAAAAATGTCCTTAAGGCCTCAGGTCGGCCTCCTGTTCATCCAGCTTCGGAAATGCAATACCCTCATAGTGAGACCCGTAAAACAACAGAAGTTAGTCTCAAGAAGGGAATCTGGAGATAAACGACACTGCAGTCAGTGCACGACTGTGAGAGATATCAACACTTGCCAACTGGGGTACTCCTCCTCCGTCTTCATAAGCACACAGACAGACAGTTGTCCACTAACAACAGCAAGTACAAAGTGCTGCCAATAACCTGTTGGTCAAACCATGGTGCTCACATAAATGAAATTATTATCTCTACAACAGTAAAATTCAGCAGCACCCGATCTTCAAAGGCGTGCTACTATAGCTCACCTGTTAAGACTTTAACTAGTAGCTTTTAAAACATCTAAGAGTAAAACAAGACGGGTCAGTTAGTGAGATAAAAGGAAACCTTACGTTGGCCGTCGAGTCTCAAGCAAAGTCAGCAAAATCTGAATTGCACTGACTATGGCCGATTCATTCTTCTCCTTGTGAAAAATATTTGACAGAAGCTGCTCAATAATTTCTTGCCTGGGGAAAACAAACAACAGTCAGGCACTGACCGCAATGTCATTTAACAATAACAACTAAAAAGATCCAACCCAATTCCTATGAGCATCATCCACACATGGGCATGTCTGCTTTCTACTTTAATTAATACAGCAATTCTTCTTATGTATGAAGTTCATCGCTTTTAACAGGATGGGGGAGGGGAGTGTTTGCCTTTGTCAATCTTGTTGCTAAGCAACAAATATTTCAAGGTTAGGTGTGATCTCCTACTCAAAGCACAGTGGTGGCCGTGGTGACTGTTGACAGCGATGTACATTAAAGACCTAGAACTTGCCACTTTCACAAAAGGAAAATCTTTCCAAACAACAAATTAGAACCCACTCACGTTTTTCCACACAGTATGGCTGCTGTCTGCTTACTAAAGATTCAAAACAAGTCAAAAAGATCATTATCCAGACTTTTACTCTGTCACTCTCAAGTGGTAAATCAGTATGGCCTTCCTAATGCTGGGGCCCTAGAATACAGTTCCTCATGTTGTCGTGACCCTGAGCCATAACATCATGTTCACTGCTACTTCATAACTGTAATTTTGCTATGATTATGAATCATAATGAATATCTGCTATGCAATCCCTATAAAAGGGTCATTTGGCCCAACGGTTGAAAACTTCTGGATTAGAGATTTAGAGCTGTGCTTCTGGCAACTGTGTTCTTCCATGGTGGACTTCCAGCTAAACAGCACTGATTCTTGTCCCTGTCATGTCAGATACTGCAGGGTACTCACTCACCACAGTAAAGTCATGCTTTCAAAACCACTCACAGCTACTCAAAGGCAACGGCAAACAAGCCCCAAACATCTCATGGCTATATTAACCTGGAATTCTGTCACGTCAGGAGCATTCTTATAGACAAAACAATGTAAAACTTAGGATTTAACAACACAGTACTGGTGTCACGCCCAGAATCTTACCCATCACCCAGAAGAGACCAGCACCAAGGGTCAGAGGATGGAATTTGCCATACAAGATGAGGGACGCCTTTTGGCCTCTAGATTAGGAGGTGCTTTCTGACATGGTCCTGATCCCATTTTAAAACATGGGTAATGTCACCCAAGTATCAGTGAAAGTCACCATGTGTGACACCATCTAGATTACTCAGCCACATCTCTGGAACAGCGGCTCCTCCTTACTCTGAGTTTTGGTTTTTCTAGGGTGGTCATAGAAAGACACCTCAAAATAACAAAAATTCTGAATTCATTACTATATATAATTGAGATACATAATACAGTCTAAAGAGAAGTATTTTAAGGAAATTTTCAATTTCAAAATTTCCCGAGATACTTGCTAGAATGCATTTAATTTAGGCGCAAACTTCCTCCTAAACTCCATGTCCATCAACTCAAGATTTCTCTTTTAGTAGTACTACTCTCAAAGATTCTTTAACTTCAGCCACTTAAAACCACCCTTCTATACTTTTCACCCGTGACACACATGCACATGGGCCATTCAACACTCAAATTCTGGTAATTTTTTTTTGTATGTCTCACCAAAAGACTGACACTCTGATATGAATATTCGATAGTAACTGAACTACTTGATCATTAAATAGAGACAACATGGTGGTTTGAATAAAAATAACCCTATAGGCTCACAGGAAGTGGCACTATTTGAAAGGATTACTAGGTGTGGACTTGTTAGAGGATATATGTCACAGGGGGTGGGCTTTGGGGTTTCAAAAGCACAAGCCAGGCCCAGAGGCTCACTCTTTCTTCCTGCTGCCTGTGAATCTACATGTAGAACTCTTTGCCTGAATGCCGCCATGTTCCCTATCATGAAGAAAACAGACTGTGAAACTGTACACAAGCCCCAATTAAATATTTTCTTTTCTAAGAATTGCCATGGTCAGTGTCTCTTCCTAGTAATAGAGCACTGCCAACATACTTTGATATACTGTTATTAAATATATTAATCAATATGTAGACTGGGGAGTATATTTAATAGAGGTTTTCTAAGCTCATGGCAACCTTCTATTACTGTATTTTCTCAGTCCATAAACAATAAGTAAAAGAACTGGCAGTACGAAACTGTCAAAAATAAAAGATATTTGGCGGGCAGGGAAAAGCATTCATCTCCCTCTGCTTCCCAACTCCTCACGCTGCACACCTCAGGCTGCCAGAATAGACTAGACTTTCAAGCTGAGATCCAAACTAAATCCTTCATTCCTTAAAGGGGGAGGGAAGAAAGGAGAGTGTGAGGGCGAGGGCAAGGGGGAGGGAGAGGGAATGTACACTGGCTTTTAGAAGGACACAGTGATAGCTGGGCGTGGTGGCACACGCCTTTAATCCCAGCACTTGGGAGGCAGAGGCAGGCGGATTTCTGAGTTCAAGGCCAGCCTGGTCTACAAAGTGAGTTCCAGGACAGCCAGGGCTACACAGAGAAACCCTGTCTCGAAAAACCAAAAAAAAAAAAAAAAAGAAGAAGAAGAAGAAAGAAGAAGAAGAGAAGAAGAAGAGAAGAAGAAGAAGAGGAGGAGAAGAAGAGGAGGAGAAGAAGAGGAGGAGGAGGAGAAGAGGAGGAGGAGAAGAAGAGAAGAAGAAGAAGAGAAGAAGAAGAGAAGAAGAAGAAAGAAGGAAGAAGAGAAGGAAGAAGGAAGAAGAAGAGAAGAAGGAAGAAGAAGAGAAGAAGGAAGAAGAGGAGAAGAAGGAAGAAGAGGAGAAGAAGGAAGAAGAGGAGAAGAAGGAAGAAGAAGAGGAGAAGAAGGAAGAAGAAGAGGAGAAGAAGGAAGAAGAGGAGAAGAAGGAAGAAGAGGAGAAGAAGGAAGAAGAAGGAAGAAGAAGAGGAGAAGAAGGAAGAAGAAGAGGAGAAGAAGGAAGAAGAAGAGGAGAAGAAGGAAGAAGAAGAGGAGAAGAAGGAAGAAGAAGAGGAGAAGAAGGAGGAAGAAGAGGAGAAGAAGGAAGAAGAGGAGAAGAAGGAAGAAGAGGAGAAGAAGGAAGGAGAGGAGAAGAAGGAAGGAGAGGAGAAGAAGGAAGGAGAGGAGAAGAAGGAAGAAGAGGAGAAGAAGGAAGGAGAGGAGAAGAAGGAAGGAGAGGAGAAGAAGGAAGGAGGAAGGAGGAAGGAGGAAGGAGGAAGGAGGAAGGAGGAAGGAGGAAGGAGGAGGAGGAGGAGGAGGAGGAGGAGGAGGACACAGTGATACCACAGGCCACTGGCTCACCTGGTCCATGTATCTGAAGAAACTCACTCTATAACATTTATTGATAGAAATCATGACTATATAGTTATCTTGACTTCAGAAGGACTAAAGTCAGAGCTTAAAAGTTAGAAGCAAGCATACATGTGGGCTCTGGTGGCCTTTTGGAACTCAGAGCTCATCGCTGACCAGGTTGACTGTGTAAAAACCACTCACTACATGGGACCACCACTAACAGAATATAGCTCACTGACTTTGACATATTCTAACTATAAATGCCAGATTTCAAGACTCCATATTTTAAAATCATTAAAATTATATGATATGTGTTTCTATTAGACAGTAGCTTTGTAAACCACATGAAATTGCTGAAACTCAAAAAAAAAAAAAAAAAAAAAAAAAAAAACCCAAACCAAACCAAAAAACCAGTTTTTGATTTTCTTTATTTGAAATAAGGTTGTACTATGTAGACTGGGCTTTGCCAGATCTCAAAGATTGCCCTGCCAGTGCCTCCAAGGCATGTGCCACCACACCAAGCCAAACACTGAGAATTTTTAAATTATAATTTTGCACATTTCAGCTCAGTGTAAATATCTGGATGTGGAAGGTCTTATATGTTTAAAAGGACTACATATATAAAACGAAGACATTGAATGCACCTTTTTCACAAGACAGCTACAGCAAGATGCACCCTCCCGACTTACACTTTGGCAAACGATACAGAAAGCCTCTTTCCATTGGAGGACTATGAAGGGACACATAACAACATGAGAGACAAGCCAAGAGCAGTAGAACAAAGGAGACCCCCATCCATCTAATGTGCACTCTTTTCAGTTACTTCTCCTGCTTTCCTATAACACTACTTAAACAGTGTGCACATAAGTCAACAATATTACCCATATTAACTAACAACATCCTTTCCAAAAACATGAGAACCCTGGAAATCAAAACAGCCCATCCCCAAAGGTCCTTCTCTTCAACACGAGCTTAAAACAAGGTAAGTGTTCGAGCAGCCTGTGTCAGCTGCACAGACACAATGGCCCTCGAAGGTAGTCAGAAGAAAGCAATGACGTAAATGGGTCAAATGCATACATACAGAAGACTCTATTTAAAAAAAACAAGAAGTCCTCCAAGTCATGATATGACTGTTTCATGTCAGGATGGCTCTGTAAAACAGCTCTGCGGCACTGAGAAGTCCAAAGTCCATGATACATGCCACGGGATCCCCTTCTTGCTCTTCGGTCTCTACTGGGTCACAAACAGTGGAAGAAGAAAAGCAGGCTTTCCTGCTTTGCATATGGTTTTCATGACACGGTGCCCTCAAAGGAGCATGTCACTTACCAGTCACTCATAAGGTAACACATCACACAGCATCAGTGAGGAAAGTGAGAACCAAGTGGTAAACATACTTTTCTAGAGTGGCAAGCAGGGGGTCTGGCTCTGTACTGTTCTGAACTTGTAACATCTGGTCTCTGCTCAGGCGAACAATTTCACAAAGTGATTGTGAGGCATTTGAATGCCGCTAAAGGAAAAAGGTACAATTTTAGCTATAGAACTTGTTATAAGTTAACTTATACTTAAAAAGTGAAGGGAGAAATTGCTTGAGAGGTAACACAAGTTAAAACTGTCTATAAGCTTCAATAAACAAGTGAAGCCCCAAAGGAAAAGACAGAAGCATTGACTGCCAGGCTAATGAGCTTCTCTCGTCCACAACTGCACAGTGTAAATTACCATTTGTAGAGACATGTGAGCAAAGGCCTGACATGGGCGTATGTCTTTGACTAAATTCTTGGGGAACAAAATGGTATCCTCCCGCACACACCTTTATTAGCACAGACGAATACACACACTAGCTCAAAAATTAAAACAAATGAAAACTAACACAGCTCTGTGGAAGATAGAAGTTGGAGTGTCCATCTACCTTTCTGGGAAGCCTCAGCATTCATGTCCTGTGAGAAATGGTAACATTTCTGAACAACACAGTCTGGAGAGATGATACACAGTGGGAATCCACACTCCAAGACTAGAATCAGTAACCTAACACTATTTTAAAATGATAATTAACACCTCCCACTTTCTGTGGGGGGTATTGTTTTTGAGACAAAGATTCAAGATATACTTCAGGCTGGCCTCCAACTTTCCTGCTTTAACTTTCCACTTGCTGGGATTTCTGGCAGGATTCACCATGCTAGTCGTGGCTTGTCTTTCTCAAAAAACATGCTGTAGGCTGGAGAGATGGTTCAGTGGTTAAGAGCACCAGCTCCTCCCCCAAACACCCAGGTCTGATTCCCAGCACCCTCGTGGTGGTTCACAACCATCGGTAACTGTAGCTCCAGGGGACTGGATACCTTCTTCAAGCCTCCATGGCCACCAGGCATGCATGTAGTGTATATACATACATGCAGGTAAAACACCACACATATAATATTTTTTAAAAAATCTAAAAGCATTATTTAAAAAAAATAAAAGTCAGGTCAAGCATACCGAAGCAGAAAATCAGAGGACAGTAACCTAGAATGGTTTCATATAAAACTAAACAAATGAGCAGCACTGGGGCTGTCTTTCCAGAGAAATGAAACATACAGGCAAAACACCCATACACAAAAAATTAAATTAAAATTTTATAGAACTGAGCCTCTCCTTAATAGTTTCTAATACATTTTACAGGCAAGTAGAAAACCTTGTAAAAAAATCAAGGTCTGCTCAAGAATACAGTGAAGAACAAGCCTATTTATGGAAAGCAATCCCTACCAACTCTGTGTATGTCATCGCTCTCTACTACCAGCACTGGCCAGGAACTGAGAGCTCCTGGAACCACTGAGCTTCACCCAGAGGGGAAGAAATTAGTCTCAATAAGCCCAAGAGTTCTTGCAGCAGAGTTGTCCCTTAGCACCCAGCATACACCCCTGGAATGTATGAAGAATACCAACTCTGGCAACAACAGCAGCTACCATAAGGGAGCATGAACTCTAGGATGCTGGAGAGGTGAACAATGTTTCTAGATATAAAAAAGTCTTAGGATTAATTTTTACTTTGTATGTACGTATGTATGTATGTATGTATGAATGAATGAATGAATGAATGAATGAATGAATGAATGAACGAACAAACCATGTATGTGTCTGGTGCTTAAAAAACCCGAAAGAGAGAGTCCTATCCCTTTCAACTGAGGTAGGGACAGTTACAACCTTTTAGGTACGTGCTGGGAACTGAAGGCAGGTCTTCTGCAAGAGCAGAAAATGCACTTAGCCACAATGCCATTGCTAAAGACCCATAAAAACTTTTTAAGCAGACTATTTAAACAGAGAGTAAAATCAACCTCTACAAAAAACCACCCTTGAATAAAAAATATCCTCTGGCTAAAAGTCTGTTTTCCTCTGCCCTGCTAATCCATTCTGCTCACTTCCCAATCTAACCAGCAATCCAGAAGCATGAGAGGAGGGTCTAAGGCCTTGAACACGCTCTGAATCACCTAAAACCAACTCCTACATGGACATGAGGTTGAACCTATTAGGAAGCTGTTATGTCTACACATAATGATTGACTGGATAATCTCACACACCTTGGTGTGATTCTTGAGAAGTGATGCTACAGACTTCAGAGATCTAACTCCCGACCCCTCAAGACAGGGTTCAATGTGGGACAGCCCACTCAAGCTTCAGACCCACTGCCACATCTGTCTCTGATCGCGAGAACCAGGGAAGGAGGTGAGCAGATGAGACAGGATGCACTGTCACAATGGCTGTCTCTAGCCTCCACACCCAAGCTGAACCAGTTTGAGTCGCAAAGTCAGAAGTGAGACTATGAAATCACTGTTAGGTTCAGTGGTGGTAACTTGTGATGCCTGCTAAGTTTTAGTCAGACTTCTCGAGATGTAGATGTAGCCCCATCATCTACGATAAAAGTAGGTATAAAAGAAAAATTGGTGTGAATAGAGATTTATTACAAAGCAGGTTTAGCATGACCCACCTCTGGGAAGGAGATGGTGTTCTTCTGCTCCTCACAACTCAAGAATAGCAGGTTATTATACTGTTCTACACAACCCCCCTGATTCCCTTTACACATACGCATGTATGTTCTGTGGCGAATGAACAGCTTTTATATGAAAAGAATAAGTTGTGTAAGAGAACTTACATCTTCTTCTTGCGATGGGTGAACTATTTCCACAAGCCTCTGGATAATCCTCTCCTCATTTAGCCACTGCAAAACACATTGTAGAAGTGATCATAGCAACGAGTGGCTCCTGCTCAAGCCCCAGTGAAGATTAACATACTGGAAATAGCCATCACACTTTAAGTAGAATTTACAGGTTTCTCTGGACTTTGAACACTACAGAAAATTAAAAAGTCCCCCAAGGAAAATGCAGTGAATTATCATTTCAAGAATGACCACATTCACCAACAACTCCAAGTCCCAATAGCCACCCACTCAGACAACACTCAATGATGGTGACTACTGGATATTCAACACTTACATAGCTATACTTTCACTACTGAGAGCAAGTGCATACTAGCTTCAGGAGAGTGTCAGCTCTGAACTTCAGATGAACTAAGAACAACACCTGTACCAAGCTTCTGGGTTAGAAGAACCCAAGATAAAAAAGGAGCTTTTAAGCTGGGAGGTAGCAGTGCATGCCTTTAATGCCAGCACTGGCAGAGGCAGGATCTGAGTCCAGATCAGCCTGGTCTAGAGTGAGTCCCAGGACAGGCAGGGATACACAGAGAAATCCTGTGGATGGATGGATGGATGGATGGATGGATGGATGGATGGATGGAAGGAAGGAAGGAAGGAAGGAAGGAAGGAAGGAAGGAAATGGGAGGACCGGGTTAGATATCCAAACCAAATTCTCTACAGGAAATACTAGGGTCAGACTGAGACAACCTAAAAGCAGATGATAGTCACCTGCCTGTCTCAAAGGTAAAGCTGCTGCAACCATTATAATCTCTTTGTAACTCTACATGAGATGCAGTGAACAAAAACACAGAAGGGATCAAATGAAAAAAATAATAATGATAAAGGACAAACCAGCAAGCTTAATATCAGCTCCTTAAAGGGCCAGAACACCATAAACTATAAGGCAGTTTAGTACTGAGAAAGGCCACCTGACCCCCAAAGGTCAGAGAGAATAGGGTTGAGGGCAAGAAGCCAAATACACTTTGATAAAGGCAGAAAGACAAACCCCTGATGCTATCTATCTCTGGCTCTTTACAGGAAACATATCAAAGGGCAATGCAAAGACTAATGGGCAGGTTTATACCAGAAGCCGCCCAACAGCTATGTGTTATTACATTTAATTGTTCTGTGTGTGTACATGTGTGTCGAGAACAGGATGTCTTGTAGGAGAGGGTTCTTTACATCTTGTGGGTTCTGTGAATAGAACTCAAATGAAATGGTTTGGCAATGGGTGATACCCACTGAGCTATCTTACTGGCCTGGCCTTTAAGATCTATTTTGCAAATACATTTAACATCTTCATAAACCTAAGACCTAATTTTATAAATCCCCCAGAAATTCCTGGGTATGGGATGAAATTTCCCACAATATTACCTGAGGCCACACTCTGATAGCAATGCCCTAGAGTATATGAATCCTGACCCTGAGAAAGTCCAGGACATTTGGTGAGCTAACCAGTTTTGAACTTCTATCCTCTGCATAGCTATTCACAAGTACTTGTGACCTTAAAGACTTTAAGAAAGGTGCTGAAGAGATGGCTAAGCAGTTAAGAGCACTGGCTGTTCTTCCACAGGTACTGAGTTCAATTCCCAGAAACCACATGGTGGCTCACAACCATTTATAATGGAGTCTGATTCCCTCTTCTGGTGTGCATGAAAGCAGAATACTCATATACATAAAATAAATAAATCTTAGAAGAAAAAAGAAAAGACTTTAAAGAATTTCCCCACTAACCTACTCTCCCATTACTAATCACACAGCTCTCCCCTAAAAGTATAACTCTTTAAAAATAGGCTCTAAAAATTTCAACTCAGAAGTAACCAAAGGAGTAGTGCTATTACAGCAAACCACACTGATAAGACTTCCCTGTGTACCAATCACTCTTGCTCTAATAGTCTTTCCCAAAATTTGAACCCCTTTTGAGAAAAGACCCAGATCTATACACAAAGGAAGACACACAAAAGAAGCAAGTCCCATGGCACCAGCTTGCAGTACTCAGCTGGTTACCTATGTAACCTTGACAGATCTAGCCCTGAGCTATCAAATAAAGAAAGCATGATGGGGCATCTTAGCAGTGTGTGCCCTGCAGTGGACAACCCTCAGCCAATCTTCCTTTCACAGACCTTCTTTCTTGGTTTGGTCCCTTAAGTCTTTAAAACTACAATTTTCAATGAAAACTCTTTTTCAATGAGATACGGGTTTTCCTTCTTTTGAGACAAGATGTCATTATGTTGCCCAAGCTATCTCGAACTTAAAATCCTCCTGCCTCAACCTACAGAGTGCTGGCAATATAAGCATGTGCAACCACAAGTGACTGGGGATCAATTAAGATATGGTTCTGGGGGGCTGGCGAGATGGCTCAGTGGGTAAGAGCACCCGACTGCTCTTCCGAAGGTCCAGAGTTCAAATCCCAGCAACCACATGGTGGCTCACAACCATCCCCAACAAGATCTGACTCCCTCTTCTAGAGTGTCTGAAGACAGCTACAGTGTACTTACATATAATCAATAAATAAATCTTTAAAAAAAAAAAAAAAAAAAAAAAAAGATATGGTTCTGGAAGGCAAGGCTAAGGACTCAGCGAAAGTCTTATACTCAGATTATCCAAACCTCCCTCAAGTCCAGTTTCACTTAAGACATCTATCTACTCATAAACTGCACATAGCCTAAAATTGTCTGAACTTATAAGCAGTCCCCTTTCATGCAACCCCACTCTTCCTGTTTGACCTCCCATAGGAGGCACACACATTGAAAGCCTTGTCCTGCTTATACCTAGACCCAGCTTTAGGATAAATCCTCAACTCACTCACCATCAACGTAACAAACCAACCAGCAAATAACACAGAATCTGATAGCTCTAGAGACCTATACATCCTGAGCCTTCGTCCTATAAAGTCTGAATCTGGGGCTGGAGAGATGGCTCAGCGGGTTAGAGCACTGACTACTTTCCCAAAGATCCTGAGTTCAAATCCCAGCAACCACATGGTGGCTCATAATCACTTGTAATGAAATCTGACGCCCTCTTCTGGTGCGTCTGAAGTCAGCTACAGTGTACTTATGTATAATAATAAATAAATCTTTGGACCTGAACAAACAGGGACTGAGTGAGCAGAGTTGACTGGAGCGAGTGGGGTGGACTGGAGCAAGCAGAGGTCTTAAAAATTCAATTCCCAACAACCACATGAAGGCTCACAACCATCTCTACAGATACAGTGCACTCAGATTAAATAAATAAATAAATAAATAAATCTTTAAGAATAAAAATAAAGTCTGAATCTCAGATGGTGTGGTTGCACATGCTTTTAATTCCAGCACTTGGGAGGCATAGAGACTTATCTCTGAGTTTGCGACCAGCCAGGTCTATACAGTGAGTTTCAAGACAATCAGGGTCATGAGGAGAGCACAGTCTCAAAGAAATAAAATAAAATTAAAATCTGAATCTTTGTGTTGGGACAACCATCTCCTTGCCCTCTCATTCTGTAGAATTCCCCCAGCACACAGGAGCCCAGTGGCCAACATAACAGCACCCCCAGCAGTTTAAATCTCTACTCACATTCAGAACATCTTGCCTGGGTTGTGGAGGCTCAATACATGTCAAGAGCCTGAGCAATAAATCCATGATAGCAGAAGTTCCTATGTGCTTTATAATGAGATCCACAAAATCACGCTTCTTTTTCAAGAAATCCACAATCTAGAGGAAAACAAATCAAACTGAAAGATACATAACTTCAGATATACAATCTAGAATAACCAACATTTCTCAAATCCTGCTAGATAGCTTAAGAGCAAGCAAGCAAGCAGGTACCGAATCGGCAAGCACATGGGGAATCTGGCTAACAGCTGCAATATTCAAAACCCTTAAAGTTGACATGCATCCCCATTACAAATGAAGCTGACTGAACCTTTGCCTTCTGTTTATTTTCATTGTTCATTCCCTAGCAACAGCTATCTACAAACCTACAAACAGCTAAAGAACATACAATTTGGGGCGGGAGATGGTTTAGCAATTAAGAGCACCGGCTGCTCTTCTAGAAGACCCAGATTCAATTCCCAGCATCCACATGTTGGCTCACAACCAGCTGTGACTCCAGTTTTGGGGTGAGTCAACACCCTTTTCTGGCCTTGGTGGGCACCAGACATATACATGGTGCACATACATGTAGGCAAAACACCCATATACATAAAATGAAACAAATATTTAAAAAATACATATACTACTTTATGAAACAATCCTATAAGACTTAAAATTAAAATGCAGAATATTTTAAAACGAAGGGAGATTCAAAGCAAAGCTGTTTCTAAGTAGCTAACCTGCCTGGTCACAAGGTGATTTAGGCTGCACTGCTGCATGTATGACTAACAGGAGGTTGGGAAGAGGGGGCTGTGCTGAGTGGGAAAGAACTTGGAATGCAAATGATGCTCTGTCCTGCACCACTTCCTATGTCTTCTTATTTGTGTCAGTGAGCCAACAGCATCTATTAAAACTCCACCACACGTCCTAGGAGAGCTTAGCAAAGTGGTAGAGTTTTTTGTTTCTTTTTTAAAGATTTACTTGTTTATTTATGTATATGAGTACACTGTAGCTGTCTTCAGACACACCAGAAGAGGGCACTGGATCCCATTTACAGATGATTGTGAGCCACCATGTGGTTTCTGAGAATTGAACTCAGTACCTCTGGAAAAACAGTCAGTGCTCTTAACCACTTAGCCATCTCTCTAGCCCGATAGGGTTTTTGTTTCTGCTACAAATTTTCACTAAGCCCTGGAAGGTGAAGATTCATTGTTCTAGATGAGAAATCCTAGGCTCAGACATGTTAGTATCTGCTACAAGTGAAAGGAAACTGTCCTGGGATTTAAACTAAGATCTGCATGCCATGAGAGTCACAGGACTGCTACTGAGCTGCACAAAGAATGTTAACAGCCAGAAAGAACAGCTAGAACTACAACTGCCAAGTAACTTCAAAATGAGTCACTATACTGTTTGTGTAGACGATGTCAAATGGACACACCTCTTCAAGGAGTGGCAGCCATGCCAGTCACAGCTGAGTTCTACAGTAGTCTTTGAAAGGCAGCAAGAGAGAAGGAAAAAGTCACACATGACCAACTACACATGACCAAACTACACCCTCATTTCATGGCAGAAACATTGGTCCTAGAGCCTACACGCACAAAGCTTAGCTGGTGCTATGAACAATACAGCATGGACCACAAGCCGATTTCATTGTCGAAGACTAAACCATTCAACACTGCCAACAGTTGGACACCCTGTTCTAAAGGCTGATTACACCATGTGAATGTGGACTTTTGTCAGCACTGGCAGTGCCTAAGTCCTAACCAACACTACCAAGCAACAGGAAACAAGCTTTTATTAAAAGACAAAAGCAGCTACATAAGCAACACTGCTGTACTCTCATTATCATCCAAGGACTTGAGGCTAGAGAGACAAGGAGCAACCAGGTGACAGACAGGACTCTTCTTCATTCAGGGTTCAACTGACACACATCATCATTGTCAGACAGATAATACAACTGACTGAGCTCTGGTATCAATAACACAGAGATTCAGAAATTCTTCCACGTATTTTCATGATTTGTCTTATATACACCAGAAATCATAGCTCCTCAGCCTGGGTCTAACAGCAGATATAAGATAAAAACATAAGCCGGGCGTGGTGGTGCACACCTTTAATCCCAGCACTCGGGAGGCAGAGGCAGATGGATTTCTGAGTTCCAGGACAGCCAGGGCTACACAGAGAAACCCTGTCTCGAAAAACCAAAAAATAAATACAAAATAAAAAAAGATAAAAACATAATGAAGCATGCCTTACTGATGGAGGCACCCATCTCTGAACTAACTGTGCCAGGGTATATGATGGCTTGCAATTGCCAATGATATTTTGATTGCTATGTGGAGGGCAGAATGGGAGACATTTACACTACTGAGACCATAACTTAGGGATTGTGATTCAAGGCAAAGGATCTTCCTACCAACACACTTGGGAAAGTTGCCCTTGTATTCAAATAAAAACCTTACCTGAACACAAAGAACACCATCTTTCTAAAATAAAACATGGTCCCTGACTTAACAGAGAACAGAACATAATGGGCCCAAAATAGTTTCAGTTCTATCATGTGTGCCGACCACAGAGCAAGACCAAGTAACTGGAGACTACTGCCCACCATGAAGAGTAAACAGCAGGTCTGAATGGCTTGACCATGCTCATCTCTGCTTGCTGCAACTGATCTGTCAGCTTGCACTCAGCATCCGCTGCTCTAGCTGTTTCTTGGAAGTGAGCTCTTGCACCTTCACAACAATATCCACTAGAGAAATGGTTCTCCAATTCCAGCAGGCAATAGCATGAACTGAAATGAAAGATGCGCTAGAAACCCCCACTGTCAAGACTCCTGCACAGCAATCTTTTAAAAAAATCTCAGTAGATGCTGTTGACACTGATCCAAAGGTCACACTTGGTGAACCATTCCTTGGGAACGGCATTTCCACGTAAGTCTGAATTAGAAAGGAAAAGGTGTCAAGGGGTGGTATCTATAAGAATACTGAGATGTATTATCCAGTGCGATAGACTAGGACTGCTGAGACACAAGGGCATCCAGGTATCTAAGCTAAAATACATTACCAAAGTGTAAAAAGCACTAGTCAGGAGGAATTCATCTTCAGGAATACCTGATTCTAGCTTCTCTTGAGATCATCATTAGGGAACTAAACAAAGCCAACTGTTAAATCCAAAGGGTCATTAGATATGTACTCAGATTCAACCTGCTACTCTCACAAAAATGCTTGTGATTATGTGTCCAGAGAAGAAATCAAAGTCTGCTAACAAACACAGCTGAAGCTCTTCAAAGAGTATGTCAAAGGGGAAATACTCCTTAATGAGTAAACCAGGGTTTCTCAGACTCCTAAAGACCTAAAACACACTCTTTTGTAGAAAATGGCCATCAGGCAGACTCAGAGCACTGTAGCAAAGTTCCTGGCATCATCTTGGGGATGCACAGCCCAGATACTTACCTTTGAAAACAGTATTTACCTGTTCTGGTTTTCTGCTGATAAGAATACTTAGCACCTTGCTGAAGAAACTGGCGAGTAGTGGGTTCAAGGGGGACTCATTTAGGAGGAAGCTATACAATTTCATTAGCAAGGACTCATCTTCCCCCAGTCTATCATTCATCTGGGAGACATCAGATGTGAGCAACTCACAAGATATATTTGGATACCTAGAAGAACAGGACATTACATTATCATCTAATGGAAACAGTTTATCACATTAAGTACAGCACACATGAGGAAAGTCTCCTAAAAGTCTATCAAATCATCAAAACCATCTATACGGAATTAAGACCACCTCAATCCATTCCATCCACCTCTAAGTTAAAAGACATTTTCTACTTTGTCCAAAAAATTGCCTTTAAATCAAATGAGATGATTCAGAGGTTAAGAGCACTGGCTGCTCTTCCAGAAGTCCTGAGTTCAAGTCCTAGCAACCACATGGCTTACAACCATCTGTAATGGGATCTGATTCCTGGGTATGTGTGAATGAAGACAGAGCACTCATATACATAGATAAACCTTTAAAAAAAAAAAAAAGAGGAATTTGTTTCTGTTTCAACACAACTACAGCACACGAACAGGACTCATGAGTCAAGTATGCCACATTTTAACAGAAGAACTCAGTGACGGTACAGAGTCCTGACACAGTCCATGTGGACAGAGAAGTGGCAAACTCTGAAACAAGTTAAGAATGGCTGGTTTCCAGGAAACTACTATACATAGATGACTTTGAGCCTGCTGTAGGTATATGAGCAGGCTACTGCTCAGTTTAGGTAGGTTACAAGTGATATGATAAAGTTATAATAAGCTATCAATCGTTCAGTCTCCACCCATCTAAAGAAAACACTTATCACAGTATACAGAAGAGGCAAACAGGACATCAGCCTGAGGTACTGGGAGATGAGGGAAGAGTGCCATAGGCCTACAGATAG
Source organism: Mus musculus (assembly GCF_000001635.26). Taxonomy (NCBI): domain Eukaryota; kingdom Metazoa; phylum Chordata; class Mammalia; order Rodentia; family Muridae; genus Mus; species Mus musculus. The sequence continues at coordinate 3,522,686 of NC_000085.6, forward strand.
CAGCTGGAATCTGCTCTGCATAACTCCTTGCAGCTTCATAAAAATCTGCAAACTCGGGTTAGCGAGATGGCTCAGCGTGTAAGGGATTTGAACTGAGGACCTCCAGAAGGTCCCAGCAACCACATGGTGGCTCACAATAATCCGTAATGAGATCTGATGCCTTCTTCCGGTGAGTCTGAAGTTAGCTACAGTGTACTTATGTATAATAATAAATAAATCTTTGGGCTAGAGCAAGCAGGGACTGAGTGAGCAGAGCTGACTGGAGTGAGCAGGGCCGACAGGAGCGAGTGGGGTGAACCGGAGTGAGCACAGGTCCTAAAAATTCAAGTCCCACAACCTAACAACCACATGAAGTCTCCTAACCATCTGTACAGATAGAGTACTCAGATACATAAAATAAATAAATAAATCTTTAAAAACAAAACAAAAATCTAAAACCAAAAAACCCCTGCAACCTCAACCATGTTGAGGTCTCTGATAGCCAGACCACTCACTCTGAAAACCAGGCAGTAGACATCTGTTCTCCATGCTCTCTGAACTGCCAACTACCTCTCATCCTTTTCTAATGGTCACAGGAGACTAAGAGAGACTCATTAGGCAACACTGTATCTGACCATAGTTCCCTTCTCTGCTCTAACATATTCTTCCATCAACCTGACAGGAGAGCAGCCCAGGTCAAGGAGACAAAGCAACCTTAGTGGCTATATGATACAGCACAAAGGGAAAGACTGTGGGCTGGAGTGTATGACACATATGAAGGCAAGCAGGTGACCACTGCACCCAAAAGGGGCTGGGATAAAACTAGATAAATAGCATGAGACTGTCTTCAAAAAAAAACCAAACCAAACAAACAAAAACTGATGCAGGAGGAAGACAGAAAAGAAAGCAGAACTGCAGGTATGTAGGCATGCACTACCCAGTACTACCCAACAGCTGTCTTCTGGAAGGTTCTGTTCCATTAGTCTCCCCTATCCTGTAAAACAGCCATTCATCAATGCCACAGCAGACTTCTCTACTGTAACCACTGGCTAGGGACAGAAATACACAGTGGTTACATTTGCAGCTCTGGAATTCATTGTCTACTTTCCAGGGGTGCACTGTCCTTCCTCAGTTTGTAGGCTTGAAACACATGATTGGGGGGGGGGGGGGGCACCTGGCATCAAAAAGGTGTTTAACGGGTGACAGCAACTTTACTCACTATTTTCTAGGACAGTGGTTTTCAACCTTCCTAATCCTGCTACCCTTTAATACAGTTCTTCATGCTGTGGTGACCCCCAACCATAAAATTATTTTTGTTGCTACTTCATAAAGGTAATTTGCTACTATTATGAATCCTAATATAAAAGTCCATGTTTTTCAAGTCTTAGGGAAGTTTGAAAGGATCATTTGTACCCCAAAAGGGTCATAAACCACAGGCTGAGAACCACTGTTCTAGGATAAACTGCAGTAGGAGGAATTAGCAAAGTTACAGGGCATTCCTAGAAAGCTCACTCCTTTGGCTGACATGGCTTCCCCTTTACTGCATCATTCCTGATAGTGTACACACAGATCACCATTCCTTCTATTTAGGAAAACAAATAAAACACCTACACCTCTCCTGCCTCCATATCTGCCTTTGGCTACCATGTGTTCTCTTATTCTCTTGTTGGGAAGTGACCTGAAGGAGATGCCTTGGCGTGTCTTTCACTCTTTTTCAGAGCCATTGCAGCCAGGCTCTCAGGACCCCGATTAATGAGATTGATACTGCCATATGCAAACTTGGGGATTCATACAGCAGCAGTATCATGCTCTCTTTCCTCCTTGAAGCCTTTCTTCAGTGGCTTTCTGGGTGGCAGCCCCTACCTGTTTTTCTCTTGCCCTGGCTATTCTGAGTCCCTGTTTGAAACCCTGATCCAGTTAACAGCCTCCATCAGCTCCATAGGTGACCTCAGCTAACTCCATACCTTCACATGGCATTCGTCCACCTGCTGTGATTCCCTGTCTCTACGTCATGCCAACCAGGCATCTCAAACTTGACAAAGCTGAAGTCAAATGCCCAACCTTTCTCTTGACTCCTATCCTTAACGTTACAGCTATTCCACCATCACTTCTCCTAGGTAAAACTCCAATGGTCCTTCCTCACAATCTTCCTTCTCAACCTCTCGCCAGGGAGGCTCCTTCAGTTCCTTCTAGATTCCAGCCACTGTTCCCCAAAAAGTAACTCAGACCTTTTTATGCTTATTACTAGCTAATTCTTAACTCACACTCACCTTTCCTTTCTACTCCAGTCCCTGACTCCCTCAGAGTGGGCAGAGTGGACAAGAACAACAGTCAAGGCACATATCTCACTCACTGCTCGAAGCCTTAGATGGCTTGTTTTGGAGGATGTTTTGACCTCACCCCTGTCCCTCTCTCTTCCTGCTCACCTCTAGTCATGAGGTTGCCCTGTTGTTCTTAGGGTAAGTGCACTTTAGGACTTCCACATCTTTGGCTTGGCTGTTCCTTACCAAACACTTAAAATGACAATGAACTCAGTTCTTGCATGGCTCGAAGCAAAGGCTTCCTCTAGAATCCTTCCACCCACCAACTTCAGCTGTCCCGCCTGCTTTCTTCTCTAGAGGGCTTCTCTGACAAACTATGGCTCAGACTACAACTATCTTAACCTTGAAAAGGTTTTAGATTCCTTCTAAAAAGCCCTACAGGCTAATACAGATGGTTCAGGTCACCCAGGTACATTTTACCTCAATAGTGGCTTTGCTTGGGCCAGAGGCATAGTAGATAAAGTACTGCTCCACCCAACTCAACTCCTGCTCCTCTAAACGGCACCATCCAGTACATCCAGGGGCTGTGTAAGACAAGCTGCCTGTTCTTACAGCTTCAAACATAGCACAGCAACACAGAACACCATCACTGCCAAGCTTTCAGATCCACCAAGCAGCCTTTCCTTTCCCTAAGTAAGCACTTCAGAAAGCATCATCAAGTAAAAACCTCATCCAGAATGTGAAGACAAACCCAAGGAGGGATACCACTTGTCTGCTCACAGCTTATATAGAGAGGGCAACATCACTTCAGGTGGCTTCAGTGCAGGCCCACTCACTATTCCCGACCTATTACCACATCACCTCCACCTCTGACCTGGACAGGCTCTATCTAACGTGGCAAGAAAGCAGCAAAGCGTTCAAGAGAACAGAAAAACATTATTTTTATGCTATACATGTTTTTCTTTCTTTATTTTGAAGGCTAATGGAGAACAGGGCCTCAAGAGCCCAAGCTACAATAAGTTTAAAGGTATCAAGGAGGACTTTGCTGACAGCATAATTCTCTCCCAAAGAAAAGAAAAAACCATCTTAATAAGGTCAGCTTCTAATATCATGATTCCTGCCACTCTGTTGTCTATTTAATGAATCATAACTGAAGTTTGTTTCTCTATTTTCAGTGTTGAGGGATGTGGGCCACTTCAACAATGTTGGATATGGAAATAACTGTAACCCCAATTATTAACATGCCCATGAACATGCTCAGTGACAACAATAAAGGACTCTCATTCACTGTGCCATTCTGTTTGTATGCAGATTCACTGAACTAGCCACAGTAGGTAAACCCACTGTGTTTTATTATGTCATTTCCTGCTTAAATATAGCTTCACTGTTGTTCACTAAGACCCACGCAACCCACACCTAAAACTCACACAAGGAAGGGCTAACCTTATTTGAGCAATGCTCTTAAAACCCAAGCTCTGACTAAACCTTTAGGCAATCTTGGCCAGTCATTCTTCTGGCTTATCTGAAAAGCTGAGAAGACACTTGGATGTCTTACTAATATGAGAAATTTGTCAATTATAAAGCATGTTGTATTTCTGGCAAAGATTCAGAACATTTTAGAGTCCTCTGAGTCACTGGCGTTGACTGTGTACCCCATAAAGCCTGTAGCTCTTGACTATCTAACTTGTCAGTGGTTACACTGGCTCTAGGAGATTCTTAACCAGCAAGAGGCATCATTTTCTACCTCACCCTAAGGCAAAGACGCCCTTTTCTTACTTGTATCGGATCTTCTCATCCATATCTTGAGGTGGTTCTTCTATAATGAATGAGACTAAATCTTCCAGACATTCTGCTTTTAACAGAAATTCTATGAGCTTGCGGTTCTGTGCTTTACACTCCTGTAGAACATCCTCCTCATCCATTAGCTCCTTCAGTGTCACATCTTCTCTCTCTAGAAGCGTGTCTATGTGGGATGATGAGTGAAGATCAAATTTCCAAAACATGCTGTTCTAAATGAGATAAAGAAAGATTTTCATAAAATTCCAGCTTTACTAATTTTCTACAAACCAAATTTCAGTTCAATGTTGGTCTACAATATCAACTTGGCATTGACACAAAAATAAAGCAGTTTCACACTGAACCTACAAAGTGATTTCTTTTTCTTTTTTTCTTTTTTTTCCATTTTCTTTTTTTTTGTTTTTGGTTTTTCGAGACAGGGTTTCTCACCCTGGCTGTCCTGGAACGCACTCTGTAGACCAGGCTGGCCTCGAACTCAGAAATCCACCTGCCTCTGCCTCCCGAGTGCTGGGATTAAAGGCATGTGCCACCACGCCCAGCTTTTTTTTTTTTTAAGGATTTATTTATTATTATATTAGTACACTGTAGCTGTCACCAGGAGAGGGCACCAGATCTCATTACGGGTGGTTGTGAGCCACCATGTAGTTGCTGGGATTTGAACTCAGGACCTTTGAAGAGCAGTCAGTGTTCTTAACTGCTGAGCCATCTCTCCAGCCCCCAAAGTGATTTCTTAATGTGTAACACTGGCAGGATTTTTTTCTTCTCAGAAAAAGAAATTTTCTTAAAGAATTTACTTATTGAATCGCTTCTCGGCCTTTTGGCTAAGATCGAGTGAAGAACTTACTTACTGGCTTTCTGTGTAGACTTTTTAAGAAATGTCCGTATTTGTGTTTTCTATGGGCATGAGTTGCACGGAATGGTCATGGGAGCCAGAGTTGGTGGATGCTCTAGAACTGAGTTAACAGATGTTTGTGAGTCACAAGTGGGTGCTGGGAATCCAAATTAGATACTTGCTCCATTCCAGAAAGTATTTTTAGTTGGCTAAAATGTTGAAAATGCTGAATACAAAAGCTTGGAATGATCTTAACCTGTTAAAGCAATTCATCCAAGCCAGGCTGGCACATACCCAAAATCCTAAAATTTTCAAGAGTGGACAGGAGGATCACAAGTTCTTGGCCAGCCTGAGCCACACAGCAAGAACCTGTCACACACACACACACACACACACACACACACACACACACACACACACAGAAAAGAAGTAATTCATACTTTAAGAATTTTTATGCTGGCTAGGTACAGTGGTTTGCACCTTTAATCCCATCACTTTAAAGGAAGATGTGAGAGAATTTCTGTGTGATCACCAAGATTCCATACAGAGGCCCTCTCTCAAAAAACAAAACAAACTAAAAAAGAATGTGGCTCAGCAGGAAAAGGGGCTTGCTGACTAGCCTCAAGACCAGAATTCGATCTCTAAGACCCTAGCTTTTCCAAGTTGTCTTCTGACCTCCACAAGCATGTTGCCCACTAATTTAAAAACTTTTTTAAAGCAAAAATATTTCATACTCAAATTTTACCACTTGGCAGACTGAAACAAAAAAAAAATTACTACATGCTCAAGTCTAGCCTGGGCAAAAAGAGCAAAACTGCAGGGAAAAAGACTGAGAAACAGAGACAGATAAAGATCAAGAGAGACAGAAAGCAACTATTTTTTAAAGGATAAAGAATAGATTCTTCAGAGAATTGCCATCTTCAGCAACAAATGACAAACAAAAAGGCATAAGCAGAACTTTCCTTATTACAGAGGAAATGAATAACTACTATAAAGCTGCAGGTGAGTTCATTAATAGATAAAAGTCTGAGGTCATAAGTGCCAGGAAAGGACTAAACTTTAGAACTTAATTATTGAAGAATTAAGACAAACTATCCTACGTCACTAAGAGAAACGGCTGACGGTCAACTTCTAACAACACTTCATGCATAGTCTTTTCTCAACTTGGTCTCCATGCCCACAACTATGAAGTGCTTGTTCTTCAAGTCACAGAGCCAAAAAGGCACTCATTTGTTACACATGGAATGTGACAGAGGTCTCAAAAGGCCACTTCTAACCAGAAGGTAACAAGAAGCAGTCATGCAGCTCAGGCCTCTACAGCAACAGGACCACTCAAGGTACACTAGCTCTGGAGGGCTCAGAGAGACTTCTTGAGAGTGTGGTAAAGAACAAGGTTACCATGTGCCCAAACAAAAAGCTCTCCTTCAGCTGAAGCTTAGCCACCCATGCAGTCAAGTGCATCCTGATAGGACCACGACCAGAAAAGCTCACCAGTATCTACATGCTCTTATAAGCAAAGGGAAAGAAGGAAAGAAGGAAAGAAGGAAAGAAGGAAAGAAGGAAAGAAGGAAGGAAGGAAGGAAGGAAGGAAGGAAGGAAGGAAGGAAGGAAAAAGAAAGGAAGGAAAAAGGAAGGAAGGAAGGAAGGAAGGAAGGAAGGAAGGAAGGAAGAAAGAAAGAAAGAAAGAAAGAAAGAAAGAAAGAAAGAAAGAAAGAAAGAAAGAAAGAAAGAAAGAAAGAAAGAAAGAAAGATCCTCTCTATGTAAAGCAGATCAACCTTTATACCTGTGTGTTTGGCTAAATCACCCATACTCAATGTTTTCAAGAACATTTACCTCAAAATCATTTCTTTAAAAGTAGAAAATTTATCAAGGTGTGATGGTACACGCCTTCAATACCAACACTAAGGAGGCAGAGATGGGTGGATCTCAGTTTGAGATCAACTTGGTCTACAGAGTGAATTCTGATGACAGCTAGGGCTTCATACAGAAGCCCTGTCTCAAACACACACACACACACACACACACACACACACACACACACACAAATAATAAAATAAAAATAAGATGAATTATAGAGGCAAACTTTACTCACAGTTCTAGTCAAAGTGACTGACTGACCCAAGAATGAGAGGTGAAAAGAGTATGTTGTTCAGAGGAGGGTCCACTTTACATGATAGGTGCTCGGCCTGACTGTCCAACAAGAAACCTCATTAAGAAAGTTCAAGAAATCTTAGGGAACAATTTCAGAAAGCAATACTGGCAAGTATCAAGTATTACCAAAGTCAGTTTATAACACTTTTATATGCTCTCAAGGACACTGGCAAGTCTGCTCACAATCTTGAATCATAAGAAGACTGAGACAAACAGCAGCTGCTCAGTTCACATGACCCAGATTCACACACCTCACTTGAGAGGGATACCTAAGGGGTGCGGTGAGAAAGCAGATCACACAGCTCCATGGGAGGAAATAAGGCAGAGGCTCCAGAGACGCACAGCCTTTCTCTATGCACACAGCATGACAGATAACACGCTAGAGACATGCAGCTCCCAACACAGATGCAACAGGCACACAAGCCAGTGGCCTTCCTCAGCTAGGACAGGAGGCACAAGTGGATATACAGAAGTGGATATATAGAAGTGAGTGTGTGTGTGTATGTATATATATGGCCCCTGGCAGGCAGCAGAAGATATGTAAGCAGCTGCCTGATTTAAATACAATGCTAAGCTAGTTCTGATTGGGAAGTCACTGCAAAAATGGCAACAAGCAACAGAAAACTAGTTCAGAAAAGTCAATAGAGGGAAACCTTAAGATATATATACTGCTTTAGTTTTCAGATTTGGGGGAAATGGTCAAGACAAGCTTTTATTAAAACCCATGTCATTTTATCCTAGTCAGCCGACAAGCACAAGCAGTACCAGAAAATAATATGAAAGGGGAACGGGGCGGGATGGGGGCGGAGGGTGACAGAGAGTTAGCACAGCCATTAAGAGCACTGGCTGCTCTTCCAGAGGACCTGGGTTCATTTCCCAGTACCCACACAGGAGCTCACAACTGTCTTTAACTTCAGTTATAGGGGATCAGAAACCCTCACACAAACATACATAAAGCAAAACAATGTACATGAAATAAAAAATAATTTTTAAAAAGGGGATAGGGGACAAGGAGAGTTTTTCTTTTTTATATTCCCAAAGAGAAAAGAAAGAGGTTAATCCTTGTTTAGGAACAGAAGTTACACCATCAGTAAAATCTTCTCCCAGAGTAGCTGCTTTTCATTTATTTGAAAATCACTAACTTTTTAAAAGCATATTTTTACAGCTTTACTACTTCCCCAGAGTTGTGGGACAAAAGATTCAAGGTCCTCCTGAGTTGCCCAAGACCCTATCAAAAGAACTCAGAGCACACAGTTTGCTATAGATTGTTGCAAAGTGTAGTTACAGCTCTGGATTATAAATCAAGTAGATTTACCCACACCAAGTGAAACTGCCCAAATCATATTCTTAGCCAGGAAATGCATCAAATATAGGATTTAGAGAAAGACTGAGTAGTTACAATAAAGAACAGAGTAGGTTAGCAAATACACCCAATCCAACCCACCACCTGCCAATTAGAAATGGTTTTGACTTTTTGTTTTTGTTTGTTTTTTTCGAGACAGGGTTTCTCTGTGTAGCCCTGGCTGTCCTGGAACTCACTCTGTAGACCAGGCTGGCCTTGACCTCAGAAATCCGCCTGCCTCTGCCTCCCGAGTGCTGGGATTAAAGGCGTGTGCCACCACCACGCCCGGCAGGTTTTGACATTTTTTCATAGTGTCGGGTTTGAGGGAAGGATGGAATTGGAGAACGGAGTGTGTGTGACAGAGATCATCTATGGCCCACAAAACCCAGGCAGAGGATGGCATTCAGCTGCATACACAGGTAGGTACTGGGTAGATGAGAATTCTACTATGCTATGACATTAATCAGAAAACCTACATGTACATTCCCCCAAACCTCACTTACATTTAGCTTTGCTAGTGATCAAAATGGCCCTAAAGCTTATATAAGTAAAAACAAAAGAGGTCTTGACTCTCGAATTTACACATGGTAGGAAGCTACCTGGAGACCCAATCCTTGCCCAGGCTGTTATAATCCACTCGAAATAATATGCCCAGTGTCCAGCAGGGCTATAATGGCCTTCCTACTGGCCTGGCCTTTTTCTAATCTCATAACTGTTTTGAAGTACTTATCTAAAATATAAATTATTTTAAACATAAAATTTAACACAGAGAAAAGGAAATTTTTTAGCATTTATTGTAAAACAATTGATTCTTTCATCACCACACCAGACAGTTCAGAACATGGAAATATGTACTTCCACAGTGAATGGTCTCCAAACTGTGCATGTCACTATCTCAACTCCAAAATGCAGGCACAGTAAACTCTCCTAGCAAGCATCACCTATTTTGCAGCAAGCTGAGTGGACACTGGTAAACTAGTTGGCCTTGGGCTGGTACCCTTTGAAGAAAAGTGAAGCTAGATACAAAATAACAGTTACAAAGTTCAATTACCCTCCCTCAGGTAAAATGCAGTTTTTTGAAAACTGTAACTATTCAGATGGGCAGAGCTCTGTGAATTTGAGGCCAGGTTGATCTACAGATCAAATTTCCAAATACAGGGGACCCTGCCTCAAAAAACAAAAACAAAAACAGGGATGGTAGCCTGAGACTATAATCAGCACTTAGAAAGCCAAGGCCAAAAGACTCTAAGCTTTAGGCTAGCCTGGGCTACACAGCAGGGGATCTTGTCTGAAAGACCAACACAAGCTAAGATTTGTAATAAAACTAGTCAGAATTAACAATAAAAATAAACCAAAAAATATTACAGGTGAGGAAGAAAATAGTTGAGACAGGATCTCATACAGCCCAGAGTAGCCTCCAAACTTACTATGTAGCCGAAGCTGACCTTTAACTGATCCTCAAGCCTCCGCCTGATAGTGTTAGGGTTACATAGGCATACACCATCACGGACCTAACAAAGTGTCTGCAGGACACATGAACATACTTAAAATCCACACTTTAGCTGAGTGACGCTTACTTATGGAACTCTAGGAAAGCTGGCCAGCAAGGGAAGGTATTTGGTGAGAGACCAAGGTACCCTTTTTTACCGACCCTAGGCTTCTTTTACAAATTAAACCAAGAAGTTTGAAAATGTTTTTTTCCCACAAAAGGACTAGATATTTAGAGCAAGCAAGCAAGTCATCAGGGAGTCACCTGACCCCGCAGATGATCTCTGCTGATCTTCTAGTGAAAACTGCCATCTACACAAGAGAGCCAACGGACCCATTTCCATCTCTTGAATAAACCTATTCACCTCAGATCCAGGCTTTAACTACAGATCCATTAAGACTGTTACACCAAGCCAGGCGTGGTAGCGCAAGCCTTTAATCCCAGCACTCGGGAGGAAGAGGCAGGTGGATTTCTGAGTTCAGTGAGAGGCCAGCCTGGTCTACAAAGTAAGTTCCAGGACAGCCAAAGCTATAGAGAAACCCTGTGTGTGGGTGGGGGGGCACACGGGACGGACGGACGGACGACTGTTAGACTAGTTTCATACACTACCAAGGTTGGCTGTGGACGGTAACCTAGGACAGAGCCCTTCATTTCACAGTGTGTCAGTGAAAGAACCTAGTGGGGAAACCCCCACTCAATTCCCGATTCGACGTGCACCCAAGAATCACGAACAGACGACCATCTTGATGTAAAAGCATGAGGTGGCTTAATGACGGAGCTCCGGGCCGACACGTATCTCCCGCAGGAGACAGGTGTTGACCACATGGTGGAGCCATAATGGCAGAGCTCCGGTTCAAATCGTATCTCACACAGGAGACAGTGGTTTCGACCCGTGGCTTGGAAGCTAGGGGTTTTTATAGAAAGGGGTGGGGCTGGGGGAGGAATTGGCACGGTTTTACATGATTGGTCCACTTAAACATCAACAGATTGTCAGAAGGGCAGGAGATAGGGAGGCACTAGGCCAGTCAGGACATGTAACAAGGGGCCTGCCCGGGCATGTCCTGGCCTGTTCTGCTATGTTCTCAGCCCCAGGTTTCAAAGCTCACAAACAACTCTTTGGGCTATTTGACATAAATTACATGAATCACATGTCTCAAGTTTTATTTCCTTTCATCAGCACTGACTGTCTGGGAGACATGGGACATCATCTACAGGAGATGTGAGAACCAAGGTCCTGCTCACACAACATCAGCCCATCCAAGGAACTTAAGCATGATTGACTGACAATCAGGTGCTTCCACCAAGTATCAAGAGTATCCTATCCTCTGTGTGGGCTAGTTTTATGTCAACTTGATACATAAAGTAGAGTTATCTGAAAGGAAGGAAACCTCCATAAGATCTGGCTGTAAGGCATTATCTGAATTAGTGGCTGATGGTTGGTTCCATCCCTGGGCTGGCAGTCTCGGGTTCTAAAAGAAAGCAGGCCAGTAAGCAGAACACTCCATGGCCATCAGATCCTACCTTCAGATTCCTGTCCTATTTGAGTTCTTGTCCTGACTTCCTTCCTTTGATTATCAACAGCAATACAAAGTTAAACAAACCCTTTTCTCCCAAAATTGCTTTTTGGTCATTGTGTTTCATCGCAGCAATAGGAATCTCTTCAGTGCCATTAAGTATTCACAGAGACCTGGATTCTATTGCCAGCTGTGGGGCTGCTGGAGCTTGCAGTCCTGAAACCTCATCTCAACACTTTTAAGCCTTAGCAGCTTATCACATTAACTGATTGTGGAAAGTGAGCAGCTGGAATGTACTTCAAAAGAAGCCACCATTTTATCAATACCCCAACAATGCTCCACTTGGAAGCTTAGAGCACTTGCTCTCAAACCTTTATGGGCAAGGAGTCACCTAGAGGTTTTGTAAAATGCAGTCTGATTTCTGACTCAGGAAAGAACAGCTCCGGCATGAGACTCTGTATTATCTACCTGATGCCATAAGTCTGGGATAGTGCCCATCAACTGTTATTCAAAGGGACAACTAAGAATCAATTTAGCCTTTATTTTTATTATCATATTTGAATACAGTAACATAAAAAGCATACTAACGCAAGGGACTGTGTTTACATGGGAGCTACACACCATATGATTGTCCAAAGAGAAGAACAATTACACCAAATGCTAAATTTAAAACACATACTACCAGAAGCTCCAAGTTTCTCTGAAAAGAAAACTGCTGCTGATTGCCCTGTGAATGAACTGTGAACTGCAGGAATAACAAGAACCACATCATCTCTCTGAAGAGCTCTGCTTCGGCTGAGCACTTCTTTCTTTCTGCAGGAAGAAGTGGGGTTCGGCCAAACTCTCAGTCCATACCCTGCCCTGTGTGACAGTTATACCCAAGACTGTCTGGACACAAAACAAAAACGTTGTCTCCAAAAACAACTCAAGATGGTGACGAGTTCAAGAAGTTAAGGCAAGCATTAAAGGAAGCCCTGAGCACAGGGTTCTATGAGACTGCACAGCAACATGCCAGCCCAGTCAAATCTGTCTACATCATTTCAGAATGAGCCCCACTGCAGTCCAAGGGGACCACCAGAGCATATCCACCAGGCTTGCAGTAACACTGCTAGAACAACTCCCACTGCAGCGGCTGCAGTCACCTCAACACCTGGAGCACAACAAACAAATTATACAAAAATAGAAACAGCTGCTTCTGCCCAAGTAACACATAGGAAAAGCCTCAAAAAAGAAAACTTTTACCATTGTTTTAAAGAGTGTTATGAAGAGAATATTTTAAAACTCCCATTATACCTACTTTTCGTGTTTTCTAAACCATGGACACACATACTTCCCCAACTCAAACTCATCCCTATGTATCCAAAGTCTCCTTTCACTCCTAGCCTCTGAGTGATACAAACACCATGTAAGCCATATCTAAGTGTAAAGTCTTTAGTAGCCACATCAGAAAGGTTTAAGAGGAGTCTAGGAGGACAGTTCAGTAAGTAAAGTTTGCTTGTTATATAAGCATGGAGATCTGAATTGAATCCATAGAATCCTGTTGAAGTTTGGTCTTTCACCATCTATTGTAATACTAAGTATGGAGACAACCCCCCCCCCCCCCCAAGACCTTGTTGTCCCAGAGAGAGTATGAACATACACCTTGGTCTAAAGTTACTTCTGATTGGTAAATAAAGATGCCAAGAGCCAATAGCTGGGCAGAAGAGACACAGGTGGGGTTTAGGTTTCATGGGCTTGGGAGTTGGAGGGGACCACGAGGAAGGAGAAGGTGAGAGATGAGAAGGAAGAAGCCTCCACGAGTTAAGAGAGTGTCCAATTATAGTTAAGAGCAGCCCAGATGAAACATATTTAAGTAATAACTCTGGTCTCTATATCTAGCCTAATCACCAAGTATCAGAGCAGCAAGAAATCTTGTCTCAAAACAAGGTGGTTCCTAGGTAATGACACCCCAGACTGTCCTTACACAGCCACACATATACACACACAAAAATAAAAGTGAGGAGCTTGTGGAAATCCAATGTATATGCTACACCTGTATAGCACATGCAAATTGGACTTCTCAATTTGAAGTTTTCAAGAGTCACATGTCACCTACCATACTGTACTGTGCAACAATGAGACCCTGACTCATTTAAGATTGTTGCAGTCACTAACCAAAGATCCTCTTGTAGTACTAAAATAGTCCCTCCAATTGTTCAACAGGCAAAGTTAGTCATTAACAATTTTTCTACATAAAGGCCAATGGAGACAAGGCACAGTAAGACATGCCTGTAATCTTGGCCCTTGGGAGGTAGAGGCACAGGGATTAGCAATGTCAGCTGTAAGACATTAGCTGAGCCATCTTGCCATCTCCAATACAATGCACTCATCTTTTTTTGGGAGGGGTGGTGAGGAGATAGAGAGTCTGGAGACATAGGCCAGGCTGACTTCACACTCCATATTGCCCTGCTTTCATCTCTGGAGTACCCAGATTACAGGAAAGTGGCTAAAAGACACTTTCTTGGAGAAAGCAGAACAAACTCACAGCCTGTTATTGGTTCCTACACAGTTTCTTCAAAGGTGTCAAAAGCAACCAGCTTTGTCATATCCAGGTATCCCAGAACATTGTTGACATCCCTACTTTCCCTTGAGAAAGGAAACAAAGAAATCCATGTAACTTTATTGTTACTGTTAGTTGAGAAAGGATTTCTCTGCTGGCTGTCCTGACTCAATTTATAGACCAGGCTGGCCTTGAACTCACAGAGATCCACCAACCCCTGCCTCCCTAAGGTTGCGATGAACACACCCTGAGCCATATAACTTTTTTTTTAAAGATTTATTTATTTATTATTATATGTAAGTACACTGTAGCTGTCTTCAGACACTCCAGAAGAGGGAGTCAGATCTCGTTATGGATGGTTGTGAGCCACCATGTGGTTGCTGGGATTTGAACTCCTGACCTTTGGAAGAGCAGTCGGGTGTTCTTACCCACTGAGCTATCTCACCAGCCTGCCATATAACTTTTTAAATGCTAATTTACACCACAACAATACTACAGGAGTAATATAAATGGTACTAACTGCTTGAAAAATACAAAACACAAAAAGCCTTAACAGACAAAAAGGAAGTAAAACCTCCAACCTTACTACACAGCAAAGATGCTCTGTGGAAGACTGCCACAGGAGTCCATTATAAAAATAAGCCTCAAGCTGGGTGTGGTTGTGCACGCCTTTAATCCCAGCACTCCGGAGGCAGAGGCAGGCGGATTTCTGAGTTCGAGGCCAGCCTGGTCTACAGAGTGAGTTCCAGGACAGCCAGGGCTACACAGAGAAACCCTGTCTCGAAAAAAAAAAAATGATATACGCTTACGAGCCCACACTCAAGAGGTAGTAGGTATATAGTAGAGAGAAAGAAGTGCTCCAGCTCTAATTGTAAAGACAGAGAGAAAGAAGACCCAGGAGGCTTCAGCAGCCCTGTAGCAGGGAAACAAGCCTCAAGGCCCAGAAGGCAGAAAGAGAAAGGGGAAGGCCAGGCCAAGCCTTGAAGAGCTCAGCATGAATGCATAGCACAGCTCAGTTTTACTGTGAGAAAAATAGACATCATATCATTGACAGTAGTAGGGACCACACACATTACTTTTCTGACTTTCAATGGAAGTGGACAGTGACTTTCTAGACACACTGAAGCTGAGTTAGTACTCACTCTACAGACAATGTGTTACTACAGAGAGGGGAGAGAACAGAGCCTGACCCAAAAGGGCTCAGTCCAGAGAAGATTCTGCAATGACTCAACTCAAACAAACCAAGGCTTCTCCTAATTACCATGCCTCCCTCACTACTCACAAACTTCCACCTTCTTAAAGTCTAGTTTCCCCTTTCCATTCTTGACTGCACTTTAGTACTGAATGACAAACTTACTGCTTAGCCATGCAATGCTTAACTGCCTAGGAAACACAATGCTCAAAAAGCAGATGCCTCGCCGG
The DNA here is from genome assembly GCF_000001635.26 of Mus musculus. Taxonomy (NCBI): domain Eukaryota; kingdom Metazoa; phylum Chordata; class Mammalia; order Rodentia; family Muridae; genus Mus; species Mus musculus. The sequence continues at coordinate 3,538,013 of NC_000085.6, forward strand.
GCGTGGTGGCGCACGCCTTTAATCCCAGCACTCCGGAGGCTGAGGCAGGCAGATTTCTGAGTTCCAGGCCAGCCTGGTCTACAGAGTGAGTTCCAGGACAGCCAGGGCTACACAGAGAAACCCTGTCTCAAAAAAAAACAAAAAAAACAAAAAGCAGATGCCTCTACACAACGTGGTCCAAATGTGCTGGTGCAATGCTAAGAACAATAATGCAGCAGGAAGTCTTATCACACAGCTCATTTTTATGCTTTAAAAAAATTCAAAGCCCAGGAGCTGGAAAGATAAACAAAGTAGAATTGAGTCCAACTTCAGAGGACTTGGGTTCAATTCTCACATAGTGGCACACAACTATCTGTAACTATAGTTCAAAAGGATGTGATGTCCTTGTTCTGGCTTATGCAGTCATCAGATATACATGGGGTTCATAAACATACATGTAGGTAAAACACCCATACATATAAAATAATTGGGGGGTGACTTCAGTGGTTAAGACACTTGTTGCTCTTCTAGAGAACCCAGGTTCAATTCCCAGCACCTACATGGTGGTTCACAACCATTCTCAACTCAAATTTGAGGGAATCCAGTGCCTTCTTCTGATCTCCTCAGTCATCTGACATGTACATACATCCAGGCAACACAATAACACATGAAATAAAATTAATATAATACATAAATACATGCACACATACATACATGCCAAAGTCCAGCATGTTAGCGCTGAAGCAGGAGAATTACTTAAGTCCAAGAAGATGGAACCAGCCTGGACAATGTTAAGAGACTCCATCTCTTTAAAAGAAAGACATAAAGACAAAAAGCAAAAACAAAGGAGGAGGGTAAAGGAAGTCTAGGGAGTAGAAAAAAGAAAAGGAAAAAGTTAACTACTACCAAGAAAAATCCAGACTTACTTTTTGTCAACTAATTCAAATAGTTCAAGTACTATAGTTTGTTCCTGCATAAATATGCATGTTCAACTTGAATGAATAGCCAGAATCCCCTTCCAATGGGAGCTGTCTAAGAAGCATTACATTAGGCAGTTCTGTCATTTTGTTCTCACATCACAGACTCAGACGGCGTGATGTTACTGGGTAACATACTCTATGGAACCACTGCCACATGCACGGTCTGTGGACGTTGGAAACATCATTAAGCAGCCCACAACCAGACATGGGAAGCTGTTTCTGGTTTGCACAATTTCAAAAGTAACTGTCACATGTATAAGAAAAATGAGATACTCCTAGTAGGAAAAGGAGATTCTTGGTTCTGTTTTAAACTGAGGTCGGACTGGGAAGGGAAGGGGTATGTAAGAGCAATGGCAGACGAGGAGCAAGGCTCGCCCAGAAACATACATACGAGAGAAAAAGGGAACAAAGGCCTTCGAAAATGGTATGGATTATTCTGAGGGGAAGGAAAGCTACACATGCCAGAATAGGGGTGAACACAAGTAGGAAAAGAAATGAAGAGCTTTCTATTAAAACATCGAATACTCTCCAAACCTCTGACCCACAAGGCAGGATGGTGGTATTAACAGACAAGCCAAACAGGAAAGAGAAGTGCCTACAGCCAGACAAGAGACAGGGCAGTAACAGCACAAAAGCCTGTCCCGAGGATCACGGGGGTAAAAGCACTTGCTGTCAAGCCTGGCAACCTTTGATTCCTGGAACTCACATCATAGGCAGGCAAAATGACTTCCACAAGTTGACCTCTGATCCCCACTCACACATACAGAGAGGCACACAAAATAAGTGAATAACAATGTAACTTTAAAAAATGTAATATTGGGGCTGGTGAGATGGCTCAGCGGTTAAGAGCACTGACTGCTCTTCCGAAGGTCCTGAGTTCAAATCCCAGCTACCACATGGTGGCTCACAACCATCTGTAATGGGATCTGATGTCCTCTTCAGTGTAACTTACACATAAAAAATGTAATATTAAAGGTGAAAGAAAAACTGGTTAAACTGTACTTGATTGTGACTCAGTTATACTATAACAACTCAGTTAGACTACAGCATAGCTAATACATAATCTTAAGCTGTGGTAATAACCAGTACCCCAGAGCTCGTGTCTCTAGCTGCGTATGTAGAAGATGGCCTGGTCGGCCACCATTGGGAAGAGAGGCCCCTTGGTCTTGCAAAGTTTATATGCCTCAGTACAGGGGAACAGCAGGGCCACGAAGTAGGAATGAGTGGGTAGGGGAGCAGGGCGGGGGAGGATATAGGGGGCTTTCGGGATAGCATTTGAAATGTAAATGAAGAAAATACCTAATAAAAAAATTGGAAAAAGAAAAAAAATGTAATAAATAAAACCTGTCCCAGTCCATGGAAGATAGATACTATCTCACTGTGACCTACCCTGGACAGATGGCATCTTACTGGACTATATCACATTATGTCACCAAATACAGTGTCTTACTTTGAAGGAAACTGAAGACTGACAACCACACTGGTATCCAAAATGGCCAGAAGTTACAAAAGACTCAACCACTTTAATGGCAAAACAAGTAGGTTTGGAAACACTTCTTTTCCGTTATTATGTATAACAGAAAACCTATCCTGTGGAGCAAGAATAAATAAGAACCAAAGAAGAAAGTAAAGATCACGGAGAGCAGAAGCTAGAGCTTGCTAAGGAGAGACTGCAGCATGTGGAGAGCCTCTGCGAGGGCAGCTTCATTCTAGGAGAAGGCCACACTAAATGACTGCCACTCAGCCTATCAAAACTGTTTTGATGTACAAGGTACAAATTATAGCTATATATATGGCTGTCATAGAACCCCTGGAAGAAAATAGGAAGGCTCTACAAGCTTAGTGACCATGACCCTGCATAACCTTTCTCTATTACGGTAACTTTAGTGAAATATAATGGCATTAAAAAATAGGAAATGACAGCCAACAAATGAATAAAAAGACTGAAAACAATGAACTATCTAAAAAGTCTAATATCCACACAAAACCAGCATAACATGTGCAAACAGCTTTCTTTGGCTCCGGAGTGGGGGTGGGGCTTTCAGAGGATAGAAACTGAACCTAGGATCTCTGGCATGCTAGGAAAGCATTCTACCACTGAATAATACAAGCCCTACTACTTAAAATTTTATCTTCATTTACGTATATATATATGTGTATGTGTGCTTATCTGTATGTGTATCACATGCCTGAAGTTCTGTGGAGGTCGCAAGTGTACTATATCTGCAAATGCAGCAAGGGTTCCTCAATGCTAAGCTATCTCTCCAGCCCACAGTCCTACATTTTTAAATTCACCATGTAGCCAATGTTGGGCTCAAACTTGAACCCGACAGTCCTTGGCTGAGAGATGTGTACTATCTACCATCATGATGGTGAACACAAAAAAAGTAAAATGGAGCCGGGTGAGGTGGCACACGCCTTTAACCCCAGCACTCGGGAGGCAGAGGCAGGCGGATTTCTGAGTTCAAGGCCAGCCTGGTCTACAAAGTGAGTTCCAGGACAGCCAGGACTACACAGAGAAACCCTGTCTTGAAAAACAAAAAACAAAACAACAAAAAAAAAGTAAAATGTCATTTCCCAAAATTAATCAAAGAGAGCTGTCTGTCTTTAGGACCTGCATGGCCAACCCCAATACTGTGAAATAAAATCTCTTGGATATTCATGAAATTTGTGGCTGCAAGGCAGTCTAGAAATTTGTCCAGGGTAGAGAAATGTACAGAAACAAAATCACAAAATAAGAAGAAAATAAAATGACGCCAGCCTCCTCTAGTATTTGTAGAGGATACGTCAGAAAGAATAGTTCTGCAGACTCCCACACTTTCTCAAGTAGCCCCTCAAAGAATGCTTCACAAAACAAGGCAAACACATGGGCAACAAGAAGCTAAAACACCTCACAAGAGAGAAAAAGAAAGGAAGATACCTAAATTAGAGTCTGCTGTGACATGACAACTCAACATGGTACAGTTTCATCTACAGCTTAAAAAAAAACAAAAAAAAAAAAAAACAAAAAGATGCACAAGACCTAGAAGAGGTTTAGTTGAACAAATTCATCGAACTTATAAAAATCTAAGTAAATTAAAACTATAGCCATTCTCCTATTGTTCATCAGCAGGTATGGGGCAATGCACTTCTTTAGGCATATGTCATTAGTTTCTTGCTCTGCCACACCACAACTTAATGACTTACCAATGGTAGGCTTTTGTTTTGTTTTTTGAGTCAGGGTTTTTCTGTATAGCCCTGACTATCCATCCTACAACTTGCACTGTAGATCAGGCTAGACTCAAACTCACAGAAATCTGCCTGCCTCTGCCTCTGCTTCCTGAATGCTAATATTAAAGGTGTGTGCTATCATGCCCAGCTCAGGGCCAAGACTGAATTTTTCTGAACAAGAATAGTCCTCCTGCAGTTACTGAATAATAAACAGCTAAGGAAATTATGACAGCTGGAGGAAGTTCTCACACAAAAGTCACAGGATATAATACACAGACTCAGCTGGAGAAAATGGCAGAGGAGGAATACCACTATGGAAGTTCAAAGGCCACCTCTTTCTTGAGGGGCTTGGCAGGTCATAGACAAAGCAACATTCTGGATGCCTGAGATCAATCAGCTGGTGATCAGACTCAAAGTCATTACAACTCCACAGCTGTGGAAATGAAAGGGTAACTATACTATGAAGAGTCAAAAGGCTTTGAGAGACAATGCTAATCAGAAAACACAAAATGAAGCCACTAAGGAGGAGCTAGTCCTGGAGCCGCAGAAATTCTGAAATGCAGATGAACAGGTTGGTCTCACTGCGACATAATGTTGGGTGCCATCTGTTGTATTAATTATTTATTAATAAATCCTGGTGCCAGGTTTGCTACCTGCCTCAACGGCTTATGTTCCTGAATGAAAGACACACACAGCCTTTATATTTTAATATCCCTATAAAGCACAGTAGCCTCCAGGCTGCTAGAATCTACCTCCCATCGATAATTCTGAGTTATCACTTTGTAGTGGCTATTCCTGGTTGTCAACTTGACTATATCTGGAATGAAATATAATCCAGAATTCCAGATTAAGGCAAGGAGATCTCTGAGTTCAAGGTCATTTGAGATTAAAGGTGTGGTAGCACATTACCTTTAAACTGACTACACCTTCTGCTGGAGACCTACATAAGGATATTGGAAGAAGGAAGACTCTCTCTTCTTCGCCTGTTTGCCTTGTGGGACTGAGCAACTACTAGATCCTTGGACTTCCATTCACAGCTGCTGCTGACCATTGTTGGGAGCTGGACTACAGACTGTAAGTCATCAACAAATTCCCTTACTATAGAAACTACCCGTAAGTTCTTTGACTCTAGAGAACCCTAATACACACACTAATTTACTTAACTTCTATGTTCCATCTTGGCCATGCTGGACCCATTTGTGATGCCTCTGGGCCTTGCTTTCTTGGCCCGGAGCCCAGGGTGCTCTTCTTGCTTCCCTACCCCATGGCAGCCTCTGTGTCTCTCCTCTGTCCACACTCTCCTAAAGCATGGCCGCTCTCCTCCTTCCTTTCCTCCTGGTCCCAAGCCCAGGAAATCCTAAAATCAAGGTTCTGGCACCTTTATTTACCGATCAGAACCAACTGGGAGCAGGTTCCCAAAAGTTATGTTCAGACCCTCTAGGGCAAACAGTTTTGGGGGAACATAAATAGCACTCATTATACAAGCAGCTACACACTGAGCAAAAGTTAAATATGCAAAGTCAATCTCTGATCTTTAATCAAAAGTTCCAGTAAAAAGTATTAGCAGTTAAAATCCAAAAACTTCGAGGCAGCTGGCTAGAAGCCACTGGTACAAAATGAACAAAAACCTCACACAGAGTCAGGAAGCCTGAGTCTGTCTAAGACCTCTACTTCTGCTCTTTGTTTGAACCACTCCAACTTGCAAAGACTGGTTGCTCCTTAGTGGCCAGCTCAATATCCACTGGAAACAAGAGCCAACTGAGTTCTGCAGATTCTCAGATGATCAAAGTCAGCTACATCAGCTGCTGCTTAACATCCTAAAACCACCATGGTACTACACTCTTCAGTGCAGGGAACTGCCAGGCCTGCTTCAGAGCATGTAACTGCTTTCCTGCATGCATTAGGTAATGATCATAACAGTCTTACCTTTGAAAGCAAGGTTAAAACTAAAAGAAATGTTTTCTTCTCTGTGGCTCCTTGCCCATTACAGGTTATCCTGGTGACAGCTATCTTCCAAATTACATTAGCAGATTAGCAGAAGTATGAAAGGATATTGTATGAAACAGAAGTGTTCCTGTAAAAACAAAAAATAAAACATATGTTGTGTTTTGGTCTGGTGGCAGCTTCCATTTAAAAAACAAAAAACAAAAAAAAAAAACAAAAACAAAAACAAAACTGGCTCAGAGTGGTGGTTCTCACAGAACCACATTTCACAGATGTAAAAAGCTCAAATTGAAGTTTTTCTACGAGAACATGGAAAAAAACAGATAATCCTATACTACAGTTTTTATTCCACACTGAAGAATAAGCTGGAGATAAACACACGTGCCACGGCATCACTTCAGTGACTGAAGAACCACATCCTTACTATCTATGAAATGACATAAGGCTGACTACAAAAGCACTGTACTTTAAAATATTAAGCAAAGGCTGGGCAGTGGTGGAGCATGCCTTTAATCCCAGCACTTGGGAAGGCAGAAGCAGGTGGATTTCTGAGTTCAAGGCCAGCCTGGTCTACAGAGTGAGTTTCAGAACAGCCAGAGCTACACAGAGAAACCCTGTCTCAAAAGGCAAAAAAAAAAAAAAAAAAAAAAAAAGCTAAGGACTAGAAGACTAGAAAGATGGCTCAGCACTAGCTGCTCTTGCAGAGGAACCAGTTTGATCCCCATTGACCACATGATGAAACACAACCATCTAGAACTCCAGTTCTATGGGGAGCTGACAGCCTCTTCTGGCCTTTGAAGACCACACACACACACACACACACACACACACAGGACCTATCATTAGTAAAGGTTATAGCACACCCTTTTATAGGCAGAAGCAGGTGGATCTCTGTGCGTTCATGGCCAGCCTGGTTTATGTGTGGGCTAGAGAGACCTTGTCACAAAACAAAACAACAACAAAACTAAGACACTCTCCAAAATGTACACACACGCACACTGGTGTTAATTCTGTGTAGTTCCAGGTCCCTCCAGCTATTCTGTAATGAATTGTAATACTGCCAAAAACCTCCTATTCTGGCCATTTGCAGGCAAAATACCAGATCCACTCTCACAGACTCCCAGCAGTATCATCAACACAGTGTCTATATCCCTATTCAAATGCCAAAATGTTGTCAGTTGGGTCCATACATTGTCTAAGGATGCTGGGGCATCATCTATCCTTTAAAGAAAGAGCTTTTGTTTAAGGGCTTATGGTTTTTCACCTGGACTGTGTCTTTGCTTAATTTCCTATTGCTGTGATTTAAAAACAAACAGAAAACTCTAAACAAAAGCAAAGGAGAAAGAGCTCACTTCTGTACAGCGTTCAAGGCTACAAACCAACATGGAGAGGAAGTAAAGAAGACAGGAAGGAGCTTGAAGCAGCTGATCTCATGGGGTCCACAATCAAGAAACAAAGAGTGATGGATGCTATTGCCTATAGTGGACAAGCCTTTCTTCCACCTCAAAATAATCCACACAGGTATGACCAGAGGCCCATTTTCCACCTTCTGGGGTGTTTGAAGATAGCTACATGCACTTATGTGTAATAAATAAATAGAGAGTGGGGCTGGAGCAGGCCAGGGAGGGAATCTTAGGATAGTAAGAAATGAGATCCAGAAGAGCAAAACAGTATGTCAGCACAATACTAAGACTGCTGGGTAAAGAGGGGTAATCAATAGGCAGTGAAAATAGGCCTACAAACAAAAAGGAAACATGTTTTTTGGTTTTGTCCATGTCACCTTTCCAAAGGACAATCTACAAGTAAGAAGACAGTAAAATCAGAGGGTACTAGAATGAAATAGGATACTGACCAAAAGATACTATACTTAGATCCTAAATCTCACCCTCTTCCATATTAACAGATGCCCATAAGCTTTAAAATACAAAACAAAACAACCAGCTAGGGACAGTGAACCCCAACTACACTGAAAATCAAAGGAGCTACAGAACCAATGCCAAGACAAGAAAGGTCACATCCTACCCCAGTCAGGATTCCTTCTGGTTCTTCCTCTCCTGGCCAGCAAGCAAGACCTTTACACTTCAGACTAAAAAGTGAAACTGTGTTATGTGTTATCTTGCGGGGGAGTGAGGGTAAGACAACCAACACCTAGGGATGACTTGAAACTTTACTGGAGCTCACTAACCAAATAAGCCAGACTAGTGATCTGCTATAATGCTAAGGCCAAGAAGCCCTGCCTAACATGGCACCTGCCCATCAGCCACTCTCACCTGTTAACCTTGAAAGTTTCATGGTTTGCTGCCTAGAAGTGGAGGGTAGGTCACAGGGCGGAGATTGATTGATAGTTAAGAACTCAAGTTTGACTCCCAATATCCATGTCAAATAGCTCCTAACTGCCTCTAACTCTAGTTTCAGGGGAAGTGACAACTTCTGACCTCTAAGGGCACTTACACTTACACATATATGCAAGTAAAAGCAAGAAAAAAAAAAGTTTAGTAATAGGAAATCTAAGTTCAAGAAGCTTCCAATCAACTGACTTAGCTCCCTGTCTATGTCTATGTAGAACACTGCTGAAGATGATACCCAGAGCTCAGTGTCTCATGCACCTCTCGCCTCTAACTTTTTCAGAAACTGTTTGCTGAACTCTCTTACACAGCACTGAACACATCCAGTAAGGAACTGCTGAACCATAATTGTTCTACAGCTCCTCAGAGGCACTGATCATGCTTCAGGGTCACACACAACTGAAACCAAGTCTCCTTTATTTCCTATCATCTAAATATATTTAAACTTTTTTGATTGTTAGCATTTCCATCTTTCATTTCACTTTTGAATGTTAGGTGTACATTTTTTGGTTATAATGCTATGTAGATGAGGACAACTTGTCTGAATACTGTTGATGACTTTATTCCATAAGATGATAGTAACTGATTCCTTCTGTGAAGTGACCATTTTCTTTGGTGACTAATCAGTAAATAATCTGCAAAAAAAAAACATCTTATAGATGATGCTCTTAGAACATTCACTTTAGTACTTATTGATAATATGCTATTTACATACATTTTTTATTTGAGACAGTGTCTCATATAGTCCAGGCTGGCTTCTAATTCACTATGTAGCAGAGGAGGACATTAAACAGCTTCTGCATTTATTAGCTATCTTTGCAACTTCAGTAAGGTATGCCCCTGTCTGCCTGAACTCACTCTTTCCTGAACCTATTATTAGTATGAACTCCAACTCTTATAGCACCATTACCTATCATGATCTTTCCAATGTCCCAGCTTTGCATGGGCAAGCTGCCCTAGGAGCTATTGTGTTTTCTGAGCACTTTAATTCCTCTCACAGCATGTTCCTGGCTCATATAATTTCTTCTCTGCCACAGATTTCTTTGAAATCTGTCATTTCTCCTCAAGAAGTCCTAATTCTGGCCAGGCAAGACATTCAGAAATAAAAAGCTAAGAAGTTCACAAATAATGGGTGGTACCACTCCCTCTGTTCTTTTGGTTTTTTGAGACAGGGTTTCTCTGTGTAGCCCTGGCTGTCCTGGAACTCACTCTGTAGACCAGGCTGGCCTTGAACTCAGAAATCTGCCTGCCCCTGCCTCCCAAGTGCTAGGATTAAAGGCATGAGCCACCAATGCCCAGCTCCCTGTTTTTGCAATGTGGAAGATAGTTCCATTTTTGCATCCTTGACTTTGCATATGAGCAAAGTCAAAGATTACCAGATCACTCCAGAAAGCCTAGCATGAAGAATAGCAGAGCAGCCAGATGGTGGTAGAACATGACTTTAATCTCAGCATTTGGGAGGCAGAGTCAGACAGATCTCTGTGAGCTTGGGGTCAGCCTGGTCCACAGATGAGTTCCAGAATAGCCAGGGTTGTTACACAGAGATACTCTGTCTTGAAACAAAAACAAAGAAAGCATTACAGGAAACAAAAAAATGCAAAAGAAAAACAGAAAGACTGTACAAATATATAAAATAATTGCTACCTCCAGAAAGACCAAGATAATGCATCACTAAACACCAGGCGCCACAGGAAAGAAGGGGGAAGGGGGGTCCAAAATTTAAAACCTCAGAGCAGAAATTAAAAATTGAATAGAAAGGTTATAAGATAAAGAGAGCAGTATTGGGTATTAAATAAATAATTGGAGCTACTTCAGTACTAAGTGTTAACAAACTAATACCCAAGTCTCCTAAAGGAGACTTATTCAAGTGCTGTCAAAGTTCGTGATCTAGCCACAGAGAGAGAGAGAGTAGTCTTGGGCTTTTACAGAGAATCAAAAAGAATCTTTGGGCTTCTTGAAGTCACACTAGAAAGCTATAAAAGTACCTTTTATTCTCCTCTAGGGGGCTTACTGCCATCTGCTAGTCTACACCTAGTCCTACACCTAGGCTGAGCCACACCACAACTAGAAACAGGTATTTTCAGTAAAAACACAATCATGGAGTTCACAGTGTGATCAAATATCCTGCAACAGAAAGCTAAAGGACTGTAAGAGGCTGGGTAAGGGAAGAGAATGAGCTTAGTGGTAAGCACTTGTTGGGTACCTCTGTCCAATCCAGAACACATTCACCCCCAAATACACATTAGGATGTCTACAATTTTAAAAACAGAAAATAAATTGAAAGTCAGAATCTATTCAAACTTTCGTGCACTGCAGAGAAAATTGGAAAAAATAGAAAAATGGAAAGCACTAGTAATTGAGGGGAAAAGTGGGTGTGTTGGTGCCTTCCTGCAATAGCATCACTTAAGAGAGGGAAGCAGGAGAATAAGAAGTTCTAGACCATCTACACAGCAAGGACAGCCTAGGCTTCATGAGTTTAAAAAAAAGAAAAGGAGGGGCTGGAGAGATGGTATGTACATCAGTTAAGAGCACTGACGGTTCTTCCACAGGCTCAGGTTGGCCCAGCACATGTTGGCTCAAAAACATCTGTAACTACAGTAACAAGGGACTCAATGCCCTCTTCTGGACTCACGGGAGGGGGGGGAGGGGAGGAGAGAGGGAGAGAGGGAGAGAGAGAGAGAGAATGAGAATGAATGAATGAATATGAATCTCTGTGAGTTAGAGATAGTGTAGTCTATGTATCAAGTTCCAGGCCAATGGGGTTACATAGAGAGATCCTCCTGTCTTTTGTTTGTTTGTTTTTAGAGACAGGGTTTCTCTGTGTAGCCCTGGCTGTCCTGGAACTCACTCTGTGGACCAGACTGTCCTTGAACTCAGAAATCCGCCTACCTCTGCCTCCCAAGTGCTGGGATTAAAGGCATGAGCCACCACTGCCTGGCAAGAGACCCTGTTTTTTAAAAAAAAAAAAAAAAAAAAAAAAAAAAGTGGGCAGCACAGGGGAGAGAAGGTGACACAAGCTACAACTCAATAAACCACACAAAAAAAAGACCAAAGTGTGTTCTGGCAAAGTTAATCTTGTTCATTTTAATTAGTGTAAAGTGCCCTAGTCCCCTCCCCAGTTTCTTTCTTTGGCTCCCAGAGCAGAACTTTGAGAGTGTGCTCAGACAACTTTTTTTTTTTTAAGTACACTGTAGCTATCTTCAGATACACCCAAAGAGGGCTTCAGATCTTACTACCAATGGTTGTGAGCCACCAGGTGGTTCATGGGATTTGAACTTGGGACCTTCGGAAGAGCAGTTCCAACCACTCTTAACCACTGAGCCATCTTTCCAGCCTGTTCAGACAACTTTTAGACTTTTGGGATATTCTACTGATATTAAGTTAATCTTAATTAACAAGAAGCAGGGGATCTTTGTAATTGTAATCTTTGTAAATTCAAGGCCAGCCTAGGCTATAAGAAGACCCTTTTGAGGGAGCTGGAGAAGTGGCTCAGTGATTAAGAGCACTAACTGCTCTTCTAGAGGTACTGAGTTCAAATCCCAGCAACCACATGGTGGCTCACAACCATCTGTAATGGGATTGGATGCCCTCTTCTAGTGTGTCTGAAGACAGATACACTGTACTCACATACATAAAATAAATAAATCTTTAAAAAAAAAAAAGACCCTATTGAAAAGAGGGGTGGAGGGGATAGGAAAAATTTTATGCTAAATACATTTTACCACTTTTTAAGGGGGAATAAATGAAGCAGAGCTTAGAAGTATACCTTTAATGAAAATGAGGACATGGCCACTCCTAGGTATTTTATTGTAGCTATAAGGAAGAGTTCGGCCAGAGGCATCTGGAAGGATCCAGACTGAACAGGGGTGGAGGGAGTGAAAGAGGAAAACAGAAGAAAGGGCAAGTAGACCAAGAGAAGAGCCAAGGACCAAAAAAGTGCATGGCCAAAATGGCAAGTTTATATGAAAATGAGAAGCCAGGGCTACAGTAGGGGAGCCCAGCCCTTGGTCTGGAAAGGTTTAAGCTGGACAGGGTAAGAAGTTCTGGGGAAAGCCACAGGTGAGCCTCTTCCTGGGTTTGTTTGGGCATGGTCAACCTTAAGGTTGAAGAAATTTGTGAAAGTTGAGGCACGGATATCATTAAGTTCAAGACCAGGTGGGGCTACACAGTATAAAAGGCTCATCCACTGATATTTTATATTGCTCTCAACTTCTATAATGAAGTCTTGCTATCTTTGCAGTAAGTAAGAACTGTTACATGAACTCAGTATCTTTATAGGAAGAAATGTCAGAGTACTTGCTCTCTGAAAAAAGGCAGAGTAAGAATATATCAAGAGACAGTGTCTATAGACCAGAAAGGGACCCTCACCTGAAATCTGCATTGTCCAAAACTCAGATCTTGACTTATAGTCTCCAGAACTGTAAATAAATTTCTGTACTTTAAATACTCAAGCTATGGTATTTTGTTATAGCAACCTGTTCAAACAAAAAACAAGAGATAAACTATTTCCAATTCAGAAACATGTGCCTAAAATCTCAATCAAGTGTACCCAGAGAGGATCCATGGCTTTGCTGACACATGGCTGATACTTGCATGCATATAGTGAATATAAACTCGAGCAGGGAAACTCTCACATAAAGACATACATTTTTAAAAATAAACATTTTTGTTGTTTTTTTTAAAGAGTACATAAAACAATTGGGCATGATAATGCCCGCCTTTAATCCTAGCACTCAAGAGGCAAAGGCTGAAGGGTCTCTGAGTTCAAGGCCAGCCTGGGCTACACAGAGAAACCCTGTCTTGAAAAAACAAATGAGTACATCGAGGGCTCGGGTGCAACTCAGTAGTGAAGAACGCAGCTGCCTAGCATGAAAATAGCCCTACATTCCCTCCCTCCCAAGAGTACACAGAAAGAAGCAAAATAAATTTAAAAAAAATTTTTAAATCTCAGGTTTACTTGTTTTCTCACAAAAATTGCAGACTGTGCTCCTTGAAAGGAGAAGGAGCAGCAACAGACAACACAGACTCTGGGATATAATCACCCAGGCAGGAAAGTCAAAACTCTCTCAGGGTAGGGTAGAGGAAGAACAGCAAGACACCAGTGCACAAGCAAGGGCAAGGGGTCCAGACTTCAGGATGCTCCTCAGAAAGACAGACAGAGCATAATGCTCTGTCACAGACAAGTGCATTTTTAAAAAGGCCTGTTTTCACGGAATATGCAAAGTCATTTAAGAGGGGAAAGTATATACTATACCACTGTTATAAATAGCATGACAGTCATCTATTGTCCTTTTTAGGTTTTTACAGCTGTGATAAACACCATGACTAGCCTGGGGAGGAAAAGGTTTATTTTACCTCAATTCCATCATGAGCCTGGAGGCCGGAGGCCACACAAGAGCGCTGCTTACTGGTTTCCTTCCCATTAACTTGTTCAGTCTGCCTTCTTATACCACCCAAGGCCGCCTGCACAAATGTGGTGCTGCCAGTGGGCTGGACCCTCCTACATCAATCATTAACCAAGAAAATTGCACACAGGCCAATCTGACAGAGGCAAGTTTTCAATGGATGTTCCTTCTTCCCAGATTAACTCTAGCCAAGTAGACAAAAAACTAGCCAGCACAATGATAATGCTAAACACTAATTTAACAACAACAACAAAGTAAGGATCTACACTGAAAGAATGAGAAGCAGTGAGCGCTATTTACAACTACAATCTCAGAAGGTACGCACTTCTGGGTTTTTCTTTTTGTTTTTTCACAGCATAAAGTATCCAAAATATAAACTGCCTTCAGGAGGGGAAGAAAAAGCCAGTCAATTAGGTGCTGCTACTGGCTATAAACTAGAAAAAGTAAACGTTTGACATATTTTAAAAACAAGTTCTGCCGGGCGTGGTGGCGCACACCTTTAATCCCAGCACTTGGGAGGCAGAGGCAGGCGGATTTCTGAGTTCGAGGCCAGCCTGGTCTACAAAGTGAGTTCCAGGACAGCCAGGGCTATACAGAGAAACCCTGTCTCGAAAAACCAAAAAAAAAATAAAAAATAAAAAAATAAAAACAAGTTCTTTTTAATCCCAGCACTCAGGAGGCAGAGACAGGCATATCAAATCTTTGAGTTCACAGCCAGTCTAGTCTACATAATGAGTTCCAGTAGCACTAGCTACTAAGGCCACAAAGTCTCACTATTTTCTAGGTATGTTATAAAAGATCTTGTTATGGATGGTTATGAGCCACCATGTGGTTGCTGGGATCTGAACTCAGGACCTTCAGAAGAGCAGTCGGCGCTCTCAACCACTGAGTCATCTCACCAGCCCCAATCATCTAATCTGAGAATCCATTCCTGAATTATAAAGATGGCATAAATGAATTCTATACTATCTTCCTGGCTTACCAACTCCTGAATCTAAAGTAACAATCAAAGCAGTATGGCAGCAATGGTTGGAGGATGCAAAAGAGAGAAAGAAGCAAAACTGAAAACAGTATATGTGTACACATTATCTGCTTGATGTCAGTAAGAACTGAGAGAGTGGGATCACTAGGGCTACTATTGCTAAAACAGAGAAATAAGCTGGGCATTGAAGGAGTGGCAAAAGCTAGACAGACTACTGAAGAAACAAGACAAGGGCTCAGATCCTAGCTTGGAAAAAATTGAACTAAAGATATCCAAACTCTGACATGAGGTCACTGAACAATGGTAGCAAAGCCCCCACCCTCAAAAAAAAAAAAAAAAAGTCTGTCTAGGATTCCATCAAGGACGTCAACTGAAGGGAGCAGTGAATCTCTTAAGGATCTGACTTCTAGGAAATTATATTTTTACATCAGAAAGCACAAAATGAGAAAGGTTCTCAGAGAGCAAGACTGCTCAGGAATAGGGAATAAGGTCAGGGCCACAGTAGCTAAGGGAGGCACTGATGATGTGAGAGCTAAAATAGCAAGCAGCTTAGACCTTTGATTTCTAACACTCAGGAGGCAGAAGCAATAGGATCTCTTGAGTTAGTGGAGTCAAGACTAGTCTACATATCAGGTTCTAGGATAGCCAAGGTTACGCAGAGAGACCCTGTCAAACAAACAACAACAATAATAACAATAGTCAAGTAGTTTAGCTGTCCATTACTGAATTACTCTCTCGGAGAAAATGGATTAAAAAATCCATTCCCTAAAAATAATCAAGACAGGAAAATTGATATGCTTTCATTTTTAATTGTATTATCATCTATCATTCCTTAAAGAATCAATACTTTTCTCAATAAACATAAAATTTGCCCCTACTATAAATCGTACCTTCTTTTTCAATACTACTAACTGTGGTGACAGCTAAAGAATACAAATATGGCATAGTTATAAAAGTGTTAGAGAAGTAGCTCAGAGATAGAGTACATGCTTAGCATGCTTAAATCGAAAGTCTTGGGTTCAATCTCAAACACACCAGCATACCCCATAGAAAATTGGTTTTTAAAACAGAATCTCTCAACTAACATAACAGCATCTAAATGTACTTGCTTAGTCCTAAACACTGAGAAAATAGCAGAATGAACATTCACCATTCATGACCCCTTACCTTAAAAAAGAATAAGAAAGGGATCATCCTAATCAGACTTTTTAATGGATGTCAAATTTATTGAAATCAAAATTATTTACGGGGTGGGGGGTCCCTGCACTCTATACTCACATAAAATTTTTAAATCAGACCATACCCTATTGGTGCCAAAGAGAGACTGAAGCTACTCCAACATTATCTTCCTGTACAGTATCAGGCAGAACAAAACTGTGCCCACACTACAGACAAATGATAGCCTAGAGTCCAGATATACAAAAGCAAGACTCTACTCCCTGCTATATCACAAAATCCTTGATGTGGTTCACTGATCCCACTATGCATGCTTCAAAATACTCAAGTCAAAAGAGACCAAAAACAATGAGATAATCCATCTACACAAAGACTTGCTTATCATTTTACCATCAATGTCTAGCATGCTATGAACTTTGAATACAAATGTATCAACATCCTATGTGGTGAAACACCCTATGTGGTAACAAAAGTACAATTCCAGTACTTAGGAGGCTGAGACAGGAGAAGTTCAAAGCGAGCCTTGGCTACAAAGTAAGAGTTTGTCTAATAAAGGGGGATTATATAATTATCCATAATTGGGAGAAACCTAAAACTTAAAACCTCAACATCTTCAGAAATACCCAACAACAATAAAAACTATACACACATACTAACACTTGTAAGCCATTAACCAAAATTACCACACCAAGAATGTAAAGTACAAGCCAGGCAAGGCAAGCCTTCCTAGCACCTTAAGGCCATATCAGAGCCGGGCGTGGTGGCGCACGCCTTTAGTCCCAGCACTTGGGAGGCAGAGGCAGGCGGATTTCTGAGTTCGAGGCCTGCCTGGTCTACACAAAGAAATCCTGTCTCGAAAAACCAAAAAAAAAAAAAAAAAAAAAAAAAAAAAAAAAAAATGGAGAACGAGAAGGAGAAGAAGAAGAAGGCCATATCAGTAGGTGATACACTGTAAGCAAAGCTTGGCACCTGACTGGATTACATCACTGTCTGGCTATGCTCACTAGGAATACTCACATCACTTCAGACACAAGAAGACAGCTCAGTCTAACTTACTATGAAAATACAGCCCAGTCATAGATTAGTAAACTTGCATCCAAAGTCAAGACCAGTGGACCACCTATACCTGTTACAGCCACAGTGAGTGAGGAATTACTAAACTGGTCAGACTTCATTAGCCCAACTGAGGTACCTACTTTTAACACTTCCTCAATGTCACCAAAACTTTTTACATGGCATATTGTTCAACCGAGTGAGTGAAAATGCATTAGAGTAAATTTCTTTCTTTTCTTTTTAAAAACAATCTCACACTTTGTAGCCCAGGCCAGCCTAAACTCTCTATGCACATCAGGCTAGCCTCCAATTTGCTGCCATCCTCCTGGCCCCACCTCCCAAGAGCTGGGATTACAGGCATGCACCAACATGCCCCTTTAAATGAACTAGTATCTTTCATAAATTAATATTCTTCATTACAGCAGCAGCAGTATAATCAAAGGCACATCCCAGGCTGCTGAGATGGCTCAGCAGTTAAGAGCGCCGACTGCTCTTCCAAAGGTCCTGAGTTCAAATCCCAGCAACCACATGGTGGCTCACAACCATCCATAACAAAACTTTGATGCCCTCTTCTGGAGTGTCTGAAGACAGCTACAGTGTACACACATATAACAAATAAATAAATAAATAGATCTTTTTAAAAAATTGAGAAACCATCAGCTACAAGCCAAGTTCAAAGTCAACTAGTGTGACAAGACACCCAGACTCTAGAAATAAATAAAATATTAAAAAAAAAAAAAGCACATCCCTTTAAGTCCCACAGGCAGGTCTAAGGTGGCACAAAGATTCAGTTCTAGGAAGGGAATCTCTTCTCTTTGTATTTGTCTTATCTACAAAATGGGAGACTTGAGACTAAACCATCACTTCTCAATCTTATAAGTCATTCCTATGATCTAAGAAATAAGGAAATATAAACAGTATCAGAACACAAAGAAAAACAAGTAACAACAGTCTCAAATTTTTAAGAAGTTACTCAAATTTAAACTGAAAACAACAGAGAATGTAAAGTTGCTCAAAGCCAGATGTGGTGATGCACACCTGTAGCCTCAGCACTCAAGAAGCAGAATCAGGCCAATCTCTCGGAGTTTGAGGCCATTTTCATCTTTAGAATGAGTGCCAGTGAGTTTGTTAAAAAGAAAAAAAAAATTTCTCTGCTGTAAGACCAGTCTGTTTGGTTGTACCAAGCCTCTTATTTAAAAAGATAAATAAAAGGCCAAACTTCAAAAAGGCCCACAGCACTGTGTTCACGTGGGCAACATGAGAATGTACAGCTCACAAAGGTCAGTGCTGTTCTCACATACACAAACAAGGTCCCAGGCTACATTCAGAGCTCTCTGGCATCAGACACTTACTCTGTCAAGGATTCAAACCAAGTAAAATTTGATGTGGCCTTGATGGGAGATATGCCTGTTCTAGGCATAATCAGGTTAAAATGGAATGTGGACTCACTCACAAGTCTTTTAAGACATCACACACCCTTTCCTTGTGGTGTAGCCCAGTATGTACATACAACAGGAATGAGTTTCCCAAAAAGAATCTCTGTCAGCCTCTGAAAAAGGAATACACACTGACTGGTGCATGTCCTAAAGGTAGTCACACACCCCCAGCCCACCCCGCTCAGAGTGACTAGACTAACAGCTCTTCCAAAGGCTCACTTCTACAGCCTGCTTTAGCTTATACCAGACCAACATTGGTATGTTTTTCATTTTTTAAATGAAAAAAAAGATTCTCAAAGATTTTGACAAAGCTTGATTAATAACAAAAACAAACAACCTCTAAACCCTTTCCTGAAGACTTTTGACCAGTACTTTCCCATGTAAGAAGGCCACCACTAATGACCACATCGTTTTCAATTCTTGCTTTTATTTAAAAAAAAAAAAAAAAAAAAAAAAGCCTAATCTTCCAAAAGTAGAGCTGCTGGAGAATAGACGTGCACCTCTGTTAAGTCACACCTACTTTCTTCCCACCACCCACCACATGAATGTCTGTTTCTTCACATCCATCAACATGAAAGCATGCTTTCTTTTCTCTTGAGTAAGGCTGCACATTGTTCACATTTTTCAAAGTATGTTTCTGTGTGCCTGAGTACACTTTGCCTGTAGAGTCCAGAAAAGACTATGAGATCCACTGGAACTAAACTACTGGTAGTTCTGATCTGCGATGCAGGTGCAGGCAACTAACTTTGGGTCTTCTGTAAAAATAGTACATATCCCTAACCAGTCAGCTCCAATTTTTTGAATTTTTGAAAGCCATTTACACTTCACTTTTCTGCCAAGTGTCTGTTTACAGTTTTTGTCCATTTCTATTGGGCTGGGCTGGTTAGTGCTTTGTAGTAATTATATTTTACAGCATATGATAGCACTCCCTCTTCAATTAATTATATACTGTACCAGTCGACTTCAAGCTGGGTTCACTCAGTTACCCTTTTCAGTCCTCATTTAACCTGCTCTCAACGCGGTTCACCAGGAGACACCTCTTCCCACCTGCCCTACCCACCCACACTGGAATGAGAATGTTTTCATCAGTTGGCCTCTTTGACCATGAATTCTTTTTTCTCCCTGGCCACTCTTTCTCTCTATACATTACTATCACAGAAGCCTTTGAAAGTACAGGCTGGCAGTTTCCATCTGTGCCCCAGAGCTGACCCTGTGCCACAGCTCTCCATACCCAAATTCTGACTGGAGAGAGTTGGTCTCCCAGGAGTGCTGACACACAGGCTTAAAGGAGGGACAAGTCACAAGCAGAGACAGCAAGACCAGCTAACATCATATACAACCAGATGGTGAGAGGCAAGTGCAAGAACATAAGCAACAGAAACCAAGGCTACTTGGCATCATCAGAACCCAGTTCTTCCACCACAGCAAGCCCTGGATAACCCAACACACCAGAAAAGCAAGACTCTGATTTAAAATCACATCTCATGATGATGATAGAGGACTTTAAGAAGAACATAAATAATAACTCCCTTAAAGAAATACAGGAGTACACAGGTAAACAAGTAGAAGACCTTAAAGAGGAAACACAAAAATCCCTTAAAGAATTACAGGAAAATACAACCAAACAGGTAAAGAATTGAACAAAACCATCCCGGATCTAAAGATGGAAATAGAACCAATAAGGAAATCACAAAGGGAGACAACCCTGGAGATAGAAAACCTAGGAAAGAGATCAGGAGTCAGATGAATCACCAACAGAATACAAGAGGTAGAAGAGAGAATCTCAAGTGCAGAAGTTACCATAGAAAACATTGACACTGACACAACAGTCAATGAAAATGCAAAATGCAAAAAGCTCCTAACCCAAAACATCCAGGACACAATGAGAAGATCAAACCTAAGGATAATAGATATAGAAGAGAGTGAACATTCCCAACTTAAAGGGCCAGTAAATATCTTCAACAAAATTATAGACGAAAACTTCCCTAACCTAAAGAAAGAGATGCCCATAAACATACAAGAAGCCTATAGAACTCCAAATAGATTGGATCAGAAAAGAAATTCCTCCCATCACATAATAGTCAAAACACCAAATGCACAAAACAAAGAAAATTAAAAGCACTAAGGGAGAAAGGTCAAGTAACATATAAAGAAAGAATTATAAGGAGCTGGAGAGCTGGCTCAGTGGTTAAGACATAGACTAACAGACTGGATACATAAACAGGACCCAGCATTTTGCTGCATGCAGGAAACACACCTCAGTGATAAAGACAGACACTACCTCAAACAGTCCTACATCCCATAAAGGGCTAATATCCAGTCAGTATATACAAAGAACTCAAGACACCAGAGAACCAAATAACCTTATCAAAAAATAGAGAACAGAGAATTCTCAACTGAGGAAACTCGAATGGCTGAGAAGCACCTAAAGAAACGTTCAACATCCTTAGTCATCAGGGAAAGGCAAATCAAAATGACCCTGAAATTTCACCTCACACCACTCAGAATGGACATAGTACTACTACCTGAGGACCCAACTATACCACTCCTGGTATACCCAGAAAATGCTCCAACATGTAATAAAGACACATGCTCCACTTTGTTCACAGCAGCCTTATTTATAATAGCTAAAAGCTGGAAACAACCCAGATGTCCCTCAACAATGTGATACAGAAAATGTGGTACATTTACACAACGGAGTACTACTCAGTTATTAAAAACAATGATTTCACAAAATTCACAATGATTTCACAAAATTCACAGGCAAATGGATGGATCTAGAAAATATAATCCTGAGTGAAGTAACTCAGCCACAAAAGAACACACATGGTATGTACTCACTGATAAGTGGATATTAGGCAAAGAGCGTGGAATACCCACAATAAAACTCACAGACCACATGAGCCTCAAGAGGAAGACCAAAAAGTGGATACTTCAGCCCTACTTAGAAGGGGGAACAATATAATCAAGGGAAGTAGAGGATGGGCAGCATTTGGGAGGAAGAGAGAAGGGAGAGGGGAAAAAGAGGGGCAGAATCAGGTAAGGAAGGAGATGGAGGAGATGTAGAGAGGGTCAGGAAATTGAACAGAGGTGTGTAGCAATGGGGGATGGGGAACTGGGGGTAGCAACCAGAAAGTCCCAGATGCCAGAAAACCAAGAGCCTCCCAGGACCCCATGGGGATGACATTAGCTGAAATACCCTACAAAGGGGAGGGAGGACCTGTCGAGACCATATCCAGAGATTAGGCATGGCCCCACAGTTGAGGGATGGGGCCACCCACCCATCTCCAAAATTTTAACCCAGAATTGTTCCTGTCTAAAGGAAATTCAGGGACAGAGTGGAACAAAGACTGAAGGAAAGGCCATCCAGAGACTGCCTCACCTGGGGATCCATCCCACATGCAGATACCAAACCCAGATGCTGTTGCTGATGCCAAGAAGTGCTTGCTTACAGTAGCCTGATACAGCTGTCTCCTGAGAGGCTCTGTCAGATCCTGACCAATACAGATGTCGATGCTCACAGCCAACTATTGGACTGAACACAGGGACCCCAATGGAGGAATTAGGGGAAGGACTGAAGGAATTGATCTGGCATCAATGGGAGGGGAGGCCCTTGGTCCTGTGAAGGCTTGATGCACCAGTGCAGAGGAATGCTAGGGAGGTGAGGCAGAAGAGGATAGGTGGATGGGTGAGCACCCTCATAAAAGCAGGGTAAGAAGGGATGGGACAGGGTTTGCAGAGGGGAAACTGGGAAAGGGGATAACATTTGATATGTAAACAAATAAAATATCCAATTTTTTTTTTAAAAAGTGCAGGTTGTGTACACTCCTTATCGGTCTTCCAGGTTAACCAATCCTGAGGAAATTTTACAAAGCTACCTCTAGAGCACTGGAATTAAAAACCATATGCCTTAACACCTGGCACGAATCATGCTTTAGTTATCAAACAATTCCAAACATTTTCATTTTAGCTTCACAACAATCTTGTTATGTTTCTTCAGTTTTCACACAACACTAATGTACTGACTGACTAGTTTTGTGTATCAACTTGGCACAAACTAGAGTCATCAGAGTGGAAGGCACCTCAGTTGAGGAAAGCCTCCTTGAGATCTGGCGCTAAGGCATTTTTTTAATTAGTGATCAATGGAGGAAGGCTTAGCCCACTGTGGGTGGGTACCATACTGGGCTGGTGGTCCTGGGCTCCATAAGAAAGCAGCACCCTCCATAGCCTCTGCATCAGTTCCTGCCTCCAGATCCCCGCCCTGCTTTAGTTCTTATCCTGACTTCCTTTGGTGATAAACATCAACAGGAAAGT
Organism: Mus musculus; assembly: GCF_000001635.26. NCBI lineage: Eukaryota > Metazoa > Chordata > Mammalia > Rodentia > Muridae > Mus > Mus musculus. Next base: position 3,560,837 of record NC_000085.6, read on the forward strand.
GTAAGCAGAATAGAGCCTTTCCTCTCCCCACCCCAACTTGCTTTTTTGTCATGATGTTTTTCAAAGTGATAGGAAACCCTAACTAGACAACTGACTAACCCAGTGTTACAGTTAGGAAGCCACTAGGCCAGCCTTCAGAATGCCACTGCTTTCCTGCACACTGCTGCTTTCTAGCTCATCAGGACCAAAGCTTGCACTCTATGTCCAGCTACCATTTTATGCAGGGCCTTCATGTGCAGGCAAGTTCTTACACTGTCTCACTCTTAACACTTGTACTTACTGAATAAATATCATTTACTAATATTTTCTATGAATTCATTTATAGCTGAAGATGCTCACTGTAAGAAATTAACCAATTCAACTCAACAGTGTAACACACATTTATGACAGAATCTGTTTGGGGGTCTGGCTACAGTGTGTTCTTAGTAAAGAGTGGGAGAAGGATAAAATACAAAAGAGCCACAATAAAACACAAACAAAAACAAGGGCCAGCAAACTTAGAGCATCTCTGTAAACATTCATTTTATATTTCAGGGTGCTGTATGAATGTTCCACACAGTTCAGAGGACAACTTGCAGGTGCTTGCTCTCTCCTATCTGATGAAAGAACAAGTAGTCAGGCATGATACATGGGGTTATCTGCTGAGCCATCTCACTTGCCTCAAGAGGCTGAGGCAGGAGAATCCAGTTTTAAGCTATTTTAAACTACACAAGGAAGCCTGTCTCAAAGACAAAAAGTCAAGTTCCATGGACCAACAGAAGTAGCATTCCTAGCAGGGCAGAGGTGGCGCACGCCTTTAATCCCAGCATTTCGGGGGCAGAGGCAGGCGGAATTCTGAGTTCGAGGCCAGCCTGATCTACAAAGTGAGTTCCAGGACAGCCAGGGCTATACAGAGAAACCCAGTCTCGAAAAACCAAAAAAAAAGAAAGAAAGAAAGTAGTATTCCTAAAAGCCCCAAAATGGAAATGATAAACTGTCCATACAACAAACACAATGGATGATAAAAGGAAGTACAGGACTGGGAGACAGCACAAATGGTGAATTGCTTGCTAATAAATAAGTATCAAAACCCAAGTTCAAATCCCCAGCAAGTGCCTATTGTCCCACAGCTGGAGAGGTAGAAACAAAAAACATCCCTGGGGTTGGTGAGCCAGCCAGTCTGGTCCAATCAGTGAGTTTCGGGTTCAATAAAAAGGCTGCCTCACAATATAAGGTGGGGAAGCAATTGAGAAAGACGTCCAAAGCAAACCTCTGGCCTTCACACACATGTATGTGAGTATATATACAAGAAAAGGAAAGTACATGCTAAAACATGGGAGAAACTTGAAATATGTTAACTGAAAAAACCAGTCACAAAAGATCACTGTTAAACTACTCACATGAAATGTCCAAATCACACAGGAAATGAAGATAATAGTCTTAGGTTGTATTAATTACACAATTCTGTGAACATTAAAGTCTATTAAATTACACAGTTTAGATAATGTTATATTTTGCATTGTTCGTGAGATGAGGTTTCATGTAGACCAGGATGGCCTTGAAGCCAACATGTAGTGAATGACTCTGAACACTCCCAATCCTCCTGCCTCAGTCCATCAGCATACTAAGCTAATGCTTTTGTTTTGCAGCTGTTATTTTTAAGACCCCTGAGGTGTAGCTCAACAAACTGTTAAGTATAAAACAGTCTGACAATCCAAAGAGCCATCAAGGACCATTTTAAAACAGTTTGTGGGGCTGGATAGATGGTTCAGGGGTTAAGAGCACTGAGCATTCTTCCGAAGGTCCTGAGTTCAAATCCCACCAACCACATGATGGCTCACAACTATCCATAATGAGAACTGATGCTCTTTTCTGGGGTGTCTGAAGACAGCTACGGTGTACTCACATAAATTAAATAAATCTTTTAAAAAGAAAAAGGAAAAAAAGAAAACAGTTTGCACTACCTCCTAAAATTGAAGCTGGACATGTCCCAATAGCCTCAATACTCCAGTTTGTGCCCTGGAGACATGCTTTCGCAATCTGTGTCAAAACTGTTGACAGCAGCTTTCTCTTCCTGGAAACAATCCTACTTCCCCGACATCAGGACAATAAATGCATAGAATAGGAAACACAACACAAAGTGGAATGAACTTCAGCTGTGTGCATGAGTGTGGACACACCTCACCAGCTGCCTTCCTCAGCGCTAATGGCAGTTCTCGCTCCTCTCTCCCTCTGCACCCCGCTCCCACACACCCCTGTTAAAGCACTGTGCTATCCGCTCTCAACACAGCCTCATCCCCTACAGAAGCCCTTCACATTCCAACTTCATCCTTTCTACTCTCTTCACACCCTACCCACCAACTTCTCATTCTCACCTCCCTTCCCCTTTCCCTGGGGAAGAATGGGGACAGTAAAGAAAATACCCACATGTTCCCACTGCCCATCTACCCCCATTCCACTCTACCCTCTCTGACTAAGGAGGAACAAAGAGGGCCAGCTCTCCATGTAAACACTCAGTCCAATGCCAATGCCTGCTCTACACTGGGGGAATGGGATGGGCCTTCAGAGATTACGGCCTCTCCTGCTTCGCCAAATTATTCCTACTCCACAGTAGCACTTTTCCAAGTACATATTGGTTGTCTGATTGAGAATGGGCCCCCAGGGCTGGAGAGATGGTTCAGAGATTAAGAGCACTGACTGCTCTTCTAAGGGACCTGAGTTCAATTCCCAGCAACCACATGGTGGCTCACAACCATCTGTATGGAATTCCGATGCCCTCTTCTGGTGTGTCTGAAGACAACTACAGTGTGCTCATATTCAAAAATAAATAAAATCTTTTAAAAGAGAGAATGGGCCCCCAAAGGCTCATGCTTGGATTCTTGGTCCCCAGTTGGTGGAACTGTTAGGGAAGGAGTAGGAGGTGTAGCTTTATAGGAGGTTACTCCCTGGCAGTAAACTTTGAGGTTCAAACAATCCAGCCATTCAGTGTGCTTTCTGCATGTGGCTCTGGATCTGAGCTAATGCTCCACTGCCATGCCTATATATGCCATTGCCATGCCCCACCACAGTGCAGATGGACTCCTACCCCAGAAACTAGAAGCACCAAATAAACTCAGCCTTCTGTAAGTTGCCTTGGTTAAGTTTTATCAGAGCAACGGAAGTTAACTAATACACACACTAAAGCACCTCAGGCACACTAGTGTCCTAATTTACCCATTTTAGTGAACCCTTTGACATTCATGTCTTCTTCCCCAGGCAAGTCCCCAAGACAGCACTGTCTATTCTGTTCATCCAGGTTTCTCATTTCCTTTGAGAACTGCTCATCAAAATCATTCATGACTTAATCAACATGGTCGACAATGCCATCTAAATGTGGAGACTCACAGTGATGTGCAGCTCAGCCCTTCCTCTCCTCTAAACTCTAAATGCTATTTGCTCTCTGAAGTGACCCAAACTGAGTAAGCCCAAATCCAACTCCTGATGTCCTTTACAGCCTGCTCCTGCACAGCCTTCCTCTTCCTACAGCAAGCCAAAGGTCCTACTGTCTGTCATCCTTTACTTCTCTTACACCCACATCCTGTCTACCAGCAAATCTCCTCTCTTCTCCCTCCAAGAAGGATCCAGACTCCGACCACTTCTCAATAGTACTCCTAGTCCTCTCCTGCCCAAGCCGCCGCTCCCCTGGATCACTGCCATAGCCTTCTAAAGCCTCTCATGACAGCTGCACAGCAACAGCTATTCTTAACTCAGCTGCAATGGGACCTTTCTGAAACCAGACTGACAATGTATGTCACACCTCTGGCTCAAAACAGACCTATTTTACCACTCTCCCTAGGGATCTTCCCTCCAACACAACTGTTCTACCCCCTTCATAGCACTCATGCCTGCTGGACTCCATTATAACGATGCCCACATACCCATGGCCTCATGCCTTGAGCTTTCATCTTCTAGGCAAAGGGTCCTTCTCAGGTAGGTCTAATCTGAACATTGCCTTTCAGGCTGAAAACAGCCAACCGCTTTCTCTTCTGCTAGCTCCAATCAGTATCCAGATAACTACTATACCATTAACTCTCTTTTAACTGTCTTCCCCACACTAAAATCATACATTGTAGTGAGGACAGGAACATGGGTCTGTTTTGCTCATTATTAAGACAGAAAGTATTCAAACATCTGGAAAACAAAATGGATTGTTTTGTTAAAAGGGGGGAGGGATTTTTGAGAACAATGTTGAGAGAGATTCATAAAATAAGATTCAAATTTATATAGTTTAATAACATGCAAAAATTAAGTCACATTATATAAGGAGACGTTCACAGATGTTGACACAGAGGTAAAGAAATAGAGTACCTTGAGGAGGTCAGGGGGAAGAAGGTGGTCAGGGAGGACACACAGGAACAAAGGGAATGACAATACTTTCTTAAGCTGGCTAGTGCCAGTATAACTTTCAGTTCTAATTTTTCTTATCTGTGCCCATCATGACACTTTTTGAATTCATGAACTCATTATACTTAAAATAAAATCTAGATGTGAATGGGTACCACTGACTACAATACACAAGTGAACCTAGCCCACCACTTATCCTCAAAGCAAAGCCATTCAGGCACACAGCCACCTTTTCCTAGTCCACATTTTGACTGTGGCTGCTTTCACACATAATAGCAAAGGAGCAGCAGAGACTAACATATTTGCCAACTGACCCTTTACAGAAAATGTTTACCTAACTCAATAGAACTAGAAAACCATGATGTAAAATCTGTAAAGAAAACGAGTATAGCTGGGAAGTGGTGGTGTATGCTTTTAATCCCAGCACTCAAGAAGAGATAGGTGGATTTCTGGGTATGACCACACTGGTCTACAGAGAATTCTAGGACAGCTAGGGCTACAAAAAGAAACCTTGTCCCAAACAAATAAGCAAACAAAAAAGAAAAATAAACTTATCCACATCATGTTGAAAGACATACAGCTCAGCCAGGTGGTGGTAATGCACACCTTTAATCCCAGCACTCAGGAGGCAGAAGCAGGCGGATCTCTGAGTTCCAGGTCAGTCTGGTCTACAGAGTAAGTTCCTGGACAGATAGCTACACAGAGAACCCATGTTTCAAAAGGAAAAAAGGAAAGAATGAAAGAAAGGAAGAAGGAAAGACAGACAGAACGACAGACAAGCAGCTCCAAGGAACATGGGAGACACCACAGCAAAGATGGCTGTGTTTATATAGTTCTAAGAGCCAATAAGAAAAAGACTGTAGGGCTGGTGAGATGGCTCAGTTGGTAAGAGCACCCGACTGCTCTTCTGAAGGTCCAGAGTTCAAATCCCAGCAACCACATGGTGGCTCACAACCATCCATAATGAGATCTGACTCCCTCTTCTGGTGTGTCTGAAGACAGCTACAGTGTACTTATGTATAATAAATAAATAAATATTTAAAAAAAAAGAAAAGAAAAAGACTGTAAGCTGGGCGTGGTGGCACACACCTTTAATCCTAGCACTTGGAAGGCAGAGGCAGGCAGATTTCTGAGTTCAAGGCCAGCCTGATCTACAAAGTGAGTTCCAGGACAGCCAGGGATATACAGAGAAACCCTGTCTCGAATAAAAACCAAAAAAAAAAAAAAACCTGTAAATTTTATTTTTTATTTGTATGTCTGTGCCTGTGTGTGGTTTGTGCATACATGTGAAAGCAGTGTCTGCAGAGATCAGAAGGGGGTATCATATCACCTGTAATGGGAGTTACAAGTGAGCTTACTGCTTGTAGGTGCTAGGAATGAAACTCTGGTCCTCTGGAAGAGCAGTATAAGCTCTTAATCATGAGCCATCCCTCCAGCCCCAAAACAGAGATTATAAAGATAAATGTTTTAGAAATCACACTGCAAATGCTGGGTGGTGGTGGCACACGCCTTTAATCCCAGCACTTGGGAGGCAGAGACAGGCAGATTTCTGAGTTCAAGGCCAGCCTGGTCTACAAAGTGAGTTCCAGGACAGCCAGGGCTACACAGAGAAACCCTGCCTGAAAAAACTAAAAGAAAAAAAAAAAAGAAAGAAAGAAAGAGAAAGAAAAAAAGAAAAAGAAATCATACTGCAAAACCTCAAATGTATGCCCTCTATTCAGCCAGAGAAAAGGCGTTACGTTAATATGCAAGTTTATCTACATGTATGATAAACAAGTAACGTAATCACAGTTGGAAGGTACAGGTGCCGAACCTACCTGAAAATGAACATCAATCAGAAAGGCTACTCAGGAGGCCAAGACAAGAGTGTTACAAGTTTTTAGTTTCATAGCAAGATCCTGCCTAAATAAAAGAAATTTAGTTCAGAATATTTTATCTTCAAGAAAACACATAATTGCTGCTTGGCCTTCTGCCAAGACCAAGTAAATGCACTAAGCACTCTAAAAAAACCTCAGCACCAGCTAACTGTAAAGGTGTAAGTACTCAAAAGCCTCCACTGGGGCAAATCCAGTTCTGCCAAACTCAGGATGTACAGATGCACCAGTCAGGCATAGTAGAAAAAATCTCTATGAGCTTCTCCAAGTGCTCTCTTAATCACAGCTCCAACCAGTATCCAGACATCAGTGTCTAACTGGTAAAGGGGAAAGAACTTTCTTAAAAACCAACGGAAGGTGCTCGCTTTGGCAGCACATATATACTAAAACTCGAACAATATAGCAACCATTCTGGTTACTGTGCAAGGATGTAACCTTGCAAGAAACCACAGGATAACACACAAATTCATGAAGAATTACATATTTTTCAGACTACGGCTCCAAATCCTAAGACCATCAGAGACAGCAAAGGAGAGGGAGAGGAGAAAAAGAAGCACAGGTAATTGAGCAGCACCTGGTCCAAGTCCTCCAAGTGGATGATTTTGAGTTAGTGCTCCATGTAGATAAAGCTGACTTAGGTCTCCATGAAAGAGAAAGTGAAAATGTTGAGAGAAGAACTACCAAGAGCTCTTGGAGCTGACAAAATATCTGAAAGTCAAGTTGATATTAGTGAAGAATGAGTTAGAGCCATTATTACAGTTGTGGAGATCGTTAGTTCCATCTGGGAAAGAAAGGAAGCCGATACCTGATGACTCAGTAAGAATAACTTCTACACGAACAATTGTTCCAACATCAGTCTTTATTTGATCTTGAAAGCCAGGAGAGTGCCTGCACTCGGACATCTAGTCACAGAAAGGCTGTGACTAGATGTCAATTCTGGAAACTGTCCTCCAAAATCTAACACCTACTTACAGCCAAGGACATTGCTATAAACAAAGAACTGAATCCAAAAAGCAAAATTAATCAAAACCAAGCCAAAGCCTGTTTCACAGACTGCTGGGTTGCTATCTGTCTGATGATCCTGAGTCTTGTACTATAAGGAAAAGGAAGACAGGCAAAAGGTGAAGAGAAGAAAATAGCGCTGAAGAAGCTCTCAATGATCAAAATGCAAAAAGCCATTACCTACCAGATTGCTAAAAATAGAGGGCTTACACCTAGGAGAAAAGAAAGCGGATAGAAATCCCAGAGTAAATAGGGAAAAGTTCAGAAGAGTCCCAATTTGAAGATGAGATCAGTTTGGCGTTCACAGGGAAGAATGGCATAGTGGTGAACTATCCAGCATCTGTGCTGGGGTTTAAAAGTGCTTTAAGTTTAAGTAAAATCGCTCCTTAGCCTACTTTTTGGCAATTATTTTAGATCAATGAAAGTATTTTATACTTCGAAGCCAGTCATCTACAAGAGTACATTCCAGAACAGCCAGGGCTACACAGAGAAACCCTGTCTCAAAACAAAGTAATTTAAACAACAACAACAAAACCTAACCAAAGTTTGAACAGAAATATTACATTTATTTCTTTGTCATCTAAGGGGGAAAGACAACAAAGGCATGTGATTGGAGATAAGAGGAAAACTTGCTAGAGCTGGTTTTCTCCTTCCACTATGTAGGTTCTGAAGAGCAAACTCAGGGTGAGGCTTGTCAGCAAGTGCTTTTACCCACTGAGCCAACTCACCAGACCCCTCTCATCAGTATATATCCCCACACTTCCAGCACCATCCATTACAAGGATGATGTTCAAGATGGTCAGCAAAAACCTACAGGAATTTGGCAAGTTGAGGCAGGAGCCTTTAACTTTTTCTCAACTTAAGGCCAACCTGAGCCACAGCCCAAGAACCTTCATCAAAATGGGAGCTGGGGAGGGGGCAATATCAGAGAAAGTGGGGGTAGGGACAACACACACAGAATCTAGGAGAAGACTTAATAGGTCTGGAAACAGGGAGTTAAGTGTTTTCAACCAACAAGTATCCATCTTGTTATCACACAGCTGCTTTACCAGCCTGGGAGGACCAGCAGACCTTTTTAAACCACCCAAATCAAGGAGATTCATCAAAGTAACCATTCTAAGAAACAAAGAACCATTTTTATTTTTTTCTTAGTAGCACTGGGGACTCAAACCTAGGGTCAAGAGCAAGCTAGGCAAAAATGCTTTTAAAATATTTGCTTGAGCCAGGTGTGGTGGTGCACACCTTTAATCCCAGCACTTGGGAGGCAGAGGCAGGGGGATTTCTGAGTTCGAGGCCAGCCTGGTCTACAAAGTGAGTTCCAGGACAGCCAGGGCTATACAGAGAAACCCTGTCTCGGGAAAAAAAAACAAAAAAAAACAAAAAACCAACCAAACAAACAAAAATTAAGATTAAGATTAGAAGTAGATAGAAGTGGGCATGACAGGATGAAAAGACCCTGCCTCTACACAGGGAGAGGAGACAGTACTACATGGTGGAAACAGAATAGTGGTTAAGTATTATGGGTGGGCTGACTGCAGTCCTCAGTACAACCACAGGCTGAGGTCTTAGAATGTGTGCAGGTGGTACCATTTAGTGCTAAATGTAGAGTTTTTTTCCCTCAATTTAACCACTTGCATCATACCAACTTTAAGTACAGGCAAGGACCTCTGTTCTTCCCTCTACTCCTGCACACATCTCTCCAGGAAGACAGACAAACATTTCTCCACCTGCAGAGTCAGGACACAGACAACTCCTTTCCCACAGCATGGGCACTAAAAGCTGAGCATACCATACACTCCCTCCACTCCACCCTCAAAAGTCAGAACTGGGTAAGACAATGCAGGGCTAACTCTCTAGGGAAAGGCTTTCCTGTTGGTTTTTGTTTGTTTGTTTGTTTTGTTTTGTTTTGTTTTTTTAAAAGCAAAGGTGGAAAGTTATCTAAAAACAAAACTGACAGTAGATCATCAAGATGATGGCAAAGGAATTTTTAAAAATACTACTGCTGATAATAATAAAACTCAAGAGTAATATGTCATTTGGCACTGGGGCAAATTCTAACTTGCTGCTAAGTTTCAAGCTCAAAATGACAATGTATTTTCATGAGGTAATGGGGAAAAGTCACAAAGTTACACTTGCAAAATGTATTAGCATAAAGCTAAATGTTAAGACATCTTACAGATGATATACTGATATCCTGTCTTCCTGCCACTAACCAACCTCCAAGGCCGGATCCAGGTACTGCAGACCAAGCTCCCAGCCCACCCAAAGATCTTGGAACTCAGTCCTCAAATCTGCACTCGACAACAGTCTGAAAGGCAGTGACACGTCAGTTTTTGTTTTTTGGTTGAGACAGTTTCTCTGTGTAGCCCTGGCTATCCTGGAACTCACTCTGTAGACCAGACTGGCCTCTCCGAACTCAGAAATCCACCTGCCTCTGCCTCCCAAGTGCTGGGATTAAAGGCGTGTCCCACCACGCCCAGCGACACATCAGTATTGTCTAGGAAGATTTATCAAAGTACAAGATGAATCTGTGGTTAAGGATGCTTACAAGCCTGATGACCTGAGTTTGATCTCTAGGACCCATGAGAGAAGGAAAGGACAGACTTGCAAAAGCTGCCTCTAACATCCAAGTGTGTGCACTGCAGTACATGTGCACTTACACATCTGCACGTGAGAGCTCACATATACATAATAAATTAAAATTTTTTAAAAATTATAGTCTCAACTCCACCACAAATTTCCAAAGATGAAGTTCAACATCCATGGTCTTAAAGTATCTCAAATGATTCTCATGCATGTTAATCTATCATAATGACAGCATATCATAATGACTGATGTTTAGGGCCGGATGGTGGCAAGGGATGGAGAGGGTAAGCAGGTGGGTTTACAATATTCTGTGCATTGCAGGTTTAACAGTAAGTAGCTTTGACCTCCACCCTCTACAGCACACCAGAGGTACGATAAGCCAAAAAGAATGCTTCCTGAGGGGAAAAATAGTTGGAATACCCTCACCTAGTATAAAGTACTTGCCTAGCACGAGTAAGACTATAGGTTCAATTCCCAGTACCACAGCAACAAGAAAAAATCATTTTACTGATTATTTTTGAAGGAGGGAGAGCTGTTTCATTGTTTCTTTGAGACAGGGTCTCATTACATGGCCCAAAATTACCTTGAACTCCAGCTCTTCCTGCCTCTGCCTCCCAAGTGCTCACAGGTGTGTTCTACTATGCCTAGCTTCATTTCTTTGGGTACTATGGATAGAGGTCAGAGCCTCATGCATCTTGATCAAGTAAGTGCCTTACAGAGCCAGACCTCCCAATCCAAGGCAATCTTTGTAGCAAAGAAATGCTTCAAGGGGCTAGAGAGATGGCTCAGTGGTTAAGGACACTGACTGCTTTTTTTTTAAAGACTTATTTATTTATTTATTTATTATATGTGTACACTATAGCTGTCTTCAGACACTCCAAGAAGAGGGCATCAGATTTTTGTTACGGATGGTTGTGAGCCGCCATGTGGTTGCTGGGATTTGAACTCAGGACCTTTAGAAGAGCAGTTGGCACTCTTAACCGCTGAGCCATTTCACCAGCCCCACTGACTGCTTTTTGAGAGTTCTTGAGTTCAATTCCCAGCAACCACACAGTAGCTCACAACCATTTGTAACAGGATCCAATGCCCTCTTCTAGAATGTCTGAAGACAGTTACAGTGTACTCATATACATAAAATAAATTCTTTAAAAGAAAGAAAGAGGGCTGGAGAGATGGCTCAGTGGGTAAGAGCACCCGACTGCTCTTCCAAAGGTCCGAAGTTCAAATCCCAGCAACCACATGGTGGCTTACAACCATCCGTAATGAGATCTGACTCCCTCTTCTGGAGTATCTGAGGATAGCTACAGTGTACTTACATGTAATAAATAAATAAATCTTAAAAAAAAAAAAAAAGAGTACTGACTGCTCTTCCAAAGTCCTGAGTTCAAATCCCAGCAACCACATGGTGGCTCACAACCATCTGTAATGGGATCTGACGGCCTCTCTGGTGTGTCTGAAGACAGCTACAGTGTACTAATAAATAAATAAATAAATCTGAAAGAAAGGAAGGAAGGAAGGAAGGAAGGAAGGAAGGAAGGAAGGAAGCAAGCAAGCAGGCAGGCTTGAGAGATGGTTCGGCAGTTAAAAGCACTGGCTGATTGCTCTTCCCGAGGTTCTGAGTTTAATTCCCAGCTACCACATAGTGGCTCACAACCATCTGTAATGGGATCTGATGCCCTCTTCTGGTGTGTCTCAATACAACTACAGTGTGCTCATATAAATGAAATAAAATTTAAAAACAAAAACAAAAAGAAATGCTTAAATTACCCTTGTCTATACACATTATATTCAAGTATTCTGTTCCACATAAACATGTACATATCATGGGTTCGTGAAACAGAAAGGAAAGTCAATTGACATCGAGATAGAACATATATATAACTGCAAGTCAAGAGGTCTGATCAATATTCTTGGTACATTCTGCCAGGCGTGGTAATCCCAGCACTCGGGAGGCAGAGGCAGGCAGATTTCTGAGTTTGAGGCCAGCCTGGTCTACAGAGTTCGTTCCAGAACAGCCAAGGATATACAGAGAAACCCTGTCTGGAAAAACAAAACAAAACAAAACAAAAAAAAACAAAACAAAACAAAATGTGCTCCATTCTAAGGAAAAGCAGCTCCTCAGCCTCCAGTGCAGCTGAGCTCTCGCCACCCAGGCCAGGCCAGGCTCCTGCCCTCTTTAGAAAGTAAACTTGGTGCTGAGTTTTAGTTGAACAGATATCTGAAAGGACTTCTTTATCATTTATTCTTCTGAAATGTAGTAAAATGAAAAACTATAGATCAACACACACGGGTAACATCTAAGATTTCAACTATCTCAACTACTAAGTTAATCATAAAAAAATCCAAGTTGATTATCAACCCTAACAAATACTGTTTTAAGGAAGAAATGCTTACTTGTCATAACCCACTTTTCTAGAGGAACTGCTAAAAGGCATCTTAAAGTAGCTAAGGAAACCCCACTTAAAGTCTTAACTTCAGTGCTATGCATTTTTTGCCCAACTATAGACTACTTCTTAAGTACTCAATTAATGCAAACTAGCAAGCCTTGTTTTTGTAGCAGATTGGTTTTTGTGCAGTTGGGCAGGGGGTGCTTTACTTTATACAAAAGCTAAAGTCGGTTAAAGCAATCAGTATACTCAAGTCTACTTGAGATGTATTCCATTAAAATACGCTTCCTCAGTGCATAAAGCAATCTAAGCAATTATCACCAAGAGTTGTCCTCTTTTCATGTACCATGGAGAAAGCAGAGAGCAGACATTTAAAAAGCTGAATTTAAGGATAACTGGATGAGTGAAAGACACTAGGGTCCCTGGCCAGACACAGTGAAGTGAGGGATAGGTCCCAAAGCACCCAGGAACAACAGCCACTCCCCAAGCTACAAGCTGAGCACATCCTTTCCGAAGTGGTTGGGACTACAACATCAGATTCAGATTCTGAAGGCTGGCAGCCTTTACCAGTTTAAGTTCCCTAATAGAAACTGCTACACAATCTAAGTTTCATACTCAAAAGCTGTCAGGTTTCAGAGCATTCAGAAATTAGGCATATTTAACCTGTACCTTTGCTGAAGCTCTCAAGACTGCAGCTTTTCAATTGCAATAACAACCAGGAAAATCTAAGAAATCCTCATATTATGATTTGGGGCAACTACACAGAAGCAGTGCCTAGAAGCAGCAGAGGAGGGGTGCTGTTTAAGATCCTGAAGGTGTTTTCTATGCATAAGTACTGGTTTAGACAAAACGCTTTCAAGTGATTTAATAGATTTTCAACATCTCATGGAAAAATTAAAATAACTTCCAGTAATTTTTTTTAGCCCAGCTGATCCTTAAACACATGGCTTTCCTAATTGTACCTAAACACTTAAAAGTTAATTTTGAACTAGGTGTGGTGGTACACACCTCTATTCATAATGCTTGTCAGGTAGAGGCAGCAAGATCAAGAATTTGAGGCAGCCTTAGCTGAAAAGGAAAGTCAAGAACATTCTAAACTACTATCATCTCAAAAAATAACTAAATAATGAGTCCGGTGCAGTGGTGCATGACTTTATTAATCCCATTATTAAAGGCAGAAGCAGTAAAGATCTTCCCACCACATAGTGAGACCCTGCCTCAAAAACAAACAAAATCATCAAGATCAAGTTGAATTTGAGAGGTATGGTCACCACTGAGCTGATTCTATTCACAAAGCACGATTCTAGCTGCTTTGTGCTAACATATTTACATATATACTCAGTTACAGTCTAATATGAACATGTTAGATAAAATTGGGACCTAACATGAGATAAACTTATGAAACAAACTTATTTTCATGGGTTACAGGGGCAGCAAAGAGGACTAATTCGCCCAAGGTCACAGGACTAGAAAGTGACAAAGGAAGATGTAATTTTCAGGTGGCCCATAAGAAAGCTCAAACACCACTGGCAACAGGGATCTTGCACCTTGCAATTTCAAGGAACATTTTAGTGGAAGGAGATCTTAAGTTCCTTTCTTACGGGCTGTGTCAACTGCAACATGACCTTGAGGGCAAAAACCAAAGTAAACTTGACTTAAGAAAATGAAACAGTATCCATATTAACAAGTGCTCTGATGCAAGGAAACCTTCTAAGTGTCCCCTCCCCCAAGCCAAAGCAAAACATAAACAAAGCTCTGGCCCATTCTAAAGAGACCACAGCAGGTAGGCGGCAAATGACAGTAGGACATGCGGTGGAGAAGTACAGACACAGAGCTACCGAGACCACTCATTCTGTCCCACCTACAACTTCAAGTCCAAGTTCTAATGAAAGACAACGGGACTGGGGAGAAAAAGACCTCCAAGTTAACAGTGAGCCGAGCTTTAAAAGCGAGGTGCTTGAAGCCACAAGAAGGGTAACTCCTCACTTCAGCTCCAAAACACCAGGGAATCTCCAATGCCCGCGTCTGTATAAAAGAGAGACTCAACGGCGGAGGATGAAGATTCACTGCGATGGCCCCGAGAGACTCGGAACTGGTTTTTGTGTGTTCCGATGACTCTGCTAATGCCCAGAAACCCACACAACTTGTTTCTCAGAGGACAAGAGTCCAACAAAAGCCTTCGCGAAGCTCTCCAGCGAGTTGACAAGCTCCAGGAGATCCCGAGAAGTCGCTGTGAAGGCCCGGGCGCGGGAGCCGGGGAGCTCGCCCAGGACCCCCGACTTGGCTCGGGGCGCGCCTCGCCTCGCCTGGGCTCCCGCCGAGCCAAGCCCAGAGTCACCTCGGCGTCCAAAGTTCGCAGTCGGCTCGGCTGACTGCCAACGCTCGGCCCGGCTGACAGGAGCGGGCGGCCCGGTCCTGGCCAGGACTGGACGCCGCCTCCCGGGCCGCCGAAGCTGCCGATTCCGGGGGGGAGGGGAAAGGGGCCGGGACGCTCCCTCCCCACGCCGCCGGGACCGGACCACCGCCACGATCGGTCGGCCGCTTGCCCGCGCGACCCGCACACTCCGCGCCACCGCCCCCTCCCCTGAGTTACCTGGAGGCGCCCAAGACCCGCAGTTAGTCGCGCTCAGGCGGGAAAAAGGTTCACCGACACCATCAGCGAAGCGCCCAAAATGGCGGACGTATCAAGCAGGCCTTGAGTTACCCCCGCCCTCCCTCCGGCCGCCCCGCAGCCAATCACAGGATAGACCCCGCCCCTTCACACGGATCATTGGCTTGTCTCTCCCGCCCCCCACAACCTATTGGACCGCCCAGCGGTTCCCTCGACTCCACTTCGATTGGCTTTGAGGTCTTGTCAGTCAAACGCGAGAGGCGCATTCTTTTTCCCATGGTCTTGACGGATCCGGAACCTCTAGACCCCGGAGTCTGAGAAACAAGTCAGAAATTGGGAGAAGCTTAGGCTGGGTCCCTCTGCCCCGTAGCAACAGCGGGGCCTCGCGTGACAGACGCTTGGGACCACCAATCCGCATAGTCAATGTAGTTTAAAACAAATGAACCAAACCAATCCCGGCTGTGTAGCTCCGGATGCGAAGAAGCCAATGGGGTAACACAATGACAGCAGGCGGTGGGGTAACGGCCGCGGGGGACGAGGGGGGGGGGAAAACCGGTGATGACGTGAGTCACAATACAACCTGCGACGGAAGTTAATTATAGCTGGGGAATTAGCTCAAATGGTAGAGCGCTCGCTTAGCATGTGAGAGGTAGCGGGATCGATGCCCGCATTCTCCATAGCATAGTTTTATCGAAGACCTTCAATTAAATTACTTCAGACAAAGTAGAGTGGCATCCCTGAAAATGGGGTCAAAATGTAAGGTTTCTTAATACAAAGGAAACCAGGCTGTATCTTTTGTCACAGAGAAGAATTTTACACATGAATTTCTTCCAACTGCTAGTGTCCTATACGTATAGTACTACACATTTACCTTGCCCCAGAACTGGGGTCCTGGACATCAGGGTCCCTACTCTCAAGTCTTGCACTTAACCACTGTCATGGCTAATCCTGGTTTTTAATTCTCCTGGGGCTGTCTAAAAAGGTGAAACTGAGCTGACCACAAGCATTCTCTACCTCCTGGCTGGTTGTGATGTGATGTGATGTGATGTGACGGGCAGACTCCCACACCTGCTCCCTTGACTTCCCTGCCATATTGGCCTCGACCTGTGAGACAAAATGAACCTTTTCTCCCTAAAGTTGCTGTTGTCAGAATATTTTATCACAGCAACAGGAAAAGATACCAAGGTGCTCCCCTTGGGTCCCTATGAATAATCTGCCTGGTTCAGTGTGGACAGGACCATAAGTTCAGGCACGCTGCAGCTGGCCACCATAGTCAACAAAGTCTCTGAGTCTTGGAAGTCTTTCATGAAGCAGGCCTTCCCATGCCATCTGGAAAGCAAGTGACCAAGGTGATCAAGCTAAGGGACAGACTCTTTTGGGAAAGTAGTAAGTCATAGGACAGGACAGAGCTCTAAATCCCTGGGGTGTTGGTAGCAGGGAGGGGAAGGGTGTTACAGAGACCCCAGGGTGGGGCCTTGGAGCTTCAAAGGCAGGACGAGCCCAGCTATGATGGGAGACTGGATAGCAGAGGTAGCTGAGTCACACAGACCTTGAGTGGCAATGCTCACACCTCAGACAGGGAGCAGTTGCCTGCATATCTCTTCCAGTAGGTCCAGCAGTCCCAGGCCCAGGCTTCACTGAAGCTCAGAGAGCACAGAGCTTATCTCCTGAGTGTCTCCTCTAGGCCACCTCTAGGCATCTATCCCCTGGGAAAATGACAGAGCCTAGCCCTTGGACTGGAGGAGACAGGACCTGCCTTGTTGGACACTCAGTGCTTTCTCCGGGTTCCCAGTCTCTGAACCCCCCCCCACCCCTGTTCTTTACACGGGGTCCAGCATGCTTGAGTCCTCCACCTCACTCATTCTGGCTCTGAATTCCACTACCAGGATAACAAGAGAGGGCTGTGCAGTTATGCAAACCCACCCTGGCCTCCAGTCCACCTTCCAAGAGAGCTGTTCCTGGAAGCAGATTCCAGAAAGAGTTCATTGCTAGTAGATCCACATCATAGTCCCCATTGTACACACTAGCTAACTACGGACCAGAGCATTCTGTCACCAGAGGCCATATAGGGGTTGGGTGACCTTGGCCAGGTGACCTAACCTTTCTGACTCTCCAGTTCTCAGAAGTACAAGTGATAACAACTATCAGCCAGGGTCAAGCACACCACTCCAGGCACTTAAGAGAGGCAATAAATGTTAACTCTGGAACGCAGAGGCTAGAAGGCTTGCCTGAGGCCACAGAAGTAGTAACAAACATTGTTAAAACTGAGGCCTATTGATAAAGAGTTAAGGTAGCAGAAAGTTCAGGGCAGGGCAGCAGTTAAAGGCTGGACCCTGGCAGGAAGGACCAGCTGGGGGTGAGAGGGGACAGCTTGGAGTGGGAGTGGGCCTGCCTTCTGTGCTATCTGTGAAGACAAAGCCCAACTGCCTCACTGAACCAAACCAGCCCCCTCCCACCATCTGGGTGAGTCATACAGTGGTCCACCAAACCACCATCCCTTCATTCATTTGTAGTGAAGACACCTGCTGGCATCTGCTTTGCCTTTTTTCTCCCAGACTCAGGTGGGTTCCAGGGACATACATATTACAACTAAGAGATAACCTGTCACCTCACTAAGACCAGGGTAGTTAGCCCATAAGTTGTCAAATATGGTGTACTCATTCCTAACCTAGCCAGGCACGTTGAAGTCAGGGAGAGCTTGCTAGGGAAGGAGGTGCCTGAGCCTGAAGCCCCACTTGCCTGTCCCATAGAGCCATGGAGTCAGAAGAATGACCAACTTGGCAAGCTTTGCATGTGACACAGATTGAGCTCTGTGTCTTAAACCTTGCAGGTTTGATGGGTCTCCTCTCCCTCTCTCTCTTCCTCTCCCTCTTTCTTTCTCTTCACCTCTCCCACCCTCTTTCAATCTCCCTCCCTCTCTCCCTTGCTCTTGCTCCCTTTCTCCCCCCTTCTTTGTTCTTCCTCTCTACCTCTTCCTCCCTCTACCTCTCTACCTCTCCCTTTCTCCCTCCCTCCTTTCCTCTTTCTCTCTCTGCCCCATTCTCCTCCCACCACTTCCCTCTAGAGTGTAACAGTTCAGTTTTCAGTCTATTTTGAAGAGCACACACATTTAAGATTTTGTTTTAAGCCCAATCAGCAGAGTGGAGAGAGAACACCTTTAAGTTCCTTAAACTTGGGGAGCAAAATAGTAGCTGCCTCAATTGACTTCATTGTAATGTAAAAGAAAGCAAACAAGCAAACCCTCTGACTTCCCCAAAGGGCATTTGGACATCTCCCATCATATACTGCAACAGAAAGAGGAGCTCTGCATAAAAACTGTAAAGTAGGTAAATTCAACCTGAGATAGCAGGGCGTGGTGGCGCACGCCTTTAATCCCAGCACTTGGGAGGCAGAGGCAGGTGAATTTCTGAGTTCAAGGCCAGCCTGGTCTACAGAGTGAGTTCCAGGACAGCCAGGGCTACACAGAGAAACCCTGTCTCGAAAAACAAAAACAAAACAAAAAAAAGTTCAACCTGAGAAAGGATGCCCCAGTGCCTTTCGTTCTTCTCTCTTCTCTTCCAAACTCTGCTGACACAGATGCAGGGAATGAAAAGGGGCCATTACAGCCCTGGCAGAGGACAAGGCCCAGAAGGGCAGGGCTGGCACACAGGTTGTTGCTGGGTCAGGTTAAGAGCTCCTGAGGTTCATGAGGAGGAACCAGAGTCTCCTAGGAGACCCAAGCAGTCACCCACTTGGCCTTTGTCTTAGTCAGGGTTTCTATTACTGTACAAACATCATGACCAAGAAGCAAGTTGGGGAGGAAAGGGTTTATTCAGCTTACACTTCCATACTGCTGTTCATCACCAAGGAAGTCAGGACTGGAACTCAAGCAGGTCAGGAAACAGGAGCTGATGCAGAGGCCATGGAGGGATGTTCTTTACTGGCTTGCTTCCCCTGGCTTGCTCAGCCTGCTCTCTTATAGAACTAAGACTATCAGCCCAGAGATGGTCTCACCCACAAGGGGCCTTTCCCCTTGATCACTAATTGAGAAAATGCCTTACAGTTGGATCTCATGGAGGCATTTCCTCAACTGAAGCTCCTTTCTCTGTGATAACTCCAGCTGTGTCAAGTTGACACAAAACCATCCAGTGCAGCCTTGAAGTTCACTCTCTTTCCCTGCTGGTTTTTACAGGTTTACAGTGTGAGAGCTGGCAAGGATCTGGACTTCCCTAAAAGGATGGCTGATAGCTGCCCAGTCTGTGAAACAGGGACCCACCAGGCATGCTGACCACTCTATGGTGATCAAGCTCCTGGAAAAGGAAGTGAAGAAGACACTTGGGGAGGGGGGGGGAGGGACAGACAGACAGACAGACCGTGGCTTGAGATCCACCACAGATCACCAGCAAGAAGCCAGAGAGGTCCTGGAGGGTGGGACCCCAGCCCTGATCTTTTGAAAGAAGCTAAATGTAACCTGAGCCCCAGCAAACTTCCAGTCATGTGGACTATTCACTCAAGATGGACACTGCCTCCGTAGCTCAGGGTGGCTATAGATGTAGACCAAGGGCTGTGGACACAGGACAGACAGTATGAAAGATCCTGACAGACAGAATGTAAAAGGTCACAGAAGCCCTGAAATTGGCAAAATAGATTTCATTGTTAGTAGAAGTAGCTTCACTGATTTAGAAAAATAGAAGTGCACAATGCTTTGGCCGTTCCTTGAACCCGTGTGTCTGCCAATGTTCTGACCGTTCCTTGAACCCAGGTGTGTGCCCACTGCTGCACCTCACTGCCAGGTGTTTGTGATATTGGTTGCTGGGATAGTCAGAAAATCTCCCCAGCAACCACAGCCGGGGCCAGTCTGGAGTTACTGCACCTTCATTAAACTCTTTCCTTGTTTCCCTCCCATACCCATTTCTTGAGAAATCAATCATTTTACATTGTTTAGATCTGGAAATCCCCTATTCCTCCCTCCTCCCCCCCCCCCCCCGCCCCGAGGGCCTATAAAAACTGGGACCTCTTTCCCCTCGGGGTCAACTCCTCTACACCTGTGTGGGATATGAGTCGTCCCCAGAGTTCTGGCTTTCCCCAATAAAGCCTCATGTGGTTTGCATCAAGCTTGGTCTCTCATGAGTTCTTGGGGGTCCGCTATTATCCCGAGGCTTGAGCAAGGGACTCCTCTCGGGGTCTTTCATTGGGGGCTCATCCGGGATTGGCACCTGAAGACCCACTTGGAGGTGAGGTTTCTTGTCTAAAAATATTTTGTGAGCCAGCAAGGTTCAGTGCTGAAATTTGCAGCTGCAGAGACCCGTACCTCGGTGTGAGGCATGGAGTGTGAACAGCAGACGTGCTGGAATCACCGGCTGTGCAGCTCTGGGGTACGCCCCGAGCGAGGGGAAGGACTCCAGGAGTCCATCTGGGGTGGGGAGTGAAGAGTCAGTAGTCTTCCTAGATTGGAGGATTTTCGCACTTCCCTGACCTTTTGCATTTCTGAGTTGGTTTTGTGTGTCCATTTGTCAGTATGTGTGTGGTTTTTGTGTCTGTTTCATGTTTTCTGTGATATTGGACAATAAGACAGACTGTAATGACCCCCCTCCCCAAGTTTGACTTTAGACCACTGGACTGAAGTTAGATCAAGGGGCCATAATCTTTCAGTAGAAATTAAGAAGGGACCTTGGCAGACTTTTTGCGCCTCCGAGTGGCTGGCTTTTGATGTAGAGTGGCCACCAGAGGGGACTTTTGACTTGGCTCTTATCTTTGAAGTTAAAGCCATTGTTTTTCAGAGTGGACCTGGGTCCCACTCGGATCAACAGCCTTACCTCATCCAGAATTCACCGCCATAAATCAAACCATGGATTCCCTGCAGAGCCCAGAGTCCCCCAGCAGATGGAGCTCCTGCCACCACTTCTGCTTTTCCTTTGCTGTAGGCGACCTGCCCGTGGACCCACAATCTCTGCAGACCCTACCATGCCTCCTTTTCCGAGAATCCGGCCAGCCTGACTGCTGGAGTCTCTTATGTTTTCTCATCAACCCACTTGAGATGATTGTCAGCAGCTCCTACAGGTTCTATTTACCACTGTAGAAAAAGAGCATATTCTCCTGGAGGCTCAGAAAAATGTTCCTGGAGTGAATGGAGACCCAAACAACCTACCCAATGAGATTAACGCTGGGTTCCCTCTAGACCGGCCAGATTGGAACTACAACACTGCTCAAGGTAGGGAGAGGTTGGCAGTTTACCACCGGGCTCTGGTCTAAAGGGAGCAGCGAGACGCCCCACCAATTTGGCTAAGGTAAGAGAGGTGATGCAGGGCCCTACTGAGCCCCTATCTGTTTTTCTGGAAAGATTGATGGAAGCTTATAGATGCTATATTCCTTTTGACCCAACCACTGAGAGTCAACAAGCCAAGGTTGCTATGGCTTTTATAGGGCAGTCAACATCAGATATTAAGAGGAAGTTACAGAGACTAGAAGGATTACATGCCATGGTTTACAAGATTTAGTCAAGGAGACAGAAAAGGTGTATCACAAGAGAGAGATGAAGAAAGAAAGAATAAAAGGGATGGAAGATAGGAGAGGAATGTAAGCAGGATTTTGGCTGCAAGTAGTAGAGGAGCATAAAGGAAGGAACAGGCCTGAGAATAGACAGGGTACCTGGGCAACAGGGAACCTAGACTTGGAGGAAGAAGACCCATCCAGAAGACTTTAGAGAAGGATCAATGTGCCGATTGCAAAGAGAAAGGACTGTGACTCAAATACTGGCACTGGCTACTCCAAGACAGGTGAGAGAATTCTTGGGCACCGCTGGGTTCTGCAGACTTTGGATACCTGGGTTTGCAACACTGGCTGCCCCCTTGTACCTCCTGACCAAAGAAAGTGGAGAATTCCGATGGTCATCAGAACATCAGAGAGTCTTTGAAATATTAGAGGCCCTGTTGACTGCACCAGCCTTGGCTTTGCCAGATCTAAATAAACCCTTCATCCTCTATGTTGATGAGAGGGCGGGGGTGGCCAGAGGAGTTCTTACTCAGGCTCTAGGGCCATAGAAGAATCCCATGACACATTTGTCTAAGAAGCTGGACCCAGTGGCCAGCGGATAGCCCATATGTTTAAAGGCCATTGCTGCAGTAGCCTTACTCGTTAAAGATGCCGACAAATTAACTTTGGGAGAGCAAATAACTGTGGTAGCCCCCCACTCTCTTAAAAGCATTATCTGCCAGCCCCCAGACCAATGGATGACAAATGCCTGGTTGACCCACTACCAGAGTCTGTTGCTGACTGAACGGGACATGTTTGCTCCTCCTGCTATCCTCAACTCTGCTACCTTCCTGCCTGAAACGGACGACTCCTCGCCCGTTTACTGCTGTGTGGACATCCTTGTGGAAGAAATTGGGATCCGAAGTGATCTATGCAACCAGCTGTGGCCAGGTGTTCCAAACTGGTACACAGATGGAAGCAGCTTCCCAGTAGAAGTTTTTATACGTACCTTTTCAAGATGGGTGGAGGCCTCCTCAACGAAAAAAGGAAACTGCCAATGTTGTGGTTAAGAAAATCCTAGAAGAAATTTTTCCACGGAATACCTAAGGTAATAGGGTCTGACAACAGACCTGCCTTTGTTGCCCAGGTAAGTCAGGGACTGGCCATCCAACTGGGGATTAATTGCATTTTACATTGTGTTTATAGACCCCAGAGTTCAGGATAGGTAGAAAGGGTAAATAGAACTCTAAAAGAGACCTTGACTAAATTGACCTTAGAGACCGGCGGCAATGACTGGACAGTGCTCCTTCCCTTTGCCTTGTTCCACATCAGGAACACACTGGGAAAATCTAAGACTCAGGAAGGACAGGAAAGTTACAAGGCATAAAAGTAAACAAAATTCACAAGCCTCAGGAAGGTCCCTCTCAAAAGCTATACGAGCTTAATAATGGCTGCTGAGAAGAGATGCTCCAATCTGCAGTTACCTCCAAGTTGAGATCCAGAGATGCAGTATCAGGGAGTTGTGGCCCATGCTGAATTGGGCTTCTCAGTGATATAGTTGCTTTTGAATCACCCCCAGTCCTTTGAGTTATCTATTAAGCTCAATGGTTCACTTAGGCCTGCCCATTACCTCTGAGCTTTAGTAGGTCACAACCTTTGTCTTATCAAGGATCATCCCTGCTGGGGACAGTCTCCCCTGGCATTGTTTCACAGAACCCTTAGGAGAACCACCAGTGACAAGTGTCAATCAGATCCATTCACAATTGCATCTGTTTATAGAGGACCCATAGATAGGCCTTTACCCCAGTCTAAGCTAAGATTGCCAGGTCTGACCATCATCCTGGGGGGCTCCTGATAAATCTCAGCCAGGACAGCAACTCTTGTATGTTCTAGTGAAGCAGTGCCTGCAGTCCCTAGTCCTCTCTCCTACAGACCTTCCTTCCTTTAGCCACTTTTACCTTGCTCTGCATTTCCAGCCCCCTTGGAATAGATCAAGAATTCCATTTCAGAACTCCATTGGCAGGCCAGAACCTCTAGATTTCCTTTCAGTTCTCAGGTGTTGTCACACCCAAAACTGAGTGTGGTCATTCTGACTTCTCTCCAATGCCACATTTTCCATCAAGCTTGAAGCTGATGTGACAGGACATTGTCTACCCCCTTCAACTGTCAGTCACCCACTCTCCTCAATCTATGACACAACTTACTTCATCACCTGTCAGACAGGAGACCCCTGCCCAGGACAGAGACCAGGATTCCATACTGCCCAGATGAACGTGTAGACAGACCTCAGGTTCTGCTCACTAGATGCTTCCAGGAACAAAAGGCACTGTCTATGACATGACCAGAGCAACTACAGTCTGGCAGAGTCAAATTCATAGCTCCATCCAATGGGGTCTAAATAGGTGGGATGGTCAGAGGGCTACCTTGGCCTCTGGCCCTTATGATTGACACCAGGATGAGCCAGAATGCCAACACAGCTTATAGCCCAGGAACACAACATGCAGTGCAAAATGGGAAACCACCTGAGCCTTTGAGCAGCATGTGAACGATGCTCTGTACAGGTCAGTTCACAGCCTCTGTCTGCCTAAGGGGGCTTGATAGAAGGACAGCCATGCCCAGGAACATGCTCACCCGGTGGCGGCCATCCAGTGGGGTGAAATCCGTTCTTTGGGAACAGGCTCAATACTCAAATATTCACGAGGCACAAAGGAATGGCAGGTATGTTTTAAAAAATTAAGTTTATAAATATTTTCTCCACTGTACAAAGTTTTCCCAGCCCTGCCCACCCCTTCACCGCTCACATTTCTCACTTGTTAAAAATCCCAATTATATTTATTTTTTAAATCATAAAATATATTTTTCCTTTGTTCATATTTAAAAATATTTACAGGGAGGCAGCAGGGCCGGGTGGACGGCCGAGGTCAGGACGAGTCCGTGCAGGGGGACGGTGGGGGCGGGAAGAGGTGGCAGTAACTCCTCTCAGTGCCTGGTGAGGGTGGGCAGCTGTCCTCTGCAGATAGGTACTGGCTGTGGGGGGTGGGCGGGGGGGGGTAGGGGTCTGAGTCCGAATTCAAGTCCAGGTAGTATTTGCTGCTCTTCCAGCGACTGGTGCTGTAGTCACTGTCACACACATCTGTGCTGCACGGTGTTGTTGGGGGTGCCATACCTCGAATGACGTAGGGCCTAGAAGGAACACAGAAGAAGTTCACATGTGTGCCTAGCCACCTGTGTACAAGGCTGCTCCTTGAGCCGGGTGTGGTGGCGCACGCCTTTAATCCCAGCACTCGGGAGGCAGAGGCAGGCGGATTTCTGAGTTCGAGGCCAGCCTGGTCTACAAAGTGAGTTCCAAGACAGACAGCCAGAGGAGCTATAAAGAGAAACCCTGTCTCGAAAAACCAAAAAAAAAAAAAAAAAAAAAAAAAAAAAAAAAGAAAGATTTCCTAAAGGCATACTGTGGTGGTGGATAAAGACTTTTGACACAGAGCAGGGGCCCCTGCACCCCTCTAAGACAAACCGACCAATAGACTTACTGGTTCTCTGGTGTGAATTTTTGATGGCATACCATTGGGGTCTTATGAAAAAGAGTAAGCTATTTGCATCACCCCAGTATTAGGAATGCTCACAGCACCACTCTCACTCAGGAGAACCGGTCTGAGAACCCCAATATAGGTAACTTGTGGGTTGGAGTCTGGCTGAGCGCTTTTGGGGTTTCCAGCTCAGATAGGCCACTGTCTTAACAAAGGAGCAAAAATCACCCTTTAGCTGGAGAAATGGCTCAGTGGTTAGAAACATGTATAGTTCTTACAAAGGACCAGAATTTGATTCCCAAAACTCACATCAGGTAGCTCACAATTGTGTGTAACTCCAGCTCCAGGGAATGCCTCTGGCCTCTTCTCAGGCACACACACACAATTGAAAAATCATCGTAATGGAGGTTACATTAGTCAGGTTTTGACCAGGGCCATGGCTGAGCTGAGACACAGCAGAGCCTAAGCACTCGTTTCCATGCAGTGAGACAGCACTGGAGGGAGGGGGAGCGAATCCTTTCCTAGATTCCTTCAAGGCCGGCCGTGCTCCAGGTGTCTCAAGCAATGGAGAAGCCCATTATGTATGTATTCACTTGTATAAAACCAGCTCTGAGCTCACACTCAGCCACACCCCACAAACCCAGCAAGGAGAGGCAAACAGCATAGACAGAGCCCATGGGACACACATGGAGGAAGGCGGAGACAAGGCCCTTCTCACTAGTAGGGAAGGCGAGGACAAGCTCCTACCTGTATGGTCTAGCGGTGGCCGGGATGCCTGAAGAATAAAACACGTCCACGTTGTAGAGAGAGGGGTCTGTGGCCGGGGACGGGGGTGGGTTCAGGATCTGAGGAGAGGGAGGGAGACGGGTTACTCCAAGCGTCTCCTGGCTGAATCATTTACTCAGCTTGCCAGCCTGGGGTCTGGAGCTCTATTCTCTGCCTGTGGTCCCCAGAACCCTTCCAGAGCTAGTGAAACTTAGGAAGCAGAGGGGTGGCATCAGCCATCTTCCCCAAAGGTGCTGATCAGAGGCATGGAGACCAAAGTGCTTTCAACCAGATGTCCTCGGCCCTCTCAGCATTACTGTGCTGGCCAGTAGGGGGCAGTGTCAGCAAGAGCACTCCCATTAGCCCTGAGCCCAGCAGCAGTAGGTCTCTCTGCAGAGGCTGTGTGCCTCTCTCTCTGCTTCCCTCAGATACCTCCCACTGGCTGCACTTGACTTTCACTCCTGTATCTCCTGCCATTCCCTGTGACCTGGCTCCTACTCAAGATGCCCCAAGTCCCTGCTGGAGCTTTAACCAATACAGAGGTTGGAGAAGGAGGTAGAGGTGGTGGCTCACCCCTTTTTCAAGAAGCTGTGCACATTGCCACTCACCACTGACTGTGATGGGAAGACAACAAACTGGACTGTGAGATGTGCTTTGCTGGGGGCTTGGTGACAGACCCCTCTAAGTATGTCTCTGATCAGATCCTGAGTGCCAGGACCTAGTCAACGGATCAATGGTAGATGAAACATGGTCTGAAAGCATTTGAAGTGGCAAAAAGGAGGACAGAGCCTACTTGGAAGTAGGTTCCTGAGGAAGACCTAGCCTCAGCTCCTTTCTGTGCCCCTTTCTCTCCAGTCTGAACTCATGAAGCGGTTCTGCCCTCCACCCCGTCTCCTACCACCATGTTGTTTGGTTCAAAAAACTCTAGGCTGAAACCTTTGAATCCCTGAACCCATGAGCCAAAATAAACCACTCCCCCCTACCCCCCCATCCCGCTTTAAATTGTTTGTGTTGGGTATTTCCTCACAGTGACACGTTTTGTTTTGTTTTGTTTTCCGAGACAGAGTTTCTCTGTGCAGTCCTGGCTATCCTGGAACTCACTCTGTAGACCAGGCTAGCCTCAAAGTGACACGTATTTTGTTGTTGTTGTTGTTGTTGTTTTGTTTTTTTTTCAAGACAGGGTTTCTCTGTATAGCCCTGGCTGTCCTGGAACTCACTTTGTAGACCAGGCTGGCCTCGAACTCAGAAATCTCCCTGCCTCTGCCTCCCAAGTGCTGGGATTAAAGGCGTGTACCACCACCGCCTGGCTGTGACACGTATTTTAATTTTAATTTTTTATTTTTTTGGTTTTTTCGAGACAGGGTTTCTCTGTGTAGTCCTGGCTGTCCTGGAACTCACTCTGTAGACCAGGCTGGCCTCGAACTCAGAAATCCGCCTGCCTCTGCCTCCCAAGTGCTTAATCCTACGCTAGACTAGTTGTGTTTTGACAGCAGCAGTCTTGCAAGTGTGGCCCTCTGCTGGCATGAAGGGGAACTGTCCCCTCTAGCAAAAGAGGTCAAAATGACAAACCAAGACACCCAGATAGGTACCAAGGTTGAGGTACTAAGATTGGGACAGCTCCCAGTGACCCCACCTGTGACAAGGAAAAAACAGGCATCTCATCTACACCCACTGAGGAATAAGCCAGGCTGTGGTCACCACACACACTTCCTAGGGATGCGCTAACATGTAATGTCTGAGCACAGGGGCTGGATAAGCATTGCTACCATCAAATGCCAGGCTCTGAGAAGGCTCTTCAGGAGCAACTGCTTTACTTCACTTGGTCCTATTTACTTCTCTGTCTGTGTGTTTGTTTCTTTATCTGAGGCAATGTCTCACCATGTAGCCCTGCCTTGGCCGGGTATTCACTATGTAAACCAAGCTAAACTCCAACTCACTGTGTAAAATAGGCTAGCCTGGAAATCATTATGCAGAACAGATTGGCACTGAACTCAGCCTCCCAAGGTGCACACAGATTTGCTAAATTTTATTTTATGTTTAGTTTACTTATTTATTTATTTTTCCGAGACAGGGTTTCTCTATATAGTCCTGGTTGTCCTGGAACTCACTCTGTAGACCAGGCTGGCCTCGAACTCAGAAATTCGCCTGCCTCTACCTCTCAAGTGCATCACCACACCCAGCTTAAATTTTATTCTTTTTTTTTTTTTTTTTAAGATTTATTTATTTATTGTAAGTACACTGTAGCTGTCCTCAGACACTCCAGAAGAGGGAGTCAGATCTCGTTACGGATGGTTGTGAGCCACCATGTGGTTGCTGGGATTTGAACTCCTGACCTTCGGAAGAGCAGTCAGATGCTCTTACCCACTGAGCCATCTCACCAGCCCCTTAAATTTTATTCTTAAAACAGGCTCTAACCATTTATCCCAGGCTGGCTCATACGAATGGCAATCCTCAGAGTCAGCCACTCAAGTGCTGGGAGTAGAGGCATGAGCCACAGTGCTCAGGTAAACTATCCTGGCAACTAGCCTCAATATGCTATTCTCAATATGTGTGGTACTAGGGACTGAATCTGGAGCTAGAGTCATGAGAGGCAAGCGCTCTACCACTGAGCTAGAGTGCCAACCTGCACGTGTGTAAGCTGTTAAAATCCACATTTGCAGGATCCTGTCTAGGTCCTGCTTATGCTACTAGACTGCATGTATGTGGCTTTTTACCATGTGAGAACCTGGGGTGGGAGATATTATCCCCTGGGGTTGAGCATAAATTCACAATGACCTAAAACTGAAGTTTAAAAATAAAAAATAAGAAAAGCCACTTCCTTCTTAGAGAAAATTAAGTTCATACCTTATAAACCCATAAATTCTGACTCCAAGCTTACATAAAGAGTCTCCCATGAAAGCCAGGAGTGGCGGTGCATACTTGTAATCTCAGGTATTAGGGAGACTGTGGCAGAAAGATGAGTTCAAGGCCATGGTGGAACAGATCCTATCTCAAAATACAATAATAATGCCCAGAGAACTCACAGGTATACATAGCTCCTAGAGTCCCATTTGACTTAGTTAGCATCTGTATTCCGTGCTCTTTGAATACTGCACTCTGAGCACACTACACTAGCTGCTTCTGAAGAGCTGACTCTGTGGTTTCCTGGGGATCCCACTTCGATGTGCAGGTCTGCAGACCTGTGACTATGCTCAGTGCACTGAGTGCAGGGCTTTAACTTACGAGAGGTAGTTCTGAGCTGCTCTGCCAGCCGAGATAGCTATGTGACTACAAAAACAGTGAGGTGTTCTAAACTCCAGATGTCGCTGGAACTTTCAGAAGACTCAGCTCCTGTCCTGTCACCTCAGATAACACTGTCCTCAGCCACATCCACCCAGGATAAGGGGAGGAGTGATAAGGAAATGACAGCACACAAACAAGGGCTACCCCAAGGGGCAAGGGGAGGCTCCCTAGGGAGCCCCTGGAAGAAGCTCAAGGGGCTGTCCTTGCCTTTGTGTAAGCTGCAAGGCCTGGTCGAGGCAAGGTGCCTACAGAACATGCAGTCAAGCACTGAGGTCTCCAAGGACACCCACTATTGTAGCCCCCACTGTGGCTTTGCCCTCTAGGGTGTGTTACCTAGGTCTGAAAATGCTAATATCTGTCTTGACTCTTTCTTAAAAAAATTACATCAATGTGTTGGTTGGGGGCCAGCGCACATGCCATAGTGTGTGGGGAGGGTGGAGGGCAGCCGGAGAGAACTGGTTTCCTCCTTCTAGCGCGTGGCTCCCAGGAACTGAACTCAGGCTGGCAGTTGTTGTCAAGCCCCTTGCCCTGATAAACCATCCCATTAGCCCTATCTTCACTGTTACATTCATATAACCTACTGCAGGGTATTGTTAGAATTATTCAGGCTTATTATTAGTCACAAACTTCTTCCTGCATCTGATATATAAATGACATGACCACAGGTCTGTGTGCACAGGGAAAAGCCAGCATGTTGATGTCTGGCACTATCTATATTTTTGAGCCCCTTCGGCCTTAGCTGTCCTAGAACTTGTTATGTAGTCTATACTAGCCTTGAACTCATAGAAATCCTCCTGCCTCTGCCTCTCAAGGGCTAAAATTAAAAGTGTGTGCGCCCTGACACCAGGTTGTTATTTTGGGTTTTGAGATATAAAGACATGTCTCTCAGGCTGTCCTCCAGCTCCTTGTGTAAACAAGGATGACCTTGGATTCCACATCCTTCTACCTCCATCTCTATACCCACTATCCTGTGTAGGGGATAGAACACAGACCTTGGAACATGCACCCTAAGAACTGAGCCACATCCCCTTCTGTATCTGTGTTTTGTCGACCATCTCAATAGCCACAGGTCACCCTCTCCTACACAGAAAACAATAGCACGAGTGAGAAGTGGGGGGCATCACTCAGCACCCTTCTCTGGGGTGAGAAGTGGGGGGCATCACTCAGCACCCTTCTCTGGGGTGCTGGAAGAATCACTAGCTTAGAAAGCCTTCCACCCAGGAAGTCCCTGGAGCCAGCACTGAGGGGAGAGTCTCCCACTGCCATCCATTCGCCTGCCTGCTTCACTCACCGGCGGATATAGTGTGGCCTTTGTGCTGGACGAGCTGCTGGATGAGGCCCCAGTGACGTGATTCCGGTCATAGAGGGGCACACTGCCGCGCCCCCCCACCAGGCTCATGGAGCTCATCACGGACTTGCTGCACGGGATGCCTGTGGGAATGGACAGGCCATGTCAGAATGAGCAAATGCCCAGCCTCGGTCCCAACACCCACAAAACTCCTACTCGGGCAGTCATGTATCACCTCCTGCAGATCTGGATTTCTGGCGATACCAGGGCAAGCTATCCAAGTCTCTAGAAAGCACTCAGACTCAGAGAAATTCTCAGGAAGGCTGAGTGGAGAACATACCACACAAACAGAGGCCAGGCATCCTAAGAATCCTGGGAGAGTGATGCTGTCGCAGCCCCTGACAAGTTCTGCCTTCTACCCCTACAAAGCTGCAGAGGCTTGGGCAGTCTTCAGGTGGCCTCAGAGGAAACAGCTACTTTCACCCTCAAGAGGCATGGAAATGGGCACACCCTGCTGCTGACAGGGTTTGAAGCAAAAAGTGTCACCCCTGGAAGACCGTGTTTCTGTGGGTGACCCTCCAGGTTCTTCCCAGGCAACTCAACCAAACCCCCTCCATCACAGAGTAAATGCTTCAGGCTCCTCACCTGGGAAGGGACCGTGCTGTGAGCCACCTGGGGCTATGAAGTTGAGAGGCACATGAGGGGCTCCACCAACATACTCGTGGGGAAAGGGCCCACTGGCCCCTGTGTAGCGCTGGCACATCACACGCTGGCAGACAAAGTAGACCCCGCCCATGACGAAGAGGGAGAGGATGATACCAATGACGGGCCCAATGGCACTGCTGTGGGCTGGGATGTCATCAGAGGGTGGCTTGTTGATTTCTGTTGGGTAGGGATAGATCGCTCACATTAATCCCTAGGGGGAGGACCTCCCACGGGAAACATGCTGTGACCCTAGAAGGGCTACCTTTGCCCAAACCCCAGCAGCTGCAGGAGTAGCAGGTAAGCTGGGGACATGGGTTTGGCTCACTCTGGGACCACTGCCGCTGTTCCTGGGCCTGCCAGGGGGCTCCCTCACCTGTCTTCTCTGCCTGGCCAACCCTGCTTCCTTTCCAGTGACCCTGAGCCATGCTCTCATGGCATTGCCCACAGTGCACTGGGCGGAGGTTGGCAACAAGTATTCCCTAGCCTGTGTCATGGTGGAAGAGAGCTGGGATGGGTGGTCTGGAATTAGGTGTGAGCAGCTGGGTGCCAGTCTACAGGGGTCTATTGGGGGCAGAGCCCTTATATCAAGGCCACCAGAACGAGAAGGACACATCCCTGATTCAGCTGGCAAAAGTATGTTCACTTTGGGAACCAACAGTCCCACAGACATCAGCTCCATTCCTTCCACAACCTGAAGGAGTTGGAAAAAAAAACCTTCTGCCTCAGAGGACAGGGCCTGAGTGTGGGGAGTGTCAGCAAGCACACCAGGCCTATGGCAGCCCATGTGCTGACCTCACCAGATGAGGCCCCTGCCTAGCAAAAGACAGAGGACATCAGCAACCCTAACTCCTCCATCTGAGCCCAAAGTGTCTAACCTGAGATGGTGTCTGAGTCCGTGGGGAAACTGCCCTCTCCCATATGCCCTCCTCTCCAGAGCTGAGGGCTAAGCCCTGGTTCCCCATGCAGTGGATAGAGTAGCCACAGGCAGCAAAGCATTACATCTCTCTGAATTCCAATTCCTTCCTGTCTCCACTGACAGCCTCTAGCAAGCTTTCTCTGACTGCCCCAACCACCCATCATCCACAGTAACACCTGCACTCCTGGGTATCAATGTTATCCAAGGGATATTTACGGCATATTTATAAGTGTGCATGTATGTACAATATATACACTTCATTTTTCTTGAGGCACATGCAATCTCAGGTCTCCTCTGCTATAGAGCAGATTGTACCAAGGAGGGTCCCAGTAGCAAAAGTGTGGCTGCTACTCAGGTCTGAGGCCAACAGCTCACGGGGAGGCAGACTCCCAAGCAGGCCAACCTCTCTATGTCTGGCTTTGCCAGCACTCCACCCCATTAGGAAACTCCACAGCTCAGTCTCTGCTTTCTAGCTGTTGCCTCTCTCTGATGGTTTGTGTCAACTTGACACAATTTAGAATCACTTGTTAGACAGTCTAGATCAGGTTGGCCTGTGGGTACATGGGAACCTGAGTTTTGGCCCTAAATTTATAAGAGAAGAGAAAGAGAGCTTATGAGTAGGCATGCATGCATCCCTCCCTCCCTCCCTCCCTCCGTCCCTCCCTCCCCCCAACTATGGATGTGACCAGCAGCTTCCAGTTTCTGCCTGGATCTCCCCACAATGATGGACTGTAACCTAGAAGTGAACCCAAATAAACCCCTTCTCCCCACGTTGCTTGTGTCAGGGCATTTCATTCCACCAACAGAAAGAAACTAAAGAAGGCCACTCACTAAATGAGCCTCCTAGGTGCCTCAGGTTCCACAGCTCCACCCAATCTCCACACCAGACCCTGCCCCCTCAAGGAGCTGCCTGAAACCACTCACCACACATGAGCTCATCAGACCCATCAGCACAGTCGGGGAAGGAGTCACACTGTTGCTTGATGAGGACACACTGGCCGCTGGTGCACCGGAACTGATTGGGCAGACAGACAGCTGTGGGGAGAAAGGGGCGGTGCTCAGAGGAGCCAGAGAGCAGCAGTTTTGCCTGGCTCCAACCGAAAAGGTCTGATTCCAAATACAGACCCAGTAGCAGGAATACTTTCTAGGACCCAGCTAGAAAAGATCATGGAAAATCCAGTCTCCTTAAAATGATCCCTGAAGCTCTGTTCAATGCCAAAGGGCACAGAGACCTTGATGCCCAGCCTGTGCCCAGGAGGCATGCAGCCTGAGTCAGAGACAGCACAGAGCAGTAGCCTCAGCTCCAGGATCAAGCAGGATTTCCAGGAAGGTGGAGTCGGCAACAACGCCATTTCCTCAGTGCAGGCTGGGTCAGTGGAGCCCAGAACTCCATGGAAGTAGGTGCTGCATTTGTAGAGACCAAGGTTATCTCCTCTAACACCTGGGAGAGAGTGGGCAAACAAATCTGCAGACTGCGGCCCTCTGAGGAAGCATCTGGGGACTTAACATCCTCTCACAACCATCCATCTGGACCCTCTCCTGACATGCTCCAGGTGCTGACCTGGGAACAGGAGACAAGGGCACTCTGTCCTTCCTAGAAGTGGAGGGCCAGCACCTGCTGTCAGTGGTGAAGAGGGTGAGCAGGTGAGTGGGATGAGGGAGGATTTCTAAACTGATCACATATGATACTCTGAGACCAGAAGCAGACATTGCTGGCTCTGTAACCAACCACCCAGCTCTCGTCTAGCCTGAGAGTGGCCCACATGTACAGGAACCACTGGGCCTGGCACAGACAATGTACCTTTATTTACAGACATTGGCAGCAAACTGGTTTGGGCACATGTGCCGTTATCGTGGCTTCCACCAGATCCCTCAGAGCACTGGTGAGCTGCAAAGCAATCATCATGGCTTCACAGAGAAACCTGCCAAGGCCACTCCAGGCCTTGTCCCCTGCAGAACGTGGGGTCATGCTGAATGGGGATGCAGGAAAGTGGCAGCCAGCATCTGAGTCATTGAAAGCATAACCCAGCAGCTTCGGGCAGAGACAGCAAGAATGCCACAGGAGCAGCTCAGTGCCAGCCTGGGTCTATGGTGCTGAAAACATGTGGCCTGTGACAGAGTTCAGTGTGGATCAGGCACTAGAGCGACACACACAGCAAACGCTAAGAGAGGTTCAGGGAGGGCTGGAGACATGTCAGCACTTAGGAGACAAGGGCTACTCTTCCAGAGGACCTGGGCTCAGTTCCCAGCACCCACATGGCGCCTTACAAGCATCTGTAACTCAGGCTCCAGGCAATCCAACACCCTTTTCTGGCCTCTGCCAGCACCAGGCATGCACGTGCTACACATACACACATTCAGGCAAAACACCCATACACATAAAATGGAAATTTTAAAAAATGTTAATTAAAGGCTGGCCAGCGAGATGGCTTAATGCGGCAGTTCTCAAACTGTGGGTCTCACAGCCTCTTGGGGGAGAGGGTGTCAAAAGACCCTCTGGCAGGGTCACACGTAGGGCATCTTGCATATCAGATGATTCATAACAGCAACAAAATTACAGTTATGTACTAGCAACAAAATACATGTTATGGTTTGGAGTCACCACAACATGAGGAACTGTATTAAGGGTCACAGCACCAGGAAGGTTGAGAACCACTGACTTAGTGGATAAAGATGCCTTGGGGGCTGGAAAGATGCCTCAGCAGTTAAGAGCATTGACAGCTCTACCAAAGGTCCTGAGTTCAAATCCCAGCGACCACATGGTGGCTCACAACCATCTGTAATGAGATCAGATGCCCTCTTCTGGAGTGTCTGAAGACAGCTACAGTGTGCTTATATATAATAAACAAGTCTTTAAAAAAAGATGTCTTGAGAGTATAAGTGCAGGCTGGTGAGATGGCTCAGTGGGTAAGAGCACCAGACTGCTCTTCTGAAGGTCCAGAGTTCAAATCCCAACAACCACATGGTGGCTCACAACCATCCATAATGAGATCTGACGCCCTCTTCTGGGGTGTCTGAAGACAACTACAGTGTACTTACATATACTAAATAAATAAATCTTTAAAAAAAAAAGAGTATAACTGCATGTGTGCATGTGTGTGTATGTGTGTGTGTGTGCACGCAAAGCAATCATCATGGCTTCACAGAGAAACCTGCCAAGGCCACACAGAATCACACACATACACACACACAGAGTCACAGACACACACAGAGTTACACACACAGAGCGTCACACACACACAGTCACACACACACACATAGAGTCACACGCACACACAGAGTCACACACCATACACACAGAGTCACACACACACACACACAGACACACAGAGTCACACACACACACAGAATCACAGAGCCACACACACAGAATCACACACACATACACACAGAGTCACATACACACACAAACACACAGAGTCACACACACACACAGAGACACACACACACACAGAGTCACACACACACACACAGTCACACACACACACACAGTCACATACACACACAGAGTCACAGAGCCACACACACAGAATCACACACACATACACACAGAGTCACATACACACACACAGAGTCACACACACACACACACACAGAATCACACACACAGAGTCACACACACATACACACAGTCACACACCACACACACACACAGAATCACACACACAGAGTCACACACACATACAGAATCACACATACACAGAGTCACACACACACAGAGTCTTACACACACACACACACATACACAGTCACACACACAGAGTCACACACAATCTCAAGATAAGGGTGAGGGCCAGGTGGTGGTGATGCACCATTAATCTCAGCACTCAGGAGGCAGAGGCAGAGGCAGACAGAATTCAAGGCTAGCCTGGTCTATTGTTTCAGGACAGCCAGGGCTATATGGAGAAACCCTTGTCTCAGGGGGAAAAAAATCCAAAAAACAGAAAGAGAGAGAGAGAGAGGGAGGGAGGGAGGGAGGGTAAGAATGTAGCTAGGTTGATAAGCACAGAGTGCTTGCATAGCATTTAGGAGCCTTGGGTTTGATCCTCTACATATCACACTGATAATATATACCTATAATCCTAGCATGTAGGAAGTAGAAAAAGAATAAGTTCAAGACTATAGATACATAGCAAACTCAAGGTTAGCCCAGGCTATATAAAGCCCTATCTCAAAAGCGGGGGGACGGGGACGGGGACGGGGAACGGGGACGGGGACAGGACGACGGGACACACGTGGTCAGTCAGAGTGGTCCCAGGTGGCCAGCATTATCCCACAGATGGCACAATGCAGTGAGTGTGGCACTGCCTTTGAAGATGACACTGTACCGGGTGTGAGCCCTGAAAGCAACTGACTAATGGATTTATCTTACATTTCTGCAGAAGTCACTACCAAATGTGGAAATGTGAGTCTCAGCCTGTCTTTAAGTCAACTGCCCGAAGAATAGATGGGGTCATGCAGGAGCATTCCTTCAGGCTGTGCCTAAAACTTACTTCATTTGTTCCCACCAAGACGGCCTGCCAATTTAGCTGTTTTCTAGCACCCTTACCTGTGGAAGGCAAA
Organism: Mus musculus; assembly: GCF_000001635.26. NCBI lineage: Eukaryota > Metazoa > Chordata > Mammalia > Rodentia > Muridae > Mus > Mus musculus. Next base: position 3,597,155 of record NC_000085.6, read on the forward strand.
ATGGAGCCCCGTGTTTGATGTATAGGAAGGAAGGACAAATGGCTTTAATGGGACCTGGGAGGGAGATGGCAGCCAGGGTAGGGCCTCACCATCGCAGTTAGCTTCATCAGAGCGATCCTGGCAGTCGGCCTCACCGTCGCAGCGTAACCGCAGGTCCACACACTGGCCTCGAGCGCAGGGGAACTGAGAGGCGGAGCACACTGGGCAGCCTTCTTCATCACTCTGGTCAGCACACTCAGGGAAGCCGTCACAGCGCCAGGCTCCGGGGATGCAGTCGATCTCACCAGTGGTACATGCAAACTGATCAGGGGAGCAGGTAGGAGGCTCTAGGGGAGGGAAGGAGACCACAGTCATGCAGGCTCCACCCAGCGAGCCACGCAAAGGCATCGCTGCGCTTCCACTGACTTTGTGTCAGCAGTGCCCTGGGGACTGTCTCCTGCTCATGTGATACCTTCAGCCCCAGCACAGATAAAGGCAGGGATGAAAAAGTTGCTTTCAAACTTCCCTGGATGAGCTTGAGCTTCTGATCCTCCTGCTTCCACCTCCTTAGGAAAGGGATTACATGTTTGTACCACCATTCCTGGTTAACACAGTGCGAAGGACTGAACCCAGGGCCTTGTGCATGTGCTCTACCAACCAAGCTACAGCCTCAATATCTCTCTTATTTTCTCCTCTCTCTCTCTCTCTCTCTCTCTCTCTCTCTCTCTCTCTCTCTCTGTGTGTGTGTGTGTGTGTGTGTGTGTGTGTTGTATATGCACATGTATGTGGAGGTACATACACCTATGCAGACATGGAGAGCATCTTTCTCCATCACTTTCCACTTTAATGCTTTGAAAAAGGGCCTCTCCCTGAACCTGGAGCTTGCCGGCAGTCAGCAAGCCTCAGTGACGCCCTGTTTCTCCCCATAGCACTAGGGTTACAGGTGCTCCAAGAGCCACACCTGCCTGTGATGTGGCTAATGGAGGTTTGAATTCAGGTCTTCATGTTTGCAATTAAGTGTTCTTACCCATTGAGCCCCTCCATGTCTCTTTTCTTAGGTAAGGAACATGGACTGACTGTGAACTTTGAATTAAGTAGCAATCATGACATTCACCATATTCAGGATGGAAAACCCGAGATGTTCCTAAGCATCTCAAAGCCTCCATCTCCTCCGCTGTACACCCAGGTTCCACTGCATGAGTGACAGGCCTGTGGGGCAGGAACAGGTGTGTGGCTAGGCCAAGCCATACAGAGGGAGTGGGGGGCTGTATTGTTGAAGCACTGAAGCACTTTAGGCCCTGGCCTGCCTTCCCACTTGCCTGATGTGTCACAGGGCTTCCATCTAAGGGCCTAAGCAAGCCCTTCATCCTGTGACCAGACAAGTAGCCATGGAAGATTGCAAAGTGTCTGCATTGAAAATACACATCTCACAGGCTGTGAGCAGAGACCTCAAACTGAGGATAAAGGCAGATGCCCTGTAGTCACAGCATTTGGGAAATGGAAAAGGATCTGCAGTTCAAGGTTGATTTTAACTACATCAGAAACCCAAGGCCAACCTGGACTGCAAGAGACACTGTCTCAAAGACCAAACAAATAAAACAAAACAACACAAACAAACCAAAAGGAGGGACTTCCAAATCTCACGGTAGGCTAAGCACATGCTCCTAAGTGGAGAGCCAGGCCTGGATCAGTGGGGGCCACTCCATAGTCCCCGCTCTAGGCAGGAGGCTCAGGCATCCACGGGAGCCACACAGACAGCAGCTTCAGACCACAAGTCTGTTTAAGCTACTAGATGTGAAAGGGAATGGACAGACAGCAAATGCCCTCTCTGTTCTTGGCCAAACTGTAAGGTTTGAAGTATCAGACCAGTCTCCCAGGAGCAGGTCTAGCCATTAGAGAACAATGCTCAGTTGCTCAGTGAAAGTCCAAAGTATACGGGGGAAGTCACGAGCAAGGATGAAGCCTGATGCTGGTGAGAACTCTTCCCAGGCTGCCCAGCACACAATAGAGAGGAAGCCCCGAAGGAGGCACGCTTAATCACGGTAGCATTGAAGACTGTCACTTTTATGGCCATTCCCCACAAGTGCTCTGTTACTTAAAGGAAAGCCAGCCTGCCAGGTAGATGGTCTCAGTCTCTACAGGGGGAAGCAGTGGCTCACAAAAGGCATGTGTCCAGCTGAAAGGCACTCATCTTAGAAGTCAGAGTCCAGGGTTTGAACCTAGGTCTTCCTTGCCTGTTTCTGGATGACACCCCACCATCACAACCATGCAGCACCAGGGGAAAAGGATATAGGGAGGGGGTAGGAGAAAGGTCAGAAGCAGAAATCTGTTATTAGGGGACTGGAGACCTAAAGAGCTCTGGCTGCTCTTGCAGAAGACCAGAGTTCAGTTCCCAGCACCCATCTGACAACTCATAACTGCTTGTAACTCTGGTTCCAAGGGGATGTACTACCCTTCTTCTGGCCTCTGTGGACAATGTAAACTGCATAGACATGAATGTAGGCAAATATTTACACAGACAATATAAAAAAAATCTTTGTTTAAATCTGTTGTAAATCCAACAACCCTGTCCGTAACTGATAATGGACTAAGCAATCAGGAAAGAGAAAAGGCGGCTGATCTGTACTAGCAATCAACCGAATCTAATAAACTTTTCTAGACTATTACACCTGACATAGCAGAACCCCCAGTCTCCTCAAGACCACTGAAATATCTACTGAGTCCCAAACACACGAGGCCGTAGAGCACATAACAATGTATGTAAAGAACAGAGATGCCACAAGGGTAGCACTCAGACCACAGCAGAATTAAAGAGGAAATCAGAACAGAGACAGCTGGGACACTCCTAAGTATCTAGAGATCAAATACTTCTAGGCAAGTGTACTCACCACTGAGCCAACCTGCACTTCACAACACACTGCTAAATAGCACTTGGGCTGAAGAAGTTGTCTCTCAAATTTTTTCTAAATATTTCATCGACTGGGAACGGGATCAGTACATGTCACACAAGTGTGAGGACCTGAGTTCAATCCCCAGCACACAACGTAAAAAGCCAGGTGTGATGACGCATGCTCGTAACCCCAGTTCTGGGGCAGCAGAAACAAGAGGATCTTTGGGGTCACCGGACAGATAGCACAGCCTGATTGGCAAGCTCCAATTCCCAGTGAGAAACCTTGTCTAAAAAAGCAAAGTGAGGAATAACAGCCACGATTAACCCCTAGTTTACACAGCACATAGACGCACACGCGTGCATGCACACACACACACATCTGAACTATCCAAAAACTAAGATACAACGTATTAAAATCTGTGAGATGCAGGAAAAGCAGTTTTTTGGGAGAAAACCATAGCACTAGATGTGTGTGTATGTATGTATGAGTGTTTTTTTTTAAAAAAAGGTGGGAGAGAGAGAGAGAGAGAGAGAGAGAGAGAGAGAAGCCATAAGTAAAGAAATGGCATGCTTTGGAGATTCGACACAGTTTTCGGGCATGCAAGGCAGTGATATGGCTCCCTACTCAAAGTCCCAAGGTCTCACTCACCACCACAAGTCAGCAGGTTCTGCAGGAGCACCAGGTGGACAGGGCACGAGCAGCGCGGTGTTCCATCACCCTTGGCGATACAGATGTGGGAGCAGCCGCCATTGTCTCGGGCACAAGGATGGGCTGCTGCAGGGACACAGCAAGATGGAGTTGGGTCAGCCTCTACCTTCCTCCTCAGAGCTCAACGTGTGTAGAAGGCAAAGGCCAGATTCCTATAGAAGACCATCTCATTTGGTCCCAGCTCCCAGCCCAGTCAATCAATACTGACATGGAATCTGATGTAAAGACCGAGTCTGGCAGCAGCGCTGTACCTGTACAGCAGCTGTGCCACCGGCACAAGATCAACCCAACCACCATTCCAGCATGAAGAGGGAAGGTACTCAGAGACATCATGCCTAGCTGGGAGGGAAGCTCTGGACAGCTGATGGTCCCTGTGGGGCTAGGGAGGAGTCAGACTGCTGTAAGGGTGTGGCAGCATGGAGGGGCAGCCACAGGTCTGAACCCTGGAAAAGCACAGTATACCCCCAGGACATCGGAGCAGCTGACAAGAAAGGCTGTCCATTTGGACACATGCTCCCCAATGGCTTTGCACCTAGGGGAGCGGATGCAAGGTCCTTTCTTCTTTTGGTAATTGAAACTCAGAGACTTGCACTTCCCAGGAGAGGTACTTGCCACTGGGGCACTACTGAGAAGCAGCAGAACTTTAAGGAGTAGGACCTAACTGGAGGTGTAGCTCAAGGGTAGAGTACTTATCCAGCAAGCAGAGACCTAAATTCACTCTGAGGACTGCAAAAACAAAACAAAACAAAACAAAACAGCAGGAGCCTAGTGGAGAGCTTTTGGGTCATGGGGGTGGGGGTGGGGAGGTGTCTTTGCAGGAGACAGTGGGATTCCACCTCTCTCCTTTGTGCTTGGGTTTCTGCCAGTGAAGCATGTAGCCTTCTTCATCATACAATCACTGCCATGATGTGTACTGCCTCCCCTCCCCCAGCTCAGAGAATTCCAGCACTCATGAGAACTGTCAAGAATTCCAGGCTAGCCGGGCAGTGGTGGCGCACGCCTTTAATCCCAGCCCTCAGGAGGCAGAGGCAGGTGGATTTCTGAGTTCGAGGCCAGCCTGGTCTACAGAGTAAATTCCAGGACAGCCAGCGCTACACAAAGAAACCCTGTCTCGAAAAACCAAAAAAAAAAAAAAAAAAAAAAACAATTCCAGGGCTACCTAGAAACTATGTCTCAAAGGCAAACTGACAAATAGATGATAAATATAGACAAGTGACAGAGATGGATGGATGGACGGATGGACAGAATGATATTGGTAGAAGTGTGGGTAGGTGGGTAGGTAGAAGACAGAACTTTTTTAAAAAGCATGTTTGGGTACTTCTCTATATCAGCAAACAAACTGATCGAAGAGGCAGACATCTGGACATGCACTGGCCTTCGGTGCTGAGCCCATGAGCTCCTCAGGCACACTGCTCTTGCACCAGCAGCCCATCTGATGCCAGTAGGGCTGATTCACCTTCCCCCAGGAGACCCCACCACAAACACTGTCCCCTCTCACGTACAGAACTCCTCCAGGCTGACTTCCTCCACGGCATGGATGCCTGTCAGGTGGGTGACACGGCCCTGAACCCTAGTCCGCTTGTCCCCAGTGGTCTTCTCCACGCGCTCGATCATCTGCTGCTGGCGGTCGATCCAGTAGAGGTGCCTGCCCAGCACTGTCAGACCTACTGGCTGTACGATGTTGGCATCTTCCAGGGTCAGGCGGTTGGCCCCTGTGGTTAGCATAAAGGCTCCATGAGTGGCAGCCAAGTGAAGGGCCAGACCCACTGTGCTCAGGAGAATGCATATTTAAAGAAGGGGCCATGCGAGTCTGGGGCATTTCTATACTCTCCAGGGCTGGGAGCTGGGACAGATACCATATAAGCAGGCTGCTCGCACTAGGGCAGGCCTAGGGTTCAGGATCATACCATCTAACTGCACCATGATCACTGGCCTCTGTAAGCATGGTGCTTTCTCTCCTCACTCATTGTGTGTGTGTGTGTGTGTGTGTGTGTGTGTGCCCATGCCCGCCCAGTATTTATGTGGATGTATTTATCTACATAAGTGTGCATACATATGAAGGCCAGAAGTCTCAATCTTATCATTTAAGGTGTGTATGTATATATGTATGTAGTATGAATGAATGAATGAATGAATGAATGAATGAATGAATAAAAGACAGACAGGACCTCTCTGTGTAGCCTTGGCTGTCCTGGAATTCCTTTGTAAACCAGGCTGGCCTGAAACTCACAGAGATTCACCTGCCTCTGCCTCCCAAATACTCAGATTAAAGCATGGATCACTACACCTGACCTTTAAATATTTACTTTATGTGATTGGGTATTTTGTTCATATGTATGTTTGTATACCATATACCTACAGTGCCTAAGGAGCCCAGAAAAGGGCACTGGATCCCCTGGAACTGGAGTTACAGATGGTTGTGAGCTGCCATGTGGGTACTGGGAACTAAACTGAGGCCCTCTGCAAGAGGAGCCAGTGCTCTTAACCACTGAGCCATCTCTCCAGCACCCTTAGTTTTTATTTTTATTACTTCTATTCATGGGGGAGGAGGGTCATGCCACAGCACACTTGCAGAAGACAACTTGCTAGAGGAGTAAGTTCTCATCTTCCACCATGTGGGTCTTAGGGATCAAACTCCTGTCTTCAGACTTGGTGGCAAGGGCCTTTACCCACTGAGTCATCTGGCTGGTTCTCCACCTTACTTTTTGAAACAGGATCTCTTACTGAAAATGGAGTGCACAGATTTGGCTAGATTGGCTGGCCAGAGAGCCTCAGGGATCCTCCAGACTCTGCCTTCCTAACACTGGGATTGCAGTCATGGGCCACAGTCCTCAGCTGGGACTGCAGGCATGTGCCACAGTCCTCTGTTGGGACTGCAGGCATGGGCCACAGTCCTTGGCTGGGACTGCAGGCATGGGCCATAGACCTTGGCTGTTTATAAGGGTGCTGGGGATCAGAATTCAGATCCTTCTATTGCATAGGAAGCTCTTTACCAACTGAGCCACCTCCCCAATCACACAGCTTTTACTAGAAGAAAAGGCACTAGGATCCGTAGTCCAGGGGCTCACAGCCAGGCCCCCATGGTATTTGGATTACATATGAATACAGAGCTGCCAGGCTCACAGCACAATGCCAGGCTCACAGCAAGCCGAGCAAGATTTTAACTGCTACCCCTATTGGTAGTAAGGAAGGCTGGGAGCGCACGGTAGGGTCACCCCCAACAGTTGCAGACTGAGGACTCAGTGGCTGGAGACATCCAGGGTGCATACCAGAGAGGTCACAGCTTTCGATTCGCTTTAGGTCGGCATCCACCCAGAAGAGCTTGCCCAGAGCATTGTCCACCACAAGGGCCACGGGACGGATGAGGCCTGTGGTGAAGAGGACCTCCCGCTCTGTGCCATCCAGGGAGGCTCGCTCGATCTTGGCAGCATGGTCCTGCATGTTGGTAAAGTACATGTACCTGCGGAAGCACAGCACATGGGAGATGCAGGGAAGAAGTGGGCGGGCGCTGTGAGCTCCCACCTCATCCGCAGGCCCAGCCCAGCCCCTGACCTCACAGGTCCTCCAGGCTGCCGGGTTATACCTCATGGTGGGGGGAATAGTGTCCCTGAAATTCATGCCACCCTGGAACTTAGGGTATGAGCCTCTTTGGAAATGGGGTCTTGGAAAATATTAGGATTGAGCTACAATCCTTGTGTGTGAGGGTAGCCCTGAATCCAGTGAAAACTGCTGAAAAGAGAAGGCCATGAAGCAAAGAGAAGCAACTGGTCAGAGGGAAAACCTGAAGTGGCAAGACACTAAGTGTCTGAGACAGTATATGGATCAACATTGTAGCCACAGAACATTTGTTCCCACCTCCTCAGAGGGTGTTCACACAGCTCCTGAGCAGCGCCCTCCAGCAGCTAGGCTCTACTTAGCTATCTATGGGCTGAAAGACTGACATCACCGTCACCATCACAGAAAGGGACACCAAGCCTCTGAAGGCCGCATCACCTGCCCACCATCACTGCGGTAGCGAAGTGCAGGAGTCAGGATTTGAACACTGGCACATCAGGCTCTGATCATTATCGGGAACCCTATAGACAACACCCTGCCAATCTAACACCTGCTTTACATGTCTACCCCACAGGACTTAAAGGCCAGTGAGCTCCTGCCTGAGCCTCTATGCAAGTTCAGCTTTGTTCTTGAGCTTCGTGGGCACCTGTCCAAGGGTCTCTCACTAACAAGGCACTACAAGGACCAGCACACAAGGGCGCTGGGGGATCCCAGGAAGGACGCGCTTTGAGTTGTGTCTGGGGCAGAATCCTGCAGCCACAAAGATCAAGCTGAACAGACTGGTACAAGGCCCATGCAGCAGGGTTGACATCCCCAGGGTCCCCAAACCACCACCTAGACGTCACCTTCAGCTTGTGCAGCTGGGGGTCCTGGGTACCACATTGGGAACACTGGCTAGCCCCCACGAGGCCAGCACTACAGGTACACGGGGGCCAGCGAATGAATACATGGGCTGAGCAGGTTGCAGCCCTCACCCGTCCCTCCCTAGGGCCACCTACCCTCGCTCAGCATTGACAGCAATGGCCCTTGGCTTGTCACGGTCCCCTCGAAGCACCACTCCCATGGCATCCCCATCCAGCCGGTGGACATTGATAGTGTTGGTGGCCTCACAGGTCCAGAACAGTGTCCGGCTGTAGATGTCAATGCTGAGGTCGTGTGGCTGTCTGTCTGGGCTCAGGCTTTGGCTGGGAGAGGTCAGCATGGAGGGCTGTGAGAGAAGCAAACCAAGCTAGCACCACACTGCCATGCGCCATGAACACCCAGGGAGAGCAGAAGGTCAAGTCAGCCTCAAGGTTAAGATTTCAACACATGTGAGGCATTACTTGCAGACCCGGCTCTTTTAAAAACAAGTTTATTTATTTGGTTGGTTTTATGCATATGTGTGTACGCACACCTTTCACGACACCGTGTGAAGTTCAGAGGACAAATGGTGAGAGCTGGTTCTCTCCTTGCACCACATGGGTCCCAGGATTTGAAACCAGGCCATCCATCAGGCATGATTTCAAACACCTTTACCCACTGAGTCATCACGATGGCCCTCAACTTAGATCTTAGTGATATGCCCATTTACGAATACACAGAACAAACTAGAAAGAGCCCCAACAGGACACCAGACTCTAGGTCCCATGATGGAATCCACCAGAGGACACTGGCAGGCTGTCAACTAGATAGACATGAGACCTGAAGCCCAACCTCTCTCCCTTCATTTCCACTGTTTAGGACTCAGGCTCTTGGCTTTCGATGTTCAAACCTTGTTCTTTTAATTCAGTGGCCAGGAGAGTAGGAATGGAGAGCAGAGGGATACCTCTCTTCTTATGCACGGAGAGGGGACCCAGGCTGCAGAGCCAGGCAAGGGGCATAGGGCAGGTGTGAGGCTCTTGGGTCAAAGGGTGGAGCAAGGCAAGGATGTACAGCGAGTGATGGGTAGGCAAATGCAGCTAAGGGGTATCTGGGGCAGGCAAGGAGAAGTGGGAAGGACTGGGTGGTGCAGGAAAGTGTCTGAGGCAGACAAGGGGAGGGGAGGGTCTGAAAGTCACAGGACTTATGATTTGTACCATGGCGCTTTCTTACACAAAAGCTACAGTCATCCATAGTACTCAAGGTGACTGTCTGGGAGGTGACAGCCTGGAACCACTTGCCCAGCGTGGAGTTGAAGAACCAGCCACTATCTTCACCACTAACAGAGGAAGAAGGGGAGGAAGGAGAGGAGGAAGAAGATGGAAAGGAAGAGGAAGAAGAGAAAAAGGAAGAGGATGAACAGGAAGAAGAATATGAAGGGGAGTCGAACCTACCACTAACAGAAGAAGAAGGGGAGGAAGGAGAGGAGGAAAAAGAGGGAAAGGAAGAAGAGAGAAAGGAAGAAGAGGATGAACAGGAAGAAGAATATGAAGAAAAGGAGAGTCGAACCTATAGCTATGACTTGATAACCTAACAGGTCAGTGAGGATTTTTATCATATACACCTTGTGGTGGTTTGTCTAAATTGTCAAACTGATGGCATCTAGTATTACCTGGGAGATCACCTGGCTTCTGGGCAGACTGGTGGGAGAGTATCTTGATTGGGTTAACCTAGACAAGAAAGCCTACTGTGGATAGCGCCATTTCCTGCCTGGGATTCTGGTTGCATAAAAAGAAGGCAGAGAGGGTCTCTGGTAAGTCTGACGACCCGAGTTTGCTCTGTGGAACCCACATGGTAGAAGGAGAGAACTCACTCTCACAAGGTGTCCTGTGACCCCGCCCCAAGCATGCATGCAATGGCACATACCTCAATAAAGAAATGTAAAAAAATAATAAAAAAGAGAGAGAGAGACAGACAGACAGACAGACAGCACAGCATACACTGCTCTCTGCTGATACACTGTTGTTTTGAGACATATCTCACAAAGTAGTTCTGGGTGGTCTAGAACCATTCACAGAGGTCCGCCTGCCTCTGCCTCCCAAGCACTGGGATTAGAAGTGTGCCCCCAGGCCTAGCTCTCTGCCTCTTGACTATGGACACAATGTGACCATCATCCATGCCTAGCTCTCTGCCTCTTGACTATGGACACAATGTGACCATCATCCATGCCTAGCTCTCTGCCTCTTGACTATGGACACAATGTGACCATCATCCATGCCTAGCTCTCTGCCTCTTGACTATGGACACAATGTGACCATCATCCATGCCTAGCTCTCTGCCTCTTGACTATGGACACAATGTGACCATCATCCATGCCTAGCTCTCTGCTTCTTGACTATGGACACAATGTGACCAGCTGCCTGGTTCTGCTTCTACCTCCTTAGCTTGAGCTCTAACAGCCTGAACTTTGAACTGTGAGACACATCCTTTCTTCTTTAAGTGATTTTCATCAGGGTGTTTTATCACAGCAACAGAAAAGTAACTAACAAACACAGTCATTCAGCTTAAAGGGATCAAACTAGTGTCTAGTCACGCATGCACGGGCACACACACACACACACACACACAGAGGCATGCACGTACACACAAATTAATGTATTAATTAATTTTTAACAAAAAAAAAATCTACATTTCCAGAGATCTGAAAACCAGCCCATGGGAGTAAGTTCTGCTTTAACATAGCTGTCCCATAGCATACATTGGGAAAGGGGCCACTGGGTTCTGTGGCTGTTGTGATAGGCTTCCTGAGGCAGGTCCTTCCTGGACTAGTCACAGACCGGGAGAAGCTCAACTCTGTTAGATTTGAAAACTGGGCTAATTAGGCATGGTGGTGCATGCCTTTAATCCCAGCACTTAAGAGGCAGAGGCAGGGGGATATCTGTGAGTTCCAGGCCAGTCTAGTGTCCATAGCAAGTCCCAGGACATCCAGAGCTATAGAGAGGGGGTTGGGAGTGGGGGTAAGACAGGGAGACAGAAACAGAGAGATAGACAGAGACAGGGAGGGGGGAATGGAGAGGGGAGGATTGGGGAGGGAGGGAGGGGGGGAAGGGGAAGGGAGAGAGGGATAGGGAAAAGGAGAGGGAGAGAGGGAGAGAGGGAGAGAGGGAGAACACAGTAGACTGGCTAAAGGGCTCACTGGGTAAGGATGATTGCTGCTAAGCCTGACACTGGATCCATATATGGAAGGAGCGCTGACTCCCACAAATTCCCCTGACCTCCACACTTGAACCATGTCACCTGCTCACATACATAGAACAAAATAGTTAAATAAACATAATAAAAATTTAAAGTGAATTCAGGCTTAGCATTCAGTAATACACAATTTCATTTAAGGGAAACATAAGAAGAATGAAAAAGCCAGTTGAGGTAGCACCCAACTGTAGGAGTCCCGGTACCTGGGAGCCAGGAAGCAGGAGGATGAGGAGCCAGCCTATGCTACAGACTGAATCTGAGGCCAGCCTGGGATACAGAAAAACCTGTCTCAAAAAACAAAACAAGCATGGAGGAGGCAGCTCAATGGTTAAAGAGCTTGCTGCGCACACAGGCTAGAGCCTCAGAAATTCACACAGGCTGAGCATGACAGCCATAAAGGCTGTGAGACAGGGATCCCAGAGCAAGCGCACCAGCAGGACTATCGGTTTGACTATGAGACCCTGCCTCAGTAAGATGAAAGATTCCCAACATCACTGTCAAGAACACACGCATACGCATGCATGTGCTCAGAAAGATACACCCTACACATGCAAACAGGACATATGCACGTGCGTGTCACACCCACACATACACACAAAATGGAAAAAAGGTGAGTGCAGACAGCTGTCCTGGCCTGTGGATGCAGGAAGACTGCATGACGCACACATCTCCATTCATGTGCTATGAGGCACATCCAGCCACACCTGAGTCAGAGCCTCCTGCTTCCCAAGACCACCCTGCCACCATTTCACACGGCTCACAGACTGAGTCCCTGAAGCTTCACACCCACAGATGCAGGAGTGACTGACTGGCCAGGCAAAGAGGCTCCAACACTTCCCACAACCCCAACCTGCTTTCTATGTGCCACTGGGGGCGGGGGTGTTATTCCTACTATTATTTATTTTAATGTGTATAGGTGTTTTGCCTCTGTACATGTCTCTGTACCATGGGTATGCCCAAGGCAGCCTGGGAATCAAACTGTCTTCTTAACTACTGAGCCCTCTCTCCAACCCTACCAGGCTCTGTCTCAGAAGCCCAACTGTTCTCTTTGGTAATCTGCTCAGGCTTGTGAGTTTATATTACAGAATTAGCGGCACAAGAGATGGCTGGGAAAAGCACTTGCCCTGTGAGCAGAGGGGCAGGTCCCACATTGGGAAGCTGTGCACAGTGGCACACTTTCTTAATCCCAGCCCTTGAGAGGTGGAGACAGGCAGATCTCTTTGACTTGCCAGCCAGCATCCCACCCTGATCAGGGAGTCCCAGGTCCCAAGGAGAAACCCGGTGGATTGCTCCTGAGGAACACCCAACACTGCTGTCTCATTCCCACACACACACACGCATAAACACAGACACACACAAAGATTAATTGCATGCATCTTATAAAATAAAGGAAGCATGTAGTGTTTCTAAGCAACAGAAAACCACATTGGACAAAAGATCCATAAAGCCTGACCCACTACCACCCAACCCCCTTCCCCTACCAACAACTGGGAAAGCCAGTTTCTCGTAAGTCCAAGGCCAGGATCACACCTATAATTACATAACTGGAGCCCAAATCCTTGTTTGCCACCAGCCCTGCCCAGAAAAGGGGAGCAGCCTGGAAGCCAGCAGGGCAAGCTCTGGGCAGAGCACCTCCCACACCCTGCCCTCAGGAGCACCTGCCTGGGTACCGTCGTCCTTGGCCCTCTTGATGTTCTGGCGCCCGTCCACCCAGTAGATGAACTTGTCCAGCGGGTCATAGTTGATGGCTTTGACGTTCCTCAGCCCATGAAGGGGTAGGACAAGGTCCGGGCTGAGCTGGTCATCGGGGATCATCCGGCTGATGGCAAATTTCTGGCTGAACAGCAAGAAGGTGGAGGGCGCTGGAGTGGGACAAACAGACCGAGCGCCGAGCATCAGCAAGCTGAGGGCGCTGGAGCAGGACAGACAGACTGAGCAGAGAGCATTAGCAAGTGAAAGCTAAGGGACTGGATAAACAGACTGAGTGGCAAGCATAGCCAGCTAAGGCTGTTGGACAGACAGACCTAGCAGAGAACATCAGCAAGCTGAAAAGCTGGACAAACAGACTGAGCAGAAAGCATCAGTAAGAGGGAGATGAGAGGCTGGGGCCAGGGATACGGCACCCAGAGTGGTTACAGACACTGGGCCTCTTAGAGAAGAGCGGACACAGAACTGTCAGCTGGCACGGATTCTGGGCTATTTCTGCTATCATCACAGAAGTCTGTATGATTGTTCTGAATAAATTCACACCTTTTCCCCCTTTTCTTTATTTTATTTTATTTTATTTTTTAATCTAGGGTATCTTCTAGCCTAGAGTGGCATTGAACTTGTCCAGGACGTCAAGGATGGTCTCAAACTCTCTTCACTCTTCATCCTCCTCAAACACTAAGAGCCTCTATCTCTCAAGTACTGGGGCCACAGGCATGCACCACCACACCCTGTTTATGCCATGCTACATTTGCTTTGCCCATGCTAGGTCAGCACTCTACCCCAGTCCCGGGATTATTTTAAGATTTGCTTTTATTATTTTTTAAGTTGTGTGCAAGAGGTGGGGAGTGTGGGAGTGTGGATGTGAATACAGGTACCCACAGAGAGCAGAACAGGAGAAAACTGCTTTTGGAGAGATTAGAAAGCAAGCTCTCCTTCCTGGCAGGGAGCCCAGGTCCTGAGGCCCAAGGCCAGCTGCCCAGATTCAGGAACTATGATACTCAGATGTGTACCAGGCAGCCTCCAGGATCAGTGTGTTACAGTGGGTGGTTTGAAATCCAAGCCACTGTTCCAAGACACTAGGAAGTTAAGCATTCTTGCTTCTGCTCCCCTACCTGCTTCAAGAACAGCCCAGCTGAGCATGGTGGACACACAGCACTCAGAAAAGCGGGGACAAGCAGGGCATGGTGGCGCACACCTTTAATCCCAGTACTCGGGAGGCAGAGGCAGGCGGATTTCTGAGTTCGAGGGCAGCCTGGTCTACAAAGTGAGTTCTAGGACAGCCGGGCTACATAGAGAAACCTTGTCTCAGGAGGGGGGAGGGGGAGAAGGAGGGGGCAGGTGAATCTCCACGAGTTTGAGGGCAGTCTTGTCTATATAGCAAGTTGCAGGCCAGCTACATAGTAAGACTCTATCTCAAAAATAATTAATAATAATAATAATAATAATAATAATAATAATAATAATAATAATAATGGAGAGGTGGCTCAGGAGTTAAGAACACTGACTGCTCTTCCACAGGACCTGGGGTTCTATTCCCAGCACCTATGTGGTATCTACCAACTGTCTGTAGCTCCAGTTCCAGGGCATCCAAGGCTTCTTGCTTCTCTGGGCACTACACACATGTAGTGCACAGACAGACAAATGGAGGTGACTCTGGCTGTGGCCACTGCAGACCAGCTCAGGGTCAGGTACATTTCCCACCCTTTCAAATCTCAGGGTCCTCACCGGCTCAACAGGGAAAGGCAGCAGAGCCGTGCTACGTATGGGTGATGCACAAGACCCGATGGCAGAGGCCTCAGGGACTGTCCAGCTCTAGCTGGAGGCCAGTCTGTATCTGGCTCGCTGCCAATATCATATCACCATGGCGCCTGCTGACAAGACACACCTGTCCTCAGAGGGCTACTGGGAAGTCATTCCCTGGCCTTCTGAATTTCACTTTCCCCGCCATGAAAGTAACACCTACTGGGTCAATCAACACGGGGTTGTGCAGGCTTATAGCATCAAGAACACAGACTCAGGAGCCATTCTGGTGGCTGGAAGAATCTCAGCCACAGTGGTGGCTCAGGGGCTAAGGCCTGGTGCGTGCAGCAAGTGGGAATCAAGGCACTTACGGCTGCAGTTGCGGCTGCTGGGGTCCAGCGTGTAGTGTGAAGCACAGCCACAGCGGTGGCCTCCGGGGATGGCGAGGCACAGCTGCCCACACTGGCCATTGCTGTGCACGCAGTCGTTGAGGCCATCCTGACGGGAGGAGTGGAACACCAGGATGTCCATGACGAAGTCCAGGTGACCCTGGATGAGGGTGCGGTTCCGCCCACTGGTCTTGTCCGCCCGTTCAATGCTATGCAGGTTCCAGTCAGTCCAGTAGATGTAATCGCTATATTGAGTCAGGCCAAACGGGTAGGGCAGATCGTCAGCTATCACCATGCGCTCCTGACCTGTGCGGGGACATAGCACATATGTCAGCAAGAGAGCTAGCAGGCCAATGAGCTGAGGGAGCCTCTGGGAGAGTCAGTCAACCTTGATTTACAGGACTCTCAGCCAAGCAGGGAAGCCTGAGTAGCCTCATGCATAGGTAGACTGGTTGCCTACCTATGTGGCAAGCCTACCCATCGTCCTCAGAGAGAAATCTGGATATCAGCCAAAAGACACTCACAGGAGAGCTTTCAGTAGACAGGACCTTTGTTTGTTTACTCCAACAGTATTTCAACTCTACAGCCTAGGGAAGTCTAGAAAACTCACTGTGTAGCCTCAGCTGGCCCATGATGATCCTCTTGCCTCAGCCTTCCAACTGCTGGGACTCTAGGCTTGAGTCAGCATGCCTAACTCCATCTTACCTATTTGAGCACACAGGCCATTTATACCTGATCCCCACAGTCACATGGCTATAGCATCCCCATGGAGACTCAGAGTAATGGAAAAGAACAGATATCTGAGATCTCAAAGGTCAGGCCCAGCCCCTCCGAGAGCAGATGACAGAGTGGACTGGCAGACCTATTTTCCTCTGCTACCTGTTGACTAGGGTGTGGCACACTGATGCACCCAGCATACAACAGGCGTGAGCCCTGAGTCAGAGAGAGACATGGAACAAGTCTGGCAGAGCAGAGCATAAGGTCCCAGGCCAGGAAGGAGCCTAGAGGATCTCAAAGCCTCTCGACCAGGCACAGGTCCATCCCTGCACATCTTCATGTTACAGCCTGTGAGCTGTAAGCCCATGTTCTAATCATGGCACATATGGTACCAACAAAGACAAGGTTATGATGTGAAAACATGTTTGTCGTATATAGGGGGGTCACAAAAAAGCAGAAAATTGTATACAGTATGACTTAAAGGAAAGTTAAGTTTCAAAAACAGCTCTCCATCCATGCATCCATCCATCCATGCATCCATGCATCCATCCATCCATCCATCCATCCATGCATCCATGCATCCATGCATCCAGTCTCACGTATCCTAGACTGAATTCAAAGTCCTCATATATCCAAGGGTGACTTTGACCTTCTGACGCTCCTGCCTCCACCTCCTGAGTGCTGGGCGTATGAGTTACACCACCACACCTAGTTTATGTGCTGGGGATTGAACCCATGGGCTTTACGCATGGTGGGCAAGCATTCCACTAACTGAGCCACAGCCCAACCAAACATTATTTCTAAAAAGTAAAAACATATACAAAAATATCCAGATTTTTAAAGTATCATGTACTCAAAGCTTAGTTTTTAAATACATAGGTTAGAAAGGGGTCTGGATGCAGAAGGAATTGGTGCTACTAGCTGGTGGAGGCCAAATCTAGGCCTGGGAAGCTCTAAAGAGTCCTTGCAGGGTGATATCAAGCAAGCCCTACTACATACCTAGCCTCAGTTTCCCTCCAATAAAAAGCACCATCATGTGGTAGAAGGTAAAATACCAGTCCTGGCTCAGGGTTTGGCTGGGACCTAGAGTCCGGAAATCCATTCCCAACACGTTCCTAGTAAGGATACCAGGGCTAGATGGGGACATGCCGCAGGAGAGGGGAAGAATCCTGTGTCTTTGCCTTTGTGATGCCAAGTGACTCATTGGACAGAGCAGGCTGGCATGCATAAGGAGGGGGAAGCGAGAGCCCTGTCACTCAGCCCTCACCCCACCTCCGAGGTCACCAGCCTCACCCAGCATGTTGGAAGACTCAATCATGTTGGTGTCCAGGTCAGTCCAGTACAGTCGCTGGTCGGCATAATCAATGGTGAGGTCGTTGGCCCGGCCCACCTTGTCTACCAGTGTCATACAATTGGTCCCATCCATGAAGGCCCGCACAATCCTTGGCTTGCCACCCCACTCAGTCCAGTAGATGTAGCTGGAAGATACCAGTAAAGGGGAGAGGGGCATGCCAGCTTAGTTGAATCCTTGCTAAACAGAGAATACAGCAGAGAGGAACCAACACCTCCTAGACTTAACCCTCTTGCCCTGGGGGAAGCTGGTCAGTGATGTTTCCCCAGTAAGTAAGGAGGAGCCAGACCTCGGGTTAGCTTCTTCCACACTGCTGACTCTTCTCAGGGTATGGGAAGAACCCACGTGCAGCCAAACAGGACATGCAGAAAAGCCATCAGACTAAACTGCTAAAGCAAGCGACATCTTCACTAAGCCGGCCGAGTGCTGGTGTGTCTCACGGAATAGAGAGAGATGTGGGCAGGTCCAGATGATGGTCCCTTCTCTCAAGAGTGAAAACCTGCCCAGTGCTAAAGTAGCACAGAAGGGCCCCTCCTCCTCTGCCCCTGCACATCTGGAAAGACTGCCCACACCGTCATTCTAAGATCTGGAAGACTTTCTTGGCCTTTGCTAGCACCTGGTCCTTTGTCTTCCTCCTGCCATCCTGAGCTCACAGCTTCTGTTTCAGGCAGGGTTCAGTTGTCCCCATGGCAGTGTGGATGCTCTATAGAGTGAGTATGTGCCCTGCTCCAAAAGGGTCTTTTAGCACCAGAAAAGACCAGACCTGGCCCACCAGGCCTCAGCTCCCAAGGTGGGGCTCCTCCTTAGGTGGATCTTAGGCCAAGGCCAAGAGCTTGCAAACCAACATTTCTGAACAGTCATAAATCCAAGTGCCTCAGCGCCATCTATGAAGGGCAGGCTGGTCACCATTGCAGAAAGGAGGCCTGAGCTGGCATCAGACATGCATGTGTGAGTGCGTGCACATGTGCGTGTATGTGTGTGTCCATCCAGAGCTTAACACTGAGTATCTTCCTCACTGATTTTTCTGTCATATTTTGAGACAGACTGAGCCTGGAGCTTGCCGATTTGACTAGACTGGCTAGCCAGCAAACCTGAGAATCTGCCTGTGTCTGGCTCTCCAATGCTTGTGTTACAAATGACGTTGTCTCTGCCTTTTTACATTAGTGCCTGACAGCAGCGTCAATGCTAGCTAGCCTAAGTTTCCCCTCTAAGAATGAGAAAGATAATCTTCTAGGATCCTCCCAGCCCTGGCACCTTTGAGGCTAGTGGCAAGCACCAGGTGCTCTGTGGGGCCAGCCACTCTGAGGCAGAGGCCCTGTGGACAGACGGGAGGGGCCTGCATCATACGACAGACAAAAACAGCCCTTACCCTTTAGTAGGATCCAGAGCCAGAGACCTGGGGTTGTCAAGGTCTCTCCACACAAGCACCTGCCGGAACTGCCCATCCAGCCGGGCCACCTCAATCCTGTTGGTCCCTGTGTCCGCCCAATAGAGGTTCTTGCCCATCCAGTCCACAGCCATTCCTTCAGGGTAGTCGAGGCCAAACTCAATCACGTGCTCCACTGAGCTCCCATTCATGAAGGCTCGGCTGATCGTCTGCGAAGATGAGGAAAGAAAGGGCCATGTGAGGGTCCAGCAGACCCAGGAGACAGAGCCGAGTCTCCAAACAGATGACTATAATATAAAAAAGATGACCTTTATCACGAGGCTTAAAAACACTTGTAATCACACCTGAATCTGGGAGTGAGTAAGAACATAAAGGGCTGGGACAGAGAGATGGCTGAGCAGCTCAGAGCACTTGCTGCTCGCTCAGTCAGGAGAACTAGAGGCCAGGCGCTGCACCTACGTCAGACAGCTCACAAACTCAGGCAAATCTACTTCAGAGGGATCTGACCTCTCCCTGGCCTCTGGGAGCACTGAACATACATGTGCTCATATAGTCATAGGACTACACACATACACATACATCTTAATTATCTGATTGGCTAAGAAAGATGACAAATAGCCAATCGCTGGGCGAAAGTGAGGAGGCTGGCTCTCCGTACAAGAAAGGCGGGGGGGGGGGGGGGGGGAGTTGCAAGAGCCTGCAAATGGAGGACAGAGGGAGAGATGTTGGAAGGAAGATGTAGCAGAAGTGCATGGCCTGGAGACACTGCAAGTAGCAGGATTTCATAGCTGGGGAAGAAAACGGTATATATCTGCCCAATATAGGCGTGCGGTTTATAAATACACAACTGGGTTTTCCTTGCATGGGCTTATTGGGGTTGGAGATTTTCCACAACATACATAAGTAAAATAAAATTCTGTGGGTGTGTATATATACAGCAAAGAATTTTTCAAACAAGAAGAAATGCTCTAAGAGCTGTTAATAATCAGGGAAGGGGGCGTGGCTGGAGGGATCTCAGGGGTTCAGTTCCTAACACCCACATGATGACCTTCAAGCATCTATAAGTCTGTTTCAGGGAATCCAACACACTCTTTTGACCTCCAAGGGCACTGCACACATGTGTTGCACACACATACAAATAGGCAAAACACTCACACACACAAAATAGATACATCTTTAAAAAACAAAAAAATCCCTGACGTGGTGGTGCATGCCTTTAATCCCAGCATAGGGAGGCAGAGGCAGGAGTCCAGCCTGGTCTACAGAGTGAGTTCTAAGACAGCAGGACTACATAGGTAAACTCTGTCTTAAAAAAAAAAAAGAAAAAAAAAAAACCAAACAAACAAAATAAGAATTAGGAAAGGAGTAGACAGATGGCTCAGTTGTCAGGAGTGCCTGCTGCTATTGCAGAGACCTGAACTGGGTTCCCAACACCCACGCCAGGTGTTTCATAGCTGCCCATAATTCCAACTCCAAGGGACCTGACACCCTTATCTGATCGCCACAGATACCAGTGTATATAACACAGACGGACATAAATAAAAATAAGCATTAAAAATAAATAAGTAAATAACCACAAGAAATAAACAGTAACGTAAGATGTGGGTGATCTTCTTTCTTCGCTTCCTCCCTGGCCCCACCTTCCTTTGTTGGAACAGGATCGCCCAGGCTGGTCTCAAATTCACAATTCTCTTGCCTCAGACCCCCAAGTACTAGTGCTACAGTCATGCACCACTATACCCAACAACGATAAATGATTTGATTTTGGGGTTTTTTTGTTTTTGTTTTATGTACATTGGTGGTTTGCATGTATGCCTGTGCTAGGGTATCAGATCTTGGGAGTTACAAACAGTTGTGAACCCCCATGTGGGTGCTGGGAATTGAACCTGTGTCCTCTGGAAGGGCATTCAGAGCTCTTAACCACTGAGCTATCTCTCTAGCTTGATTTTGGTTTTTTTAAGAAAGGTAATTGAAGTGGGTTAGTTATCTAATGAATTAGAGCAGAGATCAGCCAACTTTTACAAAAAGAACAAAGAGCATTTCAGCTTTCTCTCACCTCCCAGATGTAGCCGCTTTCCTCAGCCTGACGGCACAAGAACAGCCACAGGCAGCTCCTAAACACACAGGCACCACGATATCCCAGGACAACCATTTACATAATCAGCACACTCCACAGGCCCCGTTTAGGAGACAGGTCTCCTCCCTGCTCCCCATCCAGAACAATGACACCCACACTGTGAGTGGGACCAGCTGTGAGGTAAACGGCTATGGGAGAGCATGGGGCAGTGCCAAGGCTCACCAAGCATTTCCTACAGCACTTTAAATGGGCATGTCACCTGGACCTACCACACAGACATTCCTATTTGCTTATTAAACTGTGGGCACCATACCTTTAGAGTCAGCACTCAAGAGTCAGAGGCGAGTGGATCTCTATGAGTTCAAGGATGGCTGATCTACGTAGTAAGTTCTAGGTCAGCTAGAGCGCCACAAAAAAATCCTGCCCCAGCCCGGAAAAAACACAGAAACAAACAAAAGGAGGTGTGTTGATATTTTATCAGCCTGAACTGAGTTATATTCGATACTATAATTCCTTTGTCTGTGTGTGTGTCCACATATATATGCATGTACAGAAAGGCTCACAGCTGGTGTTAGGAGTCTTTCCCGATCATTCCTCCACCTTACTCATGGCACAGAGTCTCTTAACTAAAACCAAAACGGAGCCATACAACCAGTCTAGCTAGCCAGCTTGCAACAGGGATCCCCTGCTCTAGTGACAATTTTAGAATTTTGCTTTCTTTTAAAATCACAGAAATATTATAATATAGTTTCATTTTAATCATAGATGTGGGATATGGGGCTGCTTCAGACTGTCCACAGCAGCTGACTATGATTTGCCTCATGCTCTAGCACAGCTGTAATTTTTGCCAGTTACACATAATTTCTGTGACTGTCTGACATTTGGAATTCTGGGAACTTTTTAAAGGGTATAAAAGGCTAGGGCACCATGAGGCAGGGAAGGTTGTTGGTTATTGATAGTTGTGTTAAGTAGTCACAAAGAAGAAAGAAGAAGATATCTGACAGAGGTCAAAATTTCACCATGGAACTCGATGTCGCTAATCAGCAGGAAGTAGTCTAATGATAACATAGCCCTCTTTCCAGCCCCTGACTTTATTCAGGGATCTTTTGCCTCTCTCCTCTATCCTTTTGTTCCCTCTCCTATCTAGTGTTAGGGTGTTGAAAGAGTGGAAAGAGTAGGAGAAAGAAAAATCACAAAGTAGCCAAAGACAGCTACACCCTGCCTCTGCCTTCAGAGGCTGGGATCTCAGGCAGGCTGCCATGCCCACCAGCAGATCCCAACCCTGGTTCTTAAATTTGCTGTTTGCATGGCAAGCTTTCTGGCCACTAAAATATCTCCTTAGTCTCAATACTCTAATGTTTAAAAAATATTTACTTTTATTTTATGTGCATTGTTGTTTTGCTTGCATGTATGTCTATGTGAGCAGTCAGATCTTAGGAGCTACAGACAGTTGTGAACTGCCATGTGGTTGCTGGGAATTGACCCCTGGTCCTTTAGAAGAGTAGTCAGCGTTCTTAACCACTGAGCAACCTCTCCAACCCCCATATAGTCTTAAAGTTTTAACTTTAAAAAAATGGGGCTAGGCAGTGGTGATACACACCCAGCACTCAGGAGGCAGAGGTAGGCAGATCTCTGAGTTCGAGGCCAGCCTGATCTATAGAATGAGTTCCAGGATAGCCAGGCTTACATAGAGAAACCCCATTTCAGAAAAAAATTAAAATTAAAAAATGGTTTTTAGATTGACTTTTACTTTATGTTAAGGTGTTTTGTCTGAATGTGTCTGTACATGCAGTACCTGCCAGGGCCAGAGGAGGGCACTGGATCCCTTGGAACTGGACTGTCAGGAAATACCATGTGGGTGCTGGGAATCACGACCCTAGATCCATCCTCTAGAAGAGCAGCCAATGCTCTTAACCACTGAGCCACTCCTTTGGTCCTTAATTTTTAAAACCATCTGATGTGTACCTGTGTGTGCCTAAGTGCATTTAAGTGCACTATGGACCCACAAAGGCCAGAAGAGGAGACTAGATCCCTTGGAGCTGAAGTATCGGATATAGTGAGCCTCCTGATGGGAATGCTGGGAACTAAATTCAGACCCTCTGGAAGAGAAGGGAGCATCCTCAGGTGCTGAGCCATCTCTCTAGCCCTAATACAATAGACAGTTCTTAAAAAACAAACAAAACCAAGCAGCATGGAGCCCTGAGCAGCAGCTTCACAGGCAAGGCCTCATAGAAAGCTGCAGGCGTTTACAACCTCATGCCAGGTACCTTGAGGCTGACATCAGTCCAGTAGATGTGATTGTTGGACACATCAAAGTCCAGTGCAGAGGCCTCTTTGACACCCGTGAGTGGGATAGCCACATCGTTGTTGTTAGTCTCCAGGGAGATCCTGTGGATGGTGGCTCTGCTGGTGAATACCAGGAAGGCCTCGGGGATTATGCAGGTCTTCATGTCACTCAACAGCTCCAGGCCAATGGGGCAGCCACACTTGGTGGCACGTGGGGTGAAGAAGCACAGATGGCTGCACCCTCCATTTCCATCCGCACATGGGTTGGTTCCTGTGAGGCAAATGCACAGCTCTGAACGACAGCAGTCTGTCAAAGGGGAGGAGCACCAGCTCACAGTTGTGTGTGACTGGATTCCTGCCACCTACCAAAAGGGGACCCCGGAAGGAGGAGTGAAAGAAAGTCTGGTTGGGAGCAGCCAAAGCCTCATCTACTATAGTCAGTTATCAGCGACAATGCAACAGAGCCCTACCACTGCCAGGCCCCAGTCTCAGGGCACCACATCTGTTAATAGTGGAAACTGAGTACAGAAGGCTTCAAGGTACCATCGTCTGCAAACGAGGGATGGCCCAGCCTGAGCTACATCAGCCCATCAAGCGATGGTGCCACAACTCAACCTCTCGCCAACTGCTCCTCCTCAATGCCTAACCTGATGACATTGGTTCTTCTTGTTCTTCCAGAATGTTCCCTAATTCACTGACTCCCTTAGCAACCTATAAAATGCAGGTGTGCCATGGCCAGCCAATGACATCTGTCTTTGATTAGAGCACTCAGAAGGTATCAGTCATTTTTTTCTGAGCCAGCCTGTTATCTTACTCTGCTTCCAAACTACAGCCTTAGCAACTTATGTTAAGAATTTAAACTACAAAAGGAGTGTTCTTCTCCTTATCGATAACAAACGGGGTGAAGGGGCAGCTTCTCAAGTTGACTTGGCAGCCCGGGCAGGATTGCTTCCCAATAGACGCAGGTGGACCTGGCCTTCGGTGCCCGCACGTGCCAGCTGCATTTTCACAGGTGGCTGGTGAAATGAAGCCTGTCAGCCCTGCAGGTTGCCATGTGGCCTACCACAGTGACAGGACATACAAGCTGGTCACCCATGCTGCCTCCCTGATGGGTCTTTGTTCAGCTGTCTCTCTTCTTCTGCCAGGCACCCCCTGCCTGATCCTGCAGATACAAGCTCAACCACCTGCCTCCTACTGCTAAAGCCGGGCAGCTCGGTCGCATTTACTGTGTGTGGTTGTGTGTGGTATGTATGAGCGTATGTGCTTGTGCCTGTGTGTATGCACATGTGTATGTGAGTGTGCGGTATGAGTGTATACACATGTGTACTTGTGTGTCCCCATGTGAATGCAATATGTATGGGTGTATGCGTGATATATGTGGATGTACATGTGCCTGCATGTGTGCCTGCTTGTGTGCCTACATGTGTGTACGTGTGACATGCTTACACACATAAATGCACATGCCATAGCACACATGTGAAGGTAAAAGGACAACTTTTAGGTATTGGTGCCTTCTGCCACCATGTGGGACCTGAGCATTGAACTCAGGGTATCAGGCTTGGCGGCAAGCACCTCCACTCACTGAGCCATCTCACCAGCCCATAGATTTGGTTCCTTTTTTGTCTTCTTTTGTTTTCTTGTTTTATTATTATGTGTGTGTGTGTCACATGTGTGCAAATGCTGAAGAAAGTCAGAAGAGAACATCGGATGCCTCTGGAGCTGAAGTTACAGTTGGTTGGGTTGGGAACAGAGCCTGGGTCTTCCAGGAGACCAGGAGGCACTGTGAGCTCCTGAGCCACTCTCCAGGCTGAGGCAGCTCTCTAAACACCACACCTACCTGCTGACTATAAGAGTGGCCCAAACCACTGAGGGCTATTCCTGCATTTATTTACTAGACAAAGGCTACCTGAGACGTGTAAGCATGGCCCAGGTGTGGCACCAAGCATGGGAGTGGCAGACTGGAACAGAGCCCATCCTTCGTCAAACGGTCCTTGGTCCCCACCATACAGACCCACGTTTGGAGTCCTCAGAAAGTACACTCTTTTACCATCCTGCCTGTCAGGTAAAAGGTGTGTATTTGAGAATCACAGCCAGGCTCGATGACAAAAGCAAGGCAGATGCACTGAGTCCCAGGTTTCCACTTGTTCCTCAAATGGCCTTGTCCCTCCATCCCCAGTGTTCATGAGGACACTAGCATTAGCATACAGCTGGCCTCAGGCACTGAAGCTCTTACCAAGGCCTGGCATTCAGCAAGAAGTGACACATCAGCCACAGTTATTCCCAACACAGCTAATCCGTGACCACTCCCTTCTCTCTTCCTGGCCACCCCTACTCTCACCTATCCAGTCACCATTTCCTGTCTTGTCCATCCTTAGAGTGAAACACCCTTCTGGACACCAAGCCCACGTCTGATCCTGTCACCTTTCCTGGGGCCAACTGGCCAAGTGGAGCCATGGCTCAGAGCTCCAAGACTCACCGACAACCTTGGCCACATTCACAGCTTTGAGTCCCATCAGGTCGGGGAGTTGATCAATGATGACATCCCGGCTGGCCTTGACCTTGTGGACCCTTTCAATACTGCGTCTCTGCCAGTCGGTCCAGTAGATGAAGTCCCCCAGCAGTGTGAACCCAAAAATATGTGGGAGCTTGTCCTCAAGCAGGGTCTTCCGCTTTGTCCCATCTATGTTGATCACCTGTGTGAGGGCAAAAACGGGAGTCTGGATAGGCAGGGGCTGTACCAACCAAGAACCAACCTGGGGCCTGCCTCAGGCTCAAGTTGCCCCAGAGGCTCCTCTTTATCAGCACCTAACCAAGTGCCACAAGAGGCCAGCTATTACCAGACAAGTGACACTTCCCATGTCCTACAGCCTCTGTAGTCTGGTGTGCACACTGAACAGGCCAAGAGTCCTCTCTCCCTGACTGCTGATGAGGCATGAGTGGGGGCCTGGACTACTTACAGGGCGAGCTCTATGGGAAGGCTTCCTGGGATCTATTAGCAACGTCTGCTTAGGCCCTGGGTAGGCATACAGCACAGTTTCAAAGGGCCAGGCCAAACCACAATCTGGGCAGGTTTGTCCCTTCTGGGCACCTCTAGTGATAAATCAAACCCCACGGACCGGCGGTCCTTTCCTTCCTTGTCCATGCTGGCACAGAAGAGCCAAGTCTTCTTCTAGAAAAGACTATGCCGATTAAAACAAACATTTAGGCTGGGGTGTGGCTCAGCTGGCACAGTGCACACCTGGCATGATCCCACACACCAGAAGCTAGGCTTGGTAGAGCACGCAGATGATCCTAGCACTCAGGAGGTGGAAGGAAGGTCAGGGTCGTTCCCAGCTACATGACGATGTCAAGACCATCATGAGCCCCAGGACTCTCCTTTTGTTGGGGTGTTCTTCTTGTTGTTGTTAGTTTTTTTTTTTTTTTTTTTAATTATTTTATGTATGAGTGCTCTATCTGCATGTACACCTGTGTGCCAGAAGAGGGCATCAGATGCCACCATGTGTTTGCTGGGAATTGAACTCAGACCCTATAGAAGAGCAGCCAGTGCTCTTAAGCACTAAACCACCTCTCCAGCCCCCTGTTGTTGTTGTTTTTTAAAGCCACAGGATGAGTGGGACTCTGGTGACCCACGAAGATCAGCAGTGGCAATGGTGACATCCCAGGCACAGAGAAAAGGATGAGGAAACACACCAGGTAATTACAGACAAAGCTTGGCTGGCCTCCTGAGCAAGGCTGTACTTCTTGCTCATCAGGAGAACAGACAGCAAAAACTACAAGGCAGGCCTAGCACTGAATACTGTACTGCTACAGTTCACAGCAAGAGGTGAAGAGCAGCAGGTAAGACAGTGTAGTTCCGCCGCCTACTGCCAGGGGTCGCCCCCACTCTATCCCATGATCTTTTATTGAATGTCCTTGAATGAGTCTTTGCAGCCCATGGGCCTCAGTCTCCTGCATCGGAAAGACCAAACTAAAGACCAAAGCTGGGCTCCAATCTATAGCCATTCAGAGTTGGAGACCATCAGAGCTGCTGAGAACTAGGTAGGGGCAGGTGCTCCGGGAGGTGTGAAGGGTCTTGGCTGGAGGCTGCAGCTAGGGCTGAGCTAGGTGCCTCAATGGTGTTAAGTGACCAACAGAGGGCAGTAACAAATAGCCTCAGTTCACACAGCCCAGAGTCCATTCTTTTGTTTTGTTTTTTGTTTTGTTTTTCAAGACAGGGTTTCTCTGTGTAACCTTGACTGTGCTGGAACTCACTCTGTAGACGAGGCTGGCCTTGAACTCAGAAATCTGCCTGCCTCTGCCTCCCTAGTGCATCTGACAACCACTTCCCTGCTAGAGTTCATCCTTATGTTCCCATTACAAGACACACAGGTGGTGCACAGGCCACCAGCTATGGGTAAACCGTCTGGGGGAATGGTTGACCCCAGCACAACCCATTAGCACAGGGAGCTCCCCCTCCTGGGGGAGAAAGACTCAGGAAGAGCAGGTGAGGGAGGAGATGGACAAGCAGGGCTCTGGGTTACCTAGTGACTAATTCCACAATACAAGCCAAACTGGGACTGGGATAAAATAAGCCCCACCCGAGGAAAGACACTGCTCCAGGGTTAACCGGCCAGCAGTCAGATCCCTGCACCCTCTCCTCTGCCCCACCTCCCTGTGAGTGAGTGCATGTGCCACAGTTTGAGTATGGAAGTCAGAGGAGAATCAGGAATCAGCCCTCACCTTCCATCATGTGGGTTCCAAGGCTCTGAACATAATTATCACAGGCTTGGTCACAAGCAACTTCACCTGCTGAGCCATCTTGCCTTGCCCCTGTTGTGTTCTTTTTTTTTTTTCTTCCTTCCTTCCTTATCTTTCCTGAGATAGGATCTCATATAGCCCAAGCTGGCTTCCAGTTCACCATTTCTGCTCCTCCTGCCTCTGCCTGCTAACACTGGGATCACAGGTGTGCACCACCATGTTTAGCTCATGCACGACAGACAGGCATCCTATCACCCGAGCTACATCCCTAGTCCTATTGATCAAACTAAACTTTGCAAGCATGGTAAAGTGAGCTGCAGTAGGAACACACTTTACTTGGATCCATTCTAGAACAGTGAAAGAAGCCCACAGAGAAACTGGGGAAAACGGGTGGCGGATACCTGGTGGCCACGCCTTGGCTCCCACTCCTGAGCTGCCCTGAAGCAAAATGAGAAGAGGCCAGAGCTTTCTCGGCCAGGTCCAGCCACACCCAGGGTGAGGACAAGATTGGATCTGGGCTAGCACAGTGGCAGAGCTTCCCAGGGGGAACGCCTCTGTGTGACTAAGGGACCACACCTCATGTCATCCTTTAGTAAGGATCACAGGTCCTCTTAGACCCGGAAGAAATGAGAGTAAGCAGTTCTTACCTGCTCTAACATGTGGGAATAGAAATTACAGAAATGTCCTATGGTGGCTGTGTGTGTTGTACATGCTAAGGGCCATACTCGAGCACTAGGAAGTTACATCCCCAGCTCCTCTTTTTAGCATCATGACTAGTTGCTACACATCTGCACAATTAGCTCAGGTGGTCTCTGGTCTTCCCTAGACCCTTGAGCCTAAGGAGGGGCTGTCATTCAAGTTTCCCATGGGACCAATTCTGCAGCTGCCACCTTCCCTGGGGTCACACACTTCCATGAATTCCCAAACCAGGCAGGATTGGGCTGGGGGGGGGGGGGGATTCAGAGAACATCCCATTCTGACCCAAAGGAGGGCACAGATCCAAGCAGAGTTCAGGAAACTCCAGACCCAGAGATGCTGGGGCCAAGAGAAGATCCCAGAGATAGGTTTTCTAGGATGGGGAGCAGACTGCATGGGACAGAAAGCATGGCCAGCTTGGTGGCTGTCACAGTGGCTGGTCTCAAGAGGAGAGGCAGGTGGGCAGAGTTCAGCAACTAGAGATTCTACTTGGATTGGTGCAGAGAGAAGGAAAACACCTAATGTGAACCTATGGCTTACACGGGGGGGGGGGGGGGGGGACGACAGCAAGCAGAGAATTCAGACTCTCAAAGGCTTCTGACAGGATCATGAACTACGGCATCCACTGTGAAGAGTTT
The DNA here is from genome assembly GCF_000001635.26 of Mus musculus. Taxonomy (NCBI): domain Eukaryota; kingdom Metazoa; phylum Chordata; class Mammalia; order Rodentia; family Muridae; genus Mus; species Mus musculus. The sequence goes on from NC_000085.6 coordinate 3,626,105, forward strand.
ATTGGTCCCTGGTAAAGTAAATCATACTTTAAATGCCACCTAAATTGCAATCCCTCTACCAGACATACACTCAAGGGAAGGAAGAAACTGTATTCAGACAAAAAATGTGTGCATGAATAGACAGGAATCTCATTCCTGACAGATGGACAAGAGCAAAGGACTGAGGAGACACTGCAAGGCGTGTCCCATACAGTCACGTGACTGGCTACAGAAGAGGAGAAAGTGTGCACGGGGCAGCACAGAGCCTGAATATGTTCCCAACAAAGCCGGACATAAAAGGTGCATCGAGAAGTCTAGTTATAGGAAGTATACCCAGAAAACCAGTCACAGAGACAGAAAGGTGAAGAGTGTCCCCAGAGGCTGGGGACCAGAAGCATGGGCAGTGGCTATGACTGGACCTACTAAAGGCCACTCTGCTGGGAGCACAGAGCAACAGCTACATGGTCCAGCATCTCTGGGTGCCGGGTATCCCTGTCAGGCTCCCACTGGCAGCTAGGGTACCAAAGCCTCCTTAGCTGTCTGGAGGAAGAGACTGGCTTCGGCTTACTGGTTCAGGAGACAGGCATTTTCAAGTTCATGAGCAACAAGATGGTTTCCTTTTTTCAAAACAGAGACTATCACTAGGGAAGCCCATGATAAACAAGGCAGCTCCCGCTGTCCCCAAGAGAAGGACAGCAGCCAATTCTGACCCTCAGCTCACCTCCCCAGTACTGAGGACGCCTGTTCCCCAGGAAAACAGTTTCAGACGCAGTCTCTTCTCTTGGAAGCCACCCATATCAGGCCACTCCAGAACCATAAAGAGTGTCCTCAATGGTGGTCTCAACAAATCGTGGCAGCCACAAACAAGGAGCAAGAAGTTATCAGAAAAAGCGGGAAGATGTCCACCCCAAGGAGAGTAAAGAAGTACTCATGATGCTGACAGGGTCACCAGGCACTGAGGTTCCATCAGAAGTACCCGAGGGGCTCTGCTGAAGACACACAGGCACTGACGAACAAGGCGCTGCTCAGGGAACCTGGACTGTCAGCCCCACCACCAGCTGCTGTGGTACAAGGCTGCCACACTCATCGTACAGCCATGGCTGCAACAGATCTACTTCCTAAGCGGCATGGAGGATACCCGAGGACCCGGTAGTTTCTGGTGTTTTGTTCCGAGACAGGGTCCTACTATGTAGCCCAAAAAGACCTAGGATTCACCATGTAACTCAGCTGATCTCAAATTTATACCAATCCTCCTGCCTCCTGCTTTAAAGCCAGCACGGACCTCCCCGAGGCCTCTCAGTCTGTGGGAATGAAACATTAGAAACCATTTTTTAAGAGATTGCATATTTAATTTGATTTTTAAACTTTTAAAATTTTTTCTTTGTGTGTGTGTGTGTGTGTATGTATGTATGTATGTATGTATGGGAGAGACAGACAGACAGACATGCATGTGCAGCACAGCTCATGTGTAGAGGCTAAAACAAAGTCATAGGAGTTGATCCTGCTTCCAGCATGTGGGTTCCAAGAATAGAACTCCCAGCAGCCACATTCCCCCACTGAACAATTCCCATAAACCATTTTGTTTTTCTTTTTAAGATCGGGCTCAGTGTTCTGGCTAGCCTGGAACTTACTATTTAGACCAGGCTGGCCTTAATCTCACAAAAGATCTGTCTGTCTGCCTCTTCTTTCCATGTGCTAGAATTAAAGACATGTGTGTAATCATACCCCTTTTGCTTGTTTTGGGGGAGCGGTTGTTGGTTGTTTTGGTTTTTGTTTCTTGTTTTCTGAGACAATATCCTAATATCCTAGGTGATCAGATTCACTTTGCAGTCAAGGACCCCAGACTCCAATCCTCCTGCCTCCACCTCCACCTCCTAAGTGCTCAGATTATAGGCATGTGCTACCCCACGTGTGTGGTGCTAGGTAAGCACTCTACCAAACAAGTCATAGGCCCAACCCCTCACAATTTCCTCCAGGACTCTCTTTGGCCATTACAGCAGGGCACAGCCACTCAGTGATACCCACAGCAAACATGGGATGGGGTGAAGGGCATCCAGGCCTGGCCTCTGCATGAAACTCTGGGCTTCAGAGCAACACTAAAGAATCTGGTTCCATGATGCCACTTTCCAGGGTGGCTTCTTACAAGTGTGCATGCCTCCATGCACATCTGTGCCTGGGGCCTCACTCACCTCGATTTTATCAGTTTTGGCATCCCCCCAGTACAGCTTGCCCTCCTGCAGGTCCAGGGCCAGTCCGTTGGGCCACCCAAGGGAGGTGTTCACCAGGACATGCCGATCTCTCCCATCTAGGTTGGCGCATTCGATTTTGGGGTTCTCCCCCCAGTCTGTCCAGTACATGAGGCTAGAGAAAAAGCAAACGGTCATGATAGTGTCTGTTCTGCCCTTGCTAGGCCCCAACTCTGAGGGACACACCTACCCTAGCCTGTTAGCCTACAGCTCAATAGGAACACCAGAGCACCCCCACAGCACAGGACAACACAGGGCTGCCAGGGGGCGGCAGGCTCAGCTCCCACCCCGTAGGAAAATTCTGAAAGTGACCCTGTAGATCATCTGGGGCACCCTTGTCCCTGACCTGTTTGCTAGAGTCCAGAACAGCGGGAGGAGGGCGGCAGGGAGCCTTCTAGAAACAGAAGCAAAGCTCCCATATGCTCAGGATGGTGACCCCAGAAAAATTTGGAGGCAGAGGGCAGAAGTTTCAATGCAAGAAAACCCAGGCCACTCCGGACTCAGGGTAGAGCCTCGCCTCCTGCTACCTCGGACCTGCCTCCTGGCCCCTGCGTAGGAAACACTCTTCCTTCCTGGGACCTGGGATCAGACACACGTCACTTGCCATCCCATTACCCTGGACCCTCAGGCTCAGAAGTCACAGGCTAGGAAGGGCCTGATCTCTGCTCCTACCTCAGTTCACACACGAGACCTCTGTGGCCATGGGGCTGCGACCTCACTGAGTTCTGGTGTAGCTGGGAGTAGATCCTTAAGCTTCCCGACCTGAGCTGACCACCGAATCCCTGCTTCCTCACCCACAGCTTCAAATGACCCCAGTGCTCCTTGTCACCATCTTCTTTGGGGACAACCCTGCACTCTGGCCATTACCACGGAGCAAATTCTTCTGCCTACTATTGGGCCCAAGGTCACTAAAGAGCAGCACAGAGCCTTCCCCCACACTCCACACTAACTGCTGCCCCCACTTCTGGACCTCTACACATAACCCCTTCAAACTCTCTGGCTTACAAGGCCTCACAATGGGCTGCACCAAAAGCCTGGGGCAGAGCCCACAGGTAGGCAGGATACAGCACTGGCACCAGCACTTGTAGGCATCGGCAGCTCCTGCTGTACTCCAGCTTGTCACCGTAACAGGGAACACACTTGCGCTTACAGTGTTCAGAAGACTGTAGCCACCACTCCTGACCGGCCCTGCCCCTCACACAGGTTCACACCCTGCACTAAGCGCAGACTCTTCCCGACCCCACCCAGCATCACGCCCAGAGTTCTGTGGCACCCTCCCCATCAGGGTCTGGTCAGTTAAAGTTCTAGCTCAGGAGCCCTGCTCACCACTGGGCACAGATGCTGGGGTCAGAGGCTCCACCTTAGTTTAGCCATGCCCACTAGGCATTCATATGGGTTTCCAGGGATCCGAGCTTATCCTCCTATCTGCACAGCAAGCACTTAACTGCTGAGTGACCTCTCTAGCCCCTTCCAGTTCTTCGGTGGTTTTTGTTTGTCCATTTTTTACTGTGGATCCTAAGAGTCATCATGGGTCCTTATGCTTGCTTGCCCAGCCCTCGGGCTTTCTCACCATTGCCCCATGGCCTGGCCCTGAGCTCCTCTAAGTCCGGTCTAAGGACCAACTGCAGCCGCAGCACTGCAAGCCCTTTGAGAAATGCTTATTTTAGACCAGTCCTGACTCTGCATATCTCAGAGGATAGGCAGCAAGGACTATCCCAGAGCCCACCTGTCGTCTCAGCCTTACCCCATCACAGGGTGCAACACAATGGCTCGCGGTTCGTCCAGGTCCTCAGATACCAGGATCTTTCGGGAGGTGCCGTTGAGGCGAGTCACCTCAATTCTGTCAGTGCCTGTATCTGTCCAGTAGAGGTTCCGGGCGACCCAGTCCACAGCAATGCCATCGGGGTCATTGATCTCAGTGTTCACAAGTGTCTGCGCACCTGAGCCATCTAGGTACGCCCTGCGGATAGCCCGCACCTCATCGTCGGTCCAGTACACGTAGCCCTCCAGGGGATCGTAGTCAATGGCAATGGCATGCCGGATGTCGCCCACCTGCAGCACTATGTCTGTGAAGTCAGGGGTGTCCAGAGAGATCCTCCTCAGGTCTGTCCTCCGAGCCAGCAGCAGCACTTCCTCAGCCCCTGTGGGGATACAAGCTGTGAGGTCAGAGGTCTATCGCTGTGGCTGAGGCAGGCCCGAGAGCCTGGGCCGGCAGTGGCGCTTACAGGCATGGCTCAGCCAGGACCACAACAGAGGCTGCAGGGGCTCTGTGGGCCTGACACTGTATTTTCCTGTTTCACAGGAGATAACACTGAAGCACAGAGAGGTTGAATAACCAGCTGGAAGCCCTCGGGCAGGCCATCTGGCTTCCACCTGTGTGTAAGAGCCTCTGCCACTTGTCCCTCTCCTGACCACAAGCCCATCTCTACAAAAACAATCCTGCTGGAGGCACAGGGCTCCAGACCCCAACTGCCAGTCCCTCTGTTCTTCTCCATACACTAGGCATCCCTGTCTTGCTCTGTCACCCAGCTCCCTGACAGGGATGGACATCTGTGTCAAGTAAGTTCTGTCAAGCACAGCACTGGGATGGAGGGAGCCCGGCTCTAAAGCTCAGAGGCCCCCAAATGCCTGCCGCAGAAACACTAACAAAAAACGTAGGACCACTCGACACACCAGGTGACTGAGGCAGAGACCAAAAGCAAGAGAGCCAAGCCACCTGAGCCCAGTCCGGACGCTCCAGTTCCTTCTACAGTGGCCTAGACCCAGTGGGCACTGTGGGCTCTGTAGACCAGGGTCTCACAGGAGATAAGCAAGGACTACACTTCCAATACATCTCAGAGCCACTGTGAGTTGTCAAAAATCAACATGGCACTGGACACTGAGAGCCTGCGGACGGAAGCTGTGAAAGCTGTTTCCACGGCTGCTGTGACACTCTGGGACCTTGGGCACAGTTCAGAGAGCCTCAGGCACATCAGCAGGACTGTTCTTTCTTGGCCCAGGACGGCCATCTCTAACCACCCTGGCTGCTTGGTGAGGTTCAGACTTTTACAGGTAGGTTCGGGGGTTATGTGGCCACTAGAGTCTCTTCTGAACCAACAGTGTGCCCCTCACATGTTCCAGTCCCCAGGGCCCAAGAGTCAGTACTAAAAGGCCTGGCATGGTGGTGCACATCCTTACTCCCAGCATGGATCTCTGAGTTCCAGGTCCTCCCAAGACTACTGGGGCCAAGCCAGAGCTTCCTCCCAGAGCTGCATCACTGTTAGTCATCCCTTCCAGCCCTTGACGTTCTCTAGATCCACAGAACCAAGGAGGTCAGGGCCAGTGATGAATTCTGGCATCCCAAGGCCATCCACCTTCAGTTAAGAGCCTTTTGCAGCAGGGAAAGCGCTGGGACCTCCCTCGCTTGCGGGCCTCCAAGCCAACAGCCTGCTGTCAGTCATGCCTGACCATGTAGCCCCCTAGCAGTAGGCAGCTGCCTACACTTATGCTGGCTTGCTCGAGGTCCTCTCAAAGGTCAGGACACTTGCGCTGACTCCTCCACCAAGGAAGAAGTCACAGCAGCTTCCTCTTCAAGGCTGGGGAAACTGAGGTACCAGGAGGAGAAATAATAGTTGTGAGAGACCCTTGACCCAAATCCAGGCTGCCTGCAAAGGTGCATGCTGTGAGGGGAGAGAGGAGCAGAACTTGGAATCTCAACCTTTTCCTCCTCTGGCTCCATTCTCAACAAATTCCATTAACCCCTGCACTGTACAGGGGCTGACAATGTCCTCATCCCACAGTCTCGTAGGGACGGCTATGTGGCCTTTTATACAGTGCCAAGCCCAGAACAAGGGTCAACCCTGCCCGAGGAGACACAGCCCTGGGGCTGAAACTTCCTGGTGTGAGCATCAGGCAGGGCTCCGACTCACTGGGCTTGTTTCTCCAGGCCGAACGCACCTGGGACACTTCCTGGCTCTAACACTGGGCCAGGAGTCAGGAGGTTTAGTCAATGTGATAGATAAGAGATGTCTGCTCGTAGAAGCTCAGGAAGGGACCAAGGGCACTAACTGTCAGGGTCTCTGTGTGGGACAGGCAGTATGTATGTGCCAACTGTCCCCTGGCTTCACACAGTGCTCCCACTTCAGGAAGCTCTGGTCCCCAGTGGAAACCCTCAAACCATATTGAAACCTGT